>NC_091041.1:5857500-6457500 GCF_041296385.1 Aphelocoma coerulescens | reverse complement strand
CCTCCCCGGAGTTGGAGGAGGTGGATGGGCTGGCCTCCGTGAAGCTGGTGTCCACGGTGGAGTTGTAGGTGTCCCCGGGCAGGGCAGAGCTGGGGCCCACGGCATGGCTGGGGAGCACTGGCCGAGGCAGGGCCCCCGCAGGGGGCTGCAAGGCAGAGCACGCTCAGGGGGTCTGCACGAGGGTGGGGACCAGGAGGGGCCCCTGCACCCCAGGGCCTCCTGTCTCCACTTCCAGCAAGGCCCTGAGACTCCCACCCTGGGCCCAGCAGTGCCTCCCTGGGGTGCTGCAGGATGCCCGGCTCCCCATGTCCCACCTGTCCCTCCGGTGCTGGGGGCTCACCTGGAAGATGGCGAGACCAGGCTTGGGCGGGGGCAGGCGGGGGGTCATGGCCAGGCTGTTCTCGCTGGACTCGCACTCGTGGATGGTGACAATCTTGAGGGCAGGCGGTGGGAGGTGCAGGTGGGTCAGGCGGGCATTCTTCAGGTGATGGAAGTCCCCCTCTGTCAGTGTGTACCTGCGGGACAGCCAGGTCAGGAGGGGCAGCCCTGGGCCTCCTGTCCCACCCCTCAGCCCAGAGCTTCACCTCCTCCCCTTCTCCTGGGTCTTCTTGCCCTGGTCAAAGAGCGCGGCCTCGTTGAAGGAGACGCGCCGGGCAGTGGAGGAGCTGGAGGACAGGAACCGCTCGCTCTCCGCATCCCGGTAGCTGGAGGATGACAGGCACTCGGGGTCCTCTGCTTTGCCCGTGATATCTGTGGAGAAGGGGGTCAGCAACCAGCTCCCCCTCCGTGGTGCACCCCGGCTTCCCCAGCTGAGGCTTGGCAAACTTGCTGCTCCCATGGCCTCAATGCCAGCCTGGAATTCCCTGCTCCCAGCTGCCAGTCCCGCTCCACAGCCAGGGATGGATAATGGAGAGTACAAGGGGTGTGTGGTGGTCATTGCTGTGGGGCCAGTGGCTGCACCTTGGGAGGGGAGGGCCCAGGAGCTGCCTCACTGCCCTCCCCAGAACTTGGGATGCCGCTGGGGGGGTCAGCGCTGCACTCGGGTCACTCACCCTGCGCTGGCTGCGAGTCATCCAGGTAAGTGGTGTTGGTTTTCTCGGGGTCATCGCTGGCTCTGCGAGGGAAGGAGGATCAGAGGTGCCCGGCCCAGCCTCCCCGACCCTCCTCGCGGTACCACACACCCCGGAGACAGTGGCATCACCCCTAGCCCACCTGGAGTGCCGGCGGTCAGCCTCGCAGCAGCGGCGACAGATGATCAGGATGCCCGAGAGCAGGACCAGGGTGCCCCCAATGAAGATGGAGAGCAGGGCGAGGAGCAGCACGTACCCATCCTGGGGGGACACCTCGCCGGGCACCGCCTGCCCGGGCCCGAGGAGCTGAGCCGTGGGGACACGCTGGGGGATCCCAGCCCACCCCAAACCTGCCCCCACCGCGCTGACGCCAGCGCTGCTCCCCAGAGCCGCCGCGCCCCCCCTCCCACCCCCCGCCGCCCCCGGGCCCTGCCTGCACCAAGGCAACGGCAGCCGGGGGGGCTGAGCCGCCCGCGGCCCCCGCGCCAAGCGGGAGTGGGAACGGGGATGGGGACGGCGACAGGGCCCCCAGTCGTTCCCCGCCGCGGGGGTCCGTCCTCACTCCCCCTGCCCGGGGCAGAGGGGCTGATCCAGCAGTAGCCCCCAGGCCCTTGGACCCCAAGCACCCAGAGCATCCCAGCGGTGCACGAAGAGCTGTCACCCACGCCCAGCACTGGCAGAGCAAGAGGTGACAGCAGGGCTGCTGCTGTCCCCACCCGAGAGAAGACGCCAGCCCCAGGGCAGCCACGAGAACCCCACAGCTCCCAATATGCATCCTCCCCTCCCGCGGGACCCCGAGGTTGGCGACGTGGGGAGGCGCGGCAGGGACAGGCAGGACTCACCGTGGCGCTCTCGGTCGCGTTGTCCCAGGGTGTTGGGTCATCGCTCATGGTCTGTCCCGGCCCGAGCGTGTCCTGGGGCGGGGGGAGACAGAGGGAGGCACCGGCCGGGAGGGCGGGGCCGGGCCGGGGGCGGCGGCGGCGGCTCCTGCCCGGCCCCTGCCCGGCACCGCGGTGCGGAGCTGCCGGGAGGGACCGGGAGGGAGGGACCGGGATGGAGAGATGGAGGGAGGGACCGGGATAGAGGGATGAAGGGAGGGTGTGCTCAGGGGAAGGATGAAGGGATGGAGGGTGTGGTCAGGAGGGAAGCAGGGATGGACGGATAGAGGGATGGGGAGGAGGGGGCAGAACCGCTGCCCCTCCCAAAGGAGCCCCTCACCCCCGCCGGGCACAGCCACCCCCCGCGCCCAGCCCTCGGACTCGCGTGGGCACAGCCCCCGGCCCCGCGGAGAACGGCCGCGGTCCCCACGCCCGGCTGGGGCCGGAGCCGGCAAACAGTGGCTGGTGCTGGTGGCCAGAGCTGGCCCGGGGGGAGAAGTCCCTGCCCCGGATCCGGGGTGACGCCGCGCTGCCGTCCCAGGGGGCCAAACGCAGCCCCAGCCCCGCTGCCGGGGGACCCCCGGCCCGCGGAAGCTCGGGGGGAGCCGCGCTGGGGGCGCCCGGCAGGGACGGGGGGCAGGTGGCCGCCCCACAGCTCGTGGCGTGGGTGTCGCCGGAGCGCGACGGGTGACGCTCGTGAGTCATCCCGAGAGCGGCTCCGTCACCGGGCTGTCCGCGCGGGGGGGGACACCGAGGGGCCGGGGGGCCGGGCCGAGCTCCTGAGGACCGAGAGCCGCGGGGGACAGGGGTCCCACACCTCTCCGCGGCATCGGCCCTGCGGCCTTTGGGGACCCGGCGGGGACCTCGTCACCCTCCCGCGTGTCCGACCCTTCCCGGGGGCTGCCGAGCTCCAGCTCCCGCTGCGAGGCCGTGTGTCCCCTCCGTGTGTCCCCTCCGTGTGTCCCCAGGCTGCTGAAGTGGCTGAGCCTGTGCTGGGTGGGCGATGCTGTCGGGGACCCCCGGAGCAGGCAGGGGTGGGCACTTGGAAGCCGCTCAAAATTAGGTCAGTGAAAAATGTGAATGGAGCCCGTGAAGGGGTGGGGACTGTCACTCGTGGGGACAGCGCAGGGGTGGCCGTGTCGCAGCTGGCAGTGAGGGATGGTGATGGCTGAGGGCAGCCCTGTCACGGGTCGGGGTATGAACCCCTTGGAGGATTATCGGGGTGTTGGGGGCCTCCCGAGGCAGAGAACCCCCTGCCCACACCGCCCCTCGGGCATCTCCAAGCTGGTGGGATGCAGCACGAGGTGAGGGGACCCATCCCGCGACCCCCGAGACAGGGAGGGGGGAGGTCCCGCTTCCGACCACATGGGGGGACCCCGGCAGAGGGGCTGCGGCTCCACGCGGGATGGGCACCCCACGGGCGAGATCCTTGCGGGGCACCCTCAGGCCCGAGGCGGGGGGCGCGGGGCGCCGGGGGGAGCAGGAAGAATGTTCCTCCTGTTCCCCATCATGGAGGAATCCCGTCTCCATGGCGACCCGGCAGGAACAGGACGGCCATTGTCTGGAGGAGGGGGCCGGTCCCCGGGCTGTCCCCCCGGGAGGGGGGGGGGGGGGGGACACGGGGCGGGTCCTGGGGTCGCCGCCAGTGCCCAGGGCGGAGGCTCGGGGACCGAGGACCCCGATGGTGCCGCACCTCCGCACGTGGGAGGGGGCGCGGGGGGCGGGCCGGGGCTGTGCCCCACGCGTGTGTGCGACCCACGGGGTCCGGCTGGGCCGGGGCTGGGCTGGGGGTGTGGCGGGGACCCGCTCTGCCCCCTGTGACTGCACCCCCGCGCCCCAGCCCGGTGACGGGGATGCAGTCAGGGATGTGGGGCGGGGATGGAGGCAAGGATGCGGGATGCAGGCAGGGATGCGGGATGCAGGCAGGAATGTGGGGCAGGGAGGGAGACAGGGATGCAGGATGAGGCATGCGGGCAGGGATGTGGGACAGGGATAAGGGATGCAGGCAGAGCTGCTGACAGGGCTGCCGACAGGGCTGGTGACAGCGAGGCAGGAGCCCCCGGGACCTCCACGCGCGGTAGGGAATGTTGGCCTCCCCTCGGCCGGGCCGGTTCCCTGTGTCGCGATAGGGGCTGTCGCGAGGCGGCGGAGCCAGACACTCACCTACAACCGAGACCGGGGCTCCATCGCCGCCGCTGCGCTCGGTGCGGCGGGGCGGCCCCGGGATTTATGAATGAACCGGAGCCGCCCCCGCGCGGCGCGGGCGTCACGTGGGGACAGGGGCTGCCCCAGCCCTGCCTGCCCCAGCCCTGCCTGCACCAGCCCTGCCTGTCCCCCCACTGCACCCCCCTGCTCCCCTGCCTGCCCCACAGCCCTGCCTGCGCTTCTGCCTGCGCCTCCTCCCGCACCCCTGCCTGCACCTCTGCCTGTACGCCTGCTTTTATTCCCGCCTGCCCCAGCCCTGGCTGCACCGCTGCCTGCTCCAGCCCTGGCCGCACTCCTGCTTGCATCCCTGCCTGCACCAGCCCTGCCAACACCAGCCCTGCCTACACCCCTGCCCGCACACCTGTCTGTACCACCCCTCCCTGCATCCCTGCCTGCACCAGCCCTGCCTACACCCCTGTCTGTACCAGTCCTGCCTGCACCACCCCTACCTGCATCCCCGCCTGCACCAGCCCTGCCCGCACCAGCCCTTCTTGTATCCCTGCCTGCATCCCTGCCTGTACCACCACTCCTGCCTGTACCCCTGCCTGCCCCATAGCTCTGCCTGCGTCCCTGTCCCACCTCCCTGTCTCCCTCCCTGCCCCGGAGCCCCCGAGCCGCTGGGGCACGGCCGGACCGGGGGCCGGGGGTGCTGCGGCCCCTCGGTGCGGGGGCGGAGCGGGGCCCCCCCCGACCAGCACCACGACACACGGCAGGCGGGGAGACTACAACTCCCATAAGGCTATGCGGTGCAGCATGACGTTTTTCCTCCGCCGGGCGGCGCGCGGGGTGCGCTGGGAGCTGTGGTCCGGCGCCGTCCCGGCCTGCCTCGCGCCGCCGCCGCCGCCATGGCCGCGATGTTCTGCGCCCGCCGCCTCCTCCGCCTCGCCCGCCCCGCGCTGCCGCTGCCCCCCGCCCGCGGCTATGCCGAGCCCGCCGGCGGCCCCGCCGCCATGGCCTTCACCTTCGCCTCACCCACACAGGTAGGCCCGCCCCGGTCCCGGTGCCCCCGCCGCCAACCTCCTCGCCCGGTGCCCGCTGAGGGCCCGGGGCGGGCGGGGCGCGGCCGGTGCTGCCGCCCCCGCGGGGCTTTCCGCGCCCGGGAGCTCTGCGGTCCCCGGAGTCCGGCCGGGCTGTCACGGGGCTGTCACCGGGCTGACCTTGGCCCTGACCTCGGGCCTTGCCCGCCTGCCCCGGGCGCTCGGTCCCCGCCGCAGCGCTCCCGGGGCCTGCCCGAGGCCGGTTCAGCCCTTCCAGCCCCGCTGCTGGACCCGCTGTGCCTGCCAGGCCCGGCCCCGCCGCAGCGCCGCCGGCCCGGAGCGGTACCCGGCCGGTCCGCCCCCGCCGGGCCCGGGGCTGTCCCCGGGGCAGGGCGCGGGCTGGCGCTGGGGACAGGGACAGCCCGGCAGCGTGGGCCGGAGCGGGGACGGCAGCTCAGGGCTCCCCACGCGCTTCCCAGGCTGCTCCCGGCTGTGCCGGCGCCTCTCGCCCACTCCCGACTCCGTGTCTCCATGAGCCGCCTCCTCGCCGTGCCCCTGGGAGCTGGGAACGCTTCCCCACTGCCTTTGCCAGCACCTCTCCTCCGGTGCCCGGCTCCACTCCCACCCCGTGCAGGTGCAGCCTGTCCTGGGCACACCTGGGCGTGCCGAACCTGCCAGGAGCTGGGAGCTGGGCTGCTCCCTCGGGATGGGCTCTTCCCTGGGTTCTGCAGAGCTGCCACTCTTCATCCCCCCATCCCTAGTGACCGTGCCCCTTTGCCCTCTTCATGCAGGTGTTCTACAACGGTGCCAACGTGAAGCAGGTAGATGTGCCCACGCTGACCGGCTCCTTTGGCATCCTGGCATCCCACGTCCCCACGCTCCAGGTGCTCCGGCCGGGCGTTGTCACAGTCCACGCCGAGGATGGGACGGCCACCAAGTACTTCGGTGAGCGAGGCAGGAGGAGCTGGGGGGGAAAGGTGGGCGTGGGGATGGTGTTCTTGGCACTTTCACACGGGAGGCTCTGCCCATCCAGGTGTGGCCTGGTGCACTTCCAGGGATTTCTGCTTTCCCAGCCTGCCAGGGGCTCCTGGAAGCTGCTCTGGGAGCCGTGGGCTGGGGTCAGGTCTTGGTTCTGCTCAGGCTCTCTGGGAGCATCCCCTGCTCCAGCTTCCCATGGGATGGGAGCCGAGTCCCTGAATGTGGGAGTCCCTGGAAATGTGACAGGAGGGGGCCGAGGGTTTGTTTCGGGAAAGGATGGTGGGGATGCCAAGGCTGACCCACCCCACATTGTGCCTCATAGTGAGCAGCGGCTCTGTCACTGTCCACGCCGACTCCACAGTGCAGGTGCTGGCAGAGGAGGCAGTGACCATGGACATGCTGGACCTGGCTGTGAGTACTCAGAGATTGTGGCCAGCCCTTGGCTCCCTCCCTGGAGGCGATTTGCCCCCCTTCTCTGCTCTGGGGTGCTTGTCTTGGGAGTTTCCTGTGCCCAGAACCCAGGGTTGTGTCTGACCCCCACAACCTTTTGGGATCAGAGGCTTGGGGCTCCTCCTTGGTGAACTCTCTGGAGAGAGGGAGCTCTGCAGTCATAAATCTCCATGCTATTTCCCACCCCTTGGACAGACACTGACCTTGTCCCCACCCCCAGAACAGCTTTTCCCTGATGATAAGGTGTCTGGAGCCAGCACAGCTGTGTCTGTAGCTCTGTGGGGTTCCCAAGTCAGTGGGTCCTTGGCATCCATATGAAGGACCAGTGGCTGCAGGGGAGGAAGGGAGAGAAGGACAGTCCCCTGTCCTGCACTGTCTCCCAATGACACACATTCCTTGTGCCCTCATGTCCAGACGGCGAAATCCAACCTGGAGAAAGCTGTGTCAGAGATGGCAGCAGCGTCCGATGAAGCTGCTAAAGCAGAAGCTCAGATTAAGGTAGAAGCTAATGAAGCCCTGGTTAAGGCTCTGGAGTAAATCCAGGTGAGGCTCACCTGCAGCCTGGCAGAGCATCCAGACCTGCTCTAGGGCCTGCCGGGCTGGGCAAGAGGATCTGCCTGACTTTTGGGGAGCAGTGACACCACAGCTGTCACTTGCCAGGGTCAGGCCTCAGCTCTGGGGGGCCCATGGGGGTCCCTGGCCCAGAGCTGACCTGGCACTGCAAGATGGCAGCGGGGCTTGGGGCTGGGCTGGGTTGGGCTGTGGCACCGTGGGGTCCAATCCTGACACTGTGGGGTCCAGCCCAGCCCTCAGGGTCCAGCCCATCTGACACACTGGAGTTCAGCCCTGACAAGGGTGGGTGGATGGTGCTGGGACAGACTGGGAGCTGCAGTGACTGCTGGGGCCTCGCTGGTGCCCTGGGTCCCCACTGGGACTGGCCATGCCTGGGGACAAGTTGGGGGCAGAGGGGGGATGCTGGGCCCCACAGAGAGAGAGTACGTGGCCTCTGCCCCACGTGCTCCCACTAAAACAGCTTAAGCCTCAGGGGAGATGAGGCCAGGCTCTTACCTTGTGGCCTCTTTTTGCTCTGCCCTGCTCAGACTGTGCCTCATCCCTTCCCTTCCCACGTGCTGGCAGTTGGGAACTGCTGCACCGTGTGCTGTGTGGGGCTGTGAGTCACTGACAGCCTCCAACGGGCTCAGCCTGGAGCACAGGAGGGCACCAGCTCCTGCTCTCTCCTGCTCTCTGGTCCGGGTGCTCTTTGATCCCTCAGAGCCGGTGGCTCGTGTTTACTCACAGCAGTTGAGCAGCTGGAGTGGGGCCAAGCCCTGGATTGGGATCCATGGCCCAGCTGAGCTCACCCCGCACTAACCCGACCCCACTTTGTGTTTTGCAGGAATCCCACTGTGGATGCAGAACTCCCAGCCTGTCCCTGTTCTGCTCCCTGGTTGTACAGATGGAACGGGACAAATGGAAGTGGAGAAATGGTTCTGATCAATTAAAAGGAAATGTGACCCCCTCTCATGGCACGTCGCCTTCTTCCCAGGCAGCAATTGCAGCCAGAGCCAGGAGCAGCTCCCAGCTCCTGCTCCAATGCAGATTCACCCTGGGAAGGGGTCCCCAGCACTGCCCTGGGGTTTGGCTGGGCATTCCCCAGGGGAGATTCACCCCCAGGAGGTTCATCAGACAGGTTTATTAACCCCCTCCCTGTATTCCAGCCACCTCCATCTCCAGTAACCACTTGGACAGTGGGATTTCAGCAGCACAGGAGGAGCACAGGTCTGGTCCAGAGCCGTTGTGTCCCAACTCCAGTTCTGCCTCAGCCTCCTGGCTCCGGCGCTGCAGGAATCCACGCCAGCCTGGCTGTTCCGGCACGGTGCTTCTCACAGCTGGACAGCAGCTGCCGGCCTCTGCCCCATCCCCTGCTGCTGCCAGTGGCACTTCCCCTGCTCCTGGAGATGGGCTTGGTGTGGAGAGGGAAGCAGATGCATGGTGGGAATCTTTCCTGCTTCCATTCGTGCTGGGGGTGGCTGGAGCTGCTCTGCTGAGCTCGGGGCGAGCTGGGTGCAGCCCTGTCTGAGGAGGCCACCTGGGGTTCCTCAGGGCTCCTCACAGCCCAGGAAAGCAGGAAGGGCCACGGCGCCGCTGGGAAGGAATGGGTTCAGGCAAGGGGATGGCTCTGCCTGTGCCAGGCATCCGGGATGTGTGTCCTGTGTGTCCCTGCTGCACCAGCTGCTGCCGGGCCCCTCGCTCCGTGCCACCCTCCCACGCCTTCCCAGAGGGATTTTGGGTTTCCACTGCTGTGCAGAGCTTCCGTTCCTCCCTCTGCGTCGCTCTAATCCCCTTTTGCCCACAGTGTTCCAGCCCGGGAAGGCGTGTTGGCTGCCTGTGAGGTCAGCGCTCGCCGCTCCGGCCTCCTGCGGGCCCCGCGCGGCTCCTGCCGCTCCGTGCTTGGAGCAGGGCACAGCTATTTTTGGCGCTGCCACCCAGGATGTAATCTTGGCTGCCTCCTCTTCTCACCGCCACCTCCTCCCCCTCCTCTCGTTCACTCTGTCTTTCTCTCCCCCCCCTTCACAAGTGATCAAAAATAGAGCCTGTGGTGTTAAATTTCTCACTCTGTGGCTTATTAAAAGCCTCCGAGTGCCTGACGCGGAGCCTATTTGAAGCTCAGCCGACTTCCAGCTCCTGAGCTGCTCCAGTGCCTTTTCCCCTTCCCCTCTCGTTCCCTTTTTTTTTTTTTTTCCTGAAAGGTCAGACATTGCACCGAGCATGAGCAAAGCTTCAGAGTCAGAGCTGTGCTAATTAAAACATCTTGGGAATTACTGGGGCCGGCCGGCTCCCTTCCCTCTGCTGCTGCACCTCTCTGTCCCCAGCTGCTATTTCGGCTGCGTGAGCCTCCCCCGGCACACGCAGCCGCGCTGACGGAAGGTGGCTGCCTTGGGTTTTTCATCTAATGGAAGAGCGTTGGCGAGGCCGGGAAGCTGGGGAAACGGCCAGCTGCTATTTTTAGAATGGGAAAAAAGTGTCTCCGTCAGCGTCCTCTCACCAGCTCTTCCCACTGCCTCCCGCCAGCGCCGGGGGAGCTGGGGGGGGCTGAGGGATCCGGTCCTGCCCCCCTCGCAGGGTGCCCTTGGCCGGGTGTTCCGCGGCCTGACGCCTGCTGGGACTTGTAGGCTGCGTTTGGGGGGAGCAGTGAGGGGCCCTTCCACGTCCAGAGACCGTGGGGATGGGGCCTTATGGATGCAAGGACAAGGCTTTGTCCTGAGCCAGGACAGGAGCAGCGCTGGGCAGGGACTGTGGGCGCCTGGCTGGCGGCATCATAGCCCTGCTCACGCTGAGCTGCACTTTTGGGGGTGCAGGGCCTGTGTGGATGATTCCCTGTGCTGCTCCACGCTCCCAGCCCAGCCTGCTCCCTGCAGGGACGCCCCCCACCTCTGCCTCTGGCCCTTCCCCTCCCTGCTCGTTATCTAGCTCTGCAGAACCGCGTTCTCCTCCTCCCCTGGCTCCCGCTGCCCACGCCGGAGCCGCCATCAGTCACATCCTGCTGGATGCCATGAAAATGGTCTGACTCGGTGCAGGAGATGTGTGGCTGCAGCTGCTCCAGAGGCAGAGCCCTTTCCTGCTCCCGGCTCTCTGTGCAGGTGCTGCAGGGATGAGCCCAGCTCGGGGGCAGGCAGGGAGGTGGGGAGCAGCCCTGGTGTGGATCATGATGTGATTCAGCAGGTGACTCTCCCTCCTCCCTACACCAGCCTGGACTGTGACACCAGTGTGGCACTTTCCTGTCCCTGGAGTGCTGGGACCTGCCTTGGGCCACGGCAGCCTCTATCTGTGGTTTCTGCCTCTTTTTGGGGTGGTGGGTGCTGAGGTGCCCCTGCCTTTGGGTCCCTGCCTCTGCTGGGGCCATCCAGGGCAGGGAGCATCAGTACAATGTGGTGGAGTTATTGCCGGGAGCCCGGGACCTGTTTGTCTCCGGCTTTGGGCTGGGGCGTGGTGGGTGTGAGAGGGGAAGGGCTGCCCGGAACGTGGTGGGAGCGGGGGCAGGGCTGGTGTTGCCCCCCCTCCTCCCCTTCCACCCAGGGCTCTCGCCCATGACTCGCATCCTCGGCTGCCAGATGGAGGGTGGGGAGCGGGGCCGGGAGCGCTCGGAAAGTGAAGCATCACGGATTCTGCCGGCGGCGTCGCTTCTCCGGGTGATGATTTCCGAGACGGGCCGGGCTCTGCCAGGCCAAATCTCCCGGTGCTGGCGGCCCTGCCTGCATTTGGCCGCGTGGCATTTCCCCGTCCCACCCAGTCCCGAATGCAGGCGAAAGGTTCCAGCTCTCCTCTCTCTGCAGGAAAAACAACCCCAAACCCCACCGTAGCCCCAGGAAGCCCCGCTCCCGCCGGGCTGACTCATCTGGCAGAGCCGCCCCTTTCCCTGCCCAAACCTTGGCGCGCTGGGGGATCCTGCCTGGCCCTGCTCGGGATCCTGCCTGTCCCAGCTGCTGCCTGCACCATCGGTGCCCACCCTGCAGCATCAGGCTGGGGGTACAGAGGCTGCCCCCCACCCCTCACACTACCAGGGGCTGCAGGATGTGGCAGCAACTCCCCGAAGTGTGGGGACCCCCGGGCAGATCCCTGCCTGTCCCCAAGGCTCTGCAGCACCTGGGTGCAGACCTGGCCCCCTCCCACCCCCAGGCCCGTGGGTGCTGCCGCTGGCCCCGGCGTGGGAAGGTCAGTGGAGGCTCCGCACGCTGCCAGCACAGCCCGGAGTGTCCTTGGGCCACGCTGCCCTTGGGCGGCTCGAAGGCCGAATCCTCGCAGCTTCCTTAGAATGGGGAGGGGGGGAGGAGGGGGGAGCTGCTGTAATGATTAACTCGCCCGCGTTAATCGTTCCGGCCGGCAGCCTTTTTCCTCTGGGTTTCCAGCTCTGGAAAATGCTCCTTTTCCGACGCCCTCCCACGCACGTGGCCCCGCGGAGGGAGCGTGGCACAGCTCAGGGAAAACCCTGTGGGCAGGAGCAGGACCTGGCTCGGGGTCTGGCACCGGGATCTGTTCTGGTGGGGCCCCTCGGTCCCGGTTCTGGGGGCGCTTTGCCTGCAGATGGTGGTGGAGCCGTGGGGAGCGTCACCCCGGCGGCCTCACCCCCAAAATCCGGGCACAAGAGCGAGCGCCGGCAGGCGCTGAGGAGGGCGGGTGTTGCAGCCAGCACGACAGAGCTTGTCATGCTGCTCCCGGGCCAGCAGCCCCGGAGCGCCGCGCCAGCCACGCGGCAAACCTTGGCCCGGGGCGCGTTCTCTCGTGGGGAAACTGAGGCACAGATGGGGAAAGCCACTTGCAGGCTGGGGAGAGTGGGAACGGGACACGGGAATCTCAGGCCCTGCTGCTGTGCTTGGCGATTCCACCCCTGTGGAGGAGCCCCCCGGGGAGCCCCCCGGGAGCTGCTGGAGTCAGGCAGGGGGCGGCGGGGGCGGCGCGTTGCCCTGGGGGTCCCAGGTGCCTTGGCAGGGGCTCGGTGCCCTGTGACCACGGGCACGGCCCTTGCTCGGGGCGGCCTTGGCGGCCACTTGCACTCGGCTCCGCTGGAGGTGGCCCAAAGCCGTGGGGGGCCAGAGGGGGTGCGTGGCCCTGTGCTGGGGGTTCCAGCAAAGCCCCCTCCCACTGCCTCCCGGCCACGGCCGTGACCCACGCGGGGCAGAGGGAGCCCGGGGAGGAAGTGGCTGCCAGCTGGGCTCCACGCCGGCTACAAAGGCGGCCCAGAGAGCCCAGCGGAATGAGGTGGCACTCGTCCAGGTTCCCACGGTGGCCCTGGTGCAGAAAATACACCCGGAGCTGGTGGCGGTTGCCACAGCGATGGGCTGGGTGCCATGCCGTGGAGGGGGGGCATGACCCCGGACCCAGGTGTGCCGGCACGGGACCCCGGTGCAGGGCGGTGGGAGCTCCGTGGGGTGGTGGAGCCGGGCGCTGGCAGGGACCAAAGGCTCCTGCCCCGGCTCCCGCTGCCCCCGCCCGCCTTTGATGTGCCGGGACTTCGCCCTTGGTAAAGCTGGGAGGTTCCCAAGGAGTTCCCAGCTGGATCCTGGCATCCAGCACCCAGGTGCCCGGTGCAAGCCCCCCGTGAGCCATGGGGCTCCATCCGCTGCTCGGTTCCCTTTGCCCCGCTGCAGCCGGGGGGTTGGAGCCCCCGCGGGCTCCCCAGTTCCTGGCGGGGCCGGGAGGAAGCGGTTGCAGCTGGTCCCGGTGCTGGGGCTCTTCCTGGAGGGGCTGGCGCCGGGGTGGGGAGGGAAAGCCGGGGGCGCCGGGGCCGCTGCCCTCCGGGATGCCCCGGCATGCGGCAGGGAGGGGACGGCAGCTCTTCCATCCCCATTCCCTCAAAGGCCACCCCTCCGCCGGGTATAAATAGCAGGATTGAGGCCTGGCGTGACACTGGAGTCACTTCTGCCACCACCACCTTGGGTGTCCCCCTCCCCCCCCCGCCCCGCGGGACCTCAATGGGGTCATTGTGCGCCGCGGTCCCGCAGGGCACGTCCTGAGCAGCTGCTGGGCCTGAGCCCGCCTGCCTCCCCCACGCGTCGGGGGCGCCGGTGGGGCTCGGGGGTGGCACCGGTGGGGCTCGGGGGTGCCCCCGCGGGGTTCCACGCAGGGAGGGGGCACAAACCCCCCCGCTCGCTCGCCCTTCCCTCAGCAGGCGAGGGCCAGGCACGGGTGGGCGATGCCTTCCCGTCTTCCCCGTCCCCACCTGGCCGTGCCGGCCCTGCTGTCCCCTCCCTGCCCGGGCAGCGCCAGCAGCTGCTGTGGGCTAATGACGGGGTGTGCCCGCCCGCCCCGGGCTGCGAGCGGCGCGGGAGGCTCCTGCCACCCAGCAAGACGGGGCCAGCCGGGCGCGGAGCTTTGCTGCCGCAGCCGGCGCGGCCACACCTGTGTGGGCTGAGCGGACCCCGCTCCCACCCGGCACCTGCCCGGCCCAACCAGCTCCTTCGCGTCCCGGCCGCCCGCGGACAGGCCGCTGCAGGCAGGGCCCCCCGGGCCAGGCAGGTGCAGGAGGCAGGAGCACCCGGAGCGCTGGGGGCACGCTGGGGGCCTGGAGGAGCCGGAGCTCCGGGTGCCCGGGAGCTCTGGGGACTGGAGGGGCTGTGAGCCCACTTGCGCCGGTGGGATGTCCCCGTCCCTGCTGTCCCCTCCTCGCTTCCCCACATTGTGTCCCCCGTCCGGCTCCACATCCTGTCTTGGCAGATGGGCCGCGGCCCCGACCCCGGCCGGCTGCAGCCCCTGTGTCTCTTGTGCCAGGTAGGGCACCCCAAAGGTGCAGGGTCCTGCCAGGGGGCTGCAAAATGCCTCCCCCCAGTTCCTGCAGGCTCCTGGGGGGGGCGTGGGAGGGGCAGCATCTCCTGTGGGTAGGAACCCATCGACAGGGACAGATGTGAAGTGCTGCAGCCGCCTGCGGATGTGAGTGGGTGGGTTCTGGGCAGGGCTGCCTCCCGCGGGCCAGCACCGGCCCAGGTGGCCACGGGCTCCGATGGAGCTGAAGGCTCTTTGGGGAGCCCAAGGTTTAATGAGGGGCTGTCGGACTCTCTCTGATCCTTCCGCCCATTATCTAATCGGAGCAGTGCATTTAAAGGCCACAGTGCAGGTGAGTCACTTCCCCAGCCGGTGCCTCAGTTTCCCCACAGGTCGGGCGCTGGGATGAGCTGAGCCCGGCTCCTCACAGCGTGGCTCGGCGCTGGGGAATGCGGCACAGTGGGTCCGGCCCAGGGCTGGATTCCTCCCTCGGCTCCTTGTGACACACCTGGACCCCGGGCATGGAAACTCCCTTGAGCCCCCCACCTGGGCAGGGGGCCCCTTCCAGCCAGAGAGTCCGGAGTGCTGGGACATCCCGACACCGGCGTGTCTGGAAGTGCTGGGCGGGGGCACCCACACTCCACACACAGCAGCTTGGTGGCACCTGGCCCATGCCAGCGCCACACAGGGTCCAGCTCTTTTCCCTGTCAGGATTTCCTGCTGCTGTTCCCAGAATGGGCCGTGGCCTTGCATCCGTGGGGTGATCCCGCACAGCCGTCAGCCGGGAACCCATCAGCACCGGTGCCAGGCACGGGAGAGGCAGCAGCACCAGCGATGCCCCGGTAGCCCCCCCGGTGCTGGGAGGGCCGGGCAGGCGGCTTCATCACCGTAAACAGGAACTGCGGCCGCGGGGGAGCGCGGGGGGCCGGGAAGGGAGGGGGAGCCTGCGCCCATGGCCGGGGTGTGGGAACGTGGGTGTGGGAGCGTGGGCGGGGGTGCAGCACCCACCGGGGCCGAGCGAGCCCGCGGGAGTGTGTGCACACACAGGGAGCTCGTGTGCCGGTGTGCGGGGTGAGCGTGTGTGGCTGTGCACACGCGTGTGCCCGTTCGGGGTGAAGGCGTTGCACTTATGTGTGAAGGGACAAGGCCAGGAGGAAGTGCCTCCTCCCATCCCCATCCCGCCCGAGTCGAGGTTTCATGGGGCACATCCTGCCTGCATGGATCCTGTTCCTCCTTCCCGGTTTTGGGGGTCAGGGGGTGCCAGCCCTGCAGAGGGGCAGGGACGGCACGGGGCCCACACCGGCTGCCAGCCCCCCACCGACCCCCCAAGGCGATGGAGGGTGGAGAGGTGCCCGCGGCCCCGCGCTGGCACCGCAATCCCCGCCTGGGTGAGGTTCCCGCATTCCTGAGGCGGCTCCGAAGGGAGCCAGGGGCAGGCGCGGGGCGGGAATGCCGCGGCGCTGAGTGTGCGCCCGAGTGTCAGCGCGTGGGGCAGCCCGGCGGGACACCCACCCCACGGCCCCCTTGCTCCCCCGCCGGGCACCGGGATCCCTGCTGGCATCACCCCCGGCTCTGGGCACGGGCTCGGGATCCATCCCATATGGTTCTGCCACCCTGTGTGCGGGCATTCCCAGGACTGGGGATGACGCCTCACGGGGTGAGCCCACGGTGAGATCAGAGGGCTGGAGGGCGATGGGATGGGTTGGGATAGGGTGGGATTGGATACGGTGGAATAGGGAGTTACTTTCCCTCGTGTTTACAAGCCTGGGTCACTCCAGGAACAAGGTTCAGTGTGTATCCAAAGAGGCTCCCGAAATCCTGAGTCCTTCCCCTCCCCAAGGCTGGCAACTTGCTTAAGCATTTATAATAATAATAATGATAATAACAACAATAATAACACCATCAACAACAGCTGAGCTGTCAGCTGACTCCTGGAGCCAGGATTTAAAGCAAACCAAGAAATGTGGCAGCGTCTGGGAAACGGCCGCTGGCACTGAGGGAGGGCTGTGGGAGGCCAGGGGGCACAGGGGGCATGGGAGGTGTGGGGGATCAGGGCTCTGGTGCCTCTTGGTCGCAGCGGGCAGGGTGTCTGTGCCCTGGGTCTTCTCACCCTGACAGTTTCCCCCCCTGTGTTTCCAGGGCTCCCCCAGGCACAGGAGCCAAGTCCTGCCCTGTTTGGAGGGGTCTCTGCCCCTGGCCTGTGCCCAGGGGAGTGTCCCATTGGTGGGCACAAGCTGGCAGCGTGTGCCCATGGTACTGATGGAACCACCAGGACCTCTCTTGACCGGAATTCTGCGACTGCCAAAATTGTCACACCAGCGCCAGCACATGGCTGGGGGCAGGATGGGGCTCAGGGGGCACCAGGGCCGTGGGGGCAGATGGACAGAGGACATGGAGCAGGACAGGAAGTGGCCAGGGATGGGGTCCACGGTTCCCCTTGCTCATCCCGTCATGACTCCAGGATGAATCAGGGCTGGAGCCCGAAGCTCTGTTTGCCCCCAGCTGAGGGGGCCATGGGCAGGGAGGCAGCGAGGCCAGGGGCTGGGAGCCACTGGGATGGGAGCAGGGACTGGAGTTCAGCGTCCTGAAGGGGCCCGTGAGCTCAGGGAGCCCAGAATAGCCCTGGCCTCACCGTGGCAGCAGGGCCACGGCCCAGCACAGCCAAGTATGGCTCCACACCTGGGCGCTGCTAAATCCAGAGGGATTCGCCATCCTTCCCGGGGCCAGGGCCAGGTGGGTGACAGCCTCTGGTGACTCCCCCCAGCCCCAGCCTCCTGCAAGAGCCGACTCACCCTGGGGTCTGGCCTGAGCCATCCAGCCTGTGCTGGGGTCCCCCTGCTCACCGTGTGCCCAGCCCCCCAAGGGGGGCTGCCTGAGTCACTCCAGGGGTGACTTCATCCCTGGGACTCCCCAGGCCCGAGGCCAGAGTGGTGGGCAGAGCCCCTGGGAGTGTGGGGTGCCTCAGAGCCAGGCCATGGCAAGTGAGGCCAGGCAGGGCCACTGGCTCCGGCTGCATCGGGCTGGCAGCTGGAGTGTCCCCAGGCTGTGACGCCCGGACACTCTGCCAAAGGCCACCAGGACACGTCCCCGAGAGCTGGGAACACACAGAGCCGGTTGTGTGTTTCTAAGGACACGCCTGGGTGTTTACAGCCCCGCCAGCGTCACCGGCACAGGCACCGCCGTCTTGCCCAAGGACATCCGCGCCTGCCACGAGGCCACCCCGAGCCCGGCAGGGTGGGGGGTACTGTGGGGGGGGGGGTTCCGGCGGGGGTCCGTGCCCAGCGTGGTGTCGGGAGGGTGGGATCAGCAGCTCCTTACTCACGGCAGCAGCCGTGGCTCACCTGAGCGCGCCGGGCGACTGAGTCACCGCTGCCAGCGTGACTAAGGCTGAGCCGCTCGGCCCCGCGGGGCTCGGGGGACGGGGAGGGGGCGCCGAGACCCCCGGCCCAGCACCGCTCCCACCGCGGCGGTGCCTGGTGGGCCGGGCCGGGCCGGGCCGGGCCGGGCGGGCGGGTGGAGGTGCAGTGGTTCGGCTGCACCCTCCTGCCGGGGTGTGCCCCGCATGATCCCGGCCGCTGGCCCCGCGCCCGTGGGAACGCTCCCACTCGCTGCGGCAGCTCCATGCGAGGCCCCAGCTGGGCACCGTGGGCCTGGGAGCCCCTTGGAAGCCACGGGATCGCTCACCTCCTCAGGCTGAGGGAGGAAAAGGATTCCCGTCCCACCTGGGTCCCCCCAGGCTGCAGCCCGGCGTCTTCTGCAGCCGCAAGAGCGAGAAACGCCCCCTCTCCCCTCCTCTCCCCTGCTCTCCCCGCTCCGGAGCCGGCGTCAGCTCTGCCCTAATCCCATGACCCCGCGCCTGCGAGGGGAATGCAGAGACTTGCGATAAAATCCCCCGTTTGCCGAAGTTGTGGAATCAGCCAAGAATTCCGTCCAAAAGGGGGGCGGGGGGAGGGGGGAAGAGAGAGAAAAGAGAAAAGCTGCTGCTGCCCGGGGCTCGTGGGGGATTTCCCCGAAGAAGGAGGGCTGGGAATTCCCTTCCTTCGAGGGAGAGGACTTCCAAGAACCAGCCTCCAAAAGATTCGGGGCTCCCAGCTGGAGCTGGGGCCGGCAGGACCGTGGGACACAGAGGAGCCAACACCACGGTCCTGCCCTGGCTCTGCCGTGACACCGGGACATGCCCGGCGGCCAGGCCCCGTGGGAAGTGTCCCGGTGGGACCCGGGTAAGCCCCTCTCCTCCGCCCCGCGCCGCCCTCCCGGGTGCGTGAGCCTCCGCGGGGGCTAATCCCAGGGCCCAGGTTAGCTAAGCGGATTGCGGGAGCTGCGTGTGGCCTGCAGCGGGATTTGTGTAGGTATTTGCTCGTCGGATTGTCTCTCCCCGAGCTGCTCAGCCGTGCGGGGTTTGGAGAACGCTCCCTCTGGAGACGCAGGAGCTTCGGATGCCGCGCAGCAATTATGCCCAAGTCTGCCTGTAATCTTTAACGATTTATTCCCAGGGCAACACAATAAACTAAACACACAAAATCCAGGCTGCTGGGAATCCTGGGATCTCCCAGCTTGTGTCTCTGGAGGCTCCAGATACCTTCAACCATACTGAAATCTGCACACACTTCCTAAAGCACCAACTCCTGGAGTCATGGGATCGCCGGAGGAGATGAGCTTCCTCCCAGGAAGGAGATGGAGCCGTGTGAGGAGGGTGGCGACTGGGAAAGGGGCTCTTCAAGGCTGCCAGGATGTGGGGAGATGCCCTGCCCTTGGGGCATGGCTGCTCTGCCAAAGAACCCAAGCGGGCCACACTCCCAGCCACGGGCACAATGTCCCCTTGTCCCTCCCCACAGATCGGGGCTGGGAGCTGGGAGCTGGCAGCCAGACCCCGCTCCCTGCGGGAGTAGCTCTGGTGTGACACCTTGTCCCCACTATGGCCCCTCCTGGTGCACAAACCTGAGCTGTGGTGGGGCCAAACCTGCCGCCCTGGCTGTCCCCTCTCCTCGCTGCTCCAGGGCCTCACCCCGCACAGCCAGCTGGGGATGTGGCCCCCCAAGGGGCGGCTTCGCAGGCCCGGGGCTCCGCAGCTCCCGGGGAGAACAATGGCGCATCCCTGCCCCGGCCCCTCTCCCAGGGACAACAATGGCAGGAGCCGGAGTCGGAGCCGCCTGAGCTCATCTCCCCCCGAGAGCCTGGAGGGGGCTGGGGCGGGCGGGGGGCCGCGGGCTGCACCACAAAGGCTCCCTCCCAGCCCAGCTCTGTGCCTTGCACATGAGTGGCCTCCCTCCCACCCAGCCATCTGCACCCACCCCAGGGGAGGCTGGGTGGGAGGGACACAGCGGCAGCATTTTGGGGGTTCAGAGAGCCCTCCCTTGGCTCCCGGTGCTGCTGCCTTACGGGTCGGGTCTCCCCACTGCAGACAGGCTGCCAGATCCCCACTCCAGCTGCTTTGTGTCTCGGTGTGCCAGGGCATTGTCTGCAAGGGCGAGACCCGGAGAGGCAGCCTGAGGTCACGAGCATCTTCCCAGCACCCTCCCTGCGTGCACGGGGCACCCGCTGGCCCGGGAGGAAGCAGCTTCTGCGCCATGGCCCCCGGGGCATTGCCCCCCAGACCTGGTGCCCACCAGCCCGTTTCTCCCTTGCTCTAAGAAACCCTGTGGGGCTAAGTCTGTATCCTTGATGGGAAGTGGGTGGTGGTTGGGCAGAGGGAATCCCTGGGGGAGGAATGGCCCAACCTTGTTATTAGACATCAGAGAGTCTCGATATTAGACATCACTGAGTCTCCACGGGCAGCAGCAGCAGCTTTGACGCTCGGCTCCCAAGGAGAGCTCAGCCCATCCGTTCCCTGCCCACAGACTGACTTTGACCCCGGTGACGGGGCACCCGGAGGGGGAGAGGTGTCCGGTCTGTCCCCTCTCCACGGCCCGTGGCGGACTGGTCGCCCCTACTCTGCCTGGTGCGGCGGCAGAGCCGGGACCCCGTTAGGGGCTGAGACACCCCCGGTGGGCTGATACCGAGATCAGGGGACGGCGAGTCGGGATCCCGGGAGCAGGATCCGAAACGAGGGGGTAGGGGCTGGGACCCCGGGGGCAGGACTGATACCCGGGGGCAAGGACCGGGACCCCCCGCGGGAGCAGGTGCGGGTACCGCCGGGGCCGGGGCCGTGGCCGTTGCCGGGGCCGTTGCCGGGGCCAGACCGGTCCCTGCCCCCGCCAGGCTCCACCCCGGGCGGTGCGGGATAAAACTTGGGGCACCTCCCCGGCAGCTCCGCGTCAGGGCTGCGCTCGGACTGGCTGCAGCGCTCAGGAGGTGACACCGCACCGACCACCACCTCCCCCCGGGACGTTTCTGGGGTCTCTCTCCCTCTTCCTGCCACCGGAGGCAGCTGAGCTCCCGCCGCGCCGGGATCCGCGGGGCCGTGTTCGGTGAGTAGAGCCGCGCCGGGCCGGTGGAGGTCCGGGTCGTGCTGCGGGGGGGATCCGCGGACCGGGGCCGCGCTCTCTCGGTTGCTTTCCCCGGAGCGGGAGGGGTGGCCTCGCTTCCCCGAGGCTCCCGGGGAGACGGACGGCAGAGCCCCTCTTCGGTTGTTCGGGAGCTCTGCTTATCCTCAGAGACCCTTCGTGTCCTCGGTCACTTGGAGCCTTCCCTGCCTCCGGGGAACGGGAGCTGGATCGGTTCTCCTCGTTCCAGCTGTCGGGACCCCGGTGCGCCCGCTCGGCTCCCGCCTCCTCCCGGGGAGCGGCTTCTAAGCCCCGAGACCCGGCGTTCCGGGGGGTAAGGGGGGCGGCTGCTCGGGCAGGGTCTCTCCGTCCCGGTGGGCGAGCAGCGGCCCCGGGGCGCAGCGCGGCTGGGCCGCCCTCGCTCGGTAAGGGCCGCCCGGTCGCTCGGTAAGGGCTCCCCGGCGCGCCGCCGGTGCGGCCCCCGCGGCCCCCCCGGGCGCAGGAGGCGCGGCGGGGCCGGCAGAGGGCGCCCGCGCTTTGCTGACTCATAGCCCCCCCCGGTGCGGGTGCCGGGACGGGGCCCCGGGGCTGCGGGGTGTCCGTTCCACCCCCCGGGCGGCCGCAGGCGGGGCTGGGGCCGCTGGGGCGGAGGTTCCAGCTGCGAAACTGGGGGGGCAACAGCGTGCTGGGGGGAGCAGGGGGTTCAACCCCTCGTTGGGACAGTTCCCCGTAGCTGTAACGGCGTCACCGGGAGGGTGACCGGGCGGGTGCGTGTGACCGGGCGGGTGTGACCGGCCGCGGGTGACTGTGCGTGTACCCCCCGCCCTTTCCGCCTCTGTGTCCCGGCGTCACTCGGCTCCAGGGGCTCCGGCTCCCGCCCGGCCCCGCGGGCAGTCACCTCCCGCCGCGGCCTCCTCCGGTGCGGGGGCCGCTCACCGCCCCCGCCGCGGCGCTCCGGGCGGCCGCCTGCCCGTGTCCCGCGTTCACCCCTCCGCGGCGCCCGGGCCTCGCACGCCAACCCCATCGGCTCCTCGGCGAGGGTACGGCCCGGCGGGTGCCCAGCAGTGCCGGAGCCCGGCCGGACCCCCGAACCCCCCGCACCCCTTTGTTGTGCGCCGGGATTATGAATGGCTCCAGGCGCGGCGCGAGGGCGCGCGGGGGGCGGGGCCGGGGGCGGGGCCACCCGGAGGCGTGGGCGGGAGGAATCCGGCCGGACCGCCCCGCCCACCGGGCCACGTGGGGAGCCTGCGCCCGCCTCCCATTGGCCGGCACCGCGGATGTCTGGGCGCTCGGCGCGCCCCCATTGGCCGCGGCCGCCGGAGGAGCCGGAGTGAATGAGGGCGAGGCCCCGCCCGCGGGACGTTGCTACATTGTAACTTCCCTCCCCCCCCCGGTGCTCCCACGGCAGCGCGAGCGGCGGCCGGTTCGGCGGGTCCGGCCCCACAGAAGGGGGAGCGAGCGGCCTCCCCGCCCCTCGCCGCGGCCTCGGGCCTCACCCCGCCCCCAGACACCCCGCACCGAGAGCACAGAGCGGCGGCGAGGAGAAAGAAAGGAGGCGGCAGGCAGGGGCAGGCAGCGCCGCTTCCACCGCCCCCCTTTCCCGCGGCAGCCGCCGGAGCGGGGCGAGAACGGGAGATTTTATATTTTTTATTTTTATATATATATATATTTTATTTTTCTCCGCCCGGGCCGCGGAGGGCACGGCCGGTGCAGCCCTGCTTGGGGACCCCCCTCCTAGCCGCCCCCCCGCCTCCTCCCGGCCCCCGCCCGAGGCCTCGCCGCGCAGCCGGAGCTCCCGTGGGTCCCGCCGGGCGTGTGGCGGAGCGGGCCCCGCTCCCTCCTTTGTCCGCTCCCGCCGCCCCCCCCCGCCGCGTCCCGCCGTCGCCCCCCGACACCGACCGCCGCTGCCCCCGCAGGTCGGCGGATGGACCCGCAGCCCGGCGCCAGGAGCTGCAGCCGCGGGGCTCCCGCCTGCGAGGTGGGGCCGCCCGAGCCCCCCATGAACCTCTACATCCACACCACCACCGGCACCCGCTATGAGCTCTCGGTGCCCGCCGAGGAGACGGTGGAGGGGCTGAAGCGGCGGCTGTCCCAGCGCCTCAAGGTGCCCAAGGAGCGGCTGGCGCTGCTGCACAAAGAGAGGTACGGCACAGCTCGGTACGGGGGGGTTCGGCGCGGCTCGGGAGGCCGGGGGTCCCCAGCCCGCGACAGCGGGGCTGGGCGCGGGGGCGGCCCCCTCGCACCGGGCTCGGCACTGCACAAAGGCTCCCGCCCCCTCCCCCTTCTCGGCCCCATTCCTGTGCGGGGCGGGGGGGGGGGGGGGGGCAGCCCGGGGGGCCGCGGCGGGGGCGAGCGGGGGCCGGGCCGGAGGGAGGGAAGGAGGGAGGGGGGGGCTCCGGGGCGGAGGGAGGGAGGGGGGCGCCGGGCCGGGCCGGGCCGGGAGCGCGGCCGCCGCCCCCTCGCCCGGCCCTGCCGGGGCTCCTTTGTGGGCGGCGGGGCCCGGCCGTGCCCCGGCCCTTTGTTCTGGGCTCAGCCCCGGCGGCGGCGCGGCCCGGCCCCCCCTGAGCCCCCAGCGCCGGGGGCGGCGGGGGGGGCCTTTGTCTGCCGGGGGCCCGGGCCGAGGGGCTGCACACCCCCCGCGTGGAGCGGGGCCCGCGTGGGGCCGGGCTGGGAGTAAGTTGGAGAGTCTTTCCCGGCTCAGGGAGGAAGGTGGGGGACACATGGGGACACCACATCCATCTGCCGGCACCCACGGGGTTGGGGGAGCACGTTCCCAGTGCTGCCTTCCCCACCTACGCTGGTCCCAACTTCTCTCTAACCGCCCCCCCAGTGGGCAGGTTTCCTGTGCCACGAACCCCGTGCTCCCAACCCCCCCCCCAAGCTCAGCTCCTCTCTGGCCCCCTCAGCCCTGCCCCGTGCCCAGGGCACCGTGAGTTCCCCCGGGGAGCAGCTGAGGTGCCAGGGTCCCCTCCTGCCTGTCAAGGCTTGGAATTTCTTGGGGTAGGGATGCTTGGGGGGGGGGGGGAATTTTGGTCCCCTGGGAGCAGCCAGACTTGCAGCTGGTGTCCCCCCCCTCGTGTGTACCCTCTGGGGGGGCTGCCCAACCCGCACTGACCCCACTTTTGGCATCTCCCCCCGCAGCCGCCTCAGCTCTGGCAAACTGCAGGACCTGGGGGTCGTGGAAGGCAGCAAGCTGACACTGGTGCCCACCGTGGAGGCCGGCTTGATGGTGAGTGGCCTTTTCCTGCTGCTCCCTCCATCCCTCCCACTCGTCCCTGTCTATTATTAAAGCCCCGGGCAAGGATGAGGATGTGATGTGCTGGCAGCCCCGCGGCTCTGCTGCCCCTGCTCTCGCTGCCTCCTCAGCGCTGGGTTGGGCACGGCAGCAGGTTTAGTATTTCACTCCTTTCTCAGGGCTTGTGTAGAAATAGTGGAAGTGACATGTCATCCCTCCCTCCTGCTGCGGACGCCCCCTCCTTCGCTGCATTTGTAACGTTAATCCCCCCCCTCCTCCTTTTTTTTTCCAGTCCCAGGCGTCCAGACCAGAACAGTCGGTGATGCAAGCTCTGGAAAGCTTAACTGAAACTCAGGTGAGGGGCTGGATGCCGGGGCAGGATGGAGACAAAGGCGGGGGGCGGGTGGGGGAAGGACAGCTGCGGCCTCACTTTGCTTCTCCTCCCAAAAGCTTTGGCGTTGGTGCCTCGCTGAGGTTTCACCTTCAGCAGGGCTGGGAGCGCTGAGGGTGGTGCCCGGGGCGGGCACCGTCACCCTGTGCAGCGCTGGGCTCAGGGAGGTCCCACGCCGCAGCCTCACAGCCCAAACAAGCCGGGAGCCGGGGAGGTGAAGTGACTCACTCAAGGTCACGCTGCAGGTCGGTGGCAGAGCAGGGCGGCTCAGGGCCCTGCCCGGGGGTGTGGGGCTGCAGCTCCCCCCAGCTTCCTACCCCAGGGTGCAGGGACAGGGCTGCCCATCTGCCCCGCAGCCGTGATGGGTGTCGAGGGAACTGGGGTCTCGTGGGGCTGCAGAGCCCAGCTTCCCCCCAGCACCCAAAGAGCTCTTCCCCCTTTCCTTGGAGCCGTCCTTGGGGGGGTGCAGATTGCCCGTGCTGGGGTGTTCTGGCCATCTCCTGGTCCCTTGCTCGGTGGCCTTGTGCTGGGGGGCCAGGCGCCAAGGAAGGGGCGCGGAGGGGGCCAAGTGGGCGGCGTTGGTGGGGCTGTGGTTGAATCGCTGTGGAGTTGTTGGCAGGGTGGGAGGTGGGCGGGTGGGGGGTCCTCACTGCTGGGGGGTCTCAGCTGCGGGGCGGAAGTGTTCCCAGGGTGGGAGAGCCGTGGGTGAGCCGTGGGTGCGCACGCAGCCGCCAGCTCCTGCCGCGAAGGTGGAATTTACCCCCAGCCGTGCAGGCCCCGCTCCTTTGTTTTCCGTCTCTGTTGCTGCTGTGAAACTCTTTCCTTCCTTTTTCTGGCCGGTGCTGTAGCTTCGGGTTTTTAAGGGTTGGGTTTTTGGGGGTTTTATAACGTGCCTTGCTGAATTCTGGGAAGGGGCTGAGCCCCATGCGGTGCCAGGGCTCAGAGAGGGGGCTGGTGGGGGCAACAGCTGTGCCTCCTGTGGGGATGTGGCCAGGCTGCCCTGCCCGCAGGGACTGACCCGCAGTGCCCTTGGCTGCCCGGGGTGACCTTGACTTTTGGGAGCTGGTTTAACCCCATGGGGGCCAGCGGGGTGAGCTTGGACTGGAGCCCTGTGCCAGAGGCTGCTGGGGTGCCATGGAGGGCTTGCAGGGTGCTGCCCATCCCAGCTGGGGTGCAGAGCTGTGAGAGGGGCCAGCCTGTCCCAGGGGTCACCGTGCATGTCCTGGCCTCAGGGCTGCAGATATTTCTGATGGGGCTGCACAGCTCTGCTCTGGTGTGGGATGGACTGGGGAGCCAGCAGCCCGTGCAGCTCAGGGTACCCCCCTGCACAGGGCTGTGGCCCCCCCAGACCGAGCACAGTGGGCGGAGGAGGGTGGGTGGGCTACGGTCTGGCGCTGGCTGCGGGAAGCGGCTCCGCACCTCCCTGCCCACCGCAGGTTCCTCCGGTTGGTGATTCAGGAAGCCAGGGCTGAGCAGGAGGAACTGCCAGCACCTGGGGGGCGGCGGGGGGGGCAGGAAACCACTCCTCCCATTCATGCTTTGCTGGGCTCTGCCTGCGTCACGCAGCCTCCGGAGCACAGGGAGAGCTGAGCCGCTTCCTCTGGGGGCGGCGGGGGGGGGCCAGGGCGCTGCCACCCCCTCCCCAGCCTTTGGGGAAGCGGCTGCCGGGCACGGGGGCTTCCTGGAAATGCTCCTGCACTTCCTTCCTCCCCGCATGGCTGCCCCCGCTTTCCAGGGATGGCAGGCGTTCGGTCCCACTGGCTCGGCTCTTCCTTCCCCCAGTCCCTCTGCCCAGCAGTGGCGAGGGGGGGAAGCAGAGGAGGGGGATGACACATCCTGCTCTTCCAGGGCTGCGGGAATGTGGCCGGGGGGCTCTGGCCCTCTGCTCCCGTTGGCACAGACAAACCCCTGGGCACCGACACAGGTGGCTGGACAAGGGGCCCAGCTGTGCCCAGCTGGAGACCCTGCAGGGGCTGGGGAGGGGGGCATTTCTTGCTCCCCCTCCTCATCCTTGCCCTGGCTTTGCCTTTGCCATCTGGATCTCCAGACACGGTTTCCTCGTGCGTGTTTGGGGGTGCTGCCTTCCCCATGCGGGGCAGGGGCTCACCGGGGGCAGCTCCCGCTCTCTGCCAGCCCGGAGTTGGGGGGCCGGGGGTGCCTGGGGCTGGGGGCCGGGGTGACGCGGGGCCAGGCGTCGGAGCGAGGCGGGAATGCGGCGTTCTCTGAGTCATCGGCGTTTCTGAGAAGCAGCTGGGAGACACTTGCCCCATCCCTGCGGGCCCCGAGGCCGGTACAGTGCAGCTGAGCCCCCCAGGGCTCGGCAGAGTCCCAGGGGACCCGTGAGTGCGGGGACTTTGGGGGGCTCAGTGGCCCCAGCCCCCTCGGCGAGGCTGTCCCAGCCCCCGCGGCGGAGCCGGCTGGGAGGGACGGGGTCCTCCCGGCGTGGGCGGCCGAGCGGGCGGCTGGGTGGGACGTGTTTGCATTGGAGCGGGCTGGTTTCGCCGGGGGGGGAAGGTTGGCAGCGGCGTGGGGGCGGGTGCTGGGAGCCCCGGAGCTGGGGCGCCGCGGGGACCGGGCCGGCTCCGTGCCACGGCCCTACCCCGGGGGTGCCGCCGGGGGCCGTGGGACCCCCGCGCCTGGGGATGGAGGGGGGGGGGGGGTTTGGTGCTGCTGGGCAGCGCCGGCAGCACGGGCCTGGCCGGGTTGGGGTGCTCTGGTTTCTCCCGGCGCTGGCGAGGGGTCAGGCAGGGCAGGGGTGAGTCAGAGGGAGCGGGAGGCGGCCGCGGGCCCGGCTGACGTCAGGGGGCCCCGGGGAGGTGCTCGGGGCTCCCCCGGGCACACCTGGGTGCAGAGCCGGACCTGGAGGAGGGCGGCAGGGGCTGGGATGCGGCTGTGGGGCTGTGAAAGACCCCGCTCAGGAGCCCAGGGGGAGCGGGACCCAGCTGGGTCAGGCATTGGTGAATGGTGCGTGGACCTGGTGTTGGGGTCTGTGGTGTCCCGGTGTGAAATGTATCCCCTGGAGTGGCTCAGAGAGCAGCAGCAGGGCTGGGGTGGCCCAGCAGCTGTGGGGGGGCTCCATGCAAGGACCGGAGGTGGCCAGAACTGGGATGGGGCCAAGCAGTGGGAATGGGGCTGTGCCAGCCTGGCGTGAGGCCATCCAGGCTGCTATGGGAAGGGAAACTGAGGCAAGGCTGGGGGCTGGGGTGACGCTTTCCCGCGGCCAGGCGCTCTGTGCACGCACATGCGTGTGCACACGCGTGCCCATGTGCACGCCCGCCGTCCTCTCCCGCCCCCTCGCCCCGTAACCTCCGTGTCCAGAGCTGCAGCGTCTCCTTCCTGCCCACCCCTTCCTCTGCAGCCTCCGCCTGACACGCTCGGGGCTTTGCTGCTGGTATTTTTAAAGCTGCTTTTCCCACGGCTTCTCAGAACCGGCCTCCGCGGCAGCGGGGCGTGGGGGAGCGGGGCCAGGGATGGGGGGGCCCGGGGGGAACCCCGCTCTGCGGTGCTGGGGACGGGGGGGGTGCTGGGTCTCCTGGGGGACCCCTCGATGGCTGCACCCCAAACGTGCTGTGGGGTGTGGGTGGTTGGTATCAGGAGCTGCACATGACAGGCTGGGAAAGCCGGGCCCTGCATGCCCTGGAATAGTGAGGGGGCTGGAAGGGGGGGATCATCCCCATTAACCAGTCTGGGCTGGTAGGGGTGAGGGGCACAGCCCCCCTGCAGCACACACGAGGGCAAGGGGGGCTCAGGGGGCTCACGGCTGCCCCAGCCCCCCCCTAGAACATGGGGCGGTGCTTGGGGGGCTTCTGTGTTCCCTGGCACAGCTGCCAAGTGATTTATGCGTCTGGGGGGGGGCTGAGGGGTGTGAGCTGGGGGGTGGCAGGTGTTGGGCATTGGGGGCCCCCCACAGCTGCAGCCTGGGCAGGGTCAGGCCCTGGCTCTTGTCTCCGCGCTGCAGCTGCTCCATCACCTGCCGGAGCTGGAGCCTCCGGGCTGGGCAGGGCCTGTCCCCCACCCCCAGCTGCCCTGAGGGGGAGGAGGAGGGCAGGTGGGCTGCACTGCCTGAGTAACAGTGGTGGGCACGAAGGGACCCGGCATGTCCTCACCTGCCCCCTCCTCTTCCCCCTGTGCCAGCAGGGGCACCCCCTCGTGCTCAGGGGGGACACCCCTCCCGCTGGCCCTGGGCTGGCCGGAGCAGCAGCGCTGGCTCTGGGCAGTCCCAGCTGCGGCCCCTGCCTGTCCTTGTCCACCGGGATCAGCGCTGGAGGGGGGGGGGGCAGGGGGGGACGGCCACTCGGTGGTGGGGAATAAAGGGCAGGAAGGGCAGAAGGAAGAAAAATACCCCCTGGCACCGTCAGCTGACAGAGCTGGCACCGGGCTGGGGTCGCGTGGGGACGGCAGCCGGGCTCGCCTGCCAGCCTGGCGTGGGCGAGGGCCTGGGAAGGGCTTTGGGGAGGGGGTCACCCCTTCTCTGCCCCAGTGACCCATCCCTGTGCCCATGGCAAACCTGTGGGGGTAACCACTGTCCCCAGCTTGGCACCAGGGGGGCAACCACCGCCCCCCTGCTGGTGCCATGGCTGATGAGGGTCCCTTCTCTCTCCCCAGGTCAATGACTTCTTGTCGGGCCGGTCCCCGCTGACCCTGGCCCTGCGTGTGGGTGACCACATGATGTTCGTGCAGCTGCAGCTGGCGGCTCAGCAGAGCACCGGGCAGCTCCAGCACCGGCACCTCATCGCCAGCCGCGGCGAGGCGGGGGCCAGCGCCAGCCCCCACTGCCGGACGCTGCACGGTGCCAGCGGCTCAGGCTTCGCCCGCATCCCCGTGGTGCCCACGTGCCAGCAGAGCCCGGCCCCCAGCCCCGCGCCCGCCGCGCCGGCCCCCCCCATGTACTGTAACGCCCCTCACGCCGCTCCCGTCACCGCTGGGATGTTCCGGTCGCACGGGGCCAGCACGCAGACGGTGAACAGCAGCGTGGTCTCCTCCTGCTCAGAGGTGAGTCTGGGAGTGTCCCAGGACACCGGGACCCTTGCTTTGGGAAAAGGGAGTGAAGCTGTGCACTTCCCAGCCTGGCTGGGTGGCGATGCCCAGCCTTGCCTCGGTTCCCTCGTGTGCGGAAATGGGTTGTCCCCAGTCTGGTCTCCAGAATGTCCCCAGGTCCCAGGGAGGGGCTCAAGGACAGGGTGTAACCCAGGCTCTTACCCTGCCTGTCCTCACACCCTGCCTGTCCCCATGGGTGGGCAGGAGCTGCTGCTGTTGCTTCTCTTTTCCCCTCGCACGTCACAGCAGGGCGGGGGGGCTGTCGGGACCCCCAGGGTGGTTTCTTGCATGCCAGGATAACTGGGACTGGTGCCTGCTGCACCTGCTCTGTCTGGGCTCTCCTGACCTGGTTCTTCATGGGGAGGCAGGAGCAGGGCTGTGTGCCCCACCAGACCCCTACCCTGAGGCTGATCCCGTGTTTTCCCCATCCCAGGTGGACTGTGGCTCCCGCAGCAGCAGCTCCCCAGGCAGCAGTCCGGCCCCCTCAGCCCGATCCCGCAAGCCCGGGGCGGTCATCGAGAGCTTCGTCAACCACGCGCCTGGGGTCTTCTCAGGGACCTTCTCCGGTACGTGCTGCTGAGCTCCCCGGGGGCTCTGGGGCTGGGGGGCATGTTGGGGGCGATGGGATCTTGGGGGGCTGCTCATCTCACACCCACCTCTTCCCCGCCCCCCCCCAGGCACTTTGCACCCCAACTGCCAGGACAGCAGCGGGCGGCCGCGGCGGGACATCGGCACCATCCTGCAGATCCTCAACGACCTCCTCAGCGCCACACGACACTACCAGGGCATGCCCCAGTCCCTGACGCAGCTCCGCTGCCAGACGCAGTTCTCCTCCTCTTCCTCCTCCTCCTCCTCCTCCTCGCCGCCCGCCTCCCCGGACCTCGCCACCAAAACTACCTCAGAGCCGCTGCCGGCGGCCGCCACCCCCACCCTGCACCCCGTAGTCCAGTGCCAAAGCCAGATCCGGATGTGCAAGCCCAGTGGTGAGTCCGGCTGCCCCTGAGTGAGGCGGAGTCGGGGTTTGGGCTCGGCGCCTCTTGGGGGTCCCTGGTCCACGGCCAAAATGAGTAGAGAGGGGCTGGGTACTGGATGATTGACAGGTGTTAGTCAAGGGGGCGGCACGTTTGGGGACAATCAGCACCCCTGGGGACCTGGGGAGGTCCCCCTCCCACCTTGCATTGCCATCTCTGCCCAACCCTGTGGGGACAAAGCGTCCTGGTGTGGGTGGGGGTGTGGGGGAGTGGCAGGTGGCTGCGGTGTCCGTGTTCCCCCGGGAGCTCAGGGCCTGTCCCTGCTGTGTGGGCAGAGGTTTTGGGGTCACCCAGACCCGGGCTCCCCCTTTCCAAACCCGTCTCCCCAGACTGGGGGTGAGGGTGGGCCTGGCTGGGGGGCCTGGCTGGGGCATGGTGGTGGCTCCCCTGGCGTTTTTGGGTGCACACCTGTGAGCCCCGGGGCCGGAAGGTGCCGCAGGTGCCTGCCCTGGATCCCCTGTGATTTGCTTAGAGGAAAGAAGTGAAACCACCAGTGCTGGCCCGTCCCCCTCAAGGTTCACTCTTCCTTCTCTCCTGGCCAGGAGTGATCCAGGTCCCCACAGGGGGTGGCTCTGTGCTGGCTCCAGCCCCTGGTGACGTGGCTGGGTCTTCCAGGTCTGCCCCCAGCTCTGCTCTGTCCTGGGACCCCTCCCTCTCCATCCAGGGAGATGGAGGAGGTGTTGTGGTGGGGACCCAGAACCCCAAAAAAGGGCTGGGGACCAGCCTGGTGCTGTGGTGGACACCCTGTTTTTCTGATGTCCAAGGGACTGTGACCCCCCCCAGGATATGAGTCAGGCCACCCTCCCATAACAACCTCACCCTTTCCCTGTGGCAGGGCACCTGCTACAGGGGTGTCCATGTGCCTGTGCCATGGGGGGCTACCTGGTGGGCTGTGTCCCTCCAGCCACGGATCAGGGAACCATGACCCCTCCTTCTCCATTGCAGGGGACAACCCTGCCTGTTACAGGGATGTCCACGTGTCCGTGCCACGCGGGGCTGCCTGGGGGCTGGCGTGTCCCCCCCCATGGCATTGCACGGCAGCCCCTCGTGACCCCTTTTCCCCTTTTCCCTTGCAGGGGACCGGCTGCGGCAGACGGAGAACCGGGCGACGCGCTGCAAGGTGGAGCGGCTGCAGCTGCTGCTGCAGCAGAAGCGGCTGCGGCGGAAGGCGCGGAGGGACGCGAGGGCTCCGTACCACTGGGTGCCCAACCGCAAGGCCGGGCGCACCAACAGCAACAGCAGCGTCTCCAGCGAGGGCAGCCTGGACCTGGACTTCGAGGACTCGGTCTGGAAGCCGGAGGTCAAGGCCGAGATGAAATCCGAGTTTGTCGTAGCATAGAGAGCCGGGGCCCCGGGGGACTGTGCCGGGGGGTCCCGCTCGCCGCCCCCGCTGCGGGGGGGGCAGTGCCGGTGTCACGGGCCGGGCTCCTCGAGTTTTGCCGTCTCCTGCGACCAGACGCCGTGGGCCGACCCGCGTGTCGGGGGGGAGCCCCCCACCCCCTGCTCGGTGGGGTTTGGGGCGATGTGGGGGGGAGCAGCAGGAGCCGCCCCCTCCCTGCAGCCTCCCCAGCCGGGGGGTCCTGGCACCGGGGGGGCACCCTGGGGCGTATCGAAGCTGCTGCTTTGCTGTGAAGAGGGGCACAGCGGGGTGGGCTCTGGCCCCACCTTGTGCCACCCCCCCGGTGCAGGCAGGAGGAGATGAAGTCTCTCTCGGAGGTGCTGGAGCCCCCCCGATTTGGGGGCCGTTTGTTTTCCTTCCCTTCTATATGTAGCATTGCTCGGCTGCGGGGCTGGGCCCCCCCGGGTGGCCGGGGGGACACGTGTGCCTGGGCCCCGCTGCCGCAGCCCGGGGAGGGGGGACGGGGGTGGGGGGGGCTTTGTTTTGTGGGGGGAGGGGGGTGTTAATTTTGTTTGGGGAGGGAGAAGCCAAGGCGCCTTCCCTCCGCGGCCGAGCCCAACTTCCGAGTCGCTGGACTCCTTCCCGCCCGCCGCTTGGGTGGTTGGATTTTTTCTTTTTTAACTTAAAAAAAAAAAAAAAAAAGGAGAAGAAAAAAAAAAAAAGAAAAAAATCCCTGAATAAATAACCCCAAACTCGGTCCCGGCCGCGGGGCCGGTATTTATAGACATTAATGACCCGACTGAGCCAATACTGACATAGTCTTCATAGGCCGTAGGATCCTTTTTCTCGTCCGACTTGGATTTTTTTCTGTCAGGATCTGTGCAAATAGAGCCCCCACGTGACGTGTTTTTTGTCTGTAAAAGTCTTTTTTTTTTTTTTTTTGTGTGTGTTTTGGGGAGAGGGGGGGCGGGGGGGAGAGCGAGGCTTTTTTCGGTCTTTAATATTTTATTTTTTATTTTTGAAATAAATTTGGGCAGTCTGGATGCAACCATGTCTGGTGTTGGTGTGGGGAGACAGGGCACAGCTGAGCACCCCATCACTGTCAGGGGGACACAGCACAGCCACAAGTGACCCCGTACCTGTGCACCTCAGCACTCACCTGTGTGTACCTGCAGGAGGAAGAAGGGGGGTGATGGAGCTGCCTAGGAGGGGAACAGGTCTGGGGTCTCCTTGGGGTGTTTCCAACCCTCTCTGGGTGCCAGACCCCCCCAGCCTGTGGGTGCTCATCTGACTGGGTGCTCCCAGTCTCGTCCCACCGGCCACTGCCCGGAGGAGCTGGGCCGGTTGCACCAGCCGGGCTGGCCGTAAGTGCCAGCTCCCTGCCAGCTCCTTCCCTCCCTCCTGCGTCACGGCGGGGTGGCCGCGGGCCGGGGTGGGGGGGTTGGTGGCCATGAATGCGGCCCTGCCTCAGTTTCCCCACCTGTACTCGCCCCGGGGAAGGTGATGGCGTGGGGGTGGCCCTGGGGCCGTGTGTCAACACCATCCCACCCATGCAGCCACTTCCTGCAGGCCCCAGGGAGGAACCAGGGAGGAGGGGGGCTCGGCGTGTCGATGGCGGTGCGGGGGACACTGTGGGCTGGGACCCCCCCGGAGCTGTGCTGTGACACGGACGCGGTGACACTGTCACCTCCAGGCACACCTGGGCGTGGGGTGAATCCTGATTGGGCGCTGAGCTGAGCTGTGGAGCTGTTATTTGGGGAGGGGGCAGGAGTGGCTGCCCATATCCCCTCTGCCATGTTCCAGCCTTGTCCCTGCACGCCGGGGGGGACTGGGGACAGAGAACAATCCGGAGCTCCGAGGGGCACTTGGCACCTCACACACAGGATGGGAGGCCAAGGGCTCTTCCCATGGGAAACACCCGGGGGGCCCAGTGTGGGGCTGGGGGGGCCTGGCCGGACCCTGAACCCCCAGGAGCAGCCGAGCGCCGGAGGAAGCGGGGCAGGAGCGGAAGCAGCTCAGGTTCCTGCGGTGACTTGTGCCACACCGGGCACCCCGCGCCCCGCTTTGACGTCATTTCGGGTAGAGCAGAGCTCGGGGCCCCCCCCCGGCAGCCCCCGGCCCCCCCCCACACCCCCGGCCCGTGCCAAATTTGGCAACGGGAAGAGCCGCCGACCGCGGCAGGAGCAACACGGCGGCCTTGTAAGGAAATCGCTGCCGGGAGGGCACGCGGGGGACACGCACACGCGTGTGCACGCAGGGACAAGCGCCCAGTCCATCTTTGGGGGGTTCCAACAGCTGCTGCCTCCCCATGGGCTCAGCTCAGGGTTTGGGGGTCCCGGGGGAGCAGGGGGTGCTGCAGGGTGTGAGCTGGGAAAGGCCTGGCCCTGAGCCGTGGCAGAGCTTCATGGCACAGGACGGACCAGGCGCCCGCAGGAGCTGTCTGTGGCACGGCAGGAGACAAGCCAGGACATGGGGCACCGCATCGTGCCACGCCACAGGGTGACATCACCGCGCCCAGGGCCCCCAGATGCTGCTGATAACACAGGGATCGCTGGTGGTGGGCGAGGCTGGGCAAAGCCCCCCTCACTGCCCAGCCCAGGTGCCGGGGTGGTTCACACTCCCTGCACCCCATCCTGGCTCCTCTCCCCACTGCCCCCAGCCCTGCCATCACCCGGCCCTCCTGCCAGGCTGTGCTCATCCCAGTGCTCCCAGTATGGAGCAATCCACAGCACCATCGTTGTGCCTGCGATGCGGTGCCCGCAGTGGGGGCAGCGTGGGTGTCACCTGGCAGGTGTGTCCGTGCACAGGACTGTGTGTCCATGCACCCACGGCCGGTGGGTGGGGACAGCTGGACCGGGTGCCCCCCTTGTCCCTCTGCCCAGCCCTTGCCGCAGAGGGTGCGCCAGGAAACACCCACAGCTGCCGCGGCTCCCAGGGCTCCCGGCACACCCGTGGGCCCCGCGCACGCCCACGGCGCCGGCCACGCCGCGGCCCCGCGGTGCCGGGCACACCCCGGCGCAGGCATGCGTGGGGTTGCACGTCAATCCTTGCACACCCAGCCCTTGCACGCCCACCCACTGCACCCTGCACCCCACAAACACACCCGGGCTCCTCGCAGTGCCTGCCTGCACCCCCCCGCCTGCGAACACGCGTGTGAACCCCGTGTGTGCCCGTGAACCCCACGGCCGAGGATGGTGGCTGTGCCTTGTGTGCCCACCCCGCGTCCCCATGGTCATGGGACCCCCGCGGTCGCCTCCAGCTCCCTCATGGCGTGGGGTGCATCACGCAGCCCCAGCCCCACAGCCCCCTGGAATTCCTCGGGCTGCACCCGGTGCTGGCTGCGGGCGAGAGACGGGGCTGGCGCGGCGGTGCCAGACGCCGGGTGGGCGACGCGCTGCTGCGTGTCCCTGGCACGAGTTGGGAACACGGCGTCTGCTGCAGCGGGGTCCCAGGTGGGGGCGAGCCCGGGCCCCTGCGTGGGGCTGCAGACGGTTCCCTCACCACCCAGCTCTGGGGCACCCACCGAGGCTGCGGCACCCATGGGTGCCCTCTGGGTGTCCCGCAGGGTGCAGAGGCCCCCGAAAGGCTGAGCCCCCACACCGGGCCCTGGTGCTGCCGTGGGGCCGGGCTGTGGGCAGGCAGTCCCGGTGTGGGGTGCAGAGGTGGCCGCGGGGGGGGGCCGGGAGCTGCCGGCGCAGGGATGGATCCTGGAATTAAAAACATTCCAGGAACTGACTTTGAACCAGATAAAATAACAAGCGCCGTGAGGAATGTCTCACCCCGCCCGCCGGCCGCGGCCTCACGGCGCTCCCCACAGCCTCCCACTGTCCCACGCGGGCCCTTGCACACGCGTGTGCAGGCGGAGCTCGCAGCCACTGTGCACACGTGTGCAGCACAGCCCCGCTGCGGGGGCAGCCCCGGCGTGCCCAGGCTGCTGTGGGGGACTGGGGGTCGCCGGAGGAGGGCTGAGCACCCCGGCTGCTGCGAGGGGCTGCAGCCCTCCTGGGCTGGGCTGTGGGGGTGCACACACAGCCGGTGTGCAGTGCACGCGTACACACGTGGAACACAGCCAGACACGCGTGGTTGTTGTGTGCACAACAGCCCCCCCAACCCCGGCCCCGGCTCCCTCCCAGCCCATCGTGGGGCAGAGGGTCCCCTCGTTGTCCTGGCCAAGCCCGGGGCCTCCCCGGCTCCCCCAGCCTGGCCGGCAGCCGCGGCCAGTGGAGCCCGGCGTGCCTGGGCGGTGACATCACGGGGGCGGTGGGGCCGGGGGCGCGGCGCCAGCCCATCCCCGCGGACCCCCACCCGCCGCGGCCGAGGTCGCAGCGGGGACAGAGCAGCAGCAGAAGCTGCGCTGGGAACCGATACTGGTCGCACTGGGCATCCCAGCCTGGCTGCCCGCCCTTGCCAGCAAAAAAGACCCCAAATCCCCCTTCTCCTCTCCTTTTGGAGAACTCCCACAAAGGCATCTATCAGCTGAGGTGTTGTGGGAGGGGGCACGGGCTCAGCCCCTCACAGCTGGCATCCACAGGAGATGGCACTTCAATGGCCCCGGTGACACTGGCACGGTTGAGGGGTGACCCCTGTGTGACCCCAAACCCACAGCCTGTACCGGGGGGGGTCTCGTCCCCACACCACGGCCCCGGGCAGTGGGGCCAGGGCAAACACGGGGCTGGTGGGGACACGGGGCCAGAGGGCAGCACCGGTGCGTCACCGTGTTTATGAAGACCTCGAGGAGCTCTCGTGACGTCCGCGCTGGCCCTGTCAGCCCAGGCCCTGCCAGGTGGCACAGTGCCACCACCGCCGCGCTACCCCCGTGGCCACCGCTCAGATTTTAGGGGCTGGCATGGGGCCACCTGGCCCTTGGGCCCCGGTGGCTCGGGGAGCACGGAGCGGGGTGTCTCCCCCGCCACAAAGCACCGTGCGAGCGGCAGATGGGGCGTGCGCGGGGCTATTTATAGCAGCGGGACCCACAGGTAGCGACGGTGCGTCAGCGCGGTGACGCAGCCCCGGCGACGCTCGGCCGCACGCCCCCGCAACCGGCTCCCGGGGCCCCCCCTCCGAGCCCCCGGCCTCCATCGCCCAGGAACGGGGTGCTGCGGGAGGTTCCCAGATGTGCTGGTCACAGCTGGAGGATGCTCAGCCCTTGGCCGTGCTGTGCGGGGAGGGGGTTTGCGAGGGGCACGTGCCTGCACCGCCCCCAAATCCATGTGTGCGTGCGTGTGTGTGCACGTCTGTGTGCACACGCTCCCTGAGAATGGATGCTGTGTCTCTCTCTGTGTGTCCAAAGCTGCGTGTGTCACCGCGTGTTCCCACGCATGTCACCGCGTGTGCCCGCTCGTGTGTCCCCAGGTGCACGGCGGCGGCAGAGCTGCGTGGATCTGCACGCTCATGTCGCTGTACCCGGCCTCATGCGTGTGTCCCTGTGTGCTCTGCGCCGTGCACACGCCGTGTGTGAGGCCGTGGCGTGTCTCCGCGTGTGCGAGTGGCCGCGCTGGCCGGGGGTGACTCAGCCCCCAGGCAGCCCAGGAATGCCCCCTCCCCACTCCCCGCCCCTGGCCTGTGCTGGGAACGGGTTGTCCTGGGGGACGGTGACACCCAGGGCTGACCCAGGCCCTGCTGGGAAGATGAGGCGGTGCCCCCCCGCCCTGCTCCCCCCATCCTGCCCCCCCCGCCTCCATCCTGCCCCCCCTCCCATCCTGCTTTCTGGGAACCGCTTACAGGGGCGGAGGTGAGGGGCCCAGCGGCTGGCAGGGACGGGGCCCGAAGGAGCCGAGGCTCCCCCAGGGACCCCTTCACTCTGCCCTGCGTACCCCAGAGCCCGGAAGGGCAGCCTGCGGCCGGGGTCCCGTCGGGAGTCCCAGCATGACCGGGATCAGCCCTGGGGGTACCCAGGCCAGGGGTGAACGAGGTGGGGTTCAGCTTTGGAGCCTCTCGGCCACAGGGGCGCCGAGGTCTGGGGCTGTCCCGGGCCGGGGGCACAGTCAGGTCCTGCCCGGTTCCCCTCCGCCCGCCGGATCCGGGCCGGGTGTTCCCCCTGGCCCGCCGGACCCCTGCCCGCAGCGGCGGCAAAGCCCGGCCTGGATCAGCGGGCAGGGAGCGGGACGGCACCAGGCACCCCACGAGTCCCAGCCCCGGTTCCCGGCACAGCTGAGGTCGCAGCTCGGGGGGGGGTTCGGGGCGGGCGGGGGCTTCCCGTGGACCGGCGGTCCCGGCCGGGAGGCGGGACTGGGCCTCAGGCTCCGCTCCGTGCTCCCTTCCGGGCTTTCCCTGCTCCCGGCCCCGCTCGTTCATTCATAGATCGCGCGCGCTCCCGGCCCATTCATCCCGGTGCGCGGGGAGCCCCGTTACCGTAGCAACCACCCCCCCCCCCGCTCCCACGGCACAGCCGGAGCGCTGGGGGGGCCGGGGACCGCCCCGGGGTCCGTGAGCCTCTGTGTGTGTATGGGGGGGGGGATTCCTGGCGACAAGAGCCCGGGGGGCTGCGCCCGGGGGTCCCCTCGTTCGCACGGCTGCAGGCAGGGGGGGCTCCCGCCGGCTCAGTCCCGCCGAGGTTCGGGAAGCGGCTGCCACGTCGGCGGGGAGGGCCCCCCTTCGCTCCCCGGGGCTGGGGTAGGAGCCCGGCCCCGGCGGTTTCCATCGTGGGCCGGGCTTGGCGCAGCATAACCTTGACCTTCCCTCCCCACCCCCCACTCCCAGCCCACCCCCTGTCTCTGTGGTCGTGGCACTGAGCTCCGGCTCTGCAGAGTGCAGTTTTTTCACCTCAGAGTGGGGGGGGGGACCACCCCGAAACCTCCTGTGGAGTGCACTGAGTGCCAGCGGGGAGCTGTGGGTGCGAACTGCCGGGTGGCAGAGGGGCTGTCCCAGTCCTGCATGTGACGGTGTGTGCGGGTCACACGTGTGCACCCACGGCTGCATGTGTGGGGGGTTGTGTAGACCCTGCAGCCATCCTTTTGTGCACCTCAGGTCCAACTGTGTGGGGAGGACAGATGTGGTGCTGTGGACACCTATTGCACAGGGGGCTGTGCGGGTGGTGGCAGAAAGCTCTGGCATGCGGCAGGGGCACAGCGGGGAGCTGCAGCTGGACACAGCTTCTCCCCACGGCCTCTTCTTCCTTTCCAGGGCATCGGGAGTGAGAAGCCACAACCACAGGTGCAGGAGAAGCTGCCGCTGCAGCCCCACAGGTGAGCCCCAGCCCCACAGGCCGATGTACAAGCGTGACAGGGCAGTGCCCCAGATCAGCGTGGGGCTGAGCTTGGATCCTCACACGGCTGCACTCGCGTGTGCCTTGCACAGACGGGTTCTCCCAAATCTGTGCATGTGGAGGACATGGGCAGTCAAGAGGACACGTGTGCACACGTGTGCACACCTGTGTTGGTGCTTGTGCCCTCGGGCACATCCGTGTGAGTGTTTGCACCCAGCCCACCGCCGGGGCGGGTGTGCAGAGCCCCTCTACACGCGGGGGTTGCCCTCACATGCAGACGTGTGCGCGTCGCGGGCTCCGCACGCCGGGCCCGGGCGCCTGGCGCTGCCGGGATGACTCACGGGCTCGCAGAGGAAGCCGTGACTCAGTCCTGGATTCCTGCCGCTCCCCACCCCCCGGCCGCTCCGGCCATCGCGGCCACGTGGAGCCCGCGGGACCTGCGGCCGGCCCGGCGGGACGCGAGTGGGGGTGCTGGGGGTCCCCGTGGGGCTGCTCGGAGCCGTGCTGGCGGCACGGGTCCCTTCCCTGGGCCGTGGGGACGGCGGGGTCCCCGGGAACCGGTGCCTTCGGGCGTGCAGGAGGAAGATGCCCCGGGCTCGGGGTGGCACCGCGCACGCCCCAGCTCCCGTCCCAGCTGGGCGTGGGGTTCCGGATCGGGCACGTTTCCTGGGTGTCTCGGGCGGCTCCGGGCACCCGGAGGGGAGCGATGCCAGGCGCGGTCCCGAGCTCCAGCCGGGGGGCGGGAGCGTCCTCTCTGCGTGGGGGGCCAGGGCTGCTCCACCTGCCCAGGGTTTGCCGTGGATTTGGGCTGTGGCTGCAGCTCCACCTGCCCCTGGCGCTCAGCCACCGCTAGCACCGGGCTCCGCAGCTGCTCTGGCTCTCAGCCCAGTGCTGGGCAAGGGTCTGGGGTGCTGTAGTATCATGCAGGAAGCACTGTGGACCTGGGCAGGGTCAAGTGGCTGCAGAGGAAGGTAATCAGTGGTGCCATGTGATGCCCAGAGCGCTGTGCCAGGAGCCAGCAGGGCCATGCACTGTGCTGGGGGTCAGTGGCACTGTAGAGTGCCCAGGGTGTTGTGCTGCTGGAGCCACGCAGTGCCCAAGACGTGGTGCCACGGCACGGGCAGCCTCTGTGAGTCAGAGCAAGGTGCAGCAGCTGCCCCCTTCCCGCTCACCCGTTCCCAGGCCCTGCTCACCAGATTCACTTTCACAATGACTGAGGCAGCCACCCCGGCTCTGCCGAGCTCACCCTGACCCACTCTGCCCACGCTACCTTGTGGCCTCCTGCCCCTACGTCACTGCCCGTGACCTGGCACGGTGCTCCTGCTGCTGCTACCCTCAGCCAAACCCCCTTAACCCTGGCCCTCACCAGCTCCCAGGTGCTGCTGAGCATGGCGGCGTTTGCCTTCCTGAGCGGATCCCATGTGTTTCTGTGGGGCTGTAGCCCCCTCGGTGGGGCTGGGGGCCAGTGGGTGGCAGTGGGGGGGTCATGCCCAGTGGTGAGTCAGCACAGGCAGGTGCGGAGTGTGGATGGGGACATGAGGATGGGGACGCCTTCATCGGGGACACCGTGATCGGGGAATGACTCATGTGTTAAACAAACAAACAGGCGAGTCCGTGTGAAGCTGCGGTGGCAGCTTCCTCCGCGTCCCGGCACCAGGGAGCTGCTGGTGCACCCTGGTCATTGGTCTCCCACAGTGATCACGGCATCGGGAGCAGTCACGGAGCTGCTGCCACGTGCGGTGTCACACACAGGTGCACGGGGCACCCCTGCCCTGCAGCCAGCCAGCCAGCCAGACCCGAGGGTCTTGAATGCGGGGCAGGGGCTGATGGGCACTGGCAATTCCGGGGATCTCCGAACACCTGCCTTTTGCCCTCGCTGCAGGAGCGGGAGTGGCCAGGGCCAGGCGGGCACCTGGCTCTGGCAGCTGGGGATTTCCATGGTCCAGGCTCACCTGGGCTGGGGCTGTGCGGCCTCTCCCTGGGCCGGCAGGCGTAAAACCCAACTGCAGGCAACTGCCCGGTTCACGGCATGACCGGCCTGCCCGGGCACCCTGCGGCTCGGCTACGTGCCCACTGGGCTGGGAGCGAGCTCTGGAGTGGCAGCTGACTGCCTGGCTCTGGCTTGTCCTGCTCCTGCAACCCCTGACCTGGAGGTCTCATTACTGAGCCAGTTCTGTCTGTTCTCAGCCCAAAAGTGCTTCCCCAAGCCCTGCTGCAGCCAGGGCAGAGCCAGTGTGTGGCCGGTGCTGGGGGACTGTGAGTGATGCTGTGCCCCAGCACAGGGTCCATCATGTCCTCAATCCTCAGTGGGGCTGTGCCACCACCGCCAGCACCTTGTGACCCGGGACCTCGTGCACGCACGCACCCAGAACATCAGGAACGTTTTGTGGTGAAGCTGGAAAACGGTCAGTCGCTTACTGGATTTTTTTCCACCCTTTCTGCTGTGGGTTTGGCTGGGGGCCCGGGGCAGGCGCGGGGGGTGGGTGTGAGCAGGCATGTGATGAGCCGGGTGTGCCGGGGCTGGCGAGAGCTGTGAAAGTGCTGAGCTGGTGTGAACCCGCCATCCCATCCCCGTCTCCTCCTCTCCAGCCCTTCCTGGAACAGCTGCCGGGAAGGTCCCTGCTGGGTGCAGGGTGTGGGCAGCTGTGCCCATCCCCATGGCATCCGGGTGCCTCATACAGGAGAGAGAGCCTTTGAGGCCAAAGGCTGCAGTGCTGGGGGTCAGCGCAGGTGCCCTGGGTGCTCCTGCCTCGTTGTAGGGGGACAGGGAAAGGAACCCACACTGGGTGGGGACATTGCTGCTCTGGGAGTCCCTGAGCTGCTTCCTCTTCCCCGTGCCGGCTGTGTGGGGCTGGCGTGAGTGTGTCCTGCCTGGAGCCACACGCTGAGTCAGGGACGGGACAGGAATAGAGTCGGGTGCCTGAGTCACGACCCATGTGTGAAACCAGCAGCACTTCCCCAGGAAGGGAGAGCCCCGCAGCCCTGACAACCCCTGGTACCTGTTGGCCATTTCCCTGTGATCAGGGTTCCCCCCTCCTGGATCGGCCCTGGCCCCCTTCAGAGCTGGGAGCTGCTGGATCTGTCCCTCGCTGCTGTTCAGCAGCTACAAGGACAGGAGATCAGGCAGGAATGCAGGTAGGGAGTGGCTGCCTCACCTCAGGACCCTCTCCCTGCACCCACACAGGGCACAGAGACCCCCACCAGCCCCCAGGGGAAACCTTGGGGAAGGTGTGCAGGGAAGAGCCAGAGTACTCAGCCGCCCTCGTTTGCAGCTCCCCTCGCACACGTGTGTGTGCACAGTGCACCCACGCACACGCGTGTGCATCACTCTGCGAGTGCGACAGCCTGTCCTGCACCCCAGCCCCCCCAGCCATCCGTCTGTCCGTCTGTCCCCTGCCAGCTCCCACAGAACACCCCTCCCTCCCGCCTCCCCCAGAGCGTTTCCGCAGTGTCTCCATTGATAAATCTGGAGCGTTGCCACGGCGACGCTGCAATGGGGCGCAGCGGGTGCGGGGCTGCCGAGGGGCCCAGGCCCACGGCAGGGTGGGGGGGGCCGGCTGTATCCACGCGTGGGATTGTACACATGTGACTTCCCAGGTGTGTGGTGGCACAGGTGTGGGATTTCCCGGTGTGTGGTAGCACATGTGCGTGCACAGTGTGGCACAGAATGTGCACGCGTGTCTGGGTGTGCACACATGCAAGAACTGACATGTGCTCTGCATGAGCAGGGCTGTGGGGGCTCAGGGACCCCACCCTGGGGCACTGCTGGCAGACAGGGCCCTCGGCACTGTCTGGTTCTTCCTGCAGCAGTGCCGGGAGGGAAACCGAGGCAGTGGCGGCATGGGATTCACCCTGCCACAGACGGTCACCTGGGGACAGGGGCAGCTTGGGGATGGGGGGATCTCACACTGCCACCACCTCTGACCCTTCCCGCATGGTGCTGGGTCCAGCCAGCACCGTCACACCCTGGTTGTGGTCACACACGTGTGGGGCTCTGCAGGCAGGTGACCCCACACACACCCGGCAGCAGCCTCCGCGCTGGGATGGGGGTGCAGGTACCTGGTGTGTGAGTTCCTGCACACGTGTGTTCTGTGCATGTGTGTGCACGGTCCTACGTGGGGGGCTGGGGGACCCAGCATTTTTTGGTGACTGCACCGCACAGGCAGTGGGACCCCACTGGGGGGGCTGCAGGAGGTCTGGTGTGTGTGTGGGGCTCTGGTGCATGAGGGGAGTGTGGGGTGGGGGCCAGAACTGGGCCCTGTGCCAGGGAAGCCCCGGGACCACCCACTGCCTCCAGGACAGCTGAGTGGCTGCAGACCCCGGGATGAGCCCTGTGACCAGCTCTGCATGAGGCTGGGGGGCTCGGGCAGGCAGTGCCTGTCCCCAGACAGCTCCTGCTGTGCCCTGCACCCTCTGCCAGGCCACCCACGACCACTGCACTTGGGGGTCCACGTGGGGAGCCCACGTCTGCCGCGGCCACACGTGTTCAACCCTGTGGACGTGGGCAGAGCCTGATGCTGCTGGTGCCCACAGCCCTGTGGTGGGATTGTGGGGTGCTGAGGGAGTGCTGGGTGCCAGGATCAGCCTGGTTTGCAGCCGGGAGCTGGGGGGGACGCCGGCAGGACCCCAGGGCAGGGGGTGACACGGGGTTGCCGGTGAGTGCAGCGCAGCCGCGGCACACGCGTGGGCTGTGCGGGCACACGCGTGCGGTGCCGCGTGGGCAGGATCGGTGCGTGTAGCGTGGCTGCCCTCTGCTGCCACGGCCACGGCAGCGCTCAGCACCCCGGCACCCGTGGGACGCTGCCGGGGGGGCCGCGGCAGGGACCCCCTGGGTGCCAAACAATGGCAGCTCTCTCTGCCAGCCCCCGGCCCACACCAGAACCCTCCGGGCTGGGGTGAGGGACTGCCAGTGTGAGGCAGCAGGGGCGGGGGCTCTGAGACGCTGCTAAAGATTAAATCCCCCTCCACCCTGTGCCCCCCCAGCTGCGATGGGGTCACGCAGCAGCCGGGAGGGAATGAAGCATTTTCTGGGCTTTTAGAGCCATGGGGAAGGGGCTCAGCCTGCGGGGGGGCTGGTGTCAGTTCTTGGTGGCCCCCGCTGCTCTCGCGGACGTGGGGCTGGCATGAATCCTGCAGCTCCGTCCCATCCTCCATCCCGCTGCGTTGGGAAGCAGGTCACGTCCAGCTCCCGGCACGGCAGTGATGCCGGGGGAGCTCAGCTTTCTGGGGCAGCTCCGGGCTGCTGGGAGCAGCCAGCTGCCTCTTCCAGCGCTTTTGGGGACTGTGGGAGGAGGATTTCCAGCGGTGCGGAGCTACGTGGCACTGCCATCCCGAGGAGGTGGCAGTGGGGAGATCAGCCCCCGCTCCCCTTCAGATCACCCCAATGGGCGCTGGGGGTCTTGGCTGCTCTGGCAGGAGCGTTGCCAAGCTCCCCCAAAAAGCTCATTGCTCCAGGAGTCGCTCCCCTGTCTCAGGGCAGCTGTGCTGGGTGGCACCATCCTGTGCAGTGCCAGGATCCGGCCTTTCCCTGTGGAACGCCCGGCTCCCAGGGCAGGTGTGGTGCTGCTGGAGGCAGAGACGCTGTCTCTACCTGCCTCCATTCGGATCAGCGCGAGGGGGGAGAGCGGGGGAACTTTCCCGACTCGTTTCCCCACCTTAAGGGGAAAAAAAGAGAAGGAGTCGCATGACTTGGAGCTTCCCGAGAGGCAGCGCGGGGAGAGTGACCCAGGGAGCCAAGAATCTGCTCCGCTGTCGTGTCTCATTCCTGCTCTGCGGCGCGGGGCTGGGAGAGGTTGGGTTACGGGAGGCGCGGAAAGGGGACGGTGCAGGATGAGCTCATGCGAGGGCGCGGGAACCTTCTGGGCAGGAAAAAACGTTGATGCTGCAGTTCAGGGATTTCTGCAATCGCGGCTGTTCCCGCAGATCCCGGCTCGCTCCACCGGGCCGCCCCTCGTGCCGATGGCAATAAAATCACTCGGGGAGGGCTGTGGGCTCAAGGTGATTCACGTGTCCTTGCAGGGAAACAGCAGCACGCAGTGAATTGCTGAGGAGCAGAGGGAGCGAGGGGGGAGACACCGGGATTCTGGGGAGCCCCAGCACCCTTGTGGAAGGAGCTGGACCAAAGGCTACCCTGCATATCGTGGCAGCAAACCCCAATGTGAGGCAGTGCCTGAGGGAATGTGTGGAGCAGCCCGAAGGGTTTGGAAAAGCTCCAGTTTCCCTCAACACCTGGGCTGGCCCCCCTCGGTGTGTACTTTACCCCTTGCTGGGGAGGGATACGATGTTCCTGATTCCTGGCAGCTTTTCCCCTGCAGACTGTGATAAACTCTTCCCGCGTCCGCAGCCCTCTGTCCTGCAAGGTCGCCCGGTGTCAGGCGGTCAGAGGCTGTTTGTCCTGTCCTTGGGGTAGCATCTCCTGCCCTTAAGAACTCGATGCTGCAAATACTCTTAGACGATGATTAATGAGTGCTTATATAACCGAGCTGAGTCCTTAATGCAGCCGGGAGGGTGACAGGAGGGAAGGTGGGAGCGAGAAAGTGCACGTCGCTGGTGCTGCTGCTTTTCCCACACCAGAGCAGCTGCGTTCCATGCAGGGGGACCCTGGCAGATGTGGGGGAGAGCCCACCCACAGGGAAGTAGTTGGAGCAGCCCCTACCTGTGTTTTCCCGGCAGTTTTGGGTCCCGTGGGAGCAAGCAGCCAGTGCTGCCACCCTGGACCATGCTGCCCATGGCACGGCCAGGCTCTACGGTGTAGCAGGGCTGGGAAGTTAAGGGTTTGTGCTGGAAAAGCAGTGATGTGTGACAGTGGCTGGAATGTTGTGCTGGTGAGCTGGGAGTGCTGGTGGAAAAGGGCAAAAATGTCACAGTAACACCTTAGTGAGGCCCGTGAGGAGTGATGAGGCTGCTGCTGGAGCAGCTGGGTGCGTTGTTTCTGGGCAGGTAGGGACGGTCTGGCACACAGGATTTGGTTTCCCATAATCTGTTTGGGAAGCACCAGCCCTGATAAAGCTGCTGCTCAGTGCCAAGGCAGTTACATGGTTGCCATGGTTACCACATGCTTATTTTCACCATCTTCCTCACCTCAGCCGGGGTGCACCGGCATTCCCAACCCTGAGTTCCCCCTGACCTCAACTGGGGGTGCACCGGCATTCCCAGCTCTGAATCCCGCCCCGACTCCAGCTGGGTGCACCGGTATCCCTGATCCCGAATCCCCGCTGACCTCAGCTCATTTCTTAATACTCCAGTTTGGGTATCCCGACGTTGCTGTGACCAGCCCCCCCCCCACCCCCCGTCACCTCCGGGCAACGTGTCCCAGCCCTGATCTCGTGCACCTTTTTGTTGTGGATCCGATCCCGTTGCTCCCTGTGGATCCGATCCCCCCCCTCCCTGTGGATCCGATCCTCCTGCTCTCTGTGGATCGGTTTCCCCCACTCGCTACGGATCTGATCCCCGCGGATTCTGTCCCCCCCCGCTCCCCGTGGCTTTGTCCTACAACCCGGTAAATCCCGGTCACAGGGAAGCGCAGCGGCCGCGCTCCTCGCCATGGCAACGGCGGGATTGCGTCAGGGCTTTTCTTTCCAACTGCAAAGATGGATGAGCAACTCCCTCGGGGACTGTAGTAAGGGAGAAGGGAATATTCTTTTCCCTGGGGCGCTTTGGGACTGCCAGTTCCCTAATCCAGCCATGGTTTGGTGTTTTGCTCCTTGCTCCTGGGTCCAAGGCTGCGATGGGCCAGACACGCTGGGAACAGCGAGGGTTCCTGTCCTGGGGGCAGTGAGGGCTCCCGTGCTGGGAAGACTCCGTGTCCCTTCCCTGTGGCACCTCCCTGCTTATGCTATAAGCTGATCTTGCAGGGAAACCAGGAAGGAGCCAGAGGTTTGGTGATGGATGGGGTGGAGGCGCAGGGATGAGCCCTGCTTCAGTCCAGCCTCACATTCCCTCCTTTCCTGCAATCCCAGCAAAAACAAAGGCAGAGGAGGCGGCTCTTGCGCCGTGCAGGATGTGCTGGGGCGTGCAGAGCTCTCCCACCGCTGTGCCTGGGAGCAGGGAGGGTGGTCCCAGGGGCTTCGCCGAGGCTTGGGGGCAGGAACGCGGTGCTGGAGCCCGGAGCGGGCGGGGGCGCTGCCTGGAAGGTTCTGTTCCCTCCCAGTCCAGGGTAAAACACAGCCCCAGAACACGAGACGTGGCACCCACTGCCCTGTCCTCGCCTCGGGCACTCCCCTCCCCAGCCCTGGCCCGCAGCGGCAGCACCGGAGGAGCTGCTCCGGGATTTGGGAACCTCATCAAAGCAGTGCCCGGGGCGGGGGCTGCCTGCCCTTGGCTCCTCAGCAGGTGCTGGGGCTGCTGAGCAGGTTTGGGCTCGGCTGCTGCACGGCTCTGGGCAATTCCGTGTGCCCTGGAAACGAGCCATGAGTGCAGGGACTGGGAAAGGTCCCGACAAACACCACAGCAAAGTGGGGATCCCCAGAGAAGCCCCTGGCACTCCTTCCCCACGGCATTTCCATGTGGCACTATCCCTGCTGTGCTGCTGGACAGGCAACACTTCCAGGAAATTGGATTTGCATTAACAGGATGTTTGGTCCTACAACCTCTGCCCTTGGAAGCTTTAAAAAATGGGTGATAAAAACATCAGTCGTGGGGGGGGGGGATTGCTTGAATCAGATCCAGGTGATCCCTGAGGTCCCTCCAGCCTCTGGTGATTCACAATTTCCCATGGCTGCACCTGTACACACACAGAGCTCCGCTCCAGAGTGGATATTTGCACTCCCTAAGGAAGTGCCGGCACTTTTGCCATATTGGGTCACTGCAGGCACAGCCCTGATCACCACCAGCTCCTGGTCACTGAAATTGGCGCTCAGCCAGGGAAAACACCCGTGGGTGCTCAGGTCTGGAACTCACACAGGAGTGAACTCTGAGTCTCCTATGTGGTGTTGCCTGTTTGGGACCCCTGGCCAAGGCCCTTCTGCTGCAGGAGGTTTGCTCTAAGGACGTGAATCCTGGGCTGTTTCAGTGCTTAATTAACTCCCCCAAGGACTAGTGCAACCTGCCAGAGCTCAACCCGTGGTACATGTGGAGATGTCCCTGAGCCCCTTGGGCCGGTGACACTGGGCTGCTGTGGCCCCTGTGTGCAGCCTGATCATGGAATATCCATGAGGATCATCAAATCCACGCCTGATGCCCTGGGTCAGGAATGATCTGGAGCACTGAAACCTCCTGGCAGCAGCAGCACTGGGGCCAGAGTACGCGTTCAGCTCAGCTCTCGCCATGTATCACTGGGTGACTCTCACTGTCAAAGCAAAAGCATCAACACACCCCAGGGAGACAGAAATCACACTTTTGGGACACATCCAAGCAGGGCTGTGCTCGCCATTCCCTGCCACAGGAGCTCCTCTGCTCCCAGCAGCCCTTCATCCTGCTCGGACTCAAATTCCCGTGAAGCAGCAAAGGCTCTCAGTGTTATTTGCACAACACCCGACCTGCCTGGCTTTGTGTGGAGTCAAATCCCAGTGAATCCTGGTGTTTGTCCCTCGAGGTTTGCAACAGGGTTGGTGTTGGGCTGGCACTGCTCCTCTTGCAGCATCCCAGGCTGGAAAATGACTCTGTGCATCAAGGTCACTTTATCTGCCCTCATCATGGACCAGAAACGCTCACGTTAATGGGTCTCTAATTTAATCAAAATGCCGTGCCTGTGATTGCAGGGCAGGGATCTTTTCCTCTCTTGAAGGGCAAAAATCAATTTGCAGTAACAGCAGATGTATCTCCTTGCTCCTCCAGGCCTAGGAAAGTGAGTAAATTTTTTCATGGTAGGAAAATAATAATATTGGCTTGTTCTGATATCAATGTTGGGGTTTTTTATGTGTTTTTGAGCACTTTGGTGGCAGCATTCTGTCCCTATGGCCCTGTGAGCTCAGAAAAACCACTGATGTGGTGTCTCTGGGTTTCGTAATTACTGTATAACCTATGTACAAACTGCCCTTTTCCTGCAGATCCCCAAGGGAACACAACAAATCAGGGAGGAAAAGCCTGATTTCTACACTCTGGGAGCAGGGAATGGGTGATCACTGCTCGGACAGAGCAATCGCAGGCAAGTTTCTTTGCATCTCCCCATGGTTTGTTTTTCCTCTGTCTCAGCGCCTGGCTTGGAAATCGGTCACCAAAGAGTGGTGATTTCCATACTTCAGTGATTTTCTTCTGTGCAGCCTGGATCTGACTGGGAATGCTGGGAGGGAAGGGCGGAAGGGCGGAAGGAAGGAGGGTGGCCGGTGGCTGCAAACTCCTGCTGCGAACTGCAACGCGAATTACAAAGAGTTTCTGGAGGTAGAGCCAACGTGTCTGGTCCTGTCTGGGACAGGGGACACACAGAGTGACCCCTGATGTGTCCAGTCCTGTCCTCAGACACAGGACACACACGGTGACACCACAGCCCTGTCCTTGCTGTGTTTCCTTCCCTTGTTTCCTTCACGCTGCTATTCCCTCCCATGCATCTCCTCCTTTCCAATCTGTTTCTTCACGTGTGTCTCCTCCTCTCCAATGTTTCCAAATACTTTTCTACACGAAGTTGTAATTATTGTATGAAACACTAAAAATTTTTATTTTTAGGCCTTTCAAAGCTGTGTAGCTCCTCGCTGAGACATGTCTTTGGCTTTGCCAGTTTCCTCTTTCAATACGGAAGTTTTTACTGCTGAAGGCATTCTCACCTTTGTCAAACCTCAGGATGGGCTTTTAAAGATTTCAATCTTTGGGAAAACGGGCTGAGCAAAGACCTTTTGTTTTTGAAGAAAACTTTATTGCTTTGGCCACTTCTCACCATCATCTCACGAGTGCGTGTAGGACAACAGTGCAAGGAGACGGCGGAAGGGATCATTCCCCATGGGACACGGAGGATAGTTGGCGGGGACAGGACGAGCCCCCTGAGCGGGGCGGTGACCGGATGGGCCGCAGCGGGAGGAGCCGCCGGGGCCGGGCCGGGGGCAGCGCTCAGCGCCCAAGATGGCGGCAGCCCCTGAGGCGGCCCTTTGTCTGCGGCCGCCGCCGCAGTGCGAGAAGGGCGCGAAACTGGGGCAGAGTGGGCACGCCCCCTTTGCCGGGGGGCGTGGCGACGGCGGCCCCCGGCCAATCAGCGGCCTCCACTTCCTTCCCTCTCACAGGGGCGCTCCCGCCCGCCTCCGCACGCGCAGCCAATCGATGCCGTCCGTCGCGCCCCGCCCCCACGTGGGTGGAGGGGGCGGGGCCACGCCGCGGTTTTGTTTGCGCGCCCCCTCCCTTCGCCCCCCGCCGCGGCTCATTAATATTAACGAAGTCCCGCCCAATCGGGTGGTGCAGCGGCGGCAGCGCTTTGGTGACGTATCACCCCGCCTTGCAGCGAGCTTCATCTGCATATTCATGAGATAGGCGGGATAAGTCGCGGGCGTTTATAAGGCGCCGCCCCGCCAGGCTCGCCGTACATTGCGCTGAGGCTTTGAAGTGCTGTGTGGATCCCGCACCGCCCGGGCACCGGTGAGCGCAGTCGCGCGGGGCGGACGCGGACGCGGCCGGGCCGGGCTGGGCTGGGTGGGCCGCGGTGAGCGGAGCCTTGTCGTAGGGCCGGAGGGCCGGGTCTCGTGGGAGGCTGGGCCGCGGCTCCCGACCCGCCGATCGGTGCCGTCTGCGGGCACGGGGGGCGCGACGGAGCGGGCCCGGCTGGGCCGTGCGGGGGAAGGGGCCGCGACGGGGGGAAAGGCGCGCGCAGAAACAAAATGGCGACGGGCCTCGGCCGTGCAAAATGGCGGGCGGGAGGGAGGAGGCGGCGGCGGCGGCGTTGCGCGGGAAACGTCGGTAGGGGGCGCGGCGGGGCGCGCATGCGCGCTGGGCCCGAAGGGGCGGGGGCCGGGGGTCGCACCGGCGGCTGGCGGGACCGGAGCCGTCCGTGGGTTCTGCCGGGGCCCGGCCGCGATGCTGAGCCCCGCGGAGCCCCTTGTGGGCCCTGGCTCCTCGCCACCTGACGGAGACTTATATGCCACATAACGCGTGGGCTCAGAGGCGCATAAGGCATCGGGGAGTGTGAGCTGACATCGGTGTTGTTATAGGTGGCGGTAGAAGGATTCAATCTTTCAGACCTCGCGGGGGATATGGGGTTTTTTTGAGTCGCTGACACGGTTCCGTTGGTTTGGCAGGTCAGAATGGCATCAGATGAGGGAAAGCTCTTTGTCGGCGGGCTCAGTTTCGACACCAATGAGCAGTCATTGGAGCAAGTCTTCTCTAAATACGGACAGATTTCTGAAGGTGAGACTGCAGAGCCAAGCTGGGATAGTTTCCCTTGATCTGTTAAATTTCCCTCGTGCTGATGGGTTTATTTATTTCCTGCCTCTCCTCTTCACAGTCGTGGTGGTGAAAGACAGAGAGACTCAGAGATCCAGAGGTTTTGGCTTTGTTACTTTTGAAAATATCGATGATGCAAAAGATGCGATGATGGCCATGAATGGAAAGGTGAGGAGGCTCTGGTGTTGATTCTTTATTTCTAGTAATGTAGGAAGGGAATCAGATGTGTGCTGGTGTTCAGGCTGTGTGGAAAAACAGATAAATGCCAGTGTCTTAGAGACACGAAATGATAGAGGTGTAAAAAATCGGGCTGTGTGAATTTGTGTATAAATATATATTAAGAGTATAGATTGATAAAATTCCGTGATGGAATGTGGATGACTGAGATAGTGGCTTCATAGGAATCCCTGTAAATACAATTAATATGTCAGTTCCCTTGCCTACTTGGGTTATTTGGGGCATGAAATACACATTTAATTTGTGAGCAGCAATAAATCATACAACTCGTTCGACATGTGCTTTGCTATTTAAATATTTCGGTTTGGCTAATTGTGGTTCTGTTTTAGTCTGTAGATGGGCGTCAGATCCGGGTTGACCAGGCTGGGAAATCCTCCGAGAACAGATCCCGTGGCTACAGAGGGGGGTCCTCGGGGGGCCGGGGTTTCTTCCGCGGGGGCCGAGGCCGGGGCCGTGGCTTCTCCAGAGGTGAGTGTGTGTGGGAGGTCAGTCGTAATGTCTGGACAAGGGGGGTGGTGTCACTTGTCAGAATGCTTAAAAAAAACTCCTCATTTCCACATATTTCCAAGGAGGTGGAGACAGAGGCTATGGCGGCAGCAGATTTGATTCCAGAAGCGGAGGCTATAACGGCTCCAGAGACTACTATAATAGCAGGTAAGGGCTCTGCCAGCGCTGGGGCTCGTGGGGAAGCTGTGGTGGAGGTCAAAGCAGCAGAGAAGCAGTTGAGCAGCTGTAAAGCGGGTGCTGTTTGTCCCGCAGGAGTCAAGGTGGCTATGGAGACAGGAACTCAGGAGGCTCCTACAGAGACAGCTACGACAGTTACGGTAAGTCCCGCTTCGACCGGGAGCGCTGAGTCCGTGTGCTGTAGGAACTCTGAACCTGCTGAGCCTGAGCCTGGAGCTGGGGCAGGCTCAGGCTGTGGACGTGGTGGTGCCGGGAGATTCTAATTTAATGCATGTGCAGGAGTTGCTCGGATCTAAGGCAAAGCAAGTGTTAAAAAAAGGTGTTCCTGGAGCCCAAACTCGGCTGCCCTAACGCACTGACCCGCGGGTGGGGGATCTGAGTAGCCAAGTAGCCGTAGCCTCGGAATAATGCAAAGGGAGTAAAATGCTGGAACTTGTCTTTGCTTCAGTGCCTTTACAATTGTGCCTGCTTCTTGTCCTCAGCTACACACAACGAGTAAAAATCCTTCCTGACTCAAGATCGTCCTTCCAATGGCTGTATTTATAAAGATTTTTGGAGCTTCGCTGAAATGGTTATTGTGTAGTACATCTACTTGTATTTTCACTTTTATAATATTATCAGTTCTGATCTTGTCATACACAGCCTGGCAGCTTCTGAGACGAGGCAGTCTGATTAGACTGTCTTGGAGAAAGCTCTGCTTTCAAGTGGTTTTAATCTTTTTTGAAAGCACTTCAGATTTTATTTTATCCTCCATGAATGAGCCAAGGTGTTCGGTTTTTGGTTTTTTTTTTTAAAGTTGGGGCCCCAATTCCGTTTCTTTTAAGCTAGAAAGGACCTTGTACCGATGTTCACTGGAAGCTGAACAAGCTGTGGACTTTTTTTTTTTCTTTTTTTTTTTTCAAGTGCATTACCTTCGTCTTTTGTAACATTCCTTTAGTGTAGCAAGGTAGGAATGCAGCCTGGGTTCCGTTGGAAGGCAAACCACCTTGATATATCTAAAGAGAAACGTTGCTTGTATGTTCAACCCGCATAACGGTATTTTTACTGTTGTAACGATGTAAATGACCCAGAACTAGACTTGCAAACTTACCATAAAGAGGTTCTTGAAAATGTTTATTTATATTGTCCTTTTTTACTGGAAGAAATATGCATATTCCATTGCTGTTGTATTTGAAGTGGTAAAGGATTCCTGTATACAGTTTTCTTTGGCTTTACGAAGCCTATTAAAAGACCGTCTGAAATGAACTCTGCTCCTGACATTTACATTTCATTGCACAACACAACCCTTGGAGATGAAGAAAAGTCTTGGGAGCGAGAGGAGGAGATTAGGGACAGTGGCAGAGCCAGCCGGACGATTGCCCGGGCGCTGGAATTTAAATCCTAAAATCGGTCTTGACATCTGAATTGGCCAACAAATTTCACATAAAACAGTCAAAACTTGTCTGTAGAGGCTGAAAGTACAAACCTGAGGGTGCGCTAGGAGCGAAGTGCAGTCGGAGTGTTAGGAAGGATGATGGATGTTTCCTCAAAAGCTGCTGTAGCCTACACTGGGAAGCTGTAGAGAAGAGCCAAGTGCTGTAGTCCCTGGGCTGTTCCCTGCGTGCCGAGCGCGTGTGCGATGTAGGGGAATGCCGGGCTTAGCTTAGCTGTGTCATTGCTTACAAGTTCTAAGAATTCTTTGCTAGCAAATGGAAACTGCAGTGTCCTTGGAGAAAAGAAGTGTTGTGCCTCCAACAGAAACCTCTGAGACGAGAGCTGCTCTCTTGGCTAGTTCATATGTGGAAATAGTCCTGTAATTCGAGGTAACTCCTTTTGCTCATGTCCGCATCCTTCCTCTTGTTGAGAGCTCATTTGAAAGTCTAATGTACCTGTGAAATATTCCTTTTGACAATTTTGGTCAGCTGCTGGAAAAACGTTAACCCATGCCGTATGCAACCTTTGGCTTGTGGCACACCTTGAGTTCCACAGATCAGAGTTGGGCATGCAGCCGTGTCTTGCTGTAGGTACGGAAGCAAGATGGGAACGAACTCCCTGACTCGATATGTGTTCATCTATTGAGACTCTTCCTAGACTTCATTAAGTTGCTCACTTTAATTGTAGCTTTCTTTGCCATCCTACTTGTTGCCATTAACTTTTTCCCATGGCCCACACTTCCTAAGCAGCCATGTCCAAGTGTTAACTCTCTGCTTAGGGGATCCAATCCATGGGCTGGCTGAGCACGGGCAGCAGCCGGCCCGGAACAGTTTTCCCAGACTGTGCTTTGTGGTGTGATGGGTTCAGCGATGGCTTGTGAGACCCTCGTGCGCTGTGAGCTGTGTGGGGAGGTTGGGGGCGAGAGCAGCCTCTGCCCAGGGCTCCTGTTAATGCCTCTCTGCTTTGGCAGGCTGAAGGGACCACCCGGCACACGCCTCGGAGGCCCAGCGGATCCTGAGGGACCAGAGCTGCGTTCCAGGGATGCAGGAGCAAGTTTGCCAACCAGGTAACATCCCTTTCCTGAGCTTTTTATCTTTGGCTGTGTCCCTCTTCCAAAGCCCTGAGCTCTAAGTGGTCCAGTAACCCTGTTCTGTTTCTGTATCTTCATCCACCTTGAAATTCTGTCTCCATTTCATTTCAGCACTGAGACACGTCAGAGAAGACAGAAGGACAGACACTGGAGTGGGGAGATGAAGAGCTCAGAGCAGTGGTGTTGCTCATTTTTACGTGAACCAAGTCAACCAAGCCAGAATAAAACACTGAAATGTGGAAAAAAAAAAAATCTCTGTGGTACTTCTTGTGGGAAACAGAATATTTTTGGCAAAAGTATTTATCTGGTGCACAGCCCAGTTCAGAGCACCAGAACAAACCACCGCTGGTGGTGCTTGGAGGAGGTGGATGCACTCAGCTCCGAGCCGATTGATGCCTGATCCTCATGGAAAATGAGGTCTTGTTGCTGGTTAAATCCCAGGAATGTGGCAGCTCAGTAATGAGGATTAGTCTTGGGAGAGGCTGACAACTCTGAATGTGTCTTTGGCAGGAGATTGCAGGGTGAGAGCTGTGAGAGTTTTTGATGATCTCAGCTGCTCCTGCCCTTTTTTTTTTTTTTTTTTTTTTTGTGTTAAAGAGGGTTGATTGCTTCATCCTGCCCTTTTCTCCCTTTTGTTTAAACTGATAAACTCAGAATGTGATGATGGGCTCACTCAGAAGCCCCAAGGACTTGCTGCCCAAGAGTCATCAGTTCCCAATTTCTGACTGATAAAAGAGTCTCCAGACATTCCTGCCTTCGGGAGAGGATTATTTAGCTCACTTACACGAAACCTACTTTTCCTCCTTTAACCTTTTTCAAATTATCTTAAGTGAACAGGATTTAAAAAAACCAATCAGCCATGACACACTTCTGGGGGTTGTACTGAGCAATTCACCAGTGAGGATTTTTGCATGTTAATGCGGGAGGGTATTAAATATGATGAAGGCTGAGGAGTTGTGAAGTGTTAGCTGATAAAAATGCAGTCAGGTGAGGCTTAAATGAATTCAGGCTGAAAATACTTACAAATAATGCTTTGTAAGACCTCCCTAAATAGGATGCTTAGACGCAGGCAGAAATAATGAACAGGTGTAAAAATAGAGCCTGGTTGGAGGTGCTGTTATTTTTGGCATTGCTAATTACGGCACTGAGTTAATGATGTCTTGCTGGCATAGGTGAGGGAATCGCTGGATCCAGGGGCTGGATGTGGAACCCAGTGGCGTCATCGGGAAGGTGTTTGGGTGCCGTGGGTCTGACGTGAGCTCGGGTGACCCAGTTTTAGCCCTTTTTTTTAAAGTAAGCCCTGGGTGCCCAGGCAGCTTGAGCCGTTCCCTGAGGGGAAAAATGGGCGAGTGGAGCAGGGCTGAAGGGCGGTGACCGAGCCCTGGTCAGCCGCAAGTGTCTGCAGAGGAAAAAGGTGGGGGCTAGAAATTCTAGAAATGCTCAAAATGCTCCTGTTTCCAGCTGTGTTCACCCTGGGGCGGGAATGGCCGCCGTGAGGGGGAAGGATAACCCTGAGGGGGAAATGGCGGCTCTGGGGGAGAAGGTCCTGCTGTGAGGGGGAAGTGGTGACGCTAAAGGAAAAATGATCACCCTCGGGGGAAAATGGTGGCCTTAGGTGAGGAAGAACAGCCCTGAGGGGGAAATGGCGGCTCTGAGGGAGAAATGAGAGTCCTCAAAGGGCAATGGCGGCTCTGAGGGAGGAAGGATGACCCTCAGCGGAAAATGGCGTCGGTGACGAACGGGGTGTTGCAGTGACGGAGAAACGGCGGCCCCGCCGAGGTGGCCGCAGACCGCGAGGGGACAACGACGACCCTGAGGGCAAAATGTCGGAGCCCCGCGGCGGCTCCGCGAGCGGGTCACGGCCAGCCCGGAACGGCGCAGCCCCGGAACCCGCGAGCGGCTCCGCGGGGCCCGGGCGGTGCCTGCGCCGCGCGCACCGTCCCGGCGCCTTCCTGCGGCCGCCGCTCCCGCTCCGCTGCCCCGGCCCGGCCATGCCGCGCCTTCTCCTCCTCCTCCTCCTCCTCTTCCTCCTCGTTCCGCACCTCGGCCGCGCCGCCGCCCCCAGCCCGGGGAACAGCACGGAGCCGCCGCGGGCGGCCGCAGGGAACGAGACGCAGTCGGGGTCGGAGCACGAGTCCGGGCCGAGGCTGTCGGTGGGGTTGGGGCTGCCGGTGCTGAGGCGGGCAGTTTATGTGCTGAGCGCTCTCTCGGCGCTGGCTGGGCTCTACTTCGTGCTGCGGGCGGTCCGGTGAGTGCGGGGGGAGGGTGGAGAGGGGGCGGGAGCCCGACCGGGGCTGTGTCCGCGTTCCTGCTGGTCCCGCTCCTGGTTTTGTCCCAATCCTGGTGTCCTCTGACCCGGGGTTATGTCCCTGCTGGTCCCAGTCCCTGTTCCCCTTGTCCTGGGCTGTGTCCCAGCTTGTCTCGGTTCCAGAGGGGGATCTACCCCTCTTGTCCTGGTTCCCCCTGGTCTGGGATGTCACCCTGATTGTCCTGGTCCTGGACCCAGTCCCCCTTGCTTGGGGCAGTGTCCCTGCTTGTCCCGGTTCCTGCCCCCCATGGCCGTGCCCCTGCCAGTCCCGGTCCGTGTCTGGGTCCCCCCGAAGCCGGTCACGGTGTCCTCTGTCCCTCGCCTGCTCCAGTCCCGCTCCTAATCCCTGGGTTTGTGCCCATTTTCCCTGAATCCCCCTCCCCTCCTCTCCCCTCCCCTCCTTCTGCCAGCCGGGGCTCTGCTTCCCCGCGCATCCCCTTGGCAGCGAGTCCAAAACGTTGCTGTAAATCCCCAGCACTGTTAATTACCCGAGGTAATTAGCGCTAAACCATCTCCGGTCCCGCTGGGGGGGGACAGCGGCTCACTCACTGTGCTCTCCCTGTCCCTCAGCCCCAGGTCCGAGGGCCCAAGAAACGAGCCCAAAACTCATTTCAGGTTGAAGAAGCCCCAGAGGAAGAAGTATGGGCTGCTCTCGAGCCACGATGAGAACATCGAGCTGGGCTCCCTGGACAGTGACGAGGACACCGTGTTTGAAACACGGAACCTGAGGCGGTGAGGGATCATTTTTGTGTGTTTTCTGTGTTGCTCTTTTCCTCACAAGAGGCTGAGGCTCCTTTCCCAAAGCCGTGGGAGCTCTGGCACAGCTCCTCCAACCAGATCTGCATAAATTAAAACGCCTGTGTGTGGTCTCTGTGTTGGCACACGGATTTGTCTCGCTTTTCCTCATTTTTTTGCCCGGGAAGGTCTCACTGACAGGGTTATGTGGAAGCTGCTGTGGGGTCACAGGGCTGTTGGGAGAGGCAGCCCTTGTGCCCAGTCTGGGCCTCCCTATGTTAGACAGGAAAACAAAAATTCCTGGGTTTTTTGTTTTTTTTCTTCAGTTCAGGAATTGCTTCCAACTCATATCACAGTTCAAACTCCCAGTCCCATTAGGACATCCATTCCTGCTTTCCCAGCAAAACTCCTGTTTTGGTTTGTTTGTTTTTTTTTTTCAGTTTGGGAATTGCTTCCAAGTCATATCACAGTTCAAACTCCCAGTCTCACCGGGACATCCATTCCTGCTTTCCCAGTGTCACGTTTACATCCCACAAGTTCAGTTTCTGGGGAGGTTGTTTTAAGCTGAGGAGGAATGTCACCTCAGGGAATGTCACCTCAGCTTCTCCCACCTGGGCTCCCCCTGATTTTGGGTGTCTCCTTTTTTTTTTCCAGATGACCAGTGGCACCAGCTGCCCGGACTGATGGAGGGTCCAATCCCAGTGGAATCTCCAGTGCTCAAGTTTCATTATCTGCTTACAGTGACTATTAATTAACAGTTCGAGCCCTTCCATGGCTGGGGCAGGGGAAAGGGGACCAAACCTGTTTTCTTCACGTGCATTCTTGGGGACATTTCTGGGGAAAGATGGGAGCTGTTCACTGCATGGGGAGAGGCTGAGGTGAGGAAGATGCTCCTGGATGATTTTCAGCACCTGAAATCCTAGCTCTGAGCTCCAGAGCTGCCCCTGTGCCTCATATGCCTCTCTCCTTGCCCTGGAAGCATCAGATCCCTTTTCCATGCTGATCCTCTTTCCTTCATGCAAGATCAGGTTGCTTCTTTGGGAAGTGTCTCTGTAATCAGCTCCTGGGAGGAGCTGGGAGAGCTCTTGGTGTCTGTTACACAAACAGGGGTGGGAGGGTGATAGTTCAGACAGAACAGCTTTGGGAATGAGTTAAACTAGTTAAATTTTGCAGGATTAGCAGTTACTGGGATAATCCTCGTCATTCATGGGTTTACTGATGTGTTTACAAATGAAAGGGGCCACAACCCAAAGGAATATTTCTCCAGAAGAGCCACCAAAAGGGGATGAGAGTGCCCGGACTCTGCCCAGCCCACCCCTGTGACACCAGGGACACACGTGTGACATCTGCCAAGCTCTGGATTTTGAGATACCTGAGGAAAGAGCCAGGTGTGATCCAGGGAGTGTCTTGGAGCAGCTGATGACTGGAAAAAGGGGACCCCAACCCCTCTTGACTGTGATTCAGGGCAGCCCTGGCTGTGAGTTACCTCCACTCAAGGACCCTGGAGTTTCAATCCCTTTGTTAAATGGATATTTGGGATCTGATCGTGTAGGACCAAAGGTGAATGTGTCAGGAGGTTGTTGCTGGGTGGATCTGCTGCTAAAACAGTGAAAAGTGCTCGCCAAGTGCTCCTTTCCTTGGAAATTGGCAGCACATCCTTAAATCCCACTTCCCCCCAAGCTGGTAGTGCCTTTGTTTGGAGAACCCGAGAGATTTGCCCTGCGGGCAGGGAGGTCCCTGTGGCACCTTTAGGGTGAATATTTGGAATGTCCTTGGAATGTCTTTGGCTCCTTTCCTTTGGCTTGCAAATCCCCTGTGGATCAGGGGGCACAGGTAACACTTGGAGAGGGACAGGGATGTCCGGGACAGCTGCCGGGGGGCTGGCAGCTGCTCCGGGATCCCCGAGGCAGTAGAGGGAGTGCTGTGATCCTGGTGTGATCCTGGCCACGTTTGTCTGTTCGGGACTAGGTGAGGTTTCCTGGAGAAATCCCACCCCCGCGGCAGCTCCGTCTGCACGTGCACGAAGGATTTTAGATACATAGATATATTTTTAATAACGCTGCCGTGTACACACAGTGCTTGGATGTGCCCTGTTTTCCTGTCGTTTGGACCCTTTCACACCTGTTTTGGGGTGTTCTCTGCTTGTGTGGCTGCTGCAGCTGGGAGCAGGCAGAGGTTCCATGTGGGAATTGCTGGGATGGCTTCACCCGGCTGCAGCTTCCCTGGGGATGATCCGAGCTCTGTGATCCATGGTCAGGGATCTCTTGATCCTGCAGGGCTGCACGTGCTGGTAATTCCCTGGCTCTTTGATTCCCTCTGGAGAGTTGTTCCTTGTGCTGTTGAAGCCAGATGAGCCCGACTGTCCCAATCCACTGCCATGCTTAGTGTTGGACCAGCACATTCCTTGACCTTCCTTTACCTGGAGTGATGAACCTGAGCATTCCTTAGGCTCCCCTCTTGTTGGACAGGTGAGCTTTGGAATTCTCAAATTTCCTCACCTCGCAGGAGTGGAGGATTTGTTTATTGTTAAATGATTTGGATCAGAGGGAACCTCAAGCCGTATGCCCTGCCTTGAAAATAATTCTGCTGGAATTTGGTTTTGCTGGAACAGGTGTTTGTGTTTGAGCAGGGAAAGGTGTGGAGCAGGTAATGAGGTGCCTGTGCTGTGCTCTGTAGGTACCAGGGAAGGAAATTGAGGTGCCATCCTGGAATTTCTGCACCACTTCCATGTTTTCAGAGTCCTGCCAGCCTTTGAAGAGTGCAGGGTACAAAGGTGCTTGTGGGGCTGTCACTTGTTCTAGCTGTAATCAGGGACCCTGTGAAAGCTGCTTCCACTTCCATCCTGTCCCTTGGCAGCAGTTGGCATCTGGATTTGCCCTTTGTGGGCCGTGACATTCCATCCCTGCTCTGCTCCGAGTCCTTTTCTAAGAGGAGAAAACCAAGTCACAGACCTGAGACTCCTTGGGGTGCTCAGTACGATCCCATTTCTCCAGGAGGAACCAACTGGAGCTGTCACTTCTGCAGTGTGATCAGTGCCAGGCCAGGGCAGGTTTTTTTGGGGTGGATCCTAAAAATAACAGCAGCTTTGAACACCTCACGTGACATTTCCACAAAGGAGCAGTTCAGGTGTTCCTTCCATTACTCTTTCAGTTCCTCCATGTGTGTTTGATACCCTCATTTTAGGTCTCTTTGCACCGGTTGGATCTTCCAGTAGCTTTCCAGTTTTAGTTTTTCAGGCTAAACACGGGGATGCAACCAGACCTGCCTGTGCTTGGCCCTGGGCAGGCTGAGGCTTCACCAGCCACTGCTGCACTTTTCTTTCTCCGGGATGAATCAGGGTGCTGGTGGCAGGCTCTGTGTGCCCGTTGGTCTGCAGGATTCCTGCTCATCCCAGCCAAAAGGAGCCAGTGGACCACGACCTGTGGCAGTCACCACCTGTGAGCATCACGAGTGACTACAACAGTCTGCTCTGAATTAAGCCAAAGCCAAATTCCAAAGTTTACTTAATCCCTCTGTCATTTTGGAGATTTTGTGGGATGCTCTCTTGCTGATACCGACCTGCCCAAACTGCCTGGGCCATCTGCAGGGTTAATGGGATCCATGGGAGCGGGGTGAGATCAGCTCTGCCAGTTGTGTTCTGTGCCTGGCATGGGATCTGCAGCACTGGGAGTGCTGGGAGAGGGGCCTGTGGTGGGAGCCCTGGAGTCAATAAACAGCACTTGGGCACGTTGTTGTCTGAACTCCTCAAGAGTAGCTCGTGTTTCACCCTCATGGAACTGCTGATTTGTCCTTAAAAAGCCACCAGCCCTGTATTGATCCATGGTTCTCCTGTTGTTGCAGCATCCCCTCCCTTGTACCTGGAACTGCTGGAATGAAGCATTCCAGCCCACCCATCCCTCCCTGCTGCGTGCAGGGGCTGCTGAGCCCGTGGGATGAGGCTGCTGTGGTGGGTTCATGGATTTATGGAGTCCTTTGGGTTTTCCCCCTGCCCTGCTCCCGCTCCCAGGACAGTGGCACTGTCCCTCTGTGTGCTCCCAGGGTTGCTGGTCACCTTGTGTCACATCTGGAAGTGTCCAAGGCCAGGTTGGACAGAGCTTGGAGCAACCTGGTCTATGGAAGGTGTCCTTGCCCATGGCAGGGGGTGGAATGAGGTGAGCTTTAAGGTCCCTTTCTACGCAAACCATTCCATGACTCCATGATTCTCCAATCATCTCTGGGTTGGTTTCAGTTTTCTGAAGTCTCCTTTCTCCCTGGTCCCACATTCATCCCTTTTCTTGTACAGAAGACCAAATAAGGTCCCTGTGAGGCCAGTTCCGGCCTCTCCACAGCAGCAGAGCCAAATTCCATTTGGCTTATTTGGGAGTGAGGAAGGAGAGGCTGTTTCCTGGATCATTGGATCATGGAATCGCCTGAGCTGGAAGGAACATACAAGGATCATCGAATCCAACCCCTGGCCCTGCACAGACACCCCAACAATCACATCCCTGTGGAGCGTTGTCCAAACGCTCCTGGAGCTCTGGCAGCCTTGGGGCCAGGACCATTCCCTGGGGAGCCTGGGCAGTGCCCAGCATCCTCTGGGGGAAGAAGCTTTTCCTTATCTCCAACCTAAACCTCCCCTGACACAGCTCCAGCCGTTCCCTCAGGTCCTGTCCCAGGTCCCAGAGAGCAGAGATCTGAGCTGCCCCTCTGGAGTCTCCCCTCAGTCTCCTCCAGGCTGAAATGGGAATGTCCCGGCTCCCCCCTGCAAGGAATTTGTTCCAGAACAAAACCAAGGGCGTTCCCCGACTCTCACATCTGCTTCTCATCCTTCTCATTCCCGTTGCGTGGATCAGTGGCACTGAGAAAACAGAAGCCACGTTCCCCCTGTCCCCCTCTGCCACCCTGTCCGTGTCCCCTTGTCCTGGCTGCTCCCGTCCTGGAGCAGTTGAGGAGGGAAGAGAGTTTTGTTTACTCCACGATTTACCCTCGTTGTTGTTGGAGTTCTGGGGGGGCAGCGGGGTCGGGGCACACCAGGAGCTGGGGCGCAGGGGATCCCTGTAGGTGGCACTCACAGACCAGACTTGCGGCTGCCGGGGCGCTGCCGGGGCACTGCCGGCACCTGGGGAAGCTGCAAATAAATCCTGGCGCCTTGGAAGGCAAATCTTCATCCAGCAGCTGTCTGGGATGAGCTGGAAGTGCCCTTTGGGGGCTGTGTCTATCTTGGCGTCGGGGTGGGGGAGCAGCAGGTTTTGGGGCGGCTTCTGGGGAGCTGTTGGGCTGGGGAGGGTTCTCTCTAAGGGAGTGTCTCTCTCAGGTCTTGCCCCGGCTCCACCTCAGCTGGATTTCACCTGGCCCTGTCAGTACTTGTTTGGGAAGGATTTTTATGATTCTGGGCCTGACGAGGTTTCGGGATGCCCTGGTTTGATGGAGTGAAGCTACCCGGCTCCAGCAGAGTGAACACCCAGCCCTTGCACAGCATTGCCCTGGGGGCACCCTGGCTTTCCTGGGCCAAATTAACTGTAGTGCTAATGAACTAACAGAGAGCACTCCCCGTGCAGCAGCATGGGCAGGACAGCATCACCCTGTCCGGTTAGATCAGATATGAGGGAAAATTCCTTCCCCAAAAGCAAGGGGTCCAGCCTGGCACAGGCTGCCCAGGACAGCGATGGAGTCACCATCCCCAGAAGCGTTCAAAAAACCCCTGGTTGTGGCACCTGGGGACATGGTTTGATGGTGGCCTTGGCAGTGCTGGGGGAATGGTTGGACTTTGTGACCATGGGGGTCTTTTCCAACCTAAAACAATTCCATGATTCTGTGCTTCCACGCTCTGTCTGTGTGCGGTGCTGGGAGCTGCGACAGGATGGGAACCAAGTGCTTGTTCCTTTTCAGGCTCAGGGGGCTGTTACCCCAATTAGCACTAATTGCCGTGGCCTGTGGTGCTGGACCAGCTGCAGCTGTGCTGTCCTTCCCCCATCCCTGTTCCCTGCTCTGTGCCATCCCCTCTTCCCGAGCTCTCACTGGGGACGGGCTCCGGCTGGCGCTGGCTGGGATTCCAGTCACAAACACAAGCTGGCGGCATGGATCTGCTCGGAATTTATTTTAAACTCGAGGTAAAGTGCTCTTGATGCTTTGGATGCAAATTTCCTTGCCTGGAATGGGAGCTGCGGGGCTGGTGGAGTGCCGGGGAGCTCTTTTGATTCCAGAGCCTGTTTGCTGCTGCGGCTCCTCGCGCTGCGCTCCGTGGAGTGCAAAATCACCTCTGCGGCACAGCCCGGGGAGGGAACGCTGCTGACACACAGAGCTCTTCTCCTGCTCTCTGTCCCCTGGTTTTAATGAGGCTTGGTGTCTAAAGTTGAGGTTTTTTAGGGTTTTTTTAGTGTTTTTGTGTGTGACAGCAGTCTGTGTGTGATTTTTCTGGTCACTCTATAGGAGAAGAGATGGTCCAAGTCCCTCCAGCCCCGCCAAGGAGGGAAAAGAGAAAAAAATAGAATGGGTAAAGGATGCTCCATTCATGGATTTCAGAGTTCTTTGTCACTTGGATTCCTCCAGTATCAAACAAACCTCGGTTTTAATAGGTAGCATTAACCAAGGTGGGGTTGAATGGGATTTGGAACAACCTGGGATAGTGGAAGGTATCCCTGCCCATGGCAGGGGGTGGAACTGAATGAGCTTTAAGGTCCTTCCACTCCAAACTATCCTGGGATTATCTCCATGGGTCACTAAGCCAGGGATTGTCCCTGTGAACGCACCGGGCTCTTGGCCCCATTGGATGGGTGAAGAGATGAGCATGGTCAGGAAAAAAATGCCATGGGTTTTGTCCCATTTATTGCTCATACACTCACTGGGCTGCTCTGGGTACTTTGGGGTGACTGTGGGTGGCTCTTGGAATTTCCCCATAAATGTTTTCAGCTGCACTCACAATTCTCCTGTGCCCGTGTCCCTCTGGGGCTCGTCACGGGCAGGGGCTGGGTGGTCTTCCTCACCTTCATTCCATGGGCACTGGCACTCCAAAATGTGTCTCTGGGTTGGTGTGGAATCGGGTGGCACATTGGGAAGGAAGCTGGGAATGTTTGAACACCCGCTGCAGAGTGTGTGATGTCTCTTCTGTTCCACTCAACAAAGCACCTGCACACAACGAGCAGATTCTCCTGTATCAGAAATTACCTTTACTTAGTTGGCTTTTTGTCTAAATCCTCCTTCTGATCTTTATTTTTTTTTCCCTTCCATCATGGAAAGGTGAATGGAAGTGGCACTTCAGCCACCAAAGCCTTTCCTTTAGAATCGCTGGTTGTTTTCTTGTTTTAAAAATTTTCCAAGGGGGCTTTGCAGGGGAGGAGGAAGGAGCGTCTGCTTTTCAAGTGACTCTGGGGAATAAAAGTATAAAGGACAGGAATGATCAGAACTGTGCTGGCAACGGAACAATATTTTATTTTTGAGTACCAGAGCTAATTGGAGAAGGAATTCACACGACAATTTTTGCAATCTAAGGATGAGTAAACATGAAAGGGGCTCTGTGCTCCTGAACGTGTGAATGCAGCGGGGGGGAAACAGCCCAAAAATTAAATTGGAGACAATGTCTTGGATGTTACAATCCCACATTTGCTTCTCACGGTGCTGGATCAAAGTCACAAGCAGAAGCTCATGTCCAGGGATACCTCTTGGGGGGATGGAACTTCCATGCACTTGTGGGCTGGAATCGCCAGCAAAGGGGGATTTTAGGTCTGATTTGCTGGAAGCACTTCCATGGGCTGTGGGATCGCTGTGGATCTGAACAGATCCTGCTTCAGCAGGCCCTGGAGAGCCCCTGCCCATGGAGAGGCGTTTGCAGGCAATTACCACCTGTGTTAATTAAAGTGGCATGTGGGGAAGGGGGGGTGATGTGTTAGAGCAGCTCACCAGGGATGGAACAAGATGATTGGGAGTTCCCATCCAGACCATCCTGGGATTCTGTGGTCACCCTGTTCCCAGTCGTTGTGGTTCCTGGGTGTGAAGAGGTTCGTGATGTCACATCCAGTGCTGGGAAATGGAACTGAAACGGCCCTGAACTGATGTGTGGGCAACCCCCTCACCCCCCCTCCCACTGGAAGCATCTCCCAGTGCTGGTGATTCCCTCCTGCCATGCTGGAATCTCCAGGGATTGCTGTTGGCAGCACCTGGGCATCCTCAAAATGCTTCCATCCACCATGTAACCGGAGCCTGGAAGTGGGGGTGTGGAGATTTGCGGGTTTGCAGCCAGAAGAGCCCGTTCTGGGGTCACTCTCAAGCAGAGCATCAGGAGGTTTGTCCTGCTCCATGTGAGGTGAAGGCAGAAGCTTTCCCTGGAGAGGCTCCAGCCCCTCCATGGAGTGTTCACTCCGCCCCGCTACGCTGCTGTTACGTTCTGGTGGTTAATTACTCTCGCTCTTTAAAATAATAAAACCTCATGTACTTTAAATAATCCCAATTATTTCATTGTTCAGCCTGAGCTGAGCCCAGCCACCCCCGCTCCTGCAGAAAGGCTGTTCCTGACAGGGAAAAACTGATGGGCATTAACGCCGTGAGCAGCAGCTGAGGGGATTGAGGCTCTGGGGGGGTTGCTCCACCTGCAGCCCCCAGGTGCTTCTCCAGGACATCCCACGGATTACCAAGTCAAAATCCGGGTGATGTGTGGCAGGGCCTGTTACAGTAGGACAAGGAGTGATGGTTTTAAACCAAAAAAGGCTGATTTAGACTGGATAAAAGGAAGAAATTCTTCCTTGTGAGGTGGTGAGGCCCTGGCACAGGTTGCCCAGAGAAGCTGTGGCTGCCTCATCCCTGAAAGTGTCCAAGGCCAGGTTGGATGGGGCTTGGAGCACCCTGGGCTAGTGGAAGGTGTCCCTGCCCATGGCAGGGGGATGGAACTGGATGATTTTTAAGGTCCCTTCCCACCCAAACCATTCCAGTGTTCCGTGACATTGCTGAAACCCAGGCTGGCAGCGCAGGGCTGGTCCGGCTCTGCTTCCAAGGCTGCCCTGGAGGAGCAGCTCCTGATGGGATGTTCTGGAGGGATGGCTGGGGAGACTCATCTTACAAAGGGGACCCTCAAAGCAGCCAAGCAGGATCGTGGCAGTGCTTCCATCTCTGTGTGCGCCGGAGGCACAGCGGGACCTTGGGCGCGGTGGCTCAGACTCGCTCGTGCCGGGGTATATTGGTGTATTTTGATCCTTTTTCTTGCCAGTGTTATTTTAATCCGCTTTTCTCTCACATCAAACTCCTCTTTCTGCAGAACACAGAGAGGCATCGGGTTTGTGCCCTTTGTGATTGGTAGCAAAGGGCTGCGGTAGCGCGTTTTTCCTTTAGAACTGGAGGTTTTATCCCTGTGATAACTTTAGCTTCGCCACAGTCGTCATTTGGGCTTCTCGACTGGCTCGGATGAGTGCAGGAAAAATGCTTCCCACATTTATTAGAGCAAGAGAGGGCTGGGTGTTCTTAGGAAGGTTCCCACTCCCGTCACCCAGGAGTTACCTGGTGGCTCAGGTGGGTTTGGAAAGCAGCTGAGTTCAAACCAAAATCACCTTCTCCCTCCATCTGAAGTGGGATGTGGCTTTATCAGACTTCACATCAAGGTGTTGGTTGGCGCCACTGCCAGGGTGGATGATTGCCAGGAGAAGTCCCCAGGAGCAGCCTGGTTTTCCTGGGAGCTGCGCAGTCAGAGGGAGCCCTTTCCCTCCAAAGCCTGTGTTTCCCACCTAGAAAATAACATGTAGGGAATGGTTTTTTCAAATGAAGGAAGGATTAAGGCACAGCAAGAGCTGATTTGCCAAAGGGCACCCGGGGAAGCGGTGATGGATCAGAGATGGAAGTGGAATCCTCGGCTCAGCCAGCGCCTGCCCCACCACCCTTTTCCTTTCCTGCTCCCTGGCTGCCCAGGTCTTATGGGATAACCAGGACTTGGATTTCCATCCTCTTAAAAGAGGCAATTTAAGGAGCTTTCCAGGGGAGCAGAGCTGCAGGTCACCTCCTCGCGGCTGAAGATGTTTTTCTCCCCCTTTCTCCATCCTCGTGCTCCTTCAGAGCCTCTTTGCTCTCTTCCTTTCCCACCGCTCAGAGCCATTCTCCCAGCTTCAAAAGGTTTCCTAATTACCCTAATGAGGTCAGGAGAGACCAAACGCTTCTGTGACTTAAAGCAGGGGTGGGAAGGGGTTGAGAGGGGGAAATATCCCGACTGGTGCCTGAACAAGGTGTCGCGGGAAGGCGGCGTCTCCCCCTCCGCACGTTCTCCCCACCTTCCCATCTCCAGCAGATTAAAAAAAAAAAAGGGAAATGTGGACAGAAGGTCTCAAATGTATCAAACAGCTTTTAAAAAGAAATTCCTTTTGCCTGTCAAAAGAACAAACAGATACACCAAAAACTGTCAGAATTAGTGTTGGAGTAATTGCAGCAGCTCTCCAAGGTTAATGCTCCATTAACGAGCAGCTCTCACGCAGCTAAAAGCCAGGACGAGACAGGTTGTCAAAGGCTTCCAGGAGATTAAAGCGCCGCATTCCCAGCCAAACTCTCCCGTGGATGTTGTTTGGGAGGGAGGGAAGGGGGATGTTTGTGGGGTGGAAGCATCACCAGCCCTGGCGTTGGCGGAGAAGCGCGACCCGGAGCCCAGGGATGGTTTCCAGGCCTTGGCGAGGTCGCTGCCCCCGGGGCCTCACTCGGTTTTAAACACTCCAGGAATTTTTCAGCACCTTCAGGCCGAGGTTTAAGCATGTCGTAAGGGCAGCCCCGGGTCTGTGGGATCTGTTCTGGTCACTGAGAGGAGTGGGGCCAGGGGGAGTGGGATGCTGGAGGCTGTGATACCTCAGGAATTAATCCTGCCTGGGTTTCAGCCAGCCCAGGCAATTCGTTGTGAGCCCAGCATAATTTGGAATGAGTTTGGGGCCTGATTTCATCTTCAGGCCAGTGAAAGGCTCATTTAAATAGAACTGACCTCGGTTGTTCTTTTGTAGAAGAAAAGAAAACCATTCCAAACTTCCAGGGGTGTGTGATCCAGCAGTGACAGACCTGGCGGCAGCTTTGGGATCACCTTCCCAGGTGGATCTGGGTGTTCAGCACCTTCCAGCACAGCAGTGACTGCTCCTGGTGGATGTGGCTCTGAGCTCAGGGTTTTATAAAACAGAGCTTGGCCCAGGAGCATCGTGCCCTGCCAAGGTGGGATTTTGGGATTGTCCTATGCAGAGCCTGAAGCTGGACTTGATGATTCTTGTGGATCCTTTCCAACTCAGGATATTCCACGATCCTGAGATTCTAAGGTACATTTTGAGTGGGAAGAGGCAATTACATTCCACAGCCTTGGAAATGTGGTGCTGAGGGCCACACTCAGCTATTTCCGTCCCAACTTCCCTGTGTGTGAACAAATTGCCCCTCAAAAGGTGCCAGTGGCCTCCTGCTGCTCCTCGTGATCCCATGTCCTGTGTCCGGGCTGTGGCTGGCCACACCTCACTGTGGGGTTGTGTTGGAGATTCCTGCCAGGCCCAGGGCTTTGTTCCACTCCATGGGGATGTGGGAGCCATTCCCACACCCCAGTGCAGCAGCCTCGGCCAAGAAGGCTGGGGAGGGAATGGAAAAGGACAGGAAAATAACCCAAGTGGTGAGGCCGAGCCTTGTGAAGGGGCTGGTGGAGAGCACGGAGGTGCCACAGTGCCAGACCCATCTGGGGTGACCCAGGGAGCAGGAACACAACATCCCCTCGGGCTCCTGGAAGCAGCTGCACCCCCATAATGTGGGACTGGGGACCCTGGGATCTGGCTCTGGCACGGTGGGATCTGCAGGATAGTGGGCCAATTTTGGGTCGTGAATGGCTGCGATTTGACTCAAGGGAGGTGTGAGAGGTCTCTTGGAAGGAGCAGCCGCGGGCAGGGGAGACGAACAATGCCATAATTAGGGAATTAAACCTTTCCTGTGCTTCTCTTTCCCCACCCCGATACAATTTGTAACGATCAGACCTGGGGTGCAGCAGGACCAGGCGGGGTGAGTCGTCTGTACAAGAGCAAAACAAGCTCCTGCCCAGCCCCTGCCTCTTCATTAAGTCGATTTGCATTCCTAATCTCCATTTGCCGTTATTATTTTCCCCCTTGTGCCGAGTGCGGGAGATTTGCATAAAGTTCCTTTTTTCTTGTTTTTATTCACGCTCAAGGTCAGAGACTCGGTGAGACACTGACGAAAACAATCCCCTCCTCACCCTCCTTTAATTCTTTGCAGAAACATGTCCTGGGGATTTTAACGTAACAATTGCTGGGGAAGGAGGGGGGGACCCTGCACGGAGCCCTTGGAGGGGGGAACCTGAACAGAGCCCTTGGAGGGAGGAGACCCCAACAGAGCCCTTTCAGGGCTGGAAACTAGCTGCCCAAAGGAGAGATGCAAATCCGTGACAAGAAAGGAAGGGGGAGATGGATCTGGGAGCGGCACCAGTCGTGCCTCGTCCTGCTGAAATGGGAGAGCTGGTCCAGCTCTCTTGGAGCCATGGCTGGAGCAGAGCCTGTGCCGAACCTTCTCCGAGCACCAACCAGCACACCCAGGTCCTGTGCCTTGGCCAGGGCACACTCTCGGTTTCTCCCACTCCATGTGTTCACAGGGAATGGTGCTTGCCTGGGGCAGGTCTCCAGCTTATCTTGTTTCTTGCCTGGAATCCTTGGAGCTGGGGGATGCCCCGTTTGGGGATGCTTGGGACACCCTGGGCCCTCACAGTAGTGGGGATAGGAGCTCTGGGATTGATTTCTGATCTTGGGAAGGGATGGGGGTCTCTCAGAGGGAGCCCCAAATCCTCTTGTTCCTGCTGTGATGCTTCACGATGTTCGTCACCCTTCCCAGAGGGAGCAGAGCTGGGTGATGGGGCACAGGCATCGCTCCCAGCTCCAGGTGTTGGGACAAGGACAGCATCCCCTCCCAGGGAATCCAGTTTCCTCATGGCTGGGAGGTTAAAGGAAGAGGGAAAAACTCTCAGCCAGCTGAGAGTGTGGAGCAGCCCTTTCCCTCCATGGAACAATCAGGTTTCTGATTTCCAGATTTTTCCTGATTTTCCCAGCTCTGGCTCTGCATTCAGAGCTTGGGATGGGGCACAGAGGATACCTGAGCTTTGTCTGTACCAATTGGGTTATGAACCCCTTAAAAGGGGGAAAATTCCTTTTTAGCCTCATGATGTTTGTGGGTTTCTGCTGGATTTGGGAAGGAGGGAGTGAGGAATTGGTTCCTTTTCATGTGCTTGAGCTGTGACAGTTTTAATGTGTCCAAACCATGTGAATCCCAGGGTTTGGGCATGTCTGAGGTATCCTGGGGGGCTGGTGAGTGACTGGATGGTGGCAGATGGTGGCTTGTGGGGGTGGTGGCCCAGCTGCTCCCAAGTGACCTGGAATGGGAATGGGGAGGGACTGACTTCAGGAGCAGTGGAATGTCGGATGGCCGGGCTGACGACGGGGCTGGCAAGAGCCGGGAGATGGGTTTTGTCTGGTGCTGCGAGCACAGAAATATATCTTATTTCCCAGAACTGGGAGGTGCTTTTTTTGCCGAGGATGCTCCAGGGCTCTCAGCTCCCGTGATGTGAGTGTTTTCCTGCCCCTTTAATGCTTCACTAAACAGTTTGAGCTGCCGCCTCTTAATGCCCCAGCAAAGCACGGAATGCTCCGGAGCGGAAAGAGCAGCGATGAAGGAGGGTGATGGAAAAGAGAAGAAAAGAGGCTGCAAGGAGAGACAAAACCAGGGAGAAGTCACCTTTTCCCTTTCACATTCCTGGTTTTTGCTGTTGCGAAGGCAGCTGGATGCTGAGGGTCCCCCCAGCTCCTGCTGCTCCTCCAGGCAAGAGCTGGGCTTCGCCTGCCCTCTCCCTGCCCTTCCTGGGCTCTGTCCCACACCAGTGGGCACATGGGGGGGATGAAGGTGATCCCTGGGCCACTGGAGGGGACACTGAGGGGCAGATACTTGGAGCCTGTCAGGATTCTCCTGACCTCTGGCTCAGTCCCTGGTGAGCACGGTGGGGCCAACATCAACCGGATTGGTGCCCTGCAGCCCACGCTGGTGATCCCAGCCCACAGTCCTCGCCAGGTGTGTGCTTCCAAAAGCCTGGGAGAAGCCAAGGACAGGGGGGGAAAAAAAAGAGAAAGATTTCGAGTTTTAACCCACCCAGGACAAGTTTGGCCTCCTCCCGCCCTGCTCTGAGGGGAGCCGCCGGCTCTCCTGCTCTTAATTCAAGTCATTGCATTCCCTGCACTCCGTGTCCCCTCCCCGGCACCGCTTGGCCTGCAGTTTGATCCGTAAGTACCAAAGGTACCGCCTCGGGCTGCAACATCGGCATCCTCGGTCGCCATAGGAACGGCAGCTGGGAGTCCCCCGCGCCCGCTCCCCCGGGGCCCAGCTCCGGGGGCTGAGCTCCAAGGAGCCTCTGAAGTTGGGCTGCTCAAGGCCGGGGGGAGCGGGCTGTGCCAGCCTGGGAGGGAGCGGCGGCGGCCGCCGAGCCCCGGAGCACAAAGACAGAGGTTATTGGTGTCAAAGAACTCGCAGCTCCAGAGGCTGAGCCGCGGCTGCAGCTGCTCTTAGCGGAGGGGAGTGAAAACCGGGAGGAGGGAAGGGGAGAGCTGGGAGCTGGAGCCAATTATTGCCGGGCGGGGTGGGAGGAAGAAGAGGAAGGTGATGGAGATGTCAGCGGTGGGGAGGGCAGGGGGAAGGATGAGGCTCGGGGCTCGGTTCATCAGTGATGGTGCAATCATTGAATATCCTGGGGGGGAAGGGATCCACAGGGATCACCGAGCCGAGTTCCTGGGGATGTGTGTAGGACCTGTTGCGATAGGACAAGGGTGATGGTTTTAAAGTAAAATGGGGTGGATTTAGATGAGGTATAAGGAAGAAATCTGTCCCTGTGAAGGTGGGGAGGCCCTGGCACAGGGTGCCCAGAGAAGCTGTGGCTGCCCCATCCCTGGAAGTGTCCAAGGCCAAGTTGGATGGGGCTTGGAGCAACCTGGGATAGTGGAAAATGTCCCTGCCCATGGCAGGGGGGTGGGACTGGTGATCTTTAAGGTCCTTCCATCCCAAACCATCCTGGGATTTCATGACTCATGGAATCATTTAGGTTGGAAAGGACCCTTAGGATCTGAGCCCCTGCCCACCCAGCTGCTGTCCCCGATGTTTGGGAATTCAAGCAGCCCTGGGGGTTTGAGCCTTGGCTGTGGGTAAGCCTGGGGCAAAGGCAGCTCTTCCCTGAGGGGACACAGCCCCGGGGCCGCTGCCGGTGGTCCCGGCTCCCCAGCCCCGGTGAGTGATGTGTGGAGCCGCCCGACTCCCCCGAACCACCTCCACTTCCTAATTGCTGACAGTTATTTACTGTAAAGACAGGAGCACACGCACCACCGCCTCTGACAACTCATGTCAAAGCCCCGCCAGAAACTATCACTTTACAGCTTTATTTATTGCCCCTTTTTTTCCCAAACAGATCTATTCCCTCTCCCCTCCGGGTGCCGCGCTCCTGCCGGCGGCCGTGCTGCGCCGTGGGGCTCCCTGCCCAGACCCATGCCCAGAGCCCCCCTTTCCCAGTCCATGCCTGGCTGGGCGCTGACGGACGGGTGCAAACGGAGGCTGGCGGAGCCCCCCGCACGCTGCCGTGTTTATTTGCTGTCTCTCAGCCCCTCGATGTTCAAACATAATTGGTTCTGCTCAGTGCAGTAAACACTGATGTGTCGCATCAGCGAGCCGGAAGGGCACCTACACGCAATTAAAATAATTGGGCGCGTACCTGGCTCTGATTCCCCCCTCCCCGGTGCTGTTCTCCCTTCATCTCCTTCTCTCCATCCTTTGTTCCATCCCATCAGCCCATCCCGCTCCTCTCCGTGCCCATTCTCTGCCAGCGCGGGGTGAGGGGGTGCCCCGTGGAGTGGGAGGTGTCCCATGGAGAGGGGCATCCGGCAGTGCTGGCCTTGGCCTTGGCACAAGCGCAGGATGAGCTCTCCGATGAGGGAGATGATATTCCAGCCCAGACCCATGAAATATAATGAAGGCCCGAGGGACTGTACCAGCTCCTCAGTTAAAAATGATGCTGTTATATTTAGACAAGGTAACTGGAGGCCCCTCCGGACAGCGCCGAGTACAATTTTTTGTTTAATGATTCCATAATCTGATATAATATCGGGCCTGTAAGACATAATGAAGACCTGGGGGAGTTTACATCTTCGCAGCTTTAAAGGGTCCCTGCTCGGGGACGCGGCCAGGTGGAGGTTTGAACTTTGATGCAGTCAAACGTGTTTTTCTCTGGGTTTGTTTGACATGATTGAGGGAATCCAGCAGCCACAGGGAGAGGGAATGGAGCAAGTGCAGCCGTGCTCACATCAACCTCGCAGCCGGTGCTTGTGCCGAGGGGGGGCACCGGGAGAGTTTAGGGGGCCCAGGTGGGCTGTGCTGGGATCTGCACAGATGTGGTCACAATGGTGGGGGCTTCAGGAGATCAGGGTGGTCTTTGGGAGGTTGTGGTGGTCTTCAGGAAGTCATGGTGGTCTTCAGAAGGAGGTTGTGGTGGTCTCTGGGGGCAGTGATGCCTTCTGAGCAGAACGGCCAAGCCCTGCAGCGGGCAGGGGCAGCGGAAGGGGAGAGTGAGGGTGCTCCTGCCTCAACTCAACCTCTGCTTGTGCCAGCCCCTGAGATGGAGTTTTTGGTGCTTTAAGCTGTTTTGGCCCAACCTGGGGATTCTTGCTCCTGCAGCAGCTCAGAGTGGGCCCTCTGGGAGCAGCACCAGCGGTGCCAGTGGTGCCAGGCTGGGCACAGCGATGCTCCCTCTGGCTTCTCCCACCTCTCCCAGGGTGAAGCCCAGCTCAACCCCACTCCCTGTGCCATGATCCAGAACTGAGAGTGGCATCAGGGCTCCTGGCACAAAAACTGGGAGGAATGGGGCTGGCAGAGCCTGTGCCACACTTTGCTGAGCAGTAGATCAGAGGCTGATCACAATGCAAGGGTCAGGATTAGGGTGAGGATCCTTTGGTGGCGGCCAGACAATGGAGTGGCTTTTCCCCCCAAAACATACAGGGAGGCCAAACATCTCCAGGATCATCATCACCAGTAAATCTCTGCTGTGTCCATTTGGGAGCGGATCCTCAGTGGAGGAGCTGGTGGTGATACTTCCACCATGTCTGCTGAGTCCCACCAGTGCCGGGCTGGATGCTCCGGGACCGTTCCTGGTGTGCTGTTGTCTGGGTATCCGTGCCGGGAGATAACCTAATCCCATTTAGCCTTGGAGAGAGCCGGCAGATCCCTCCCCTGGGAGCCCGCGCGCAGCGGGGGGTGGTCTGTAATGAATTCCCATCATTCCAGCACAAAGGGAGCTTACAGGAGCGCTCGCCGCAGAAAATACGAGGGTCGCTGCCCTATCATCCCTCCGAGACATCCGTCGTAGTTCAGTGATTCCCGGCTGCTGACAGGCAGCGGCCCTGGGAGGCAGAGCCGGGCCTCGCCTTCCCGGCTCTTTCCTGCCTGGAAAACGCCTTTTTCTGCCAAAAGAAGGGGTTTAACGCCCTGCCTGCGGCTGTGCTTGCCCGTCACCCACCCGAGCAGGTGTGTGGCCCTGTGGGACATCGCTCCACGGTGCCCATTCCCCTTCACCCTGGTTTGTTTTTGATCTGTATTCCAGCGGCTCCTCGGGGATCCTGGTGGGAAAACCCTGCCCCGAGTCCTGTGGGAGCTGGGAGATGCCTCAGCCACTGGATGGAAGCCAGGGGATGATGCCGTGGTGGTCGCAGGGGGATTGTGCCTGCAGACCTCAGGGTCAGGTTTGGGGGTGTTTGCGGAGCCACCTGGAGGTCCCTGTGACAGGGAGGCTCCAGGGAACCATTCCCCCTGCCAGGGCCTGTTCCAGCTCCTTGCTCTCCCTCTCTTCTCACCTTTATTTATTTATTTAATTTTTTTTTCCCCCTCATGGAAAACCACACGGTGGAACCTGCCCCCTCCAAGCTGGGTTTTCCTGTGGCTTCGTGCCTCGGCCGGGATGTCTCACCTCGGGAGCTGCCAATCCGTCTCTGTCAAGCTGTCAGCCCGGAGCGCTGGCTGGAGCCGCTGCAATTCAAAGTGGATTAACTCCTCGGGCTGCCCTCCCTCCCCCCGCCCCTCCCCATTCCACTTGGGTGGGTTTTGGCCGAACAGAAAACGCTTTTCCCCTGCGCTTTCCATATTCAAAAGCTCCCGGAGCGCAGCCGGATGGCAGCGGGGGCCGCGGGGCCGGGCTTTCGGGCCGGCCTGCGGGGCCGGTGGCCGTGGGAGAGGGACACGGTGGCCGTGGGAGAGGGACACGGTGGCCGTGGGAGAGGGACACGGTGGCCGTGGGAGAGGGACACGGCGGCCGTGGCATCGCGCTGTGTCCCTGTAGCGCCCTTAATGGGGCTTTGGGAATGGTCTGTGCAGGGATGGGAGTTTCCCAGAGGGATGAGGGGCTGCAGACCCTCCCCAAAGCTCTCGGCTGATCAGCTGCTTGTCCCCAGAGGGCTGGGGGGCTGCAGGGTTTGGCGGGCTGGGGGTTGCGGGGCTGTAGGGTACAGGACTGGGTGGCTGCAGAGTTGGGGGGATGCCAGATTGGGGGGACTGGGGGCTGCAGGGTTGTGGGGATGGATGGGCTGCGGAGCTGTGGTCTGGGGGGAGGGGTGGTGTCTTTGTTTTCCCGGGTGATCAATTCCCCCAATCCAACCAGGGGTCGGGGCTGTGTCGCGTTAGCGGCGACCCGAGTGCACGGTGACAGCCCCGGGGGGCCGCGAGGGGCACCGGCACTAGAGGGGGGTATTGCCTAAGGAATGCGGTGCTGCTTCGCCGCCGCCGCCTCAGCTTTGGGGCGAAACCGCAGGATTTTGGCAGGATTTTGGCCCTTGGCGGCTTCCCGGCTGGTTTTCCAGGTGTCGGCTGCGCTGGTATCCAGGTGCCGTTCCTGCACCGCTTCCGCCCCCTTCGCGAAGGGGCTGTGGGTTAATTCATGTTTGGAAATTGCTTTGAGGACGCTGCTGCGAGCGAGCGCTCCGGTACCACCGTCCCCGGTGGCCCAGGGACAGTGGCCACCAAAGGCCACCGAGCCGGGGGGAGCCGCGCTCTCTCGTGGGTAGCACGGCTCCGGCGTGGGAAGGATTTATCCGCAGCTGGATTTTAGGGCTGGGTGTTTTAACGAGCATCGGATGAGGCGGCAGAACGTGCCCGGTGCTGCTGCGGGAAGGTGTGAACGGCCCCGGGCGAGGCGTGTTTCATGCCCAGGCTGCGGGAGGGGTTTGGGTGTTCCCGGGTTCCCACCCTGAGCCGCAGGTTGTGGCTCTCTCGCATCCTGCTGGAGGCGGGGGACAGTGCCCAGGATCCTGGGGGGCCACACAGGAGCTCCGGGCGCACCCGCATTTGGGGTATATTTGTGAGGTTTTGCAGTTCTGCACCTCGGTGGCAGCTTGGTTGGTTTCCTGAATAACCTGGGAGCTCAGGGAGCCTGGGCGGCTCCAGGGAGCAAAACCTGGGAGCTGGAGCTGTGCCACAGTCCAGCCACATTGATGGATGTCCCCAGTGCTGCCCCCCAGCCCCGTGAGCCTGGGGATCCCGAGGGGTGGGCCCATCCCCGGCATTTGGGGTCGGTGCCTGTGGATGCGGTCAGAGCATGGGGATGGGGGCTGGTGCCTGTGGATGCCACATAATGCCAAGGATCCCTTGGCTGGAGGCATCAGCACCACTCTCTTGCCTCCATGCCGGGCATCCGGATCCTGCTGCCAGCTGGGATTTCCCGTCACACCAATCCCTTCCAGTTTGGGAAGCTCCAAGGGACCCACCCGGGTCCCTTTTTTTCCCTGTTGCAGCTCCATTCCCAGCAGCCTGGCTCTGCTCTGCGCTGGCGCTTCCCAGCCCTTTCCCTGAGACTCCTCACCTTTTTAGTGGGAAGGGTTTTTTCTGTCGGTAGCAAATATTTTCCATAATTTCCTGGCCGATCCAATTAATGCAGAGGAAGGCGGGTGTGAATTATCCCTCCCTGCATCCAGCCTTGCCCCCTGCATGGAGCTGGGGGCTGGAAATCACAGGATTTGCAGTAATTAAGGCAAATAGTTGGTTTTGTTTGGTAAGAAAAACAACCCGTTGCTGTTTGGAGAAGCCAGAAAAATCCTGGAAAAGGTTTTCCTTCCCGTTACCAGGAGTTGGGAAGGAGAAGTCGTTCTATGCAAAGCAGGGCTGGGCCCCCCCCCTCGCCTGGGGCAGGGACAGGTTGGGACCGATCCTGGCTGGGAGGGAACACGCTGGAGCGGGTGTGGGGCTGCTCCTGCCTGATCCCAGCATGGGATCACCCCATTCCCAGGGGATTTAATCTGTGATCCCCCGCAGCTCCGGTAGAACTGAGCTGGGATGTACTGGGTTGGACTGGGATGAGTTGGGATGCACTGGGCCGAGCTGGGATGTACTGGGTTGAACTGGGATGCACTGGGTTGAACTGGGAAGAGTTGGGATGCACTGGGCCGAGCTGGGATGTACTGGGTTGAACTGGGATGCACTGGGAATCTTCCGCCAGCGAGTACCCATTGGTGACCCATCACCTCAGCCCCTTGGCCAGCACGGTGCCCTTTGGATCATTCCCATTCCCCAATCCACAAACACCGATGGGATCGCTCTGTGGGGTGGCAGCTCCGGATTTTGCTGTGCCCCTGGAGCTGCCCCTGGAATCTGGCTCTGCTGGGGCTCCTGCCACTGTCCCCGAGCTGGGAGAAACCACGGCCGGGCCTCCCGGAGAGCCCGGAAAGGCTTTTAGTGGCTTGGCTGGAGAAATGGAAACAAATGAAGTTGACAGACAAGTGTCCGGGTTTATGGCAGCGTCCGCTGACAGGAGGGAGATTGGCTGTCGGGGGCTTGATGGAGACGGATCCTGATGGGAGCGGGATGAGGAGATGGATAACCTTGATGGAGCTGCGGCGCGGGAGGATGCTCCGGCGGCATTATTCCAAAATAATTTGGTTTTTATTTGTTTTCCTTTGGGGCGGGGGGAGGGATGTGGAGCCCCGCAGTCCGTGGAGTTTTTCCTAAATAGATTTGCTAAATAAATAATGAGGAGGATCCATATTTTATTTATATCCCACCTCTCCGTGTGGCGCTGAAGGTGTTTTACACCGGGCCGCTCCCTCCCTTTTAGCACGGACAAACTCCAAAGAGCTCATGAGATGGAGATGGATTTACAGGGATATTTGGATGCTGAGCAGAAGGACGGGCAGCGGGATGTGCTGGAACTGCTCCTCCTGATGGACTTAATGGGCACCTTGGTGCTTTGTGAATCCAACTGGAAGTGTCTTTGCATCTGGAGGCACCTGAGGAATTCTGGTGCGAGCCAGCTCTGGCTCCGAGGAGCTCAGGGGGGACCTAAACACCCGGGAGGACAATCCAGGACACCCAGGGAGACATTCCAGGATCGGGGAGGAGGATCTGGAATCCACCTGTGTCCGCTCATCCCTCTGAAACAGTTTTTGAAATTTGGGGGGGACCTGGGGGCGTCTGGGAGCAGAGCAGGTCCTGTTCAGCGAGGACCAGCCCTCCCGGACAGCCCAAGAGGAGTGTCCTTGCTCGGGGACGTGGCTCCAGGGCTGTGGGATGTCCTGGCTTGGGGACGTGACTCTGGCACCACGGGGTGTCCTTGTTCAGGGATGTGGCTGGGTGGCACAGCTGTGACCAAAAATCCCACTGGATTTTCCCTGTTCTCCCTAAGCTCTGTCCTCCCCAGAGCCGGACATGGCCCCACAGCAGCTCCAGGGCTTTGTGTTATTCCCATCACTGTTTTCCAAGATTTCAACAAAGCAGAGTGATCCCTTAACACAAATCATTAATTTATCCTTGGATCAGAGGTGAAAAAACGTCCCTGCAGAGGGGGGGACTCTCTGTGTCACTGTCCATCTGTCTGTCTTTCCTTGGCACCTGTGGGTCACAGGACATGCCCCCGTCCCCGTCCCCTCCAGCGCGAGCCCCTGACTGCCCCTTCCTCACATACCCCGCCCATCACCCCCCGGGCACCCCAACCCCCCCCCATCAGCCCATCCCTTCCTCAAGGTAAAGGACCCCCAACCTCCCTCCGGCTTCCAAAGTCCCCCCACCCACCCATGTGACCCCCCCTTCCAAAATCCCAATCCCCTGCCAGTGAATCCCTTCCCAAAGCCCCCCCGCTTTGCCAGCGTGACCCCTCCCCTTCCAAAGACCCCCCCGCCGGTGCGACCCCTCCCTCTCCAAAGCCCCCCCCAAGCCGATCGCTGTAACCCCCGCTCGCAGCTCCCCTTCCCCGGGGGTTCCGGTTCGTTCCCCCCCCCCGCCCCCGGTGTGACCCCCCCCCCCCCTTCGCAGACCCCCCCCCCCCCGCAGGGGCGTGGCCGCGGGAGCGCGCGGGGGCCCCGCCCTGGGATCGCGCCGGGCGCGCGCGCGGCCGCCGGTGGCAACAATGTGTCAGAGGCGGGGCGGGGGCGGGGCCGGCGCGCGGCGGGGGCGGGGCCCGGGGCGGTCCCGGGGCCGGGGGCGGTCCCGGGGCCGGGGGCGGTCCCGGCGCGGGGGCGGTCCCGGGCGGGGGGCGCGGGCGGCGGGCGCAGCATGGCGCGGCGGCACTGAGCGAGCGGCGGCCTCCCGGCCCGGCCTTTGTCTCTCCGGTGTCCCCGGGGCGGAGCAGCCCGCGGCGGGGCCCGGGGCTGAGCCCGCAGGTGCGGCGGCAGCACCGGGGGCTCGGTACCGGGCGGCGGCGGCGGCGCCGCGGGGCTCGGAGGAACTTGGCCGAAGTTGGGCGCGGGGGGGGGGGGGCGGGCGCGGGAGGTGGTGGTGGGGGGGGAAGGTTCCCGGTACCGGGGCGATCCCGGGGCGCCGCGGCAACCGGGCCGGTCCCCGCCGCCCGAGCGCGGGATGCGGCTGCCCCGGCGCCGCCGCACCGCGGCCGCCCCCGAGTCCCCCCGCTGACGGCGCCCGGGGCCGCGGGCGATGGTGAGGGCTGGGCGCCCGCCCGCCGCCGCCGCCCGCCGCCCGCCCGCCGTCCCCGGCCGGCCCCAGGGCCCCGCCGCCCCGTGAAGCGGCCGGAGCCGCGCCCGCCGCCCGCCGGGACGATGGTGCGCTGCGGGGCGGCCGCGCTGCTCGCCGCGCTCCTCGGCGTCTGCGTCTGGACCGACGAGACCGGGAAAGTTATCTCGGACCGGTTCGCCGTCTACTGGAACCGGAGCAATCCCAGGTGAGGCGGGGGGCGGCGGGGGCGGCCTCGGCGCCCGAGTTCCAGTCGGTGTTTCCCCCCGCACGCACACCCGGTGAGCGCCTGCCGCCGCCCGGTGACAGCGGCCGCCGCCGCCCGTGGAGGGTCGGGTCCCCCTCGAGGCCCCGGTGGGCTCCGGTGAACGGGCTGGGCGGCCCCGGGGAGGGGGGTGGTCCCCGGGGGTCCCTCCCCCGAAAGTTCCCGCGGAGCCCCCGGCGGACCGTCCCCGGGGGCTGCGGCAGCGCCGGGAGCAGCGCCGGGCGCGGGGCGCGTTCCCGGGGGCGGCGGGGGGGAGCGGGCGGCGGGGGCTGCGGCTCGGCCCCTCCGCGCCCAACTTCGGGGAAGTTCAAGTTCCTCCCCCCGCCACCCCGTCCCCCCCCGGTCCCTCTCCCGGGATGAAGGTTCTGCGAAAAAAAACCCTAAATCCGCCCAAAGCGGCGGCTGCGGCTGCGGAGGGGGGGTGGGTCAGAAAGAGCGATTTGGGGGGAAAAAGGCAAAACGGGCCTGAGGGGGGCAGGGGGAGTGCGGAGCTGGGGATGCCCGGCCCTGCTGCTCCCGGGTCATTCCCATCCTGGAAGTGCAATCCCCACAGTTGGCTTCGTTTCCTGACTCCAGTTGGAATTTCGATTTTTCTGTCTGTTTTTTCCCCACCAAGTGGTTTTTTTTGCGGGGGACAAGAGTTTCGTTTCTCTCGTATTTCTTTGTTCATGATTTTGAAGAACCAAAAACTGTTGGCGAGTTGGGAGCAGGAGGAATTCTGCTTTGAGAATGCTCAAGTGGTTGGGACCCTTGGGACCCCCCACCCACCCCGTGGGGACACCCCTTGGGCTCTGAACGGGCCCGTTTGTGGGGATTCCTGTGAAAAAAAAAAAACCAGCCATCAAACCCCAAAATTCCTCAAAGTTCTCCCGAGCCTGGCACTGTCTGTGAGCGGCGAGGGATGAGCTCTGTGGGTGCTGCTGCCCCTGTGGCCCCCGGCTTTGGGCTGCCCCGTTTTCTGGGTCAAACGGGGGGTTCTTTGTCCCCCTCGGTCCCTGCGTGATGAGTGGCCTCGTAGGGCACGGCGTGGCCTGGTCCTGGTCCCCTGGGCTGCCGGCGACGTGAGGCGGCTCCTCCAGCACCGGGTGCCTCATCCCCTGCTGCCATCCATGAGGGGACCCTCGGTGGCACCTTCTCTCCCTCGATGACACCGGCGCACTTGGGCAAAGTTCCCGGCGGTGTTTCGACGCTGGGACACGTGCGGGGTCGAGGACCCTCAGCAGCACCCGGTGCCCGTCCAACCTCCACACGTGCCTTTGGGGGGACCCACCCGTGCCCCTCGCGCCGCCCCGAAATTGGGGCGAGCCCGTCCCTTTGTGCCTTGGTGGCGGTGCCTTGGCGGCGGTGCCTGCGCCGCGGGCCGCCCGCGGTGCATATGGATTTTATTATCTCCCTCACATTTTTGTGGGGGATTGTAAGAGCCAGGGAATTATATTTTTTTTTTTAATTTTTTTTTTTTTTTTTTTTTCCCATTGCGAAGTTTTTGGTTTCGGCTCCTGGTGCTCCCCCCCCCCAGCTGCCACACTTTGGGCTCTTTGTTTTTGTTCTCCCAAATGCCAAACATGTGTGAGGGGCCCCCCCCAGTCCAACTCCGGCATCCTGGAGATGAGGGCGGTTGGGGCGGTGGCTGGGATTTGGCACCCAAGGGTTCCTGTGGCTGGGATTTGGCGCCCAAAGGTTCTGACGTTTGGGATTTGGCGCCCAAGGGTTCCCGGGGATGGGATTTGGCACCCAAGGGTTCCGATGGTGGTGCCAACAGCCAAAAGCAGCCCCTTGGCTGTTGGTGATGGGCGTCCCGGGACCCCGGTGATGGCGTCGGCTCCATCCCCTTCGCCCCCTCGTAGACGCCGCCGAGAATTTCTCCTCGAAAAAATCCACGGTGGATCGTTATTCCATATACATTTATATATTTATATATTTCTAAATCTGCTGTTGGCAGGGAAAATATTTTCGAGGAGCGGGGTGGGGGGGGGGGGAAATAAAATGGAGCGGAGGGAAGCGCGAGGGGCTGGGAGGGAAGAGCAGACAATGGCTGGTGGGTTCAGCAGGCACGTCCGCAGCGCCTGGCTCTGGGATGTGACCCAAATTTCCCCAATGTGGGAGCGCCCCGTGTCGCCAGCGCTCCCCGCCTGCGCCTTCGGCTCTCGGAATTCGAAGCAATTTATTAGGGGTTGCAAAGATTGAAATTGCCATTGAGTTTCCTGCTTATTCCCTTTTTGAACCCAGCGGTGGGTTTATTTTGTCTCTGGAGTTACTACAAGACCGTCTCATTCTTAAAAATGAAGGAAAAAACATATTTATGCTTTTTCTGGTCTCTCGTTTTCATTCTTTTTTTCCCCCTTCGCCAACACCTCATTTAGTGAGGGGGAAATAAAAAGGGGTTAAAAAAATAAAGGAGAAAAGACCCAAGGTTAAAATTCCCTGTTTGAACCCACAGACCTTCTCTGCCGCTAAATATTTTTCCTCAGGTTTATACAGCAATCTGTATTTTATAAAGGACAGGAATAAATCTCATGGTCGATATGATTTGCCCAGATTAGAATAATTCTATATTTCATAATTGGGGCTAAATTAAAAATAAGTGGTACCTCGGGATGCTGCAATTTCCCTGTTCTGGGGAGAGATTTAACCACTCGCTGTGGATTTACAAGGTTTATTTTTATTTTTAAATGGTTTCGTGAGGATGCGCTGGGAAAACGTTTGGCTGGATGGAACTCCTGGGCTATCCAGGAAAAAAACGAAGGATGATGAACGTGGAATTATATAATAACGGGCAGTTTCGGTACCGTGTGGAAGTGTGGGTTTTTGCTCCGTGGCATGTACAGGCGCTGCCGATGGTCGCTCTCCGGGTGTGGATCCGTTGGCTGTGGCCGGGCCGGGTGCGGGTGGACCCATTGGTCGTGGATGCCATCCATGGATGGGATCTTGGGGCTCTTCCCAGGTCTGGCACCATGGGCAGGGGTCCAGCACAGTGGGCAGGGGTTCGGCAGCACATGCAGGACTCTCCCCGCCGTCACTCCGTGTTTTCCAGCTGGTGGTGCGGGAGCCGCTCGCCCGTAGGATTCCAGGGTGGATCTGCCTTGGGAGCCAAGCAGGTTGATCCGGGTGTCCTGGAGTGTGCAGCATCACCAGCGGGTTGGGGTGTCCAGTTTTGGCCCCCATTGCCCCCCACAGCACAGCGGGTTTAGGGTGGATGTCTCGGCGCGCGGCACCGCAACACGCGGCAAAAAATCAGGGATTTGGGAAAACCTCCGTGCTACGGGGGAAAAGGTCTGTGGGAAGGAGTGACCTGTCCTCAGAAGGTCTCCAGTCCTATGGACCTGACCCGTGGCCTCATGGCCATGCTGGAAACCCCTGGAAGGCCGAGGAAGGGCGGAGGGTTTGGGATTTGTTCCCGTCCCCCGCTCTGCTGACAGCCGGGTGACAGGCAGGGAATCGTCATTCCCGAATGCTGGTCGGTGTTCCTGCAGCAATCCCGCCGTCACTGCCGTGTGCTGGATCCACAGCGGGAATGTGCAAAGTGCCAGGGGTTTTCCTCCCTCCCTTCACGGCACAGATCCCTGGAACCGGGCGGGATCGTGCCCATGGCCTGGTTTAACGTCGAGGTCACGGCGCTGCCTCCGAACGGTTCTTTTGCTGATTTCTGTATTATTTTTCGGTGTGGTTTGTGAGCACAGCTGGGATTTCTGTTCTGCTCCTCTGCACTCCCCAATCCTGGGATCGGGAACCGGAGAAATGGTTCCTGGCAGAGGGATTTGCAGAGCCGGGTGGTGCTCGGGGCCAGCGGTGATGGCAGGGCAGGACTTTGGGGGGTCCTTTGAGAGGCAAGGTGCCCGTGCCACAGGGGTGGTGGGGTTGGGGTGAAGGGGGCACATCTTGGAGGGTATTTGGATCGTGTTCCCAATCCCATTGGATTTTGTTCCCCTTTTTTCCTGCATTCCCATCTCCTGGAGCTGCAGCCCCGGTGCCTGCCGGTCGCTGGTGCTTTGTCCGAGAGCCTGGACTGTGGTGGCCGTGGCCAGAAAAGCCGTGGCCGTGACCATGACCCACTGACCACCCAAGCCAGGGCCATCTTGCCCACCTGTGTGTCACGAGGGGCTATGGCCAGGCCGCTGGTGGTTGTGTGTGCCACCTCTCCATCAAGGGAGCGAAGACGATGCCACGTCTGATTTTTCCAGGGGAATTCGGTGCTGCAGAAGGGTGGCTGAGCAAGAGGGCTCGGCTTGGGGAGGATCCCACCCATGTCTCCATGTTGGAGTGGGGCTGGATCCCCAAACCTCTGTGTCCTGGCTCTGGCTGGGACTTTTGGGGTCACCCCCATTGCTACATGTCCCCAGTTCTCTGTGTCCTCCCTCTCTGCTCCCACGGGCATCGTACTGGGGCCCACATCAGCCTCTGAAAGAATCATGCCCCGCTCCCCCCTTGGAGTGATTTTAATGTGAATTTAGCCCTGGCACTCGGGTTGTTCCTGTGTCACCATCGGGCCGAGTCCCCTCTCGGGGTGCCAGAGCGGTGCGGGGTGTTTGGGTGTGCCAGCGCTCGGCCTCATCCTGTGCAATCCCTGCTCTTTTAGTTTTCCTCCTTCTGTTCTCCCTTTGTGCCGAGATCACTCCCAGCCCTTCCCACCCCTCTTTTCCAGCCCGTTAAGCCGTGTTAGCAATTCCTCACCAGCCCAGGGCTGCGGCGAGTGGTTAATGGAGAGCAGACACCACCGGGCCGGCGTCGCTGACAGGATTCTCTCTCCGTGCCCGTCTCCGTCTCCGCCTGTCCCTTTCCAGGGACCGCAATTACATTCCCTGCTGGTTGCACATTTGGTATCCAAATGCCGGCCATGCGCCGCATCCTAATGTGAGGATGGGCTGGGGGCATGCGGAGCTGCCGGAGGGTCAGACGGTCCCCAGGACCACCCCCAGATCCCGGGGTGTCCTGGTGGGGGTGGGACACGCAGAGGGTGGGCAGTGGGAGCGGTGCAGGGGGTGAGAGATACCCTCAGGTACCTTGGAAACATACAGATTTAGAGATATTTATATACAAATGTATTTATAGGTATGATATACATTATATATTTATTTATTTATGTGGGTATTTATTCACCCCCCGCCCCCCAAATACACTTTACACACACAAATAACCCAGTGCCAGAACCCCCCCTGTGTGGCAATGCTGTGCCACCCCTGTGTGACATTCCCCTGGAATTCCTACCTGGGGGCTCCGGGATGTCCCTGGCTGTGGGTTTACCTGGCTCCAGGCACAGGTCCATCCGTCTGTCCAGCTGTGTCCGTCCCAGTGCCGCATCAGGAGCCGGCTGGAGCCGTACCTGCCTGTGCCTGACAAGGTTCAGCTGCTGGGTTGGCTGGAAAATTGCAGCAATTGTTCCTTAAATAGCTCCTCGTTCCTGATGGTGACAATTTCGGTTCTTTTGTGTTAGATATTAATCATGATTTCTGAGGCTCCGTTTTGATCCGAGCTGGTTTTCCCCACTCGGGGCAGAGATCCTGCCCTGCTTCGTTGGATTTTATGGGATTTAAGGAAGGCGAGCAGCTCAGAGCGCTGTTACCTTCAGCCCCTAAGAGGAGTTTAAATTCCTTTTCCCCCTTTGCCGTGACCCGATGCTCATCCCAATGTCCGTCCGCTTCCCTCCGCTTGGAGATCCATCCCAAAACCAGGACCAGGCCCCGTTTGGCCTCTGCAAGTGCAGGGGGAAGCGCCATTCTCCAATGATCCAGGCCAGATTATTGCCTGGAATCAGTGATCTTGGAGCTCTTTCCCAACCCAAATGATTCCACGATTCTCCAGAACCGGAGAAGTGTCGGGGTGAGCCGGTGGCCACTTTGGCCTTTGCCAGAGGAACTCCGGAGGCGTCTCTGAACCCCCTCCAAAGCCAGGGCTGTGTTTAGGGCTGTCTGTGGGTCCAGACTCTTTGCCACCAGCTCAACCCTTCCATTTTTGGGGACCCCATGGCTGTTCCCCCCGGCTGGCTGGGAGCCGTGTCAGGGGCACGGCGCCCATGGGGCCGTTAGGGCGTGGGATGCACCAATGCTGCTTTGATCCCGGCAGGAAAAGCGGGAAGGGATGAGGCTGAGAGCAGGGCAGTGGGATGGAGCCCGGACCCTGTCCCTGCTCTGTCCTGGCTTGTTCCCGGGTGGTCACAGTGTTGTTATTTATTTATTTCTCCTCCCTCGCTCCCCCTTGGCTTGTTGCTGCTGCTGTGCCTGGGCTGCTAAAGAGCTTCCCATTGTTCCGGAGCTAATTACCTCCTAATGAGGCTCCCGGCTCAAAAGCCGAGTGGAGCGGGGGCTGTGGGGGGATGTGAAGGGGCTGTGCTGGGAGGGGGGTGAGGGCAGGGCTGGGGTCACCACCGGGGTCACCACCGGGGTCACCGCTGGGGTCAACTGATGGCTTCGGCTGTGCCGCCCCCACGGTGTGAATTGGGGCTGGCAGTGGAGAGATCCACGGCCATGGAGCTGCCGGCCTGGAGCTTCATCCCAAAGGGCGGCTGGGAAGTGGTTTTGCCAAAATTTTCTTGTTGAGCCCCAAACCCGGGGAGAAATCAAAGCCCCGTGGATTTTGGCGAGGCGAGGCTGTGCTGGTGCTCGGAGCCTGGGAGCATTCCCGGCGCCCCATCTGGGACAGGGGTCACCTTTAGGGCACATCTTTCATTTTGGAAGTGGTGCTTAAACCAGGGGTCTTTGGAGCTTATCCCATCCGTGTGCTGGACAAATCCTGCTCCACTTTGCCGCTTCCCTCTTGACCTTATCCCATCCTGACCTTTTATTCCATCCCTCAGCGAGAGACTGGCATGAGCCCTGATCCTGATGGGATTCACCACTTTGGCTGGAGGGAGCCAGGCAGTGTCCAGGAGTGTCCTTGTCCCCGCTGGGATGCGGAGCAGAACTTTGGGCTCTGTATCCTGGATCCTGCTCTGCCCCTGGAACATCCCGTGTGTCCCTTGGGGTTGCGGCAGCTCCTGTGGCTCCTCCATGTGCTGCAGACGTGGTGGGGGAAAAGAGGATCCTTCTCCAAAGGGATTGGGAAAGCCCCCACCTCCGCCCTGCTCCGATTGAAGCCGCGCTTTTGTGCCCCCGCACGGGGCGGGGGGTCCCAAACTTCAGAGGGGGACGAGGCGCTCAAAGCAGCAACAGTGGGGGGAATCATTCCAAAGGAGGAAAATTTACTCCCTGGAATAATAATGAAGACGGGGGAATGAGTTCCCCTTCCCTGTGTCCTTGGCGGGTGCCCGGGGCACTGAGGGGTCCAGAGTGAGCCTCTCCAAGGGGTTGGAGGTGCTGGCAGTTTTGGGATCACCCCATCCGGCCCAGCTTGCCTATGGATCCATCTCCAGCTGCGCCACAAAGCCCGGGATCCACGGCACTGGGCTCTGGTGAAGCCAAATCAGCGCCGGGGCAGAGAGATCCGCGCTCCCATTGCGAGCCCTCCTCGGATCCATTCGACGATTTCCTTTGGGTCGTTAATGAAGGGAGAGGGATGTGGAAACAGGGATTTAGACTCTTGTTTTTTTTGATTCCTCCCTTTTTAAATCTTTCCCCTCTTCCCGTGTTTGCTTCCCAAGGCCCCGGCGGGGCAGAGGAGCAGCAAGTGATGCCGCTGCTGGGAGAGGAACGGCCATGGGGCCGAGCCACGTCCTGGTGGGGCTGTGCCGTGGTGGGATCCCGCGGGATACACCTGTGCCGTGGTGGGATCCTGTGGGATGCATCCCTACGCTCCCTCAGCACATCAGCTCTTCCTGACCTCCCAGTTTTCCACTTTCCTTGACGTTTCCAGCCGCTCCGGCCTTGTTTTGTGGGATTTTCCCGTTTTCCCTGCAGCCGTGACCTCCACACACGCGGGTGTCTGTGCAAACACCGGAGCTGCCCGTGCCAGGTCGGTCTCACCAAACACCAGCCTGGTGCTGGACCTGGAGCCGCCGCTCCCTGTGGATGCTGGCACCGGTATTCCCACCACCGGCATTTCCACCCTGGCATTCCCACCGCGCTGCCGAGGCGTTCCCAGGATCCGCAGAGTTTTACACCATCACTCAATATCTTTTTTTTGGTTTTGTTTGACTCCAGGAATGGACTTTTTGTTTCAATTCCTTCCCCACCAGCCCTGAAATCCCCCAGGAATCCAACTTTGGATTATTTTGGATCTTTTGTGCCAAACCCGAACCTCTCCCGGCATCGATTCCCAGCGCGGCCGACTTGGGGAAAAAAGGGGAATAAATGGCAATGGGGGTTTTTAATGACTGGGAATGGGGAAGCCCCATTCCATCCCCAGCTTCCTCCTCCTGCCGCATCCCAATCGCCTCCTCCATCTGCTTCCTTGGCGTTCGGCTGAATTTCCCTGGAAATACTTTGCCGTTTCCCCCCAGTACAACCAAGTTTGGTCAGATTTTTTTTTCCCCCCTGCAGGAGAGGAGGAATTATCCGTCTCGGTTTATTTTTCCTTGAACATTACACGGGAGCAAAACTCACCCATGTGCTGGGAAAGAGATAAAGTGTTTAGACAGCAAATACAAATATTCCAGAGCACTCAGCCCGGCTACAGCGATTCCTGCCAGGATTCTGGATTCCGTGCCGTGTCTTCCAGGGGGGTTTTATTTAGACTGCCTTATTTTTTTTTTTTTTATTATTTATCAAAACCCCTATTTATATTTGCAGTAAAATAAAATCAGCCTGACCCTGTAGAGAACTCGAAAAATCCCAATTCTTTCCTTTTCCAATCCTGTTTCCACTGAGGAAAAAAAGCCCCTGGACCTCGTGCCCTGCACAAAATCCAACCGCGACGGGATTATTTCAGCGGCTGAGCTTCTCTGCAGGCGCTGGGACGGCGCCGGCTCTGTGTGTCCCACCCCCCCAAAATCGGGATGCAGGGAAGCTCCTGCAGAGGTGGGGATGGAGCTGGGACCCCTGGGGTCTTCCCATGGGATTTTGGGGGCGCAGGCTCCCTTGTGCCTTGAGCACCCAAAAAGGGGTTTATGATTCTGATTTTATTTCAATATTAAACGATGGATCAGCTCCCGCTGCTCCTGGGGAGCATCCCGGCTGTATCCCAGTCTCCCATCAGTGTCCCAGCCCCGCTGGGGACCCCACGGGTGTCACTGTCACCCCGGTTCTGGGCGCTGGTGCCGTCAGGAGCTGAGGAAGCTCTTTCCCAGCCAGCTCGATAATCCCAATTATTATCTGGATTCTCGATCAGGGTTGCTTATTAAACTTGGCACCGCTGGCTTTGCCGTTCCGGCCGCCTGCCTCGGCAGAGGGATTTATCTCCTGCCGACGCGGGAAGGAAATTGAGTGGAAAAACGCGGGGCAGAGCCCCCCGGGATGGCACAGGGGGGGCCGGGGGTACCCGGCTTCCGAAGGGCCGGGAGATGCCGGCACAGCCCCGGCGGTGCCGGGGTGAGTTTGTGGAGCCGCCTGGGCCGTGTCCGTGTGTCCTTTTCCATCCCTCCGTCCCCACCCTTGCTGGCGGAGCGGCCCTGCTCTGGGATGGGCGTTTTTATTCCAAGGTTATTTTGGAATGGTCGGTGCTTTTATGCAATACAGCCGTGGTTTTTTTCCCTTTTCCCTGGAATCTAAAGGACCTTTTGTCAGCCCGTCTCCCCCTTCGCACCAGGAATATCAGCTTTTTCCATATCCAGGCCTTTCCGCTGGAGCTCCCTGCTTCCCATCCCACAAACCTTCCTGGTTTGCTCACCGACCCTTCTCCTCACATTGTACCCACCAATTGGGTTTTGTTTTTACCCGACACGGCGCCGGAGCTGCCCGAGCCACGGCCGATGAGCCGACCCTTCCAAAGGGGCTTTTCCCAAATTTCACCCAGATCTCAGCACCGATCCAGCAGGACATCCAGGAGATTAGGGCGGGAGGTGGGATAGATGCCCCTGGGAAAAGATGCTCTCCCAGAGGGTTTCCCTCCCTCCTGGTGTTTGGATGTTTCAATTTTCCCGTTGCTCTGCTCTGCTTTTTCCTGCCTTTCCACCATTTTTTCTGCATTTTAAAAAGCACCTGTACAAACCCTGTAACTGGAATTCCCTCTTTTTGTGTGTCCAGCCTCTCTCCCGCCCCTGGGATCCCTGTTTTAGGGTGGGAGCTCTCCCCCGTCCCCTCCCCACGTTGCTTCTGATGGATTTGGGTGAGGACTGGGTCGGCTCCAAAGTCCTTTATTTGGGAAGTTACCGTTATCCTGAACCCTGCAAGGATCTTCCCTCAGGAGCAGCCTCGTGCTCCAGGGCTTGGTGTCCATCTTGGGAGCGCTCCAGGCTCTCTCCTTGGCTTTTTCAAGATCCTTCGTGCCGGGTGGTTGGGAGAACCTGCTGCCCTCTGGCTCTGGCTGAGGGGCTCGCGATGGAGCTGTGGCCCTGCCAGGCTGTGCCTGTGACTGCCCCAGTGCCCGTCCCATTGTTGTGGAACCGCTGTCGGATACGGCACTGGCGCATGGGAATTCTGGCACCGGCTCCGGCTGCAAATGCTGGTCAAAATGGTGCTCCCGTGTGGTTTCCAACAGAGAATCCAAGCCTGTCAGGAGCAGAAATGGCTTCCGGCTCCAGGCTCCATCCATGTCTCCGTTGGATCACTGCAGGGGTTGGTTTGGCCGGAGCCGCGCGGGTGCCGAGCGCTGTGGAACACCAGGATCGTGTGCTCTGCCGCGGCCCTGGCATTGCTCCTGACCCTTTGAGGTGGGATTTAAGGCTAAACTGGAAGAGTTGGGAGCAGGTTTGGGAACAGGATCTGTGCTCTGGAGGCAGCACCCAGCCCAACCAGTGCCGGCCTTCCTGACGCCCACTGCCGCGGGTGACCTTCACCTTGGGCCAGCTCCCGACTTTCCCTGCCTGCTCTTCCTGGCATTCCCAGCTTTCCCCTCTCCTTGGTGGTTCCTGGGGTCAGTTGCCCTCAGTTCCAGCCACCCAACCGCTGCCTCTCCCAGCTCATCCCGCTGCCATCTGCAGTTTTCCATCGTTCCTTGGCTCTTCCCGGCGCTCCCTTCGGCGCTGGGATGCGGAGCGCCGGCAGTGGGGGAATGTCCTGGGCCCAGTGTCACAGCCAGGGTCTGGACTCTGGGAAAATCTGGACTCCATTTCAAAGCTGATTAATGATAATCATAAATCATAATGTTGTCTCTTAAGATAGAAAGCTTTGGATCGGGAGCAGGGACTCTTATCCTGCGAGCTGGGGGTGATCCTGGATCCGGCTTCCAGCTCATTACCTGGAGACAAATGGCTTCTCCCTCCCCCAGCCTCAGTTTCTCTGTGGGTAAGGTGAGGATCGCTGCCAGGGGCTAAATTAGGGAATTAATGCTGGTGGAGTGATTGAGAGATGGAGAAGGACGTGGCTCTCACAGCGCCATGTCCCGCTACACAGCGCGTCCGCCCGCTCCGGGGCCGTGGGTGGGAATTTTGGCCGGGAGCAGGGATGGGGGCGTCCACAGTGAAGCCCCTTCTTCGTGTCCACAGAGCCCAGGGCTCCACGAGGAGGGACGGGAGCCCCCCAGCTCCTTCCACGCTGGTTTGGGATCTGAGTGGGGACACGGTGGCTCAGATCCATGGCTGATTCCGGCGTGCATCCTGCATCCAGGTGGTTTGGCAGCGCCAGAGCCCAATTCTTTCCGGCTTCTTCCTGGTGTGTCCCTCACTGCCCCAAAATCCCGGTGTCACCGAGTCCCCGTTCCCGTGGGAGGGGAATCCAGCTGCATGGATTTTTGTGACTTTTTAAATATTTTTCCTCAAACGTTGTAATATTTGTTCCACCATATAAATCACTTCCTTGCTCTGGGTGGAGGGAGGATTTATGGGCGCAGGTGGGAGGAACGTGGCTCCCGGGACCGACCTGCTGGAATGGTTTTGAGGCGATGGCCACAGCAGCCATTCCAGCCAGGGGAGCGGGCTCGGGCTGGGAATCCTGCCTGGAGATGTAATGGGAGCAGGGATGGACCTGGCTGGGATGGCCTGAGGTCAGCACATCTGTGGTGCTGCTCGGGGTTTTCTCCGTGCTGGAAAGTGGCACCGACAGGTTGGACCCCAAACCATCATCTGCTGGGGGACCACCAGGAAAGGGGGCTCCAAAGCCTTTTCCAAGTCCCTCAAAGGCCAGTTTAAATCCTGGGAAGGGCCTGCTTTCCCACTGTAGCCGTCAGCGTCACTCTGGGGCCATGGGAATGTCACTGGGGATGTGGGAATGTCATTAGGAGGCTGCTGATGACGGCGACCCCAGGGCGAGGGGGCCGGGGGGTGTCAGGGTGTGTGGTGAGGGTGGGGATGCTCAGCCCTGGGGACACCCAGCCAAGGTTCTCCCTGCTCCCGGGGGGCCAGGCCAGCTCCGGGGGGATTTTCCCTGCGCCAGCGCTACCCGCAGCAGCACAAACGAACCAAGTAATTGGCAACATGGAAATATTTTGTGCTCATTAAGCAGTGGGAAGCGGCGGGTGAGGAAGCGGCGGGTGAGGAATCCGGGTTCTCCGGCGGGGTTCTCCAGAGCCGTGTTCTCCAGCGGCAGTCCCGCTGACCCAGGGCAGGGAGCACGGAGTGGGAGCACCCCGGGATGGGGGGCTGGTGGTGGGAAGGAGATGGAGGAGCCAGATCCCAGCACCGCACAGTCGGGAGCTCCGTGTGTTGGGGACAAGGACAAACCAGGGCAGCAGGGGGATCCCGGCTGTTGTAGGGGGGCAGTGGGGGTCACCCCCCATTTCTCCCAATTCCTGTAAATCCCACGGATTAAAACTTGAAACATCAGCTCTCAGCAGCTGCCTTGGAGCTCCCCAACCCTGGCACTGCCGATTCCCAGGAGCGGCGCCGAGGGGAGCCCTGGGGGACTCTGCGTTCCCTCCGCTCCCAGCAGTGGAAGCGAGGGGTGATCCCTGAGGATCCTGTCCCTGTTCAGGGGGTCCCAGAGAGGTCCCCCCGCCATCCTCAGCCCCCAGGCACGTGCTGGCGGTGCCGGGGCCCCGGCGCTGTCCCCGGCGCGGCGCGGGGAGCCCAGCGGTGCTGCAGGCGGGGGAAGCTTTATGGCTGTAGTTAAAGTGACTTTATGATATTGTATCTGAACAATTGCCGGCTATTATCCGGATCGATGCCGCGGGATTGAGACGCCGGTTGATAACCCAGGCAGGGCTCTAATCGCTTTTAAACCGCGCAGGGTTGGTGGGGCTTTCCATAAAACCCCTCGGTGGTTTCTGTTTTAACAGAAAACCCCTGGCTCTGGTGCGTTTTCCCCCGGGACATCCCTCTGCGGGTGCAGGTTTGTCCCTCTCCACCCTGCCCTGGGTGGGGATCAGGATGCTGGGACCTGGCTCCGGAATTCAGCGTTCCTGGGCTCCGGGATGCCCAGCACTGCTGGGTCCTGCCCTGCTGAGGAGCGAGGGGCAGATTTTGGGATTCTGTTCCCACCTTTGCCTGGCTCACAGCGACCTTGGGTGCGTCACGTCACCTCCGCACACTGGGTTTTCCGCAGCTGTGAAACGAGGACAGTGATACCTTTCCCACCTCGCAGAGGGGTTGGGAGGCTTAATTAGTTAATGTTCGTAAAGTGCTTTGAGGATTAATTAATATTGTGACTCTAATTTTTTCCGATGGTGAAACGCCACTTAAATATCTCCGCGCTGGTTCCTTCCTCCCTGACCCTATAAAGCAAATCCAGCCGGGAACGTCGCTGGTCTCTGCAGGAGCCGTGTGGCCCTGTCCCTGCCAGGTGTCACCTCCCCAGTGCTGAACTGGGAGGCACTGGTGCAGGGGCACTGGTACGGGGGTGTCCCAGAACGTGGGGTGCCGCTCTGCATCCCGGCTTCCCAGAGTGTCCGCCTGAGCCTGACCCTCCTTGGCCAGGCTTTCCCTGCTGGGAACCATTCCTGTGTTGGGATGAAGCCATTGTCACCTCCCTGTGACACTGCCCGTCCCTGCCCAGCCTGCTTGGGCACCTCTGGCAACCCCCGAGGGCTCCACCTGCTTGGAGGCTTCTGTGGGAAATCTCCCTCGGCGAATCCCACATTCTGTGTCCGATCCCACCCGGCATTTTGGGGGCTGCTGGGCTGGGAGGGGGCTGTGGGGCCTGGTGGGGGGTGGCCGGTCCCCAGCGGGTTGGGGACGCTGTGCTGGGCATGATCCAAAGCTCTGGGCAGCCTTTGGTGGCACAATCCCAGCTTTCCCAGTGGAAAGAATCCTTTGGGATCGCACCTGGCTGGGACACGGCCGGCAGGGCGCGTTCCGATGTCTCCATTCCTGTGTGCCGTCAGTGGGGTCGCTGACGGGCGGCTGTGGTTTCCTCCACGGTGATTTCTCAGCAGTGGCTCTGCTCCTGTCACACTCTCCTGCTCCGTGTGAGCACGGAGGGGACGGGGACAGCAGAGGGTGCCTGCGATGGCAGCGCCATCCCCCAGCGCCTTGGGGTGTGAAACCCGGCATTAGCTCAGCTCCAGTGCTGGGAGGGTCTTGGGCCAGCACTGGTGGGAGGTCTCCTGCTGGGAGCAGCCCAGGAAAGAGCTGAGTGTGTGTCCCAGCTCTGGGTGACCCAAGAGATCCCAGCCTCTGGCTCTGGCACAGACCAGGGGTGTTTGGCCCTCTTGGAGATGTGGGAATTCTGAGAGGGGCTGGGGGAGGGAGCGGGCGGGGGGACGGTCCCAGGCGGGATGGACTGGTGGGACATGATGGAGCCCTGGGGCTGGAGAATCAGGGACGGCAGGAGAATTCCCAGTTGCAGCGCACTGGAGGGAACTGGGACCCGCCATGGAGAGAGGAAGAGGAGGAGGGAGGTCTGGAGGGAGCCGCCATCCTCTTCCCTGGTGCTGCTGGGTGGAGCCGGAGGAGCCGGAGCATCTGGGGCAGGAGAGGATGAGCCAGGAGGGCCCAGCCCTGGCTGATGGTGCCTGTCCCTGTCCCTGGTCAATGGCTCCTGTCCCTGGTTGTCACCAAGCCCTGGTGGTGGGAGGAGAGGCACGTGCAGGGTCTCAATCCCGGCTCCTCCGCGGGGTTTGGGACAGGACACACTGACGTCAGCATCCCCATGCCCGGACCCTGCTCCGTGCCGTTAATGACATCTCGGCAATTAAACTGGAACTAATGCAACGATAAAAATAACCCGCTGTCCTTCCGCAGCGCCGCATCCCACAAGCTCAGAGGTGTTTAAAAACCCATTTAACGCCAGATCCTGGGCGTGGGGTGCCCCGGGGTGGCACCGGGATCTGCGTGGCCACAACAGGGTTTTCCAGCCCTGACCCATTCCTGGCTTTCTGCAAGGTGTGAACACCCCCAGTTCCCTCCAGTGTAGAGACTGGTTTACCAACTGCTGCGTTTTAAATAATCTAAATTACATGAATATTTTATTTTTCTTCTTTCTAGAGTTGTGGAATTCCCAGGGGTTGGTTTTCAGGCTTTTCTCCGTAATGGAGGAGCAGGAACGCATTCTTTTAATGGTAATTGAGATTCTTGCATCATTGCAGGACTTGGGAGCTGGATGGGCTTTAAATAACGGGAGAGGGGGGGAATTCAGGTTCTGGCTCCTCAAACGGGTTTTTTGAGGTTTTTAGGTGGTTTTCCTCAATCTCATGGAGGTTGGAGGGGCTGGAAAGCTGTGTCCCCATCCCACTGCCCTGGGAACCCTCCCCAAAGCAGGAGGTGACTTGTGAGGGTGACAGGGACCTGTGGGTGTGGTGTCCTTTAGGAAACCTCTCGGGAATGGTGCTGGGGGTGATCTGTGCCTTGCACTCTATTGTTGGAGCCGCCTGCCAGCCCTTCCCCAACCCATGTGTGCCCGGGTATCAGAGCTGGGTCCTCCCAGGCTGAGGTTTGGGGTTTTTCATGGCTTTGTTGCCTTCTGCCTGACACGGTGGGCACCCAACCCAGAGGACACCCATCCTGGTGGGCACCCATCCCTGCTCTGCTGCAGGAATGCTCGTGGAGCGTGGGAGGGGTCGGTGCATGCGATCAGGGTGGTTTTGGAAGGGGCTGAGCAGGATGAGGATGAGCAGGGGGTGGAGCGTGGCTGTGCCAGCCCGGGGGTCCTGTCACTGTGAGTCCCCGAACCCAGAGCTCAGGAGTGCCACGGCAGAGCTGGCATTGCCAACCCCGTGCCCTCCTGAGCTGCCTTGTCCCTCTGCTGCCCGTGCGATGCCGGATCCTGGCCCCGTCGGTGCCGCTCCGTGCTGGCAGGGCTGGTCCCCACCATGGCCTTGTGGGGTGGTGGAAGGGGCTGCCGAGCACTTTCTGGATGGGGGGATGCGGTTTCCGGCTGCTGGGGGGAAACATCTGGATCCAATTCCCGCTCCACGTGCAGCCAGCCGGGCCGGACCCGCTCCTGCCGCACGGCGTGACGGGAGCAGCTTTGCTGCAGAGGGACACACGGGGACCCTGTCCTGGGGTTGGGAGCCCCATGCCAAGTCCCCGTCCCACTGGGAGCCCTCCTGCTACAGTCCCATCCCACTGGGAGCTCCAGCACTGCATCCTGATCCAGTGGGAACCTCACCACTGCATCCCCATCCCAGCAGGAGCCCCACCACCGCATCCTTATCCTGGTGGGAGTCCCTGCACTGCACGCCCATCCCGTGGGGAGTCCCAGCACAGCATCCCCGTCGCACTGGGAGCTCTGCCACTGCATCCCCATCCCCGTGGGACCCCTGCCGTCCTGCCCTGGAGCTCCCCTTGTCCCGGTGCCATCTCTCGGGACTGCCGGTGCCCATTCCCGGTGTGCTGCCGCCCGGGGCGGGGGCGGGGGGAGCCGCTGCCCGCCGTGCCTTTTGTCAGCCTCGGAGAAGTTGACCTTGAAGCGCGCTGGCAGAGCCCTGCAGCTTAATCGTGTTAGAGGTGTCTGACTGCGGCTCGCGCGGCTCTACCTGAGCGGCATCAGCAAGGGGGACGCGGCGGGCTCGCCGCCCCGGCTCAATAATTGATGCGTTTTTCTCAGCTCCCCCTTCCGTGAAAGGAAACCCAAGTGCTGGGATGATGGCAGGGGCCAGGAGGATGGCAAGACTAGGAGAATGGCATTGCTGGGATGATGGCAGGGGCCAGGAGGATGGCAGGACTAGGATGATGGCATTGCTGGGACGATGGCAGGGGCCAGGAGGATGGCAGGGGTAAGATGATGGCATTGCTGGGACGATGGCAGGGGCCAGGAGGATGGCAGGGGTAGGATGATGGCATTGCTGGGACGATGGCAGGGCCTGGAGGATGGCAGGGGTAGGATGATGGCATTGCTGGGACGATGGCAGGGCCTGGAGGATGGCAGGGGTAGGAGAATGGCAGGATTGGGAGGATGGTAGGACCGGGAGGGTGGCAATGCTGGAAGCATGGCAGGGATAGAAGGATGGCAGGGCCAGGATGATGGCAGTGACATGGGATGGGAATGGGGATGGGAATGGCGAGGGGCTGGGTGCCACGTGGATGCTCTGGGATGCCATCCTGGAGTCACCCCGCTGTGGATGGGGATGTGCCGAGGGTACTCTGCGGTCACGAGGAGACATGCGGAGGTGGGAGCAGCCCCTTGGGTGCCCTCCTGCTCTGCCCAGTTTCCTCCCCATGGGAAGACCCCAAGCACTGCATTTCCACCTGCTTTTTTCGGGAATCTCTGCAGAAACCCTCAAACCCTGAATTCCCACGAAGCACCGAGCAACCTCACACTGAGCATCTCCCTCCTCCTGGGAGCACCTCCTGCCCCAGAGCCTGGCACTGCCCCCTTAGTGCCTCCACCACAGCCCCCTTGGTCTCCCCTGCTCCCACCTGGATCCCCATCACCCTCAGCCACCCTGGACCCCATGCTGGGGACACTGGCCCTGGGTGTCCTCTGGCTCAGCCCCTTCACACCGGGCAGAGTTGTTTTGCCTCCCTACAACCCTTCCTCCCTGCCTCCCCCCTTTTCCCCCCTTTCCCCTCTTAGCCAAGCGCACAGGGAAGGGGAGAGATTTTAACCTTCTGCCTGGAACCAATTAAAAAGGTCTTTCCACAGAGACGAAAGTGCTCGTGCACCTTTGTGTGCTGCGAGCGGGGGGAAGAAAGCAGAGGCGGCCTTTGAAGGGGGGATGAGGTCCCTCCGCTGGGACCCCTCCGGGCTTTCAAAGCCTGCGTTATTTCTTTATTTTTAAATAGCCAAATTAAAGTGCCTCCCGCTTCCTCCCCTCCCCGTTTGCGCGGCAGCACGTGGCCCCCGCCAGCTGCAAGGGGGGATGCGGGCACAGCTGGTCCCTTTTGGGGTGTTCTGGTCACCAAGAGGGGTCAGGGCATTGCCCAAAAACCAGCTGGGACCCCTGTGGGATGGGGCAGAGCATCCCTGCTTCCTGCTGGGATTGCAGAGGCGCTGGCAGGGTAGTGTTGAGGTCGTTCTGGCTGAGCCAGGGCAGGGGGCACGCTGGACCCCTGACCAGGGCAGCCCCCTGCTCACCCCAGTGCAGCCCCCCCAGTCACTCAGTGCAGCCCCCCACTCAGCCCAGCACCACCCCTGCTCACCCCAGTGCAGCCCCCCGGCCAGGGCAGCCCCCTCTCACCCAGCAGAGCCCTCCCTCACCCATCACAGCCCCCCCGTCACCCCCCGCCCGCCATCCCTTGAACTCAACCAGCCGAACGCATGAGTGGGTTTCTTCAAAGGGCCCCCCCAGCCCTGTCGCCCCCCGCCCTCCCCGCCACCCCCTGCCCAGCCCCGTAAGCCCCCGCTGAAAAGGCCGCAGAACAAAGCACAGGAAGGGATTCCGGTGGTTTCCGCACGGACCTGAATGTGGAGTCGCTCAATGGAAGAGGAGCCACGACGCGCCGGCGCTTTTCATCCCCGCATCCCGCTCCGGCTGCGGGGGCTGCGAACCGAGCGCTGCCTCCCCGCGCCCCCGGCTCCTTTCTCCTTTATTTTATTTATTTAATTTTTTTTTTTTTTTTTTAAATATGGTAGTCTCAGATTTATTTTTCCACAGTGTAATTCTGAAAGACAGCGGGGATGAATTATTCATTCCCCCTCTCCGCCTTTGCACACAATCCCTGCCGGGGAGGGGGCCGTGGCGAATGCGTTTGTGTGCAGGGCTGGGCCAAGGGGAATGGAAATCGGTGTTTGAGGTTTAGGTGGGGGCACTGGGTGAATTTTGGGGTTGGAGCACGTGGGACGAGGCCAGGAAGTTTCTAGCGGGGAATTGTTCCTTTTCCAAAGCTGCCACGGAGTGGAGGGTCCCGGGGTGTGGGGGCTGGTGGGTGACCCCAGTGTCTGGGTGTTGGGTCCAGGTCTTGTGTGCATCTGGGGGCTGCAGGGTGGGCACCGTGGTCCTGGTTTCACCCCTCACCCACTCATGGCTCTGGGTGAAAAGAGAGGAAAAAGTAAAAAAAATACCCTTTTTTCCTAAATTTTTCCTAAGTTAAATGCTCCTTTAGCTCGACCTGGGATGTGAAGCCGGGCTGAGGAGGAGGAGGCATTTTTCAGAGTTGGCTGGCTTTGGCAGGGAGACCTGTGGCTGCTGCTGCCTTCATCCCTGTCCTGCCACTCCCTTCATCCCCATCATTCCAGAAGAATGTTCCCCACCGTCTCCCTCCAGAACCCCCTGCTCTATGCCCTTCCCTGGGGACACAGGGGCAGCTGGTGCCACCACTGACCCCTGGCATGGCCATACCCGGACCTTGGAGTTGGCTGCCAAAACCTGACGGGGGGGGGAGAAAGGGGATGAAGCAAGGGGAGGGGGGATCAGGGGGTGAATCTGTGCGAGGGGAGGCAGCACTCCGGGCAAGGCTTTAATCTGATTAGTCTTGGAGTGAATGGACGAAGTGAAAAGGCTTAAACCCCAGTGAAAGGAGAGGGGAGGAGGGGGGCACTGAGAACTGAAGACCCCGGCCGGTCGCGCGAAATTAGATCAAATTTGGCCGGTGGGACACAAGGGGAAGGAATAAGGGGGGAAGAGTCAGGCGAGGAAATCAGCGTGGATCTGCTGGCCCTGTGACCTCCTCGGGACCGCTGGGCTTTGTGCCTGTTTGTCCCCTCCCTTCCCGGGACCCTCCAGCCTGGCCCTGTGGCGGAGGTGCCGGGCAGGAGCCCCCCTCGCTGCTGGCTGTCACCTGGGGTGGGGACAAGGAGCTTCCCCGGGGCCCCGCCCGGACCCGCTGGGTTCAGGGGGAGCTCCTGGAGCCTGCGGGGCCTCGGGGCTGGAGCAAAGGGCTACCGGGAGGTGCTCCCCGCAGTCCCCTCGGCGGGGGTGGCCGCCCTCCCTTCCATCCCCTTCTGCACCCGATCGATCCTTGCCCCGATCGATGGGCGCTTCCCTGCGGGCGAGGGGCGGTGCTGCCCGGCCGGGCAGGAGAAATGGCTTTTCGCAGAGCCTGGAGCGGGATCCAGCATCGATCTCTGGTGCCTCGTCAGAGATCAATTAGGCCGGTCATTAGCCGTGCCCAGAGCGCAGCGGAGGCCTGGGCTGCGAGGGGAGCGGGGAAATGCCAGGCTGGCAGAGGGTGCCCGCGGGCACGGGATGCTCGGGCGCTGCCCAGCTCACACTCCCCACATCCCCCCAGTTTGCCAGATCAGAGCTGGGCTAGTGGGTGTTCCAGCATGACCCAGAGTCTGGTGGTAGTCCCGGGGCTGTGAGAGCCTCGTGGCAGCCTCGTGGCTGGGCTGTTCCTGGCTCTGCTGCAGCATCCTCCTGATGGGAATGTTTGTTTATCAATCCCTTCGGAGCCGTCCAAGGAGCAGGAAAGGGCCGGGCAGGAGCGTGGCTGTCCCAGGGGCTGACAAGTGACAGGGTGTTCGCAAACACCGGGCGTGTGTCCGTCCCACCCGGGCGTGTGTCTGTCCTGGCTTAGGGAAAGCAGCGTGTGGGAGGCCCCGTGGGACGGAGTGCGGAGGAGCACGGCAGTGACCAGGTCGTTGTCCTGCTGGGAGGCCAAGTGGAGTGGCTGAGACCACCCAGGCACTGCTGAGAGGACTGGACAGGACACCCAGGACAGGAGAGCACGGGCAGGGATGGCCAGGGCAGCCCCAGCTGGGAGAGAGCCACAGGCACTGCATGGTGGGGAAGCAGGAATGGTGCCTGGAGGGGTGTGGAGGGCAGCAGGACCAACATCACCTCTCAGCCTTGAGATTTTAAGGCTGTGAAGGACCTGCAGGTCCTTGGCATCTGTGCAGGGACATGTTGTGAGCAACCTCTGGATCTCTCTGACCTGGCATCCTCTTAACCTGGCATCTTCTGGCATTGCCCATCTCCGACATCGCCCATCCCTGGCCTCATCCTGTGCCCATTTTCCCCCCTGGCTCAGGGTTTGTGCCTGTCCAGGTGCACTCCTGGCAGCAGAGGATGGCAGGAGCAGCCACCACGGCACAGCTTATGACATCCACTCTCTGTGCCACTGCCCTGTCATCCTCCCATCCTTCCCTCAGCCAAAACCCAGCTGCAGAGTGGAGCTGAGCAGAGCAAACCCTTGGGTTCGAGGAGGGTGACCTGGAGCAGGTACCGCCTGCAGCAGCCGCCTGTGCCCGCGAGCTGCAGCTTCTAAGAAACAGAAAATAAGGAGAGTTTCAAAAAGGAAAAAAAAAAAGGAAAAGTTCCCCGATTACATCTGGTGAAGTGACAAATCTGCCAGGCAGGTGATTATTCTGGGTACGGACGTGCCGAACACAGATGCCGATAGGATTAAAGGGGAAGGGGGGGAGCTCGCCCTGTTAAACCAACACCTGATAAAAGAATAAACCAGCCCGAGGAATAAATTCCCAGCGCTGCCAAGGTCGTGTGACGCTGGGGCCCGCTGCCACTGCCGTGGGGAAGGGACAGTGTCCGAGCTCTGGGGTGACCCCTCCGGTGCTGGACCTCCCCATGCCCGGGCACCCCGGCACTGCCGCAGCCCCCGCTCCCGGGAGCGCCCGTACCCGGCATGCCCTCGGCTGCCTGGTTGCTTTCCAGGCACGTCCCGGGCATCCCCTTGGGATGGCGCAGAAAATTAACAGCAGTTCAGATCTGAGGAACTTTATGACACGTGTATGATAGGACTGAACCAGGGCGTAATTGAATGACGGATGAGCTTCCAAGAGCCACATTTCCAGGGAGTAATGAAAAATAGAAGTGCTATTGACTAAAGGAGCTTTCGGCGGCCGGGCGGCACGGCGCGGGATGAGCCGCTGCCGGCGGGGGGAATGCATCAATACGGCGAGTAATAGCTCAGTTATTATAACTCTGGAAATGTCATTCAGGCCTAACCAGAGAACACTGGCTATTAACTAGCCTTAAACAGAACGCGCCGGGCGGGAGCCTGAGCCGCCAGCGCCCGATAATTATTTTACTTCTTTTCATGGCTCGGTCGCCTTTCCTGCCGTGGGGGGCCTGGCCCGAGCGCCTGCAGCCCCGGGGGTCCCTGTGCTTGCCTGTGGCACCGAGCCAGGGCGGGCTCCTTGGGAGCTGCTCCAGGGCAGGGCCCCACCGTGCCCCAGTTTGTCGCTGTCCCTCGCAGGGATTGCTGGCGTTGCTCTTGTCACCTGCAGCTACAAGCTCAGGGCTGCAGGCTTTGTGCACATCCCTGCCTGTGTCCCTTCCTGCATCACTCCTCATGCCCATCCCTTCCTGCATCCTTTCCTGCATCACTCCCCGTGCCCATCCCTTCCTCCATCCCTTCCCTCATCCCTTCCCATGCACATCCCTCCTTGCATCCCTTCCTGCATCCCCATGCCCGTGCATCCCCATGCCTGTGCATCCCCATGCACATCCCTTCTTCCATCCCTTCCTTCATCCCTTCCTGCATCCCTTCCTGCATCCCTTCCCATGCACATCCCTTCCTGCATCCCTTCCTGCATCCCCATGCCCATGCATCCCCATGCACATCCCTTCTTCCATCCCTTCCTACATCCCTTCCCTCGTCCCTCCCCATGCACATCCCTCCCCACTACTCTTCCCCTCATCCCTCCCCACATCCTGCTAGCACCTCTGCTGAGACATCCAGCCGGCAGCAATGGGATCTGGGCTGGCAGAGGCCAGCTCAGGGCCCGGTGCCCCGCGGAGCCCCGAGGTGTAATGAAAGCCCATGGGAGAGTATCGAGTGATCCTAAATGGATTTTCTCCATTAACTCAGCCCCATCAGCCAGTTATCCGCTCCTGGAGCGCTCCGGGGCTGTCGCCACTGGCACTTAGAGCGCTGCCAGCACCTGCTGCCGCAGCACAGTGGGGCACCCACCTGCCGGAACTGCCAGAGCGGGACCCATCCTGCCAGCCCAGCACCCTCCTTCTGCTTTTGGGGCACCGTTTTTGGGGGGCAGAGTGCCCATGAGAAGGATGGTGGGATCAGGGAGTCCCACAGATTCTTATCCTTGGGTACCCCAACGTCCCACCCTGCCATGGGGGAGGTGGTGGGGAGGGGGCACGGCTGGGTGAGGGAGGGCTGGCTCCTTCCCGCATGCAGCCGCTCCCTGCTTGGCAAGTCGGAGTTCATCATTAGCCAGGAAATAATTAATTGTTGGGCAGACAAAAGGCATCGCTCGGCCCCCCCGGAGACCCCGTCAAAGGGAGCTGTCAGGGGCAGGCGTGATAAATTACGGCTCCGCAGCTCCGCAGCCCGGGACTGCCGGGATGGGGGGACAGCGGCGTCCTTTGGCTGGGGGTCACCGCGGGTCTGGAGCCCACCCGGTGTCCCCTGGGAACACCAGGGTGGCACCGACCAGAGCAGGGGGCTGCGGGGTGACAGGCAGGTGCCTGCCCCGTGCCGCGCTGTGCCCGCTGTGTCCGTCCTTCTGAGCCGTGTCCCTGTGCCCGCCTGGCCCCGCCGTGACGTCCCGCTGGGCAGTGGCGGCCGATTTCCACCGCGTCGGCGTTTTCCCGGTGATTGCGGGGCCAGCGCTCGCCCGGCTCCCGCCGATCAAATTCCCGCCGCCGCTCGCCCCCAATTCCCTGCCAGTCCCAAGTGTTCCAAGGTTAAAGAGTCTCTGGTGCTCCCGCCAACTCCTGCCCTGTTGCCCCCCATCCCGCCACTGCCTGGAATTCAGCTGCCAGCCAAAAATAGAGAGGCCAACGAGTGAAGTCATGAGCCAGTCTGTGTTTATCCATGTCAATTTGTGTGTCTTTAGACAGCTGGGATGGGGAATGTGCTCCTTGTTTGTCGCTCCTGCTGCCAGACCCGCGCTGTGCAGGAAGGTCCAGCCCTGGGACAGGGAGACTGAGGCACGGAGGCAGCAGATGCCACGCTGGTGTCACAGCAGGACCGTGCCATGTCCCGCTTGTGGCTCTGGGATGAGACCAATGGAACAGCTCTGGGGAGCACCAGGACAGCGGCTGGTTTGGCTCAGACACCGGAGGGTGACGCTGATCTCCTCAGTGCCCTTTCCTGCTGCTGCCTGTCCCCTCACAGCACCAGGGACACCCCAAATCTCCCTCCAGCCTGGTGACGGTGGGACTGGCAGCGTGGGCACCCCAGAAGGAGCTGTCCCTCACCCCCAGGACAGCGGGGAGGTGATGGCAGATGGGACAAGAGACTGGCACTGTGCCACCGGTGGCCCCACATCCCGAGGCTCTGCCCGCAGCGTGCCAGGCCCAACCACAACGATGTTGGGGCTCGGCCGTGCTAACGAGGTCACTCCTGGGGGGCTGTTTACCCCATCCCCCGCTGGAGACCCCCAAAGGGCGCCTTGATCCGCTGTCCCAGCGGGCTGCGGCGCGGAGCCGGCGCGGGCGGTGGGGGGCCTGGCTGTCACTGGCTGATAACCCCCAGCGGCTCCGTCCCGTGCCCGTTATCAGCGCCCGCCCGCCTGGCCAGACGCGGTAATTAGGGCGCTCAGCGTGAGCCGCCGGAGCACGGATGAGCACGCGTGGTCCCGTGCGCGGCTGGCACGTGCCCGGCGTCCGGCTGCGAGAGACGTGCGGCGCCCGACGGCGGCGGGGACGTGAGCGGGGATATTGTGCACAGGGCTGGGCGTGTGTGGGGACACGAGTGCCAGCCCGGCGTCCGTGGGGACACGTGTGCTGGATGGAGACACAGTGATTTGGGAATGAATCGCCTCCCTCCAGAGCCCGGTGCCCCTGTCACCTTCTCTGTCAGCCGCCACCGTGACCCCTCCTGCCACTAGGCTCTGCCTGTTCCTCATCTGCCTCTGTGTGCCCTCCACGGGCCCTTGCCCTGCTCCCTCCTGGACCCTCACCATGCTGGGCCTGGGGGATTTTGGTCCAGTGAGCCCCTGTGCTGGCATTGCCAGGCCCATCCCATCACAGCCATCCTGTTGTGGCCACCCTTGTGTGCCCACTGCTCTGCGCCATCCTGCTGTGTCCATCCTGCCATGCCCACCCTGCCGTGCCCATCACACCGTGCCCACCCTGCCGTACCCCCCCGGCTCCCGGCGCAGCCGCGGCGCTGCCGGCCCTAACACAATTACCGTGACACTTCCCAGCCCTCGTCTCTCCGGCAGTTGAGTTTCTGCTCTGATTCGATTTGCGTGGATCCGGCCGCGGGCCCGGCTGGCTGCCGCCATCCCCAGAGCCGGCCGGCCGCTGGCGCTCCCTGGGAGGGGCAGCTGCGGCCGGAGACCCCCACCAGTGCCATCCCACCGCAGCAGGCATCGCGTCACCGAGGGCTGGCGGCAAGGGATGTCACATCCACGGTGTCACATTGACGATCCGAGGGGCTCCTGGTGCCTCGGTAGCCGGGAGCTGCTCTGTGGCAATGCCAGAGCCACGCTGGGACGTGAGGGCGATGCCAGCTCCCAAAAGCTTGTGGGGAGGGATGTGGGGCAGCAGGCCCTGCTCTGGATGCGGTGCCAAGGAGAGGAGACGAGGATGGCGGGGTCTGGTGGTGGTGCCACGAGCAGGAATGGGCTGGCACCAGAGGGTGACAGTGTGGGCATCCCCATGCTGGGATGGAGACCCCAGAGGCCTCTCCAGGGTCCCCAACCCCATGGCTTGGGACAGGGCTGTCCTTCGCCTGTGCTGATGGTGCTCCCTAAGGTTTGGGAGCATCTGGCAACCTTAGGGTGACCAAGGGGGCACAGAGGGGCAGCAGGGTGGGGCTTCAGGGCAACCAGACACAGTGCAGTGAGGGGCCTGGGGGTCATTCACCCACAGCCCAGCCCGGGGCTCACGGTGCCTCCTCAGTCCCCATCCCGGGGGCTCATGGCCGGCACCGCTCGGTGGCCGCAGGTCCGGCCGGAGCAGCCGAGGCTGGGCTGCAGGAGAAGGAGCTGGAGCGGGACCTCTGCGCCGCCCCAGTTTATTATTGAATTTAACCTACAGTCTTCCTTACATGCCACAGTGCCCGTAACTAGTGCAGAGGCTGCTTTTATGTGCAAATGAGGCTTTTTTTTTTTTAATCTTTGACAGAGAATGTGCTGTGTTTACATAACAGAGGGCCCTGGTACTCTGGAGAGGGCCACTGACAGTGCTGGCAGGAGATGTTAAGAAAGATCTAACATTTCTGATCTCTGTTTAGCCAGAGGCGCTGCGAGGCGGCGGGGGCAGCAGGGGAGGGTGGCTCTGGGGTGCCCGGGAGAGCAGCTCGGCTGTGCCTGCCTGGGGCTCCGGGGCCGGGAACCTGGGGCAGAAGGGATGGAGCAGCTGCAGGAATGGGTTGGCACCAGAGGGTCACGTTCTAGGTGTCCCCATGCTGGGATGGAGACCCCAGATCCCTCTCCAGGGTCCCCAACTCCATGGATTGAGACAGGGATTTGCCCTTTTCCCTGTGCTGATGGTGCTCCATGAAGTTCGGGAGCATCCGGCAACCTTGGGATGACCAAAAAGCTGGTGGTGAACCCAAAGCTGGTGGTGAACCAGGAGCTGTTGGGATGAACTTTCCCAGCTTCCTTCCATGATCCGCTGCCACCAGCAAAGGGAAAAACTCCTCCTGCCAGGTTAAGTGGAAAAATGACCAATATCCTGCGGCCTGCCAGGTTCAAGCGCATTAATTCCGGGGAGTCGGTTAATGGCAGTATTGATTAGTCTCAGCGCTGGGCTAACGAGCATCCATGCTAATGAGGGGTGAGTGGTGGGAATTGCAGCAGCTGGAGCGGTTCCAGGGAGCTTTGGTTGCGGGGCGAGGGTAGAGCTCCCCGAAAAAAGGCCCCGCCTGCCTGGGGAGTGGGTTCATCCCCCTGGATAGGCCGTGGCATGTGGAAAATGGAATATTTTTGTGTGCCAAACCCACGATTTCCGACTGACACCTGTGTTTTTTCTGGACGAGAGGGTGATGTCATGAGTCTGAGGGAAAAACCTGTCTGATCCATGCTGGCATCATGACAGGATCCATCCGTCCAGCGTGTCCGTGCCGTGCTGGGTCATGTGGAACACCCAGCTCCCGGTGCATCCGTGGGGTCACGGATTTGGGTTTATCCCCGGCACGACTCCGGGGTCCCGCTCAGGGAGGCGTTGTGTGGGAAGGGATCTCCCAATCCCAATCCCGTGCACGGTGCAGTGGGGCCGAGGGCGAAGCCGCCCCGGCTCTTCCTTGGAAAGCTGCTCAGTTTTTGAACTCTTTGCTTTTTTCTCTCTTTCTTTTTTCACTGCAGACACTTGAAAGGCCCCGTTCCTCCCCCCGCTGCCCCCAGCAGCTCCCCCGGCCCCGTCTCACCACGATCCCCATGTGGGGATGGGGATGGTGGGGGGTGGCACCCCGAGTTTGGCTTTGCATTTCCTTTGTGCAATTTGGCAAAAAATGGGATGGGGAGGGAGAATGAACTTGGAGTTTGGAGAACCAAGAGCAGGTTTTGCTTTGGGGTGCCCAGGAGTATCCTTGGGGTGGCCCCGCAGCGGGGTGCCAGCCCTGGAATGGGGTGCAATGGGGTGCAGGAGATGTAATGGGGTTCCATCTCCACAATAGGGTGGCAGCTCAATAATGGATTGCCAGCGCCACAATGGGATACCAACCTAATGATGGGGTACCTGCCCTGGAACGGGGTACCAGTGGGGCAGTGGGGTGCAGAAGATGTCATGGGGTGCCAGCCCCACAATGGGATACCAATCCAATATTGGGGTACCAGCCCCACAAAGGGGTACCAGGGGTGCAATGGGGTACCAGCCCCACATGTGGAACCCGTCACAGCCCAGTGCCAGCTCTCAGTGAGGATCAGTTCCCGTTATCCCATGAGTATCCCTGCAGCCGGAGGAGGCTGAGCTGCTTCCGCAGCGTTTTCGGCACCGCTTTGGTGGGAATCCTCTCCCGGGTACCACGTGCCCAGGCCCCGCCAGGCTGGCGCTTGCATTTAAACAAATTTTATTTTCCTCTGCACGCTAAAACCTCCCCACAGCCCGCGGGATCGGGCTCGGCTCCGCTTCCGGATCCGCAAACAGGCTGAAATGACAGCTCCGGGGGTCCCCATTTATCTCCGCGCCTCTCTCCTCGTGCATCCCATCTCATCCCGCTCTGTCACCCCATCCTGTAATATCTCAGCATCTCCCTAAAGCAAAAGATGACAATAAAGTGTAAATGGGGAGTGTTGGCTCCGGAGCATAATGATGGCAATTTAGATGCCAGCCGTCATTTCCCCGCCGTTGCCCCAGGTAACAGGAGCCGCTGAATCCTGTGGGAACGCGGCCGAGGCGGGACGAGGTTACCTCGGAGGCTGATGGCTGTCCTGGGATTTTCTGTCATTTACCTTAAAAGGAGGGAATGGGAAATATCCGTCAATGAAGGTGTGAGCTGTGGGAGCGCCGGGCTGAGCCGCGCTGGGGGTGCTGCTGCCCTGTTCCAGTGCCGATCCCTGACCAGCTCCAGGGATGCCAGGGCTGGGGAAGTGCCCCCTGGTTCTGCATGGAATTTGTATTCATTACCCACAATGCCTGCCCCAGTCCCCATCCCCATCCCTGTCTCTATCGAGGTTCTCCTCCTCATCCCTCTCCCTGTTCCCATCCCCATCCCCATCCCTATTCTTATCCTCATCCCTGTCCCCATCCCTGTCTCTATCCATATTCCAATCCCCATCCCTGTCCCCTGTCTCTATCCCCATCCCCATCCCTGTCTCTATCCCCACTCCCACCCCTGTCCCTGTCCCCATCTCCATCCCTATCCCTGTCCTTGTGTCTATCCCCATCCCCATCCCCGTCCCCACCCCTGTCCCCGACCGGAGCAGCTCCAGGGCTGCCAGCCGACCTTAAGCCCAACCCCAGCTGCCATGGGCGGGAGCCATCACCATCATTCCCGATCCCGGTGATTGAGCTCCTGAATATGGAGCCGGGCTCGGAGGTTTGGAGCCGAGATAAATATCGGCATTAAAGCTGTCAGGGTCGGCGCCGCGGCGCTGCCACCGCTCCCACGGTGTCACCAGTGGGGTCACCGATGGTGGCACCGCTGGAACCGGGCGCTCCCGCTGGCCACGGCTCCCAGTGACAGCCCTGGGGGGCTTCACCCCATCCCACTGCTCCCCAAAGAGGAAATTGTTTCCCAGAGCTCCAGGAAGAGCCCCAGCCCTGCCCGTGGTTTGGTTGGCATTGGCATTTCCCAGGGATGTGGTGGAAGCTGGGACCAGCGTGTTCCCAGGATTCCCTGGCTGGAAAGCTCCGGGAAAGGAGAAAGGAAAAGGAAAGGGGAAGGGAAACTGTAAAGGAAACTGAAAGAGAAAGGGAAGAGAGGGGAAGAGAAAGAGAAGGGAAAGAAGAGAAACATGACGGGCATCCCTAAATCCCCTCCACAGCCTGGCTGGGCCCTGGGGAGCCCCTGTGCCCCCCACCCCGTGCCCATCTCTCCGTGCCCCCCACCCCCTGCCCGTGCCCGTCCTGCCCCCCGTGCTCCCGCTCGCCCCCTCTTTATTTTTTTAATCAGCGGCGTCGCTTTCTGGCGCCGAAGCGTTTCCCAGCCCCGCGCTCAGGAAACCTCATTAACACAGATCAAAAGGAGCTTTTAATGATTTATAAAGGTGCAGCAGTTTGGAGAAATTAAATAATTTAGGTGCTGTGTGTACGGCGGGGTCCCTCCGGACCGCATTACTGGCGCTCCGTGAGCCGCGACGCCGTCCCCGCTCTGTCACACCGCGGCACCGGGGACAGCACCGGAGCCTCCGGGGACCGGGACTCATCACTGCCACCATCCCAGGGGTTGGGATGGATGGGGACGGGGCATCCCCTGAACGTCGTCTCATCCCTGCCAGCACCAGGGCTTGGCCGTGGTGGGATGCTGGGATCCTCCGGCACAGCCCGGAGGGAGTTTGGGAGGTGCCGGTGCGGGGGATGCTTGCTCTCCACCATGGAAAGTATTTGGAAACACCGTTAAAATCCACCTTGGCTCTGGTGGGGTGGTGGGATGGGGCAGTGCGATGGGGTGTGTGGGGTGGCGGAGCCCACTGGACCAAAACTGGGTGGACACAGGTGTCCAGGTGCATCCGGCTCCATCCCCTCCCAGCTCCGTAAGTGGCTTTTGCCTCCTGAGCAGGGAATATGGATCGGCCTCCGGGACACCGGGACCAGTACATGGCCCCAGTTCTCCCCGATGGCCCCGTCCGGCTCCTGCCCGGCGCTGCCGTTGTCACCCCGCGGGATGACGCTGGGCTCAGGCTGCACAAGGAGAAACAGATGGAAAACCGGCTTAAACGTTCCCGGCGTGAAGTCCATTGCCGGCCACGGACATGCCAGGAACCAGCCGAGCAACGGGATTAATGGAGAAAGGAGCCGCTGGAAGGGGCCGGTGGGCGCCTGCGCCCCGGGGGCACTTCCCTGCCACCCCCCCGGCTCCGGGAGCCGCTTTGTCCCCATTTCCTGAGGTGGGGGACACCTCAGCAGGGCTGGGGGAGCTGGGGAGGGTTGGCATTGGCTGCTCCGCAGCTGAATTTCCATCGGGTTGTGTTTAATAGCCCCGGAGAGGGTGGGAGGGCTGGGGGGGGCTGGTTTGGGGGGGCGGGCGGGGGGGGGAGAGCTGCTGTGTTTTATTTTGCTCTGTAATAGGCTTATTACTCCTGATCACGCTGTGACTATTTGAATGAAGGAGATTTCGGGAGATGAAAGAGGAAGGGAGATTTTAAAGTCTCTCAGCGCCTGGCCTTGCAAGGACGGGTGCCCTTGGAGTGGGGGGGGACCCTATACCTGGCCCCCCTGCCCCAGTTCCCCCCCCTCGCCCCTCTGCCCCCGTGAGCCCTGACTGGCCCCCAATGGTTCCAAACCTCCTAATTTACAGCCTCAATTTATTCATGGCCGGTTTATACCCATTTGTTTATGTGCCAACACCGTTCCTCAGCTTAAATAGCTCTTTTCCATCCATAATATCCCCCCCCCACCCCGTATTCCAGCGGGCGCAATCATATCTCTTTTCAAGCTGTTCAGGAAAGAAAAATCTGAATTCTTTAACCCTTGGGACACTGGCTGGTCTCACAGGGTGTAGAGAGACAAATCCGCTTTGTTCCCGCTCTGGGTCGCTGCCTGAATTTGGGAATTCTGGGAGGATGCCGCTGCTACTCCGAGGGGAAACTGAGGCACTGGCTGTGGTTGGGGGACCAGGACTAAGGTCTGGGTGTGGGATTTGCTCTCCTGGTTGGCTCTGCCCTGCAGGGACCAGGGGTTTCCATCTGCAGGTGCCTCTCGGAAGGGATTTTCCCCTCCACGGTGAATATCCAAGAGGTAAAAACTTGGGAAGCCAATGTGCTTCCAGCATGGAGATGCCACCCTGCCCGGCATGGCACGTGGACACAGGGGGTAGGTACTGCCAAAGGGCCTTCACCAGCTCCGAGATTTGAATTCCGGACAATTTCCCTCTGGTGGATTCATGCTCCTGTCGTGGAAGGGGCAGGGATGTCACGGTGATGGAAAGTTGTTGATTAAACCCAAACCTGATGGAGCCGGGCTTGGTGGGTGACGTGTCCTGTGCTGGGGCCCCGCAGTGCGGGAGGGTGGGAGCACGGAGATCCAGAGCCGGGATATCCATGGAGCGTGTGCTGCCAGGCCGTGGGTTGTCCTGGTGTACGTCCCTGGTGGTGGGATCATCCCCATCCCATGGTGTCATCCCCATCCTGTGGCATCATCCCTGGTGATGGCATTGTCCTCATCCCATGGTGTCATCCCTGGGGATGAGATTGTCTCATGGTGTCATCCCCAATCCCATGGTGTCATCCCTGGTGGTGGGATCATCCTCATCCGGTGCCATCATCCCTGGTGATGGAATTGTCCTCATCCCATGGTGTCACCCCTGGTGATAGGATCATCCCATGAGATCATCCCCATCCCGTGGCATCATCCCCATCCTGTGATATCAGCCATGGTGACAGGATCATTCCCATCCCATGGAGTCATCCCCATTCCATGGAGTCATCTCCATCCCACTGCATCATCCCTGGTGATGGAATTGTCCTCATCCCATGGTGTCGCCCCTGGTGACAGGATCATCCCCATCCCGTGGCATCATCCCTATCCCATGGCATCATCCCTATCCCATGGCATCATCCCTGGCCCATGGCACCAGCCCTGGTGATGGGATCATCCCCATCTATTGTGGGTGATGGGATCATCCCAATCCCATGGCACCGGCCCTGGTGCTGAGATCGTTGCCATCCCACAGCACCAAACTGGGGTGCACGGGGGGAGCCCAGGACCCCATGCAGAGTGGGGTGCACTGTGCTGGGGGTCCCCACAGGTCCCCTGCACCCAAAGGAGTGTGACCCCCTCCCCACAACCCCCCCGCACCCATCTCTGTCTGGGCCATTATTTAGCTTTAATCAGCTTTAATTCAGCAATTTGTCAGGCAGACGAAGGCCCTCGAAGTGAGTTTTTCCCAAAAATATAGTAATTATTATTATTATTATTCCCCTGATACGTGGGGGCCCCTCCCGCCTTTGCTTGGGCTTTAGTAACGATCATTAAAATAAATAATTTTTTAAAATAAAAGGCAGCGAGAAGAAGGATTTTTTGTTGGTTTTTTCCCTTTAAATATTTTTTATTGTTCTCCCTGCGTTTGAAAATTGTTTCCCAGTAAATTCCAGCCCTTTGTATTAATTTTACATTTTCCAATGTTACCTTGCCAGGGGCAGGGTTGGCACAACTGGCTCGGGAAAGGAGAGGGAAGGAGAGGGAGAAACCCTGCTCCTTAATTAGCGCGTTCCCTGTGTGATCAGAGAGCTTATGAGGCAGGTAATGAGCTGGAGGGGGGCTGCAGGACCCCCCCCGTCCCCACACCGCCTCCCTTCTTCCCCCCCCTTCCCTTTTTGGGATCACTCTCCACCACCATCCCACCCTGGGGATAGCGATGCACTTTTGGGGTGTCTCCGGATGAGTTGAGGCCGTCTCAGCAGCTGCCACAGCCTCAGGGGGTGTTTGGGAGCCCCAAGATGTTGCTTTGGGAGGTTGAGGGGGTTGTGGTCACTGTCCCCAACCCATCAGGGCCACGCTGACCCCTCTAGTCGCTGGCCAAGCCCTGGAGCTGTGGGGTGCCAAGGTTTTGGGGGGTGTCCTGCTGGGGGGAGCCTTCAGTTGGTTAGGGAAAAAACCTCACTCGACGAGGAGGGGGAGCCAAGCTGCCGGGGGGGAACGGTGAATTTGGCCTCGAGCTCCACCGGCTGCGGTGCCGGGGGTCTGGAATTTGGGGAGGGGGTCACAGGGGCCGCCCCAAGGAGGTGGAGGGAGATTGCTGGCGTGTGCCACAGAGTTCTCCAGAGCTGCTAATCCCTTAATCTCTTGGATAATCGGTGCCAAGAATGCCAGTGACACCGGGATTGCGGCGCTGGGCTGCGGCGATGCCGGCGCCGCCGGGAATAATCGTTTTTGTGTGATTTCCTACCAAGTGGTGCCAGTTTGTTGGCGTGAAACAAAGAGGATCTGGGTTAATCCGGAGGTTAACGGGGGTGTTGGGGTGGGATCAGGCCTTGGATCATGGCATGGGGAGGCCATGGCTGTCCCTGGATCCCTGGAAGTGTCCAAGGCCAGGTTGGACGGGACTTGGAGCACCCTGGGACAGTGGAAGGTGTCCCTGCCCATGGTGGGCTGGGACTGGATGGGCTTGAAGGTCCCTTCCCACCCAAACCATCCTGGGATTCCACGATCCTGTGGTCACCCGCTCCTCCCACTCGGATCCAATAGTCCGGGATCAGCTGGAGGCACCACTCGATCTCCCAGGAATGGTTCTCCTTGGCTCATTCCTGCAAAACAAGAGCCCTTTCAGTCCCAAAAAGAGCAGCTTTGGCAGAGTTCCAGCCCAGGACACCAAGCAGGGCACGGGAACAGAACACCCTTGAGGACTGGATGAGCTTTAAGGTCCCTTCCAAACCAAACCATGGCGTGATCCCGTGATTCCAGCGTGCCGGGGGGCGGCAGGCGGGGGGGGGGGGGGGTCTCCAAACGAGCGAGAGCGAGTTTGTGACGCGGTGACCCCACTTCCGCGCAGGTTCCACCGCGGGGACTACACGGTGGAGGTGAGCATCAACGACTACCTGGACATCTACTGCCCGCACTACGAGGAGCCGCTGCCGGAGCGGATGGAGAGGTACATCCTCTACATGGTCAACTACGAGGGCCACGCGTCCTGCGACCACCGGCAGCGCGGCTTCAAGCGCTGGGAGTGCAACCGCCCCGACTCCCCCAACGGGCCCCTCAAGTTCTCCGAGAAGTTCCAGCTCTTCACCCCCTTCTCGCTGGGCTTCGAGTTCCGACCCGGCCACGAGTACTACTACATCTGTGAGTGGGGTGGGGATGGGGTGGGAGTATCGCAGGGGTGTCCCGCTGGCTCGGTTTGCGTTGGTGACCCAAAGTGCTGCAGAATCCCCCCAAAACCGCAGCGCATCTGGCTCAGGGTAAACATCCCATGGAAACCTTCGCTGGGGCTGGGTCACAGCCCTGGGCACGAGAGTGACCAGGATTGTCCAGGAGCACTGGTCTCATCCCAGTGGGAATGGTACTGGTAATGGCCCCAGCCCCAGGCAGTGATCTCCTGTGTATTCTTGTGCTCTCACAAATATTCCTGTGGTCTCCCATGTAATTCCTGTGCTCTCCCGTGTAATTCCCGTGCTCTCGTGTGTAATTCCTGAGCTCTCCCACGTATTCCATGCTCTTACATGCAATTCCCATGCTCTCACATGAATTCCCGTATTTTCATGTGTATTCCCATTCTCTCCTGTGTATTCCCCTGCTCTCACACGAAATTCATGTGCTCTCCCATATATTCCATGCTCTCCCGTCTATTCCCATGCTCTCTGTATTTCTGTGCTCTCGTGTAATTCCTGTGGTCTTCTGTGTACACCTGTGTTCTCCCATTTATTCCATGCTCTTCCATGTAATTCCCATGCTCTCTCCCATGCATTCCCATGTATCCCTCTGCTCTCCCAAATCCGTGCTCCCTTTCTCACCCAAACCTGACCCCTGAACTGCCCCACCTGCTCTGGAGGAAGCTCCAGCGCTGGCTGCAGGACGAGAATCCCTGGGAGGGAATTTCCACCTCCAGAGCGTCTGCAGGGGCAGGAGGGGGAGAGGAGCCCGCTGGAAAAATAATCCAGCAGTGCTGGGAGCAGGTGCTGGGATAAAACCCAAACCCAAACGAGGCAGCGCGAGCCCAACCCTGCCGTCCTCACCGGAGCCACGGCCACGCTCCTCCACCTTATCATTCCTCCTCTTTTTCCTAAAGCAGCTGTTTTCAGCCCACTTAATTTGCTCCTTTTATCTATATTAAATTACCATTTCCTCCCTCTCTCTTCCCCCCCGTAAAATGTCACCGGCGCAATAACTGCGGCCACAACTCTCTCTCTCTCTTTCCCCCCACCAACTCTGCCCCCCCCGCTTTTATTTTATTTTTTTTTCTTTTCTTTTATTTTTTTTATTTTTTAATGTCGTTAGGGAGAGATTACACAGGAGTAAATGGGAAGCTGATCATTGCTAACCCGGTTAGAATTCCCGTCATGCGGAACATTAGAAATTATGCCTCTTTGAGGAACCGTATTTAGCAGACATGAAAGAAAAGAAATTACCTCCTCCTCGAGCCCACGGATTGGAATCCATTAACCCGCCGGCACCGGGACACGCTCGTGCCTCTGGAGCGGGTCAAGGGCACGCACTGGCCCTGGGGATGGAGCTGGGATGCAGCGGGATGGGATGGGATGGGATGGGATGGGATGGGATGGGATGGGATGGGATGGGATGGGATGGGATAGGATGCTGTGGGATGGGATGCTGCGGGATGGGATGCTGCGGGATGGGATGCTGCAGGATGCCCGTAGTGCTGCTCAGTTCAGCACTTTGTCCTTCCCCCTTCATGGGGTGCAGCGCCAAAAGGGAAAAGAAAATGGCAGGGTAAAAAAAAACACCCCCATGGAGGGTTGGCAGCAGTCCTGGAGCAGCTGGGGTTGGAGTTGTGATGGAGTTGTGATGGAGCTGGGATGGAGTTGGGATGGAGCTGGCATGGAGCTGGGATGGAGTTGGGATGGAGCTGGGATGGAGCTGAAATGGAGCTGGGATGGAGCTGGGATGGAGCCGGGATGGAGTTGGGATGGAGCTGGCATGGAGCTGGGATGGAGCTAGGATGGAGTTAGGATGGAGTTGGGATGGAGCCGGAATGGAGCTGGGATGGAGCTGAAATGGAGCTGAAAGGAAGCTGGGATGGAGCTGGGATGGAGCTGAAACGGAGCTGAAATGAAGCTGGGATGGAGTTGGGATGGAGCTGGGATGGAGTTGGGATGGAGGTTAGATGCTCATGGTCCTGCTCACCTCAGCACCTTCTCCTTCCCCCCATGGGGCACAGAGCCAAAATGGAAAAGAAAAAGGAAGGGTAAAAAAACCCTCTGCTTTATTAAAAAAAAAAAAAAGAGAAAATTAAATCTCTTTATATATATTAAAAAATCCCATTTTCTCATCCTGAGAGGAACTATCACCTCGATAATTGCTGCGATTCCTCCCTTTCTCCCAATGTTTATTATTTTTATTCAGTGCCTTGACCCTCGTTTTGCTGCTGTCCCCACAACCCACCCCCTTTGTCCCCTTTTCCTCCCACAGCCGCGTCCCCCCCGAACACGGTGGACAGGCCCTGCCTGAAGCTGAAGGTTTATGTTCGGCCAACAAGTAAGTGAGAGGTTTGGGGGGTCCCTGGGGGGGTCCCCAGGTCCTTCCCCATGGGTTGAGGGTGTGTGGTGGCCCTTGATGGTGACAGGGACGGGGACAGGGCCCCACAGCCCTGTTGGAGCCACCTCAGCACTGTCCAGACAGAGAGAAAAAAAAAAAGAAGAATAACAATAATCATCCCTGCTCGGTGGCTACTTTTCCGACTCACATAAATCAGCCATTTAAAAAAAACAAATTAATAATTTTCTTCTCCTGTTAACGTGTAATTAGCAAATGGCAGCGGCTCTCCCCGGGGACAGAGGAATGTCACCGGGTAACCGATGGCTCTCGCCTCCCTTCCTTTGGTGGCTTTAAAATAAAACCCAGCATAACAGAACCATCTGTAAAAACTCATCATGTTCCGTTCAGGGCGAGGGGGGGAAAGAAATCTCTCCCGATATTATTTTTTAGTATTTTAATAATATTGGGATTTTGTTCCGTCTTGCCGAGGGGAAGGGAAGGGGGAGAGGGGCTGGGCCTGGGGGATGGTGGGAAGTCCCTGAGGGGGCAGCCCTTGACTGGGTTTGGCCCTGGAATGAGTCTGGAAACCTCATCCCGGCATGGGGCACCCTCCGGAATTGGGGGGGACAGGGGGATGGGGTGGGTGGAGCGATGGAGCATCCCCAGGCAGGACCAGGCTCTGCTTCTCCTGCCTCCAGGTCCATAAAAATCCATAATCCAGTGACAAATTGGAGCGAGCTGAGCCTGGAGAGTGTCCACATGGGGTCCCCTGTGCCCCCCGTGTGCTCCTGGCTCCTCCTGGGACCCCCGGGCTGTGGGCAAGGGGTGTCCCTGCCCCGAGCGGGTCCATCCCCGGCTGGTTCCCCGGGACAGTGCCACCTGCCCCTGGCACACGGGGACGGGGTACAACGCTCCCTAATCCCGTTAAAAGGGAGCTCTCTGTGCCTCACCCACCCTGTGGAGCCCCCTCGGCGTTCCCACGCCGCCCATCCCCGTGGCCGGAGCCACACTTGGGTGTCCCCGTGTCAGGTCCCGGCGGTGGCAGCAGCACTTTTGGGGAAGCTGGGATCTGGGGAGGGGTCAGTGCCCGGCTCTTGGCCGCGGGAATGCTGCCAGATCCCAATCCCGAGGTGCCGAGCATCACCGTGCCTCTGGATCCAGCCCGGATCGCTGCCATCCCCCCGGCTCACCCCTCCCTCTCTTCCTTCCTTTTCCACAGACGATTCCCTCTACGAATCCCCGGAGCCCATTTTCACCAGCAACAACTCCTGCTGCAGCCTCAGGGTGCCGCCGGCCGCGCTGGCGGTGGTTCCGGTCGTCTGGACGCTCCTGGTCTCGTAGCACCGACACCGACGCGCCGGGAGCGGCTCCGTGGGGCGGGAGCGGCCCGGGGACGGATCCCGCCCGCCCCGAATCGCCTGGATGGTGCCCAGGGAGGGTGGGTGCTGCCGGCGAGGATCCTGCCGCCGCCTCAAGTCCCCGCCGTGGCACGGCCGTCCCGCCGGGAGCGGTGCCGGGCTGTCCTGGGGGATGGATCCCGACTTCCATCCCTGCCCTGCAGCTCCGGCTGTCCCGGCGGGGCATTGCTTTTTACATTTCTAGACCAAATACAGAGTCCTCGTCCGTTTGGGTTTTTTCTTTGAGTTTTGGTTTTGGTTTTTTTTTTTAAAGAAAAAAGATTTTTATTTTTATTTGTTGGGTTGTTCCCGTCGGGTCCCCCCGCTGCCAGACTGACCTGCATGGGCCGGGCTCGGCCCCCACGCTGAGCCCCTTTTGTCCCCACCACGGGCAGAGCCACCGGCAGCACCGGGACCACCGGACACAGCGATGGTGCCGCTGGCTCCGTGGGCATGGACTCCTTCCCATCCCGGCCGCAGGACGTCACGGAGCTGGACCCACCACTCCTGGCCACCCCCTGCCCCGGGCACGGGGGGCCTGGATGGACACAGCCCCCTCTGAGCGCCCAGAGGGTCACCCTGTCCCCTCCACTTGTGCCAAGGATGTCACCGCCGTCCCCATGGGACACCGGGGCGGCTCCGTGAGCAGCAAAGGAAACTGGATGCAGCCAAGGAGAGCACTGGGGACAGGTGGCATGGGGACACCGGGATGGCTGGCGTGGAGAGCAGCGGGAATGGTCAGCTGAGCCAGGGAGCACTGGGATGGCCGGCATGGAGAGCCGGGAATGGCTGGAGAGCACCAGGGACGGCTGACGTGGAGAGCAGCAGGAATGGCCAGCGCCGGGAGCACCGGGAGTGACCAGCGGCATGGAGAGCACTGGGGACAGCTGGCACTGAAGATTGGCACTGGGAGCACCGGGAAGGGCTGGCACTGCCAATGACCGGCACTGGGAACACTGGGAATGGCCAGCGGGCACGGGGAGCACCGCCGGGCGCTGGGAGCCGGCGGGCCGGGCTCGCCCAGCCGTGGGCATCGCTCCGAGGGCGTTTGGCCGGCACTGGGGCAGGAGGAGTGTGTGCCATGGATTTTCCTCCTCTGCCCTGCTCTGTGTCCCCCCAATGCCTTGGGGGTACAGGACACCCCATGGGGGGGCCGGCGGCCGCGTGCGGGACCATCCTGGTGCTCCCTCATGGTCACCCCGTTGTCCCTCGACATTCCGGGGCTGGGCTTGGGGATTTTTCCCTTTTCCTTTGCATTAATGAGTGAAGCCCCCCTCCCCCCCAATCCTCCCAAGCTGAGGTTGGCCCTGACCCCAGGGGTGGCAGGTCCCCAGGGAGGGGTCACCCCACAGCCCCGGGGTCTGACCCCTCCTCGCCTTAAATCTGGGGCTGTCCCACCTTGGGGGGGTCCTGTGCCCATCCCGCAGAACCCCCCTATTCCCAGGGGGTTCGGTGGTCCTGGGGGATGCCGGAGATGGGCTCAGACCCGGCTGGAGCCCCCTAATTCCAAGTGGATCCTGGTCCTTCCCCCGGCCGGGGGGGCTCCATCCCTGTACATACAGCGCTATACTGTGAGCGGTTTTTTTTATGTATTGTTGAGAATGGATTTTATGGAAGGGTTTATCTTATTTTTATTTTATTTTTATTTTTTAGACTAGGAAGCTGGAATCTCGCAATAAGCTCATCTCGACCATCCAAAAAAAAAAAAAAAAGGGGAAAAAAATTACAAAAAAAGAAAAATGACAAAAAAAAGAAAAAAACCCATAACTAAAAAAAAAAAAAAAAAATCGCATTCCCTTCCGTCCCTGTCCCTGTCCCGTGTGTCCAGACCAGGTCGTGGTTCCCGAAGGTGACAAAAGCATTGTGTTTATGGGGGGAGGGGGGGACGCGGGGGGCACCCACCGGGCTCCGACGCGGAGCCGGCAGCACCCGCCTGGCCTTCGGTCTGTGTTTTATATATATATAGATTATATATATAAATATCTATATTGTGTACAGCGACTGTGGGAGAGTGGAAGGACGGAGGCGGTGGCGGGGCCGGCGGTGGGGGAGGGCTGGGGGTTCCCTGGAGCAGCCCCCCCTGCCCTCGGTGCTGTCCCCACCCCGCCCGTGCTGGTCCCTGTCGCGCCTCGCTCCGTCCTTCGACATTTCCGCTTTCGTCCTCGACGTCGTGCTGATGGTAACCGGATCTCTCACCCCCCCCCCCATTTGGATTCTGTATTTTTTTATAATAAAATACAAATAAATGTCGTGTGAGGCCCTTGCTTTGAGGAATCACTTCTCCCTCTCCGTGCGGCTCCGTGTCCCCCTGAAGGAGGGGGGTCTGGGATTGTCCCCCCGGAGGGCTCCGGCTCCAGGGAGTCCATCCTTGCTCCCCGTGCAGCCCCTTTCCCTCGGTACACCAGGGCTCTGCAGCCAGACCTCTCTGCTGGGTGGTGTGTTAATTACGGGAAGGATTTAATTACCCTGTTAATTAATAATAATGGATATTAAATTAATTAATATGCGGTTGTTGATAGTACTTAATTATAGGAGGGGAGGCTGCCTGGCGGGTGGGCGCTCCGGGCTGGCAGCTCCCGCAGCCCCGGCTCCTCACCTGCCGCTGCCTCAGTTTCCCTGGGAACGAGACCCCAACAGGTGACATCCTGGCAGGCCACCAAAGCCAGGACAGGCTGCTCTGAGGTGGCATCACGAGCATCCTCTGCTCTTTTTTTTCCTTAAATCCTAAACTTTTTCAGAGCGGCCCACGCTCCTTCCCTGCGTTTTATGCCTATTCCAGCGTAATTAGCAGCAATAGGAACAACCCGCTGGTAATTAATAGAGGCTCCCACAGCTGATCCGAGCTCTGAAGTTTTGCCACCAGAGGGTGAAAGACTAATTTTGCTTTTTAATAAGGGCCATATGTGTGCCAGGAGCGGGAGCGATGCCACCCACCGCCGGGGATGTGGGTGCCACCTCCAGCTCCGCCGTCACCGCCGGCCCTGCTGGTGATGGGCTCCGTCAGTGGGAACCACCAGTGAAAGAGCCCGGCAGGGATTGACCAAAGAGGGAATTTTTAGACCGGCTCAGGAGGTTTTCTGAGACCGGGCTCATGATTTTTTTAACGCTGGGGGTTTGGAAATAGGTAAAAATAGCGAACGGGCAGGCGCGAGGCTGAGACGGATCATCGTTAGTAATTAATTAATGGAGTCGTGGGGCTTTAGGGCCTGAATGGGATCATTTAGAGCCTGTCGCTCGTGCAGAGGCATCGAGGTTTGATGTGGGGAGTGGTGGTGATGGAGAGCTGGGCTGGGCCTGGATGCTCCGTGTGCTGGATCCTGTTGGGCTGCGGGATCCCCATCCTGCCAGTATCGGGATATGAGCGGAGCTGGGTCGTTCCAGCTGATAATTGGGGCTGATTCCATGGAGCCAGGCTGGGAGGTGTCAGCCTGCTCCCCACCTGCTCCAGGACTCCCAGGGATCCTGATCCTCCGGTGGGGATCCCGGAGTTCACCGTTCCAAGGTCTCTGCTCCTGCTGCTCCTCGCTCCCTTTCAGCATTTCGGCATTAATTGTTTTTTTTTCATTTAATCCCCTGGAGGCAGCGGGTGCTCCGTGCTCCGCTGGCCCGTGGAATATCCCACCTGCTGGGAGATTCTGGCTGTGGAGAGCACAGGGGATGCAGCACCCCCAGTCCTGGTGTTGTGGTCCAGGTTTGCACCGTGGGGAGGCTCAGGATGATCCCCAGTTCCCTCCCTCCCCTGGTCCTTGCTCCAGGGATGTTCAGCCACACAGCTCCCATCCCTGCTGGGCTTTCCAGAGGGATTTTCCCAGTTTGTGCCTCGAAGGTGCCTGTTCCAGCAGGGATGCCACTGTGGCGTGGGGCAACCATGGCCACCGTGTGCCAAGGGAGCTGTTCACCAGGAGGCCGAGCCCTCCCCGTGGCTGCTCCAGGCAGATCAGGGAGCTGGGAACATCCTGGGCTAAAAATGACCCTTTTTCCCTGCATCCAGCTTCAGTTTGCTCCATTGAAACGAATTCCCAGTGGCCAGCCTGTCCCCTGGCCACCCTGGCCACCCCGTGGCGTTGTGGGTGCTGCAAGGCTCGGGCTCCCGGATGGAGCTGGCACAGTAGCCGCTGAGATTGGCACAGTGGCCACCGAGGCTGACACAGTAGCCACCGGTCCCTTTCGAGCTCAGACTCAGCTGCAGCAGGGCTGGGAGGCTTCACCCCTGTGTCCCCCTGTCCCGCCCCACGCAGGGACCACCACGACGCCCCGCAGCCCTCTGTGCTCACCGCGGGCTCACCGGCACCTCCCGGGCTCCGTCACGTCCCTGCAGCAGCTCCGGCGGGGGCTCCTGCCCCGGGTCCAGCTCGCAGGGGGATGCAGGATGCCCCTCCTGCCGCTGTGTCCGCTCCGGCTGTCACCGCCGCCCCCTCCCCGCCTGCCCCGGCCATCCCTCTCCTCCCGTCCTTATCTCCTGATAGGTACAAGCGATACAAGCGGGAACGCTCCTGTAACAAGCTGCCAGCTGCGGAGCACCTGGAGAATCCCAGAGCGGGGGATGATTTATGGAAACAGCGCGGGAGAGGAGAGCGGGGAGGCGAGGAGACAACAGCGGCTCCCAGCCGGCACCGCCGCTCCCTCCGGGCGGATCGGGGTGCGGGACCGCTCCTTCCCTGCGGATCGGGATGCGGGGCCGTGCCTGGCCGTGGCAGGCAGGTGGGGGTGCCAGGGGAGGCAGGTGACAGACCCCCAGCCCTTTGTGGCCATCGATTTGCAGGAGCCGGCCCAGCCGGGTGTGTAATTGTGCTCAGCCCTGGCCGCTCGCTCCGCGCCGTCCGCGGGGCCCCGCGCGCAGGAAATGGAACTTTTCAGGCCACTGGACATTTAGTTTTGTTCAGCTCTTAATTCCCCTGCACCCCGGGGAGAGGAGGGGGCGCGGGGGGCGGAGGGAGGGTGGTGGAGGGATGGGAGGGGGCTGCTGCAGCCCCCCGTCGGTGGAGGATTCCTGGGAATCATCGAATCAGCAAATGCCAGAATGGTTTGGGTGGGAAGGGACCTTAAAGCCCATCTCATTCTATGCCCCGCCATGGGCAGGGACACCTTCCACTGTCCCAGGTTGCTCCAAGCCCTGTCCAACCTGGCCTTGGGCACTTCCAGGGATAGGGCAGCCACAGCTTCTTTGGGAAATCCATTCCAGTGCCTCGCCACCCTCACAGGGAAGGATTTCTTCCCAATATCCCATGGATGCGATGGGTGAGCGCACCTCGGGAGGTCACTGCATCCCACCCACCCCCAGGCCACCTTCCCTGCGCCTTTGCCTCCATCCCAAGCCTGGTCTGGCTAGCGGCAGACGCGGACCTGGTGCCGAGCATCCGCCTCGCAGCCCCCGAGCTTTGCCGGGGAGCGATTTCTCCCCCAGGCACGGAGCGAGCATCCATTCCCCTCGGAGCTCCTCTCTCGCAAGGTAACCGGCATTATATCCGGACCAATTGCTCCAGCATGATCCTCCTGAATGTTGCACAGCATGTACACGGCGTCTTATGGAAAATACATGCCCCTGGGTGAGCCTTTTAATAGCGCCGGCTCCTGCCCGGGGGGCGGGGGGGCCGCGCTCCGCCACGGCGCTGCCAAGGAATGATTGAAAAGTTGGGGCTCGCCGTAGGAAACCCCCCGCTGCGGGGAACAACGTGTTTTCATTCCCCTGCCAGGTAACAAATGAAAAGAATTGCGATGAATGCTAATGGAGAGGGGAGCAGGACGCTGCGGAGGCTGCCGGGGCTGGAGGTGGGGATGAGGTGGGCAGGGATGGGGAGATCCAGCCCCGGGAATGTGGGAGCTGCCGGGGAATGCCCGGTTTGCAAGTTGGAGCTGGTGGGAAGCGTTCCCTGGCAGGGGGCTGGTGGGTGCTGCAGGGAGGATGCTCTGGGGTGCTGGACCAAAATCACTTCTTTTAGCAACAAAATGCAGGCGAGGGAATGTGTTGGTCCCAAAAATTCGCCTCGGTGAGCTCCTATCCTTGTGGTGATCCCGGTTTTGCTGGCTGGAGCTGGTCATGGCATGGCAAACACGCCCTGGCATGGGGCTGGTGGGTGCTACGGGGAGGATGCTCTGATGCTGCACCAAAATCACTTCTTTTTGCAACGAAAAGCAGCTGATCCCCAAAATTCCCCTTGAGGGATCTCCCATCCCGGTGAGGACCCCGGTTTTGATGACTGGAGCTAGTCACACCGTGGCAAACACGCCCTGGTACAGGGCTGGTGGGCACTATGGGGAGTATGCTCTGACTCTGTACCAAAATCACTTCTTTTCGCAACAAAACGCAGCTGGAGGAACACATAAATCCCCAAAATTCTCAGCTTTCAACCCCAAGGAGCCCGTCCCGGTGTCACAGCCGAGGTGCCATTGAGCCGGTGAAGGGCTGAGCTGTTTGTCACCAGCGCCGGGCTGGGAAGCGGGAGGGTAAACACGGATGAACAGCCTTCACCCGCTCCAGTAAATATTTTATATCCCACACCAAGAAAAGACACTCCTATTTAAATGATTTATCAAGGAAGATCATGTAGAGGTTTCCATAAAATATGTAGGGCTCCTAATCCCGACATCATCAAGCCAAGAGGACCGGAATCATTTATTACCTTCCCAACAGCCGCGCGGCTGCGGGGACACGACTGACAAATAAAAGTGTGTTTACAGCTTTTGGGCTCCTCTGGGGAGAGGTAAATCACGGCGGGGGTGGGAAGGGGAAAGGGAGCCGGAAATTAAGCAGCAATTCCTGTCCGTCAGGGCAGTGTGGACTGGGGGATGCCGGACACGGAGCATCCCGGTGTCACCCGGTGTCCCCCACGGTGGCTGTCACCTGCTGGGTGCAGCGACGCTCGTTCTCCGGTGGGATTTCTGGGGTGGGCATTGAGTGTAACCCCGCTGGGATGCCCAGATGTGCCCAGATGTTGGTGCAGGTCGAGTCTGTGTCGTGCTTGGTGCTGGGATCAGCCCTCTGGGGTGGGACCCCAGCGGAGTCAGGGTGGGACCTGCAGGGATGTCACCCCTTTCCCCTTGGGGGCTGTCGTTGCGCCCACATTTCCACTCAACACTTGGGATCCTGGGGGGTGGACAGCCGGCACAAACCGCTCTAAGATGCCCAGATGTGCCCAGATGTCCTGCAGGTTGTAGCTGGACAGGGGTCAGCCATCTGGGGTGGGGATTTTCACGGGCACCAGCAGAATCAGGATGGGGCCCACAGAGATCCGGCCTCTTCCCCCTCGGAGCTGGTACCCACCCCCTGCTCCCACTCGGCTCTCCCATCACTGCATCCTTTGGATTCATTTATTAAGGATTTCCTCCCCATCCTCCACCACTTCATGACCCCATCAGTTCATCCTTTTGGGTCCATTTACTGAGATTTTTCCCCCCTCTCCCCAACCTTTTAGGGCCATTTATGGGGGATTTTCCCCCATCCTCTGCCGCTCGATGATCCATTCACTGCATCCTTTTGGGTCCATTTATTAAGGATTTTCCTCCATCTCCTAAACCTTCTGCACCCCTTTATTGATGATTATCCCCCCATCCTCCGCCACTTGATGATGTCATCTCCACATCCTTTTTCACCCATTTATCGAGGCTTTTCCCCCCCATCTCCCCAACCTTTTGCATCCACTGATCGATGATTTTCCTCCCATCCTCTGTCACTCGATGATCCAATCACCGCATCCTTTTGGGTCCATTTATTAAGGATTTTTCCCCATCTCCCCACCTTTTTGCACCCATTTATTGAGGATTCCCCCCCAGATTCTGCCACTCAATGATCCCATCTCCCCACCCTTTTGCACCCACTGATCCATGATTATCCCCCCTCCCTCTGCCACTCGACGCGCCCATCGCCCACCCTCTCCCCGCATCCTTTGGCTCCAGGTACCGAGTTTTTCCCCCCGCATTCCGTGGCACCACGTCCCCTCCGGGATCCGGAGGACCCCGAGCCGGGCCGCGGGCGCTGGCAGCGGCGGCGATTTGGCCGATTTGGCATTCAGCGGCGGGAGCGCAGCCGTGGGGCCGGCGCCGCGTTATTAAGGGATTAGCAGGTTGTCTTGGCGCTCAATTGTAGATAAGTGCCGCGGTTTGTATTATCTTTTCACGCTGCACCGCGAAGGATGACAAAGAGACAACATGGGTGTCATGGCCTTCAGCATATCATTAAAGGTAATTTGTCTTGCGGGGAGGGGGAGGCGAAGGGAGAGGGAAGGAGAGGAGGCGAGGGAGGACAGGGAAAGGCAGCCTGGGAGGAGAGAGGGGATTAAAAACTAAGAGAGGAGATTAGGAGTGAAATGGGAACTGTATGGAGAGTCAGCCAGGCGGGGAGAGGCGATGGCCGGGGAGGGGACGGCCGGGAGGGACGGGGGGGTCACCCTTGGACCGGCTCCGGTGCCGGGAGGCTCAAGAAAGAAGCGAGGCTGGGAGAGACGAGGCAGGATGGGGTGGGGGCTGCACAGACCCTCCCTTTTCTCCTGCACAGAAGAGCCCCAAATCCCTGCCCAGCCTCTGTCTCATACATTCGTCTGTAGTAACGAGACCGATCCAGCTGGGTGCCCTGGGAAGCGGGACACACCCCAGGGAATCCAGGGAATCCAGGCCCCCTCCATCCCTGACTGACCAGCGCCATCAGCCCTGGGGCTTCGGGGGTCTGGGGGCACAGAGGGGGCGGGGGTCGGGGCACGGTGGCGGCTCCTCGGTGTCACCTGCTCATTGTGCCACCCTACTCCTTGGTGTAACCCTGTTGTAACCCCACTTGTCGCAGCACCCCTCCCCACCCCCCTGTGCCCCACGGCAGCAGCTGCTCCCCCCTCGCCGAGCTCCAGAGGGCAAAGGAGCAAAAGGAGGAGTAGCAAGGGGAATTCTTGAAGCCCCCGGGCTGGGTTCGCTCCATCAGTCAGTCAATCAATCAATCAATCAATCAATCCATAAGGAGCAGCGGCGTGGGAATCGATCAGTCGGGGAGATGTCTTTTCATGGGATTGGGAATGTGCGTCTGGAGACAGTCAGACGGAACCGCTCTTGCCACGGTCACTGCCACCCGAGGTGGTTTGCGGCAGGAGAATCCCTGCGGTGGCAGCTCCCCCTCACCCTGTGCCCCTTCCCGAAGAACTCGGGGTGGGCAAATTCCTGCGGGGCTGGTGCTGGATCAGGAGGGACAGAGCCGTTCCAGGGGCGAGGGACACCTGGATCCCGCTGTGGCCGCCCAGGTGCCACCGCGGGTGCCCCGACCTCTCCCTCCACCGCAGGGCCCGGATTTCTGGGGGCTGGGGACGGGGCTGGGGACAGGGACGGGGCATCCTCCCGCACCCCCTCCCTCCCTCCCTCCCCTCCCCTTCTGATAATCCTATTTTTGAACCAGGGGATTAGGATCAATACTTCACTCCTAATGCTGTGGTAATACAGTGTTACACCGCCAGCGCCAGTTCCCTGCTGAAACACTTAAGGTAGTTTAAACCCATTTGTGCCGGGGAGTGCCGTGAATCCACAACGAGCTCCTCGCCCGGCCGAGCTGAGCCGGGTGCCAGCCTGGGGCTGCCCGCACGGTGCTGCCGGCGGCCAGCCCTGGCTGCTCCTGGTGGCCCAGGGGACTTCTGGACCCCGAAAGGGTCACGCCGGGCAGGGGCTCTGGGCACCGGGGCAGCCGCTGTGCCCCTCACAGCCGACCAGGGACGCGTGGGCAGCAGCTGCTCGTCCTGGGGATGCTGCAGATCCCAACACGCCTCGTGCAGGGATCCCTCCTGCAAGGATCTCTCGTGCAGTCGAGCCCTGGTGGCTCCCCAAATTCTGGGTGTCCCCGGCTCTGCCCACCCCCGGCTCTGCCCTGGGTTCTGGGTGCCCCCAGCTCTGCATTCTCCCAGCTCTGGGTGTCCCCAGCTCTGCCCCCCCAGGTGGCCCAGCAGCCCCTCGCTGGCCCTGGGGCCGAGGGTCCCCGTTCATCCTTGGCTCCAAATTGGCCGAGGGGTTTGAGCAGCTCCCAGGGAACAGAAACCAAAACATTTCCATCCCGGTGCTAATTCATAATTAGCTCCGTTTTTATTAGGTGCTAATGGAGAGCGGGGATTTGGGATGCCTGGCACAGCTCGGAAATGCTGATTCACCCAGAGACCTCCCTTTTCTCAGGCCAGAGCCTGCTCAAGGCAGCTCCTGGTCAGAAAATCCCAACCCAGCAAACTCCAGGAATATCTTGGGAGCCAAGCGGCTGCTCCGGCTCCAGCAAACACCATCCCTGGGATCCAGGGACCCACGGCACGGAGCGGGCTGTGTCCCCTGCACACCCTGTCCCCACCTGGGGACTCCCTGACCCCACCAGGGAGTCCCTCACAGGGTCCCTCCCTCCTCTGTTTCCCAGGAATGGGATGTTCCTGACATCTGGGGTAAACTGGTCCCATCCCTCCCACTGGGGAGGATCCGGGTCTGGCCCCTCTGCTCGGGGTAGCTTTCAATTAAAACCAAAATATCCCCTAATAACCCACAGAGGGCTTTTTATTTCCTTCCTCTTTTAAAATTTTTTTTTAAATTAATCTATTATGACGAGCTTAGAGATGGATGTAAAACTGGCGAGGGACGATTTGAGGATTAGGGAGCGGCGTGTCCTGGTGTGATGAGCAAAGAAAAGACAATCCTGATGGGGTTGGGATCAGGCTGGGGAAGGGACACCCAGTCCAGCCAGGCCAGGAAGAGGAAAAAGGGGATACAGGGCTGGGAAGAGGACTCTGGAGCTGGGGAGGGGATGCTGCATCCAGCGGAGCAGGAGGGGTCCCGGCCGACTGCTCCGGAAGCAGCGGCGAGATCCCAAAGCGGGACCTCCTGCGCCGCTCCCGCCGCTCTCCCACCGGCTCCCGCCTCCCTGCATCCCGTTTAGCATAAAAGTCATTTTGGTCGGGGACCCCCGGCTGCTGCTCCCTCATTCCCAGGCATCGGGATCGCTGCGCGGGGCGAGCAGCGTTTAACCCCCCCGCCAAGGGGAATTGGCTGCTTCACCGTTTCCCTGACCCCAAAAAGACAATGAAATCGTGCACGAAACCAATAGATTTTAGCCACAGGCCTGCGGAGAGGCGAGAGGAATAAAATACAGATGGAGCCTCGTGCGGCGGGGATGGGAATGGATTCCGAGCGGGAGCTGGGACGTGCCGGCGCTGCCCGGGGTCGGGATGAGGTGACCCCCCCCCAGTTCCATGTGCACCTCACAGCCACGCTCTGGGTGGCTTTTGGGGCCCAATTCTGCGTTTCCTGGGAAAAAAAACCCCTCGTTTCTATCCCGGCTGCGGCCCCCAGCCTGAATTGAGGAGCTCTTTTGGGTGGTTTTGGACCAGGTTCTGAGCAAAGCCTTCTGCCGGGTGATGGAGCTGGGATGCGGCGGGATGGGGGGGGGGGGGACACGGGGATACCCGGAGCATCCCGGGATGGCTCATCCCTTATCCCTGCGGAGCTGGAGCCCTCAGAGGCTGCTCATCCTCCTGCCTTAACGCACCACCTCTATTTATTCTGCTCCTGTAACTGTAAAATTGATTTTCTTGCAACAAGCCGCTCGTCTTTCACCACCCTACGCACCCAAACGCTCCGACATAAGACACTGGCAATTTTTAATTAGTTTCCTTTCTCCCTCCTGCCTCCCCGAGCAGGCATGTGGAACCGGAACAGGGCAGCCCGGAAAGGAGCAGGATCCAGAGGTGACAAAAGCACTTTTTATCCTTGATATGATTATTAATAATACACTCGTTTACCTAACGAGGCGGGAGCGTGCAGGGTGGGGGGAGCAGGGAGGTGATGAGTGCTTCTTTCAGCTGCGTGGATGGAGGAGCAGCTTTAACCACTGGGATCTTTAAATATTGGCTTGGAGCAGCTCAGGGCTGCTGGTCCCCTCCCCACAAACACCCTCTGGCCCCCAGCCCAGCCGTGGCTCCGCTCGTGGCTTTGCCAGCACGACATGGCAGGTGCTGCTGGTGTCCCCTGGGTTGAGGGGGGAATTTGTCAGGAGCCCCTTGAAGGTGACCCCCAACACTCCCACGTGGGTGACCCCAGCCGAGAATTAACTGGAAAACCCACAAGGGCTCTTTACACCCCTCTGATAACGAGCCTGGAGTAATTAAAGCATCACTGGCTGGGCTGGGGGAGCCCCTCTGCTCTGCCACGCTCCCCTTGCCCCTCCATCCCCTGTGAGCCCCCAGTTTTGGGGGCAAGAAAAAAGCCAGAACCGCTGGGCTGAAGCTGCAGCGAGGTGCCAGCGCCACGTGTCCTCTGTCACCAACACCCTGGCTGGAGGTCACAGCCCCCGAGCTGGGCCAGCCGTGTCCCCCCTGTGACCGTCTGGGTGGCAGAGGCGGCCGGAGCCCCGAGCATCCCGCTGTGGGAAGGGTCCCTGGGAGCAGGGAAAGGGCAGAGGGGCTGCAAGGAGGGAGCGAAGCAGCAGCACAGGGACGCGTGTGCGCCCCGAGGAGCCCGCCCGAGAAAAGTTACTGGGATGGGGAGCGGGGGCGGGGGGAGGGAAGAGAGAATGAAAGAGGGGAAGAAAAAAAAAAGAAAAAAACGGGGAAAAAGGGCAGGAAAGTCCTGCGGCCTTTTGCCTTGTCAGTTCTCCGTCTGCTGTCACTCAGCCGCCGAATTCTCCTTCAAGTTGTCATAGCGAGGCTGGCGGGGATTATGCCGCGGCTCTGTCCAGAATTGATTCATGTGGAACGCGTGCTTGACGGGCGGAACCGCTGGTGTGAGCGGGAGCCGCTGAGACCCCCGATTTTCCCACCTTCCTCACACAATCTGGTATTGTTTGGCCGCAGCCTTAGTGATCCCTGCGCCGGGGCTGTGACTGACACAGCTTTGAGGCTCTAAGGCGTATTTTGAATTTCTAAAACCTCTCAGGAAGTCCCCGGGGTGCCTTCTGCCATTGTCTTGTTTCTCCTTTCGCCTTTTTCCCTTTCCACCCCGATCCCCTCCTGCATCCCCCACCGCCTCCTCCCCCTTTTTTTTTGCCCCTTCCTCCCCCTAATTCCAGCCCCTCAATCCCTGACATAACCCAGGGTTTTTTTCCCCTTTCCCCCCATGTTTACGCTCCGACTCTCCCCGGAGCTGCTCAGCCACTTCGCAAACACGATTTAAAAAAAAAAAACCAACAACCAAAAAAAAAAAAACCCAGAGAAAAACTAAATAAAGCTCTAAAAGTTCCCAAATCCTTGATCCACCACGGAGAAGAGGAGCTTTACTTGTTTGCTTTTAATCAGCTGACACAAACCGCGGGATGTGTTGAAAAATAATAATAGTAGAAATAAATCTTTTGCCGAGTCGTAATAGAAATAAATCTTTCACCTAATCTTAATAGAAATAAATCTTTTACCTAATCTTAGTAGAAATAAAGCTCTCAGCTAATCTGCAGCGAGCTTGTGTCCGTCCCGCTGCCCACGCCGCTCCGGCCATCCATCCCCATCCATCCCTGTCCATCCCCGTCCATCCCCATCCATCCCTGTCCATCCCTGTCCATCCCCATCCATCCACCGTCATCCCTCCCCATCCATCCCCGCTAGGGTCATGCAGAGTGACCACCCCATAGGATCTGGATGAGGAGTTTCCCTCTGGACGAAGCTTTCCCACCCAAAGGGATCAGATCCCCCGACCCCTCCTCGGACCAGGCTGTTCCCGGCGCAGGATCCAGGCTCTGCCCCGTCCCCGCCCCGTCCCCCGACCCCTCCGGGCTCGGCACTGTATAACCATTTCCATTTCCAGTCTTAATCTTATAAGAATGAATTGAGAATGACCAGTGTAAATACACAGGTGCCACTGGGAGCAGAAACCACTCTTTAATCTCGGATATGAAAACAATTCCCTGCTCCGCGCGCTGGCAATCAGCGAGTGCCATCAGCGCCGCGCTCTCCCCGGGAACACGAGAGCTTATAAATATGAATTAGTGCAGAGAAAATCTACTCTCTTACCTAAAGCTAAATGTTATCTGGGTCCCTTTCCAGCAGTGGCTGACATTTCCAGAGTGCTTTTAGTCACATCTGCGGGAAGACAACTCATTTCTTGTCTAAAAAAAAAGAAGAAGGAAGAGAGAGAGAGAAAGGGAAGAGGGAGGAAGTGGAGGAGGATGCAGGCAGATGCTGGGAAAGAGGGAATGCTGGATGCCTGAGCCTCCTCTGGAGAGGGGAGATGCTGGGTGGGCTCTGGGATGGCTCCTTAAGGTCGCTGGGATGAGGATGGAGCGGCCGGGGAAGAAGAAGCCCCCGAGCTCTCAGGTGCCACCGGAGCGAGGCCTCCAAGTGTGGGTGCTCCTGGCTGGGGCGTGGAGCAGCCCCGGGGTGGCTCTGAGTGCCCCTCACTTGCTGGGGTCTTGTTTGGGGTGGGACACGAGGAGTGGGGTCCCCAACCGGCCCCTCGAGCAGCACCAGCATCCAGTGCCACAGGAGCGGTGTATTCCATGGGATGGGTGCCCGCAGCCCTGGCATGGAGACCCTCGGGTTCCTCTGGGTGAGGGGAGACTGGGAGGGGTCCCACAGGGATCCTCGTGTGCTGCCTCTTCCCTAAGTCCTGGTGATCCATGGCCAGGCGGGGTTGGAGCAGCACCTGTAGAGCTCCTACAGCAGCAGGGCCTGACCTCAGAGCAGGAATCGCTGCCGGAGACAGAGCTGGGAACATCCCTGGGGACACCTGGAAAATGGGAAGAGCCAGCAACCACACCCAAGGCCTTGCCAGAGCTGGGGAAACTGAGGCACGGTGTGGGAACTGTTCCCAAAGCCCGGCTGAGGGGGGATCTCCTTGGAAAGAGAGGCGATTCTGGGGCAGGGGGCACCCTGGGCTTCCTCAGCCGCTGGATCCTGTCCCAGGCATGGGGTTTGGGATGCTCCAGCAGCATCCCGGCCTCCAGCACCTCTCCTGCCCCTCTCACCCTCAGCATCCCTCCCACCTCTCTCACCCCCTGCTTCTGGCATCTCGAGGCACCCTCAGAAGAGCCCCAAAGCCCCCCGAAGAGCCGGCGATGGGGCAGGAACTGCAAACCCCCTCCCAGAGCCCGGCTGCGATCCCGCTCTCCCCCGCAACCACGTCCGCGAGGGAAGGATCCAGAGCCCGGAGAGGCTCTAATGGGATGCTTAAGCCGCCTTTTAGGTTTTTAATGAGCGGATCCCGGCAGGAATGCTAAACACGGGCAGGTACAGCCCTGCCTCGCCGGCAGCCGCGCGTGTTCCCGTGTCCTTGTCTGGCTCAAGTGAGCTCTGACCTCATTTGCTTCGCGCCGTTCAATTAACGAGGCGAGCGGCGCTGGGGGGAAGGGGGGGATGCCGGGGGGGGGTCACCCCATGTATTAATTTCCATTTTATGTTCCAAACAATTGAGCAGCACACGGCGGCAGCCGGTCCCTCGCGAGGCCGTTCCCAGACTCCGCTCTGGGATTTGTCCGAGACCCCCAGCCCAGTGCTGGGGGTTTTGGGGGGGTCCTGCTTCGGCCTCGCCATCCCATTTTCCAGCCTGGAGGGGCCCTTTCGCCGTGTTTGGATAATGTCCCTCCATCTTGTGCTTCATCCGGAACGTCGATGGCTGCCAATGAGACAGAAATGATTGGGGAAAGGGCGAGAGAGGGAGAGAAATGTTTCCCGGGATGTTAAAATAGCCACTTCAGGCACCTAAATTTATGCTGCTCTGAAATGGATTTTAGTCCAGGGTAATGAGAGAACAAAATAATTAATTCCTCTCCCGCAGACAAAAGGCCGGAGGCGCCGATCCAGCCCCACCGTCCCACCAAACCGGCGGAGGATGGGACAATTCCCACTGCCAGCGGCTGGATCTGCACCTTGGGAATGTGTCCCGGTGCTGCAAAGGGCACCCCACGCCTCTTGGGGATTTTGGGGTGCTGCAGCGTGCAGGGGACCGGAGCTACCCCATCCCAAAATCCCCATTTCCCGCTGCCCAGCGCCGTGCCCCATCCCGTGCCCACCCACGGGTGTCTGTGGGTGCCGTGGGGGGGTCGCAGCCCTCGCCAGGAGCCCAATTATGGGATTTCCAAAGGGAAGGAGCTTCCCTTCCCGCTGCCAACACAGCCCTCCACTCTTTGGGGATGAACGGGGGGATTGTGCTTGTTCGGGATCGAGTGATAAATATTAATTATGCAAAGCAGCCTCTCCAGCCCACCCTTGTCTCCACAACATTCCAGGACGGGGGAGAGACGGAGGCAGAGTCAATTTATTCATGGAGCAGGTCACTCCCTGTACGAACATCCCTTTCAAAAGGGAGTTGCAACTGGAGGAGATCAAGCAGGGCTGAGTTTGCCTCCCTCAGATATGATAAAATATTCTAATAAATACTCGGGAAGCCCGTGACAAGGAGAATGTTTCAGGCTGGCGAGACCCTCATGGTGGGGCCTTTTGCGGGGGTCTTCTGTTTGTGTTGAGGGATTTGGGGGGTTCTGCAGCATCCTCAGGGCCCGTCTACCCTTCGGTCCTGCTGGATGCCCTCAGGATTTCGAATTTTTAATAGGAAAACATAAAAATCTGTTGTTTCCTCGCCTTGGATGTCCGGGAGGGATTTTCTCCTCCCTTTGCTGTGGGGAACACCACACCCCATGGGGCTCCCCGACAGCGTGGGTGGCCCCAGACACGGGGACAACGGCACCCCAGCCCTATCCCCACTCCCACCCTGTTCCTGGCCCCATTCCAGCCTCATTCCTATCCTTTTCCCAGACAAATCACAGCCCTATCTTCACTCCCACCGCATTCCTGGACCTATTCCATCCTCATTCCCATCTCATTCCCACTCCCATCCCATCCCTGGCCCCATCCAAACACCATCCACAGTCCCAGCCCAATCCTATCCCTGGCCCCGTCCCATCTCCTTCTCTAATTCCACGTCCACTCTGATCCTGTTCCTGCCAGGCCCAGATCACACCATTCCCAATCCAAGTCTCACCCCGGCCCTATTCCCCTCCCATCCCATCCCATCCCATCCCATCCCATCCCATCCCATCCCATCCCATCCCATCCCATCCCATCCCATCCCATCCCATCCCTGACCCTATCCCAACCCAACCGCCACCCTCATCCCATCCTCAGTCCCAGCCCTGCCCTATCTCATCCCATCTCCAATCCCATCTCCATTCCCGTCCCCTTTCTGGCCCCACCCCATCCCCAATCCCACCCCAACCCCACCCATCCCTGGTCCCACCTCCCCTGCCCATCCCCCTGCTCCAGACGGGCGCCACCATTCCCAATCCCATTCCCACCCTTCTCAACCCATTCCCACTCCAGCCCCGTAACCCAAGCCCTCCCCAATCCCAATCTCAGCCCCGCCCCGTCCCCTCCCACCTCCCCATTTCCCCCCCGCCCCCCCCGTTCCCATCCGGTGGGCGACGGCGTCACCGTGCGGCCGCTCCGGGCAGCGCCCGCGCCCCCCCGGGACGAGACCCCCGGCACCGGGGGGGTTCCCGGTTCTGGCTGCTCGGGGGGGCACGGCCCGGCCCCGGTGGGTGCGGGGCCGCGGGTGCTCCCCGGGCTGCGGGGCGGGATGGGGGGGCGCGGCACCGGGGGGATTCCGGGTGCTCCCGGGGAGCGGCCGCGGTGCCCCCGCCCTGGCCCCGCTGCGGGGCCGGGTCCTGCCGCTGCGGGGAGTGGGGTCGGGGCCGCCCGGACCCCCCCAAGCACCGGGCGGGTCCCGCAGCCCCGGGAGGGCGGGGGGCGGCGGGGGCGGTGCAGTGGCGGCGCCGGGCCGGGGGGTGGCACGGCCGAGCCAGGCGGGAGCGCGGCGGAGCCGGTGATGCTGCCTGGGAGGGTCCCGGTGCTCCGCAGCCCCGGCCCCGCATCCCCACCTTCCTCTCTCCCTGCAGCGCTGCGCTCCCGCAGCCCGGCAGTCTCCCATCCCTGCCTCCCGGTGCTGCCCGGTATCCCGGCATCCCAGCGCTCCCGCATCCCGGCATCCTCCCATCCCTGCATCCCTCCATTCCTGAATCCTCCCATCCCTGTATCCCTGCATCCCTCCATCTTCCCATCCCTGCGTCCTCCCATCCCAGCGCCGCTGAGCGCCCCGTGAAGCCCCGCCGCGGAGCTGAGCCGTGACGCCCCGGTTTGGGGAGCAGCGGGGGGGGCCCGCCCGGGCCCGGGGGGCCGCGGTCAGGCTCAGCACCGCCCCCGGGGGCTCAGGACCCCCCGTGCCCACCCTCGGCACGGCCGCCCCGCGCCGGGGATGAGGCAGCGCCGGGGCGGACACGAGCGGCACCGCAGGTAACGGTACGTGCCGGGCCCCGACCCCACCCCAAAATTACCGGGCCCGCGGGGGCGTGCAGAGGGCCGGGGGAGCTTGGGGAGGCTGCGGGAATCGGGGTGCAGACCAGTCCGTGGGAGCCCGGCCTGCCGGGCTCTGCAAAGCCGGGGGATGATCCCCAGAAAGGTGGGAATGGGGTGGGAAAAGGGGGACGAGGGTGGCGGATAAAGCTGGAGGGGGGACAGATCCCACAGCGGGGGGAATTATCTCGGAAAAGGCGGCGTACGTGCGGGCTGGGAAGGGGATTTGCGGCCGTGATTCCATGGCGCTCAATAATCCCGAGCGCTGGTTTTTCCCGAGCCATCTGGGCACTCGCGGAAGCGCGGGGGGATTGGGTGGGGGTGAGGCGGGGGGGCCGCGGCGATCGATGCCGGGGTCTCCCCTTCCCAGCAGCTGGCGGGAGCTCGCAGCCCCCAGCCCACCATGCCGTCGTCCAAGAGCGGGAGCGAGTTCTGGATCGATGGATCCCACCGGGAGGCGGCACTGGAAGATTTCTACGTAGTGGGCCCCGAGCTGGGACGGTACCGGACGGGGAGAGCGAACTGGGAGGGGCTGGGAGGGGCAGGAGACCCCCGGGGTGGGAGCGGGTCCTGGTTGGGGTGGGGAGAGGGCTGGAGGGAGGCAGGGAGGGATGAAGGGAAGCAGAGGGGATGCAGGGATGTGGGGAGGGGTGGAGGAATACGGAGGGGATGGATGGGGGGGATGGATGAAGGGGAATGGAGGGGTGAAGGGATGAAGGAAAGGATGCAGGAAGGGAGGGACAGATACGAAGGGGATGGACGGGTGTGGGAGGAATGGATGAGGAGGGGTGGAAGAATGGAGGGATGCAGGAGGGGATGGACATGCAGGGGAGATGGATGGATGTGGAAGGGCCATGGAAGGAGGGGTGGGAGGAGGGATAAAAGGGATGGATGGTGACAGACCCTCCCCTCTCGTGTATCCTGGCACTTGGACTGCAGCCACGGTCTGGGAGCGCTCACTGGGGGTTTGCAGGATGGGCCAGAGGTCCCTGGGCATGTGGAGCTGGATACTCCTCATGTCCATGGCAGGGAGCAGGATCATGGGGAGACTCATCTCCCCTCCGAGCACCCCAAGGCTTTGGGGGTGGGTGATGAGGGTCCCGCCTGTAGCAGCCCCCTGCAAAGGCCAGGCAGTGCCAGCTCCACAAAGGGTCTGGATGTGGCTTGGAGAGCCCATCTGGGGGCTGTGATCCTGGGTGAGGTGTCCCAGTGCCCCCCGGGCAGGGGGGTGCCAGGGGGTGCCAGGAGCCCATGGTGGGAAGGTTGACGGTCCCACTTGTGGGGTCTCTGGGCTGTGCCAGAGCGGGGGCGGCAGCGCTGCCTCAGAGCCCTGGGTCTGGAACAGGCGGATTTGGTGGTTCAGGCTGGGTCAGACCCAGCTGCCACTGGGTTTCCATCCTCAGAGAATCCTGAAAAATAGCAATTTTGGTAAAAGCAGGAATTTAAGTGTTTGTATCGAGGTGTGGCCATGTCAGCCCAGGGCTTGGCAGCACCCAGCCCTGCACAGAAGGATGAGGGACAGGCCTGGAGCCCCTGGAATCCATCCATCCATCCATCCATCCATCCATCCATCCATCCATCCATCCATCCATCCATCCATCCATCCATCCATCCACCCATCCATCCATCCATCCACCCACCCATCCGTCCAGTTTGAGCACCCAGGTTTAAATCAAACTGGTCTCAGTCCTGGAGCCACCCACTCACAGCATGTTGGGATCTGGGTGGGATTTGGGCTGGTGGGAGCTCACACGCCGTGCACAGCTCTCCCTTAGCGCTTCTCCTGGCAAGGCTGGATCCAGCTCTGGCCAGGAAGCCCCAGGGAGCCGGGCAGGGATGTGGGGGCAGCGGGGAGGACCCAGCCCGGGGCTGCTTCCGGCCCTCGCGGCGGCCGCACGTTCCGGGCTCTCGGCAAATCCCATTGTTCGGCATTTTCCAGTTCATCTGGAAAGCAAATGCAATTATCTCCCGTCGCAGGCAAGGCTGATTGGGGATATTTATTTGAGGCCTTGAGCGGCGGGTGCGGGGGCCGGCGGGGCCGGGGGCCGAGGTGTGGCGAATTCCGGCGCGGATCCAAGCGCTGCCCTAATTGGGGACGCGTGAGGGGCAGCGCCACGGGCACAGCGGGCACAGGAGCCACCCCGAGTCCTCCTAAACGCCGAGCCGAGGGCTCCTAAATGATCTTGTTAGCGGAGGGAATCAGGCTGGGAATTGTCCGTGCGGAAAAATGTAGAGGGAGGGTGAGAGGCGACAGATCCTGGCTGGGATTCAGCTGTGGAGAGGGGGTGGAGGGTCCTGCCCCCGTGTCCAGCCCAGCTGGGAGCTTCCAAGAATAACCTCGTGGCTTCTCCTGCTGGAACAGCGTTGTTGTGGTGCTCGCAGCAGCAGCAGCGATGTCATTTTGGGGTCAAATTGCAGCTTTTGCCCATTTTGCTAAGCTGGTGGCCGCCTCTCCCCTCCCAGCTGGAACAATTCGTTCCCAAGTCAGTTTTTATTTGTAAACTAAAGTTTCATGGGGAATGTTTGGCCAAAGGGAGGAAATGTTTTGGAGCTGGGCCAGGTTGGGGTTCGCCGATCCCAGGTGGATCCCGCAGCATCCCGGTGGAAGCCGGTACCCGGGGCTGCCGTTGCCATGGGAACGCCGTTCCCAAATTCAGCCGGATGAGTTGCAAAATCTGCTCTGGGTTTGAAGACAAATCCCTCCTTTCAGGAGAGCACCCGGGAGCTGCAGCGGGAGGGAGGTTGGCGGGCTCAGGGGATTGTTTTGGTGTGAAAGTCGGTGGTTTTGGGGGTCTGCTCTTGCCGGGCACCTCCAAGCACAGCCTGAGCTCCGTCCCAGAAGGCGGCGAAGCCAAAGTGCGGTAAAACGCGGCCGATGACTCGGGGACAGGAATTAATCTGCTCCAGGAGCCAGGCAAGGAGATGGAATTGCAAATGAGCCCCGGCATGGCCCGGAGCGATGCGCTGATTTCACCGTCCAGCGCTCAGGAAACGCGATTAACTCGAGCTGAGATCGCCATCGGCTGAGGGGCGCGGCGGGGAGGCGATGGCGACGGTCCCCGTGTCACCCGGAGCGGTTTCACCCGGCAGGGAGGTGTCTGGGGACAGGGACCGTCCCGTGTGCCGTGGCCCCGGGGGACGCGGCTGGGATGGGGCCCCGGCAGTGTCGCCGCTGTCGCCGAGGGGCTGCGAGTGGGGACACGGCGGCTCCGTCCTGTCGTGAAAGCCGCTTAAGGATTTAAACCCCCTGTAGAAGTCGGGTTTAATTAAAATAGCCTGAGCCGGGAAGGATGCGGGAGGGGATGCGGGAGCAGGGGGATGCAGGAGAGGGACGCATCAGGAGGGGGGTGCAGGAAGGGGATGCGGGGTGGGGATGAAAGAGAGGGGTACAGGAAGGGGATGCAGGAGTGGGGGGATCCATGAAGAGTGAGATCCAAGAGGAGCGGGATGTAGGAGGAGGGGGATCCATGAAAAGTGGGATCCATGAAGAGTGGGACCCACGCTGAGCTCCCAGGGCCTGGCACCTCCAAAGGTGCTGGTGGGGGGCACAGGGGGAGTGGGACCCCCAGCTCTGTGCCAGCCTCATGTCCCCCCTGCCCTCCCAGGGGAGCCACCTCGGTGGTGTTCAGCTGCCAGGAGAAGGGCACAGGAGTTCCCTATGCTGCCAAGATCCTGAAGAAAACGGTGAGTGAGGCAGGAGAGGGGCTGGGGAGGGGCAGGGGGTGCTTGGGAGGGGTGGTGGTGTCTCTCCACCCCTGACTCTCAGCACCAGGATGGGCACAGGCCTGGCACTGGGCATCGATCCCACGATCTGGGGGTCCCAGACGGACACAAGTGCTGGGATTTGGGATGGGGATGGGCCCTGGGATAGACATGGAAAGGGGCTGGGAGTGATGGGGGGGGGGTCTCTGTGTGGTGGGGAGCCAGAGCCAGGTAGCACAACTGACACAACCTCTGTGTGGGCTCTGCTTCCCAGATCGACAAAAAGATCGTGAGGACGGAGATCGGGGTCCTGCTGCGGCTCTCGCATCCCAACATCGTGAGTAGGACCCTCGTGACACAGCTGCCACCTCCCTTTGGGTCGGGCCCACGGCTGCTGGGGGTGGGTTTGCCCTTAACTCAGCCCAGTGCTGAGGGAAGGGCTGGAATGTCCTTGTGCTCATCCCATCTCGGTGCAGGATGAACCCAGCACCCCATGGAAAACCCTCCCTGCACCCCGTGTCACCTCCCTGCCTCACAAACAGAGTCCAAGTGACTCCTCACTCGCGGCCACATGAAATTCCTGCTCCTTGCAGCTCCTTTGAGCTCCCAGCTCTGATATCCAAGGCCAAGGACCCCCCGTCCTCCCCCTCCCCATGCCCCAGCTTGAGATTTCCACCGGGTAAGCAATTTCCATCGAGGAGATCAAACGAATCCCATGGAAAATTGCCCATCTGTAATGAATCCTGCCAGGGGAGATAAAAGGGGAGGCCGGGGCCACGGGGGCTGGGGCCGTGTCCTGCCATTCCCTTGCTCAGTGCTCCGGGGATAACGGGAGCTTGGGGGGGATAACGGGAGCTCGGCTGGAGCGGTTCGCAATGCCCAGAGTGGATCTAATCTGGCCTGGCCAGCAGAGCCCCTCTGGAATGGCAGGGGCTGGGGGGCTCCGTGCCCCCCACCTCCCAAAAAAGGCTCAATCCCGACTGTGTGGTTGCACTGGCAAATTGCAAAAGCACCTTGGAGAACAGCTGGGTTAAGGAAATGACACAAAAAAGGCACCTGGGAGCTGCTGTGGGGCCGGGACAGGCCCTGCTCCTGTTGGGATTGTGATCAGGACATTGCTGGGACACTGCTGGAACATCGTCGGGACATCACTGGGACATCGTTTGCCCCTGGCTGCTGCTGGCCAAGCTGCAGCACCCCTCAAACCCCGGGCACAGCTGCTTCCAGCCCAGCCACGTCAAACATCCTCGGAACTTTGCCCTCTGGAGAAGCCCCAAAACCTTCACGCAAAGAGATGAAGCCAAGAAAAATCCAAACCACCCCAAAACCAGGGATAACAGGGGCAAAGCACTGGGGACGGGGTGTCCCTAAACCTCTCAGCCAGCTCAGCTTGGGCCCATCTTGAGGTGTTTTCAATGTTTTGGGGCAATTTGGTGCTTCAGCCTTTTCCATGGAGACATTTCCCCCATCCCAGGACACTTGTGGACACTTGGGCGGACGCAGGGATAACAGCCAGGATGGGAATCACGCACTCGGAGCAGCCCAGGTGATACCAGCCGTGGATGGCAAGAGACTCCTCTCTGATGTGTTATCAGGAACACCACAGAAAATCCAATTTCCTCCCTCTCCTCTCCAGCCAGCGGCTCCCTGGAGCCCGTGGAGGAGGATCCAGCCCGTTTGAATATTTAAATCCCCGAGGTTTCCGTGGGGTTCTGCTCATCCCAAGTTTCAAGTGATGTTTGAAGAGGAGCTGCTCTGCTCCATTATTGACGCCGGCGCCGCTATCGTGCGGCACCGACCTCGGTGGCGGCTGATAATAGGATTGTAAACTTTTGAAGTTAATAGGAAAATTATAGGGCTCCGTGTATTATTATAATGCAATAAGCTGCCACATAGTGTCTCTCACCCCGCGGGGGATCACGGCTTGTCACCCAGCCTGGGAAGGGGAATGATTAAAGCCCCATGAAATTCGCGGTGTCACAAAAGTCTTAAGAAGCGTGAAATGCTTGGGTTTCCATTTTTAAAAAAAAAAAAAACCAAAAAAAAGGAAAAATTGCATTTGGACGTGGCTTTAAGAGAGAATTGTTAATTCCAGATGGGCTGTGCAGGCACAAAGGGCTCCTGTGGGAGCTGAACTGCAAAAATCGGGATGAAAACACAGGTTTGGTGCCTCCTCTGCTGCAGAACGGTCCAAGGGACATTCCCAGAGCCTTGATCCCAGAGTGGCCATGACCTCCCAGGGCTGTGTCCGGCTCTCCCTCATCCCAGCCAGGGCAGGAGCGCAGGATCCATCCCGGGGGATGCAGCCGGGGTAGCTCCCACACTGCAGGAGCAACAGAGGCTCTGAGGTGCCGACGGAGCTGCGAAATTAAAACGCGCTCAAGGAGCTCCTCTGACAAACGAGCTCGGAGATGCGAAGAGGATAAAGGCACCGGCTCTTCCCATTCCCAGATCCATCCTTATTCTGTGTTAAGTGAGCGGGGCTGCTGCGAACTGTTAAAAAACTTCAGGTGGAAACAAATCAAGAGTGGGGAAAAATCAACTCGAGGAGGGAAATGCGCTGGTTTGCCCTGAACCAACCCTTTCCCTCCTCCCTGGCAATCAGAGCCTCCTCCCGGCACAGCCAGGATGTGTTCCCACATCCCACATCCCGAAATCCCTCCTGTTGCTCTTTCCAGATCAAGCTGAAGGAGATTTTCGAGACGCCCTCGGAGATCGCGCTGGTGCTGGAGCTGGTGACGGGAGGAGAACTCTTCGACAGGTACGGATCCGCTCCGGGGGATGGATCCCGGTGGGATGTGGGAGGAGGATGAGGATGGAGGGGGCTGAAGGCTCTGTGTGCCCACAGGATTGTGGAGAGGGGGTTCTACAGCGAGCGGGATGCGGCTCACGTGGTCAAGCAGATCCTGGAGGCCGTTTCGGTAAGGTGACCCTGGGGATGGCCCAGTGAGGGGGTCCCAGGGGTGGTTTGGGGGTGGCACTGGGGGGGGCTGCACCCAAATATCCCTGGGGAAAGGCACCCAGAGCTGCCCCCATCCCAAATATCCTGACAGACAAGTGCCTGGAGCTGCAGCCATCACAAATATCCCTGGGGAAAGGCACCCGGAGCTGCACTGATCCCAAATATCCCTGAGGAGAGGGACCCAGAACTGCCCCCAGCCCAAATATCCCTGAGGAGAAGTGCCTGGATTTGCCCCATCCCAAATACCCCTGGGGGGGGAGAGGCATCCAGAGCTGCACTGATCCCAAATATCCCTGCGGAGAGGCAGAGCTGTCCCCATCCCAAATACCTCCTTTATCTGCTCTCCTTTGGCCTTCCAAAGGCACTGCTGGGAGAAGATGGATCAGCTTTTAGGGGGGCTGAAGGGGAGGAAGGAGGAAGGTCAAGGCTGCTCTGCATCCCAGAGTTTCCATGGCAACGGGAGGCTTTAAAAACGGGAACTCCTAACTGGAAACGGCGCTGCCACGGCGGTGGCTGTTCCCGAGCTGGTCCTGAGTTTGTGACGGGTCCCCAGGCGCTGCTGCCACCTCCCAAATTCCGTCCCTTCCTTCTCACATCCCACTATTCCTCTTTTTGCAGTATTTGCACGAGAACGGAGTCGTCCACCGGGACCTGAAGCCGGAGAATCTGCTCTACGCTGACCTGTCCCCCGACGCGCCCCTCAAAATCGGTGGGTTGGGGGCCCTGGCCGGGGGGGCTGTGGCATGAGAGGGGATCCCCGTGCCCCTCCCTGATGGCAATGCCACTCCCTCGTGTCCCTGCAAGGTGACTTCGGGCTCTCCAAGATCGTGGACGAACAGGACACCATGAAAACCGTGTGTGGGACGCCGGGGTACTGCGGTGAGCAGGGAGGGGGGAGAACCGGGGGTGGGAGGGACAAGCTGGGGGAGAGGAAAGCTGGGGACAGGAGGGACATTCCGAGCGGGTTTCCCTGCCTGAGGCCGGGCACAGCTCGGTGCAGGGATGGCTGGCGCTGTGCCACATCTGGCTGGCACAGAGCCACATTTATCCCTTTTTTCTCCACACCTGGGAGATGCTGCCGGTGCCCAGCGGGGGTTTCTCTGCCGGTTCCCCCCGCCGTGAGCGTGTTTGACCCCCAAACTTTGCTTCCAGCCCCTGAAATCCTGCACGGGTGTCCCTACGGGCCGGAGGTGGACATGTGGAGCGTGGGCGTCATCACCTACATCCTGTGAGTGCCACAGCCGTGGGACACGGCGGGGGTGGCTCTGTCCCCTCTGTCCCACAGCAGCGGTGCCACGGGGGGGATGGGTTTGTCCCACCGTGTCCCACGGCTCCCGTCCCCTCTCCAGGCTCTGTGGCTTCGAGCCCTTCTTCGACCCGCGGGGGGATCAGTACATGTACAGCCGCATCCTCACCTGCGACTACGAGTTCGTGTCCCCCTGGTGGGATGAGGTGTCCCCCAACGCCAAGGATTTGGTGAGCGAGGCAGTGCTGGGGCTTGTGAAACTAAAATGTACCTTTATTTTTAATTTTTATTTAATTTTATTTAATTTTATTTAATTTAACTTTATTTTATTTTACTTTATTTTACTTCATTTGACTTTATTTGACTTTATTTTACTTCATTTGACTTCATTTTATTTCATTTGATTTTACTTTATTTTATTTTATTTTATTTTTATTTTTTTATTATTTAATTTTACTTTATTTTATTTTATTTAATTTTACTTCATTTTATTCATTTGACTTCATTTTACTTCATTTTATTTTACTTTATTTTATTTAATTTTATTATTTTATTTTACTTTATTTTACTTTTTTTTTATTTATTGATTCGCTTTTATTTATTTATTCCGTTTTATTTATTTGTTGTGTATTGTTATTATTTCTTTTATGATTTCATTTTTATCCCTTTATTTATTAATTACTTCATTTATTAATAACATTTTGATTGGTTATTTGATTATTTCATTTGTATCTATTTACTAATTTCTTTAATTTCATTTATTTCTCACACATTTTTATTATTGATTGATTGATTTATGATTTTATTTTTATGTGTTTATTACATTATGTATTTATTTATGACAAATTTCCATTTATTTATTTATCACTATTTTCATTATTGATTTCATTTATTTTATGATTTTATTTTTATTTCTTACATTTATTCATTTGTTTTTATTTATTAATCACATCTTTTTATTCTTGATTTCATGTCTTTCATTATTTCATTTTCATTTATTTACTGCCTATATTTATTTCATTACATTTATTTATTCATCACACATTTCTATTCATTATTTCATTTATCATGTGAATTTATTATTTATTTATTTAGTACACCCTCTTGCTTCCTTTAACTTCTTTTATTCATTCCTTATTTTTCTGACTGATTTTCTGATTCATTACCATATATATTACGCATCCATGTGAATTCTTTCTTACTTTACTGTGAGTTCTTGCGAAATAACAAAACTTGGGGTTGGTTTTGGTGCTTTCAGGTCAGAAAATTGATCGTTTTGGACCCCCAGAAGAGGCTGACGGTTTATCAGGCCCTGGAGCACCCCTGGGTCACCGGGAAAGCGGCGAAATTCGCTCACATGGACAGCACACAGAAGAAACTGCAGGAATTCAATGCCAGGAGGAAACTGAAGGTGAGGAGGGGACATCTGGCACTGTGGGGACATCTGGCACCATGGGGGACATCTGGCACTGTGGGGACATCTGGCACATCCCCATCCACAGCCTACAGGGCCCAGAGAGTGGCTTCCAAGGGCAGAATTCTGCCAAACACTCTCTTGGGGTGCCAAGGGAAGGTGTGGAGCTGTGCCAGGGGGCTTGGGATGGATTTTGGATTTTAGGGAAAGGTTCCTCCCCCAGAGGGTGCTGAGTTCCCCCAGGGAATGGGCCCGGCCCCAAGGCTGCCAGAGCTCCAGGAGGGTTTGGACAACGCTCCCAGGGATGGACAGGGTGGGATTGTTGGGGTGTCCTGGGTTGGGCCAGGAGTTGGGAACATCGCACAATTCCCTAATTCTCTGCCTCTGCCTTTGCTCCAGGCCGCCATGAAAGCCGTGGTGGCCTCCAGCCGCTTGGGCAACCACGGCCACCACGACTGCTCCCGCAGCGGCCGCGGCCAGCGGGGACCCCAGGGCCTGCCCCAGCCCGCGGGGACCGGCGGTCCTGAGGCCACCACGGAGCTCGCCGTGTTCCAGAGTGACCACCCCGCCGTGGCCCCGGTGGCCGTGGCCCCGGTGGCCGTGCCAGGCGCCGGCTGTGACAGTTAACGGGCCCGGAGCAGCGACACCGCCCAGCCTTGGCCGCTGCCGGGGGGCCCGGAGAGCCCCGAGCCCGTGGTCTGGGCTCTGGAACATCCTCGTGTCGTGTCCTGTCACCCCCCGGTCGCTGTCCCTGTGTCTGTGCCCGCCCGGCTGAGGGGGGACGAGGAGGTGACTTTGTCTTCCCACTCTCCAGCAGTTTGGGCCGCTGTGGCTTGGAAAGATCCCGAAAAACGAGGAGCAAACAGCAGAACTAAGGATTTCTCCCACTTTTCCCTGCAAAGGCAGCGAGTTGTCTTTAAGGGGTTCCTGTAAACAGTTCTGGAGGTTTTATTTCTTCGAATTGTGCTGCCGTAGCTGTGACACCTCCAGCACTGTCACCAGCCCAGCTGTGGGGTCTCTGCTGTGTTAGGTGGGGTTTTAGGAACCTCTGACCCCACATGTTTGATCCTCTCCGGACAGCAGCCCGTGCCAGTGGTTCCCTTGTCACTCCCAGGCAGTAGCCGAGTCCTGGGTTGTGTTTTTTTGGGTGTGTTCCCCACCTTCAGCCTCGCTGTGGATCCCTGCTGGTGGTGGTGGTAGGGTGGTCACGGACTGGGAATGCCAGTCCGACCTCCCCTTGGCATTCCAGGTCAGGATTGACACCATTTTAACACAGGAATTTACACAATTCTTGAGTAAGAACAACACAATTCTTTGTACCTTGTGAGCCTCTACCACATAACTGCTGTTCCCTGACAGAGGACAATGAGTTTATACCGTTTTTATTCTTATTTTTTAATGGAATCACCAGACAAACTTCTTGAAAGGAATTTTTTTTTTTTTTTTTAAAGGCAGGAAACAGGATAAGCGCTTATAGAATTTAATACAGAGCAAGTGACCAGACAGGAAAAGCCATATTCCACGTGGGAACTAGGGAGAGCTGGTGGGATCCTGCCAGGTTTGACACCCAAGGCAGCAACCATGACCTGCACCCCTACATTTTGGGCTTAGAACAGTGTGTTCTGGGTAAAAATCCCACCTGGAGGAGAATAAATTTGTCCAGGAAGTTCATTCCCCCCAGGATGGGGGCACAGAATTGAGCAGCTGGGACAGGAAGGACAAAAAAAACCCCCCAAAATCGGGTGTTTTGCCAAAGCAGTGCCAGACTTGAGGGTGACAGAGCAGGGTCAGGAGGCTGAGGCCGGAGCAGGGGAAGGAAAATGTGACAGGAGGATTTTGGGTTCATCTGCAGCACGAGCAGAAATGAAAACAGCTCCGTGTCAGGCCTAATCCACCCCGGAGCTCGGTGGGGTTGGGGGAGCCGAAGACAGCAGAGAAATTGGGTGTTCAAGAGGGGTTTTAATTGGCAAAATACCATGGCTTGACCAGAGCTGCAATGTTTTCAACTGAGTTGCTCTTTTGTGGGGAAGCAGCTGCCCAGCGAGGTGTCCCAGGGGGGAAATGAAGCCGCTGATCCCACGGGATGCTGCAGCACAGGGAAATTATCCCTTTTTCTTTGCATTTCTGGCAGGAGGGTCAGTTTTTCCCTCTCCTTTTTTTTAGCCCTGAGGGCTGAACCTTGCAGGGTGCTCAGCTCTGGCGTCCATCCTGTCCTCAGTGTGTCCTCCCAACTCCGTGTCGTGTCTCCGGCGGGACCTGAACTCCACCTCGTTGCTTCCTAACCCAGGTTTTAAAGACTATTTTCTATCCTTTGACATGAAATGCTGATTAAAGCCCCTTCCAGGACCAGCCTGGGCACCCCCAGAGCCCGTGAAGCAGGGGCTGGTGCTGGGAAAGGCTGAGTTAACAGCGGCATTCCCAATCCTGCAGGAGAACGGGAATTGCAGTTGGCAAATCAATTACACAAAGTATCTCCAGTGGCGGAAGGCACTGGGAGGAGGGAGGGGGCTGCGAGCAAAGCCAGAAGGGGAGTTTGTGTCTTATGTTAACAGTATTATTCCACAGGTATCCGTACTGAAAGATTGGAAAAATGCCCTCCTGGGAGCGGAGCCCGCGGAGGCGCATTCCGGTTTGTTGCTGTTTGCAGCGTGTGTTTTGAGTAACGACTTCAGTGTAGCAGTGACAGTTCTGATAGCCAGGTGTTTATAACCAAGTAGAGACAGAATAAAGCATCAAATCTCAAGAGCGTGCGCTGCGTTTTCTCCGTTTTCCTCAGATCGGCGGGGAATGGTTTGGGTTGGAAGGGAGTTTAAGGATCGGCTCCGTCCCACCTCCTGCCATGGGCAGGGACACATTCCACTGTCCCAGGTTGCTCCAAGCTGCATCCAACCTGGCCTTGGGCGTTTCCAGGGTGGGGCAGCCGTAGTTTCTCTGGGAATCACATTCCAAGAGTTTGGATTAGAACCGCCTTGGATTGAGCCTGCAGGGGGTGTGGCCGGGCCCTGCCCCACGGGTGCTTGGAGCCGCCCGGCCCATGGAAGAAATCCTTGCCCACTGGATGGGCTTCAAGCTCCGTCCACCCCAAATTGTTAAATGACGTCACTGATGGCGGTGATGACGTCACTCATCCCGTTGCCATGCCGCCCTACCCAGAGTGGGAGCGACTTCCGCCCAACGCTCCAATAGAAGACGAGGTGGGCGTGGCTACGGTGGCAGCGGGCTCTCCGATTGGCTGAGCCGGGTGTTTTGGCCGCGGCGGGGAGGGCGGGGCGCCAGGCGGCGCTCGCTGATTGGCCCGAGGGGGCGGTGCCGGGCGGCGCGCGGCGCATGCGCAGACCCTCACGTGGAGGGCGGCGGCGCGCGGGGGGCGGCGTTGTCGGGAGCGCGCACGGTAATGGTGCCCCCTCCCCCGTTCCCCCCCCCTCAAAGCGGGGTCTGGGGACGACACGAGGGTCTGGGGGCTATCACTGGGACCGGGGTTGGGTTTGGGAGTCCCGTCCGTCCTCTGACCGGGCGAAGCGAAGGTTCCGTCCCTTCCCTCACCGCGGCGTTTTGGAGGGCTCCCGTCCCTCCCCTCACCGGGGAGGATTTGGGGTGGCGTCCCCCGTCAGGGGAGGGTTTGCAGGGGTCCCGTTCCTCCCCTAACCGAGGCGCTTGGAGGGGTCCATCCCTCACAGAGGGGGGTTTGGGAGTCCCATCCCTCATGGAGGGGGATCTGGGGGGGGGTCCCGTCCCTCCCCTCACCGGCTCGGGTTTGGGGGTCCCGTCCCTCACCGAGGGTGTGGGACTGGGAAGGGGGGGGAGGTCACTCCCCTCAACGGAGGAGGTTTGGGGGGGGTCCCGTCCCTTCCCTCACTGTGGGGGGGTTTGGGCGTCCCGTCCCTCCCCTCAGGTGGGTGTTGGGGGCCGGGCGGTTCCCGCTGTCCCCGCACCGCCTCACGGGGGTCCCGCACCGGCCCCGCCGTTCCGGGCGGCACTAACGGCCCCTCGTCCCTCCCTCCGCCGCCGCAGGGCCGCGATCCCGGAGCCCCGGCGATCCCAGCACCCGGACCTTGTAAGTACAGGAAGATCTTGTCTTTAATATGTTGCTGGTTTTTTTGTTTCTTTTTTTCTCCCCCCCCCCCGAGTGCTTGAGGAACCCCTGAGAGCTCTGAGGCCGCTCAGGTTTCTGTTGCAAATCATGTGTAAAAACTAGGATCAAATTGTGTGTAAAAAGTATCCAGCTCGTTATCTTTAGGGCGTAGTTCCCTATTTTCAGGGTTTGGTCACAGGAAGCTGCAGATGGGGCAGGCCCATGGCTGCAGTGTTAAATTCCTGATGGTATTTTCCTCACCCAACACACTCAGTGAGACCCACTTATGCTCCTGGAATTACAGAATTCTTGAATCCTGGGATGGTTTGGGTTGAAAGGACCTTAAAGCCCATCCAGTCCCATCCCCAGGGACACCTTCCCCTATCCCAGGTTGCTCCAAGCCTCGTCCAGCCTGGCCTTGGGCACTTCCAGGGATGGGGCAGCCACAGTTTCTACAGAAAAATGGAATTTAAGGTTTAATTTTGGAGAATGCTGCGGGGTGATATCAGTGCAGTGATCCCAAAGCTAAATAATAATAACTGGAATAGCAGGTTTGATCAAATCTTGTGTTTCCTTAAAAAAATGAAGACAAAAATGAAGACCAGAATGGACCACGGTGGGTGACACCTTTATTCCCTTTTTTTTTTCCCCTCAGAACACCCTGGAATTGCCCTTTTCCACGTGAAGCTCAGCCATGACCGACCAAGAGTTTGTTCTCTGCAAGTGGAAGAGGCGTTTGTGGCCAGCCAAGGTAACGAGGAATGAGGAAATGTTTGTGGCTGTTGCTTGGAGAGGGCTGAAACGGAGCAAGAGGGAAGGGAGAGGTCCCAGCAAACGTGTCTGAACTTGTCTGAGCTGATCTGTGGAGATGCCTCCAATGCTGGAGGAGCCAGCAGGAAAAATGGAGAGGGCCTGGAGTGATGGGACAAGGGGGGAATAACTTCCCACTGCCAGAGGGTGGGGTTGGATGGGATATTGGGGGAGGAATTGTTCCCTGTGAGGGTGGGGACACCCTGGAATGGATTTCCCAGAGAAGCTGTGGCTGCCCCATCCCTGGAAGTGCCCAAGGCCAGGCTGGATGGGGCTTGGAGCAGCCTCGGACAGTGGGAGGTGTCCCTGCCCATGGCAGGGGGTGGGATGAGATGGGCATTAAGGTCCCTTCCCACTCAGTCCATCCTGGGATTTTTATCATTCTGTGATCCTCAGGCTGCTCCCAGGCACTGTCAAGCTGTTCTTACAAAATCGTTTTGCTGTTGGTCAAGGATTTTAAAAGAAGATTTTTCATGTTTAACGTAGGTTCTCTGCAAGCCTGGAGTTGCTGGGAGCGGTCCTGTTGCTGCCACGAAAAGGATGGGATTTAAAGCTGAAATCCTTGGCTTGCAGAAGCAGTTAAGTATCTTTGTTCCTGTCACTTGTTTGCATTCTTAGAGGTTAAAAAAAAAAAAAAAAGGGAAAGAAAGGAATCCTTTTATCTGAAGGTGCCTGTGAGACAGGATCCTGGACTTGCAGAAGGTTTAGGTGTTTAACCCTAACGAGGACAGCTTGGGGGAGGGAATATTTGGGGTTTTTTTGCTGGCTGAGAGCAGAGTTGTGGTGCTGGGAGTGTTTTGGGTGCTCGTTCTAGTCCCCTTTGTTGTGTTCCAGGGTCAGTGTGAGCTCTGCAAATACCTTTCCCCTGACGGAGGAGCAGATCAAGGCCATCGCCTCCACCCTGGGTGAGGAGGGAAGGGCCCAAATGTGCTGCTTTGGGTCTTTTCTGGGAGTAAAATCCCTGCAGAAACTCAGCCTGGGGGATAAAACTTCTGTATTTCACTTATTTTCTTTTCTCCTTTTCTGTAATGTTGGAAAATTGGTTAGAAAGGATCATTTTCCTCTTCCCTGGGGTGGTTTGTTGGAGGGATGCTGAAGAAATGTGTGTTTCCCTCAAAATGAGGCACTTCCAGCTTGGTCTCTACGTGTCTCTACCCTTTGCCTTGGGAGTCATGGATAATTTAAGTGTTAAAAACTTTAAAAGAAACACTACAAGTAACATCTATTATTTCTTTAATAATACATTTTTGTGTGTGGTAGGATAACGAGGATCATTTCATTTATTGAATGTTCTTCTTCATCAGAGCAAAAGAAAAACACGAGGGAGGCCGTGGAGGAGCTGCAATATCGCTGTTCCCTTAAAATTGCCCTGGATATTCTGCATCAAACTGACTCAGATGCTCAAGTGCCACCTGCAGAAGGACCAAATCCCGAATTTTCCCGGGAGAACGGCGTGGGATCTGCCCCACCCACCCCCTCCCGCAGCTCCTTGTTGCGCTCTCGCTCTAAAAAGTTGGAACCTGAGGCTGCCAAGAGGGAAAGAAAACCCCAAAATAACTGTGGGCTGAAGGATGATCCCAAAGCACGGAGCCAGGGAGGTTCTGTGGCTCCAGAGGGGAGTGGAAAAGCACGTGGAAAGGGGGCAAACCCTTCCAAAGCACATGGAAGTGGAGCCAGAGCACGTGGGGGTGGAACAAACCCTTCCAGGTGCGGTGCCAGGGACTCGTGTGTGGCACCAGCCCCTGACAGTCACAACTGCAAAAAACCAGAGCCATTACCCAGACAGAGGAAAATCCAGCCCAAAACGAGGAATGGAGTCTCCTGTAAGCCAAAGGTGGGAAGAAGTCAGCAAGGAAGGAAAAGAGGATGTAGGGATGATTCCCCCCGGGATCAAGCACAGCTGGCCCCTGAGGAGGGGTCTCTACCTGTCCCCTCTAAATCTGTCACCGTGGAACCTCCCAGAAAGACAGGAACTCAGCCTGGGAGAACTTCCCTGGATTCCTCCTGTCAAAGTGCCTCAGATGAGCTGGAGAAAAGCATCAGCAGTGAGAGTGAAAGCCTGGCAAAGCAGCTGGATGGAAGGAGAGGGGCAGAGGGTGGAAAACACCTGGATGGGGCAGGTGTGGCCTCAGGCACAGACAGGAAATGCAGGAACCACTCTGGATCCTCACCTGGGCCTTCTGGTGCCTCCCCTCAGCCTCAGGAGGAGGAAAACCAGGAACCCTCACACCTGCCTGGGAATAAAGCCCCTGACTCTGAGGAGGATGAAGGTGGGCAAATCCCATGGGAAAGGAAACCCTCATCCCATGTGGGTGTTGAGCACTGTTACTCATCTTGGAATGCTGCTTTGCTTTTGGGGAAGTGGCTCTTGGATTGCTGATTTAATTCCTTTTGGTTTCTATTCTGTGGAGAAGCAGAAATGCTGCTCCCTTCAGTGCTGGGGAAAGGTTTGGGTGGTGCCTGGGCTGTCTGGAATTCCTTAGGGTTTTCCATGGAAAGCTGTATTCCTGCCCTTTGAGCTCACAGTTGTTTTCCCTTGCTCCTCTCTGATAAGTTGAGATTAAATGTTTTTAAATGAGCAGGTGCAGGATCTTTAAACCAGCCAGCCCCATTCCTTCCCCTTTTTTGTCTTTTATCCACATGATCAGTTAGGAATTAGGATTCCCTAATTAGGAGTGTGCAGGTGGGACAGACCCTCTGGGGTCACACTCAGGTGTGTCAGACCGCCTGTCCCCTTGGGGTCACACTCAGGTGTGTCAGACCCCGTGTCCCCTCTATGGTCACACTCAGGTGTGTCAGGCCCTGTGTCCCCTCTGGGGTCACACTCAGGTGTGTCAGACCCCCTGTCCCCTCTGGGGTCACACTCAGGTGTGTCAGACCGCCTGTCCCCTTGGGGTCACACTCAGGTGTGTCAGACCCCGTGTCCCCTCTGGGGTCACACTCAGGTGTGTCAGACCCCCTGTCCCCTCTATGGTCACACTCAGGTGTGTCAGACCGCCTGTCCCCTCTGGGGTCACACTCAGGTGTGTCAGACCCCCTGTCCCCTCTGGGGTCACACTCAGGTGTGTCAGACCCCCTGTCCCCTCTATGGTCACACTCAGGTGTGTCAGACCGCCTGTCCCCTCTGGGGTCACACTCGGGTGTGTCAGGCCCTGTGTCCCCTCTGGGGTCACACTCAGGTGTGTCAGACCCCCTGTCCCCTCTGGGGTCACACTCAGGTGTGTCAGACCCCCTGTCCCCTTGGGGTCACACTCAGGTGTGTCAGACCCCCTGTCCCCTCTGGGGTCACACTCAGGTGTGTCAGACCCCCTGTCCCCTCTGGGGTCACACTCAGGTGTGTCAGACCCCGTGTCCCCTCTGGGGTCACACTCAGGTGTGTCAGACCCTGTGTCCCCTTGGGGTCACACTCAGGTGTGTCAGACCCCCTGTCCCCTCTGGGGTCACACTCAGGTGTGTCTCACCTGCCCTGAAGCTGATCCTGTTCTAATCCCTGGATCTTGCTGCTGTTGGCAGGGCTGGAACCTTCTGGGATGTCTTCAAGGAGAGTTTCCTCAGAGAGCCTCCCTCCACTCTCACCTCTGCTGGATGAAGAGGAGGAGAATTTCCCCAGTGTTCTGTCCCATCGAGGTGAGACATCAGCACGTGGCTGAGGCTCTTCCCCCTCCATGAGCTTCAGTTTGCCTCCAATCCATGGGGATTCCAGAACCCAGCTGTGTCCAGGCTCGGGATAAAATGCAGTTCCTGGGTCCACCAGGCTTTTTGCTGCAGAATGAAATGCAAATCCCTCAAACTGGGCAAGGGCCTGGGGTTGAAATTGCTGGGTTTCAGTTCCGAACTGCCTGTGCTGCATTTTGGGGTCGCTGTAAAAGCACTGAAGAGAAACTCCTGGAGTTTCTCCTGGAGGAGGAGAAGAGAGGGGCAGCATCTGTCTTGTTTTATTGTTTTTAAGGAAAATTTCCCTTCTTTTTCATGCCAGAACCCAAATTCTTTGAGGAAGGGATGTTGGTGTGGTGCAAGCTGCGACGCTATCCGTACTGGCCAGCTGTGGTAAGAGCAGCTCCTGCCTTCTCATATCCTGCTGATAAGGAGCAATTCCCAGTTCTGGAGTGACTTTTGCCCTCCCTGAAAATGTTAAAGACCTTCCAGTAGAAGCATTTCAAAACTGATAGAAGTAAATTTGGGCTAAAAGCACATAAAATGTGCTGTTTGTACCGGAGCACAGGATTATCCCAATTCTTTTGTCATGGAGCAGGACTTTGCTCCCAGTTTGTAAAAGAAAGGGGAGGCTCTTTGTGCACTGAAAGTGCCCCCTTTGAGGTACCTGGTTGTTCCTTCCACTCGAATTTTTCATATTTGTGTAATAAAGTTGCAACAAAAGGAAAGATTTAAGGGGGTGGGTTGTATCCACGGAAAAAAAATCCCTGCTTTATCAGGATTAGGATTTTTGAGCTTTTATCCTCTCTCCAGGTGAAGGCAGTGAAGAGGAAGCACCGGAGGGCCTGTGTGCTCTTCATAGATGGCACCACGAATGAGAAGAAAAAAGGGTAAATGTGGATTTTCATCCCATCCTGAACTTCCAGTCTCTGTTATTCCATGTTCTGCACCCATTTCCTGGTGCAGGGTGAGGACAGTCCCCTTCAGGTTGATCTGGGAGGGAGGGGCTGGGTCAGGTGAGGGTTGCAGGTGCTTTGTCATGCTGCAGGTTGAGGCAGCTCCTGAGGAATCAAAAACAAAACCAAGAAAAAAAAATCCCTGGAATGCAGCCAGTGTTTTACTTGTGCTGCCCAAACTTTCTGGAAACACTGGGCTGCCTTTAGCTTTGCTCCAAACCAGGTATTTCTCATTTGTTTGAAGATTCCATATTTTGAATTTACTCTGGAAGCAAAAACTGGTAAAATTTGTGCTCCTGAATTCCCTGGGAAATGGGATTTTCAGGGAGAAGCAGAACTGCAGTAAATAACCAGGGAAATGGGGCAGTGGAGTTGCACCTCTGACTGTGTTTCTTTCAAAGTTTCTCAGTGTCTCTGAAGAGCCTGAAGCACTTTGACTGTGAGGAGAAGCAGGAGCTCATAGTGAGTATCCCAGAGACCTGGAACTGCAGGGGTTGGGAAAACACAGCGGGAAATCCAGGATATGAATGGCCAGGGGAGGAATGTGGGCCTTGACCCCCTCAAAGCCACTCTCATTCCTGTGACAGCCACAGCAGGAGTTGTTTTACTCTGAGGAAACTTGAATTTGTTGTCACAGACCATTTCTGTCCCCTGCTTGGTGTCCTGGGCTGGAGCTCTTCCAGAGCTGCTGGATTTGGGACTGGAATATCCTCCTTGTTTTGTAGGAACGAGCTAAGGAGAATTATTCCCGGGAGATCGAGTGGTGCCTCCAGCTGATCCTGGACTATCGGATCCGAGTGGGTAAGGAGGAGCAGGTGACCATGGAATCACCAAATCCCAGGATGGTTTGGGTGGGAAGGACCTTAATGCCCATCCAGTGCCACCCCCTGCCATGGGCAGGGACACCTTCCACTGCCCCAGGGTGCTCCAAGTCCCGTCCAGCCTGGCCTTGGGCACTGCCAGGGATGGGGCAGCTTCTCTGGGATCTCATCCTGAGATCCATCAGGAAAAGGGAACCCCAAGCTTTGATTCTTGGGCTGAATGGAGCTGATCACTGAACCTGTTTTGGGTTTTTAGGTTGTCATTCTTTCACCGGGTCCTTCCTGGAGTATTTTGCTGCTGATATCAGTAAGTGAATCCCATTCCCTTTTGGAATTTTTCTCTTGGCTGGGTAAATGTAGATCCACCATTTACACACAAGTGACTTTGGCACCAGACCCAGAGAGGGGCTGCTGATAAATTTACAACACCCCATTATTGCAATTAAGGGTTTAATAAATTAAATTAAGTAAATATCAAGGGTTCAAGGCAATCAGGTCATGGAATCAGAGAACAGTTGGAGCTGTGACTGGTTCCTTATGTTGCAGAGTCCATGTCAACTCCCTAATATTTATTTATTTATTTTTAAGGCAAATAAATGTTCTGGTCATGTTTTTTTTACCTCTTTGGTAGGGAAGGAAGAAAAACTTCTCTCACCAATAAAATCCCTTATTTTCTATTGATAGGGATATGAAAACTCTTTGCACACCTAAATATAAATTCTTGTGGTGTCTCTTTCAGGCTACCCAGTCAGGAAAGAGGGGTACCAGAGTGTGGTGCAGATGGCATTCCCAAACACAGAGGAGGAAGGGGCTGGAGGGTCTTCCTCAGACACTTCCCCTCAGAAACCCCCGAGGAAGCTCCTCCCTGACAGGACCAGAGCTGCCAGGGACAGGGAGAACAAGAAGCTGGTGGAGTTCATAGTAAAGACAAAAGGGGCTGAAGAGCATCTCTTAGGGATCTTGAAAAGTGGGAAACAATCCCGCTGGCTGAAGAAATTCCTGAATTCCAGCCGCTACATGACCTGTGTGGAGACGTATTTGGAGGATGAGGAGCAGCTGGACCTGGTGGTTGGGTACCTGAAGGAGGTGTACAGGGAGATGGACACCAAGAACCTGCACCAGATCCTGGGGGATGGCATCAGGTTCATCTCAGATGTGCTTTTACCTGAGGTGAGGGAGCATGAAAAGGAGGGGAAATTAACTGTGAAGAGAGAAATAACACAAATTATCATTATTTTTTCCTCTGGTGTGACGTGGTTCCTGTGGAATGACGTGGGGAAAGTTCCCAGAACTGAGCCAGGCAGAAATACTCACCCCTGCCCACAGCATGAGTCACTCAAATGCTGATTTTTAAGCACAGAAAGGAGAAGCTTTAGGCAGTTTGTTGTTTTTAAAGGCAGACTGATCGTTTTCTGATGGATTTTAATTACTTCTGAAATGCTTCAAAGCTTTGTTTGGGGGTTTTTATTTTAATTTGGCAACTTCTTAGGGTTTTCTTGGTCCTTTGTGTGTGTCGAGGTGGGGGGTGGTGTGTTGGCTGCTTTTGCAGTTGTTGGAAATTCTTCCCAGGAATTTTCCCAGGAGAACATCAACTCCTGTAGAAACAAAATTAATGTGAAGAATATTTTAATCTGAGGATAAAAACACTCCCCTGGGGATGGCACAGAACAAGTTCATATTATTTATTTAAGAATTTCAGGCACACAATGAGTGGTTTCATCCAAAGTTTCCAAGTGATTGAGGAACCCTTTCCTCAAAATATGCTCAGCTGAGGCAGTTTCAAATCCCTTGCTGTAGTTTAGGTTTGTTTATTGATTATTATTGTTAATTATTCAATGCTTTTCTAGGCTATCATCTGTGCCATTGCTGCTGTGGATGACATCGATTATGAGAAGGCAGAAGAGAAGTACATTAAAGGACCACCTGTGAGCAAAAGGTAGATTTGTTTGCAGTATTTTTCCAAGGTTTTTTACTCCTTTTTTGTCGGATACAGAAAAGGTTTGAGGTGAGGGCAGGAGAGCTCAGGCTCCTCCTCCTCCTGTGAGGGACAAAACGTGGAAAATGTCCCAGCTGAGCTACTCCAAACTGCAAACTTTAATGAGTCCAGATTATTTAATCTGGACAATGATATCTTTTGTCAAATTTATTTTAAAGCATCTATGTTTTTCTTCCCAGAGAGAGAGAGTTATTTGATGAGCAAATCCTGGGAAGCAAAAAGCTCAAGACGGAGCCGGAGCCTGCGGAGAGCTGAGGAGTGGCCGGGGCTGCCCCGGGGCCAGGTGTAAATAACCAGTGGTGATTTGTATAAAACGTGGCATTCTTTGTAAAGTCTGTGTGTATATTCCCAAATATTCTGCTCCCAGACCCAGCTGGCTCTCAGCCCTTGCTGCTTCCCGTGGCCTCGCCGTGTTCAGCTGCCTGTGATCTGTTGGATCCACCTGGATCCTCATCCATCAGTGCCCTCCTGGGGGGCTGGCAGAGCCCCCCAGTGCTGTGCAGAGCTGCCTGCTGCTACACCAACTTCCATCGGGATTCTTTTAGCCAAATACCCGGCATGGGAAGGGCTCCTGTCCTGGTTTGTGGCCAGTGGTGCCTGGTGGCCTCGCTGCTCTCGACATAAAACCAGAGGGTTCCTGCAGGAAACACTCCCGGGGGGGTTCACCCTTCCTGCTGCACGTATCTCCAAGTGTGGGAAGTCAGGCTGGTGCCTGGATCCATACCTGGATCACAAAGCTTTGGGCTTTTGTTGTTATGACAGGTACAATTCCATGGGGAGGGAATCCAGGTGTGCTTAAACAAAAACATTCCCTTTTCCTAGAACATTGAACCACTGGAATGCTGGTTTGTTGCCTCTTTTGAGGCTGTGAATTTAGGGAGGCTTTAATTGTCTTTTTCTCATCTAAATTCCCAATTTAATCCTGCCCAGCTCCCTGCCCACCTTTGCTGGAGCCGTGGCACATGGAAGCAGTGTCACCAAGAACTAATTAATGATGAATAATGATAAATGATACATAAAACCCCCTGATTAGGGTTTCTCTGTGATAATGAAATGTGATCTCCTTGCCTGTCCAGTAAAACCCAGGATGATTTGAAATGAAGGAGTTTCAAATTGGGATCCAGATGTCTATCCTGGCTGTAGCAATTATCTGAATATATTTTAATTACACTTCTAATTGCTCTGTGCCCTCTAATGAGTTTCACCACGGAATCCTTACTCCCGTTATCTCAAGTACCTCAATGATAGGGACAGGCCAGGAAGTGAGGGTTTTATTAAAACTTGTGAGGAGGGATAATGAGTTTTATGGGATTGTATAAAAAATTAACGACAGGCTTAACTCAGAGCTGTGAGTGGCACTTTCCCTTTGGAGGTGAGAGGCTGGGGAGGGATTTCCTGCCCCTCATCCTGGTGCTGTGAGGTAATTTGGAGATGGGGGATCAACTTCCCCCTCTTTACATTAACCCTGTGTTCCCTTCTCAATCAAAATTCCTCAAGTGCTGATAAGATCCTGCTCCACACCAGTGCACAGAAGCAGAACCACCTCACCTCGTCTTCACTGCAGCTGTGGAACCCTGGAATGGTTTGGGTTGGAAGTGTCCTTAAAGCCCATCCATGGGCAGGGACACCTTCCCCTATCCCAGGTTGCTCCAAGCCCCATCCAGCCTGGCACTGGACGCTTCCAGGGGTAACCCTGACCTTGTACCACCCCCATCCAGTGCTGCCCAACCAGTCACTCACTGGTACTGGACCCCAGGCTCAGCCTCACCATGTACAAATCACGTGGACCTAATAAAGTGGGATGATGTGAATCATCAAAGATTTGCTGCTTTTGTTTAATTATTTTAGTCTGTGGTGGGTGGTGCTCAGGCTGGTGCTTCCACCCCGGTTTTCCAGCAGGTGAGGATTGTTTTTATACATCAGATAAAGCTGTAATATCCTGTCTCTGTCTCACATTAATAATCACTGGAAAATGAACTCGCTGGTTTCTGTTCTTGTGCTTTATTTAAAAGGGCCTGGTGTACACACTCTGCTTGTGATTTTCCAGTGTTAATTAATCCACATTCCCTCAGCTGCCTCCTCAATGCTCGGTGTTAGATCATGAACTCATATTTATTATTAATTCATAATTTATATTTATTTAATCTCTTTAATAATATTTATCATTAATCCAGCGTTACATCCCACAGTGCTTCACCCCTCCCTGCCTGTGTGCGTGTGTTTCCAGGATATTAAAACGATCAGGGGCAGAGGTGGGGGAGGAAATGACAATTCCTGAAGCCTCGGGGTGGCGAGGGGGGGATGTTTTGGGGTGAAAACAGCGCTTTTGCAACCCGAGTCCCGGCAGGAAAAGAAGCTTTTGCCGAAACCCGGGATCGAACCAGGGACCTTTAGATCTTCAGTCTAACGCTCTCCCAACTGAGCTATTTCGGCTGCACGAGCGCGCTCCGCCCCCCCCCGCCCGTCACCGTCGGTAGCGCCGCGCCGGGCGGGGGGACACGGGGGGGACACGGGGGGGACTACGGGACACGGGGACGGGATATGGGACACGGGGGGGGGGGCTACGGGACACGGGGACGGGATATGGGAAACGAGCACAGGACACCGGACAGGCGGGACACGGGGATGGGACACGGGACACAGACACGGGATATGGGGCACGGGGGGGGGGGCTACGGGACATGGGACACGGGCACAGGACAGCGGACAGGCGGGACACGGGCACAGGACAGCGGACAGACGGGACACGGGGACGGGACACGGGACACAGACACGGGATATGGGGCACGGGGGGGGGGGGGCTACGGGACACGGGGACGGGGCACGGGACACGGGCAGAGGACAGCGGACAGGCGGGACACGAGCACAGGACAGCGGACAGACGGGACACGGGGACGGGACACGGGCAGAGGACAGCGGACAGGCGGGACACGGGGACGGGACACGGGCAGAGGACAGCGGACAGACGGGACACGGGGACGGGACACGGGCAGAGGACAGCGGACAGGCGGGACACGGGGACGGGACACGGGCAGAGGACAGCGGACAGGCGGGACACGGGGACGGGCGCGCCACGGGACAGGCGGGACACGGGGGCAGCCGTAAGGCCTGTCAGCGCGGTCTCTGTGGCGCAATCGGTTAGCGCATTCGGCTGTTAACCGAAAGGTTGGTGGTTCGAGCCCACCCAGGGACGGTCGCTTCATATTTTCCTGCGCGACCGCGGCTCCGCCGCAGCCCCGGGACCGCGCCCTTCCCCCCGGGGTCCCGCGGCGGCTCCGGGGCGGTCCCGGGATGGCCCCGGGGCGGCCCCGCTCGCCTGGAATCGTTTTGCCGCGGGCCGGGGCGGGGCCGGCGGGTGCCTCCGGAACTCCCCGCGCGGGCCGCGTTTCCCGCCGGAGCGCTGAGGCGGTGCTGCGCCGGGCCCTTTAGCGGGTGCACCGCGCCAGAGGTTGCGTGAAGGGCTGCGGAGAGATGGCGGCGCTGGGCCGTGAGCGGGGCCGGGAGCGGGATAGGGACGGGGGGGGGAAGAGGGACGGGACAGGGACCGGTTCGGGGACCGGGACAAGCCCTCTGCCCTCCGCGGAGTGACTGACCGGGAGGGAGCCCTGAGGGGACACCGGGCCGTTCCCGGCCCTCGGCCGTGGCCCCCGGCCGGGCTGAGCTCTCCCGTCCTCTGTTGCAGGTCTCCGGCTCCCCGCGCACGGTGTGCTGGGCTGGCGGTGAGCGCTGGGGCTGGGAGGAGCGGGGCGGTGGGACCCGGGGCTGGGGAGGCCGGGGCAGTGACAGCGCTGCCCCCGGGGCTGGGGGTGAGGGGACCAGAGAGCCGCGGCTGAAGGGCTCCCCGAGCTGGGGGTGGGCTGGGGCGCCAGTGGGGGTCTCCTTCCCCACTGGGGTTTGCGAAGCACGGGCTCCCGGGAGGGCTTTAGTGTCACCCTGTCACCTTGTGCGGGGCCTTTCTGTCCCCCAGGCCCGGTGCTGTGGGTCCCGTTCACGCTCAGCTGCTCCATCAGACGCCGGTGGCCGATCACGCTGACAGGTAACAGCTCCTGCCCTGGGGACAGGGAACAGCAGGCTGTGTCCCCGCTCCCGCGGGCAGGGCGTCCCAGCGGCACCTCCTGTCAGGCGTCTCCTCAGTTCCTTGCTAAAATCCAGGGAGAACCGGCAGCTCTGCGAGCCCTGGGGATGAGCAGCTGGGGGCTCTCTGTAGCCGGGGTATGGCCATGGGGCTCTGCCTGAGCACCAAACCCACAGATCCCACACTGGGGGAGAATCCTCTGCTACAAACAGAGGGGGTGGGATTGTCATTCCTCAGGGAATCACAGCCCCGTGGGATAAAGACTGATTGTGCAGGGAAGTAACTGGAGAGTGATGGCTCTGGGCTGGTCCTTTCAGCTCTGTCCAGGTCCAGAAGAGCTCTGCTGTCGTCCAGAGGAAATCCTACGTCCCCAGCAGCCGTGGCGAGTACGTCATTGCCAAGCTCGATGACCTGGTCAACTGGGCACGGCGGGTGAGTGCGGAGTTACCGTGCTCCCCTGGGATCGAGGGACAGAGGGTGACAGATGGGAGGCACCTCCTGCTAGGGATAAAAATAGGCTCAGAGCTCCCGTGGCCGAGTTCTGTGGCCAGAGGGTGACATTTGGGGTCCAGTGACAGAGCGGGAGAGAGGCTGAAGGCGCTGAGGGCGTGTGTGGGGTCTGGAACTGCCCTTTGGTCACCAGCAAAAGGCACTTGCTGGAGTTGTCCCTGCCCCAAGCAGCTACTCTGCCTGTGGGGAAGGTGACACGAGTGACAGTGCCCTGGGTCTGCTGCGCTCTGCCTTCTCTGCTGGGCTGGTCCTTCTCTGGCCACCACTGTCCCTGTGGGGCCCTGAGGTGTCCCTTCTCCACTGTCCCTTCTCCAGGGCTCTGAGCTGTCCCTTCTCTGGCCACCACTGTCCCTGTGGGCTCCTGAGCTGTTCCTCCTTCACTGTCCCTTCTTCAGGCCCCAATCTGTCCCTTCTCCTCTGTCCCTGTGTGACTCTGAGGTGGCTTTAGCAGTGTCAGAGGCTCAGGGGAGCAGCTCTGGACCCGTTCAGGCTGCACACCCAGCTCTCCCTGAATCTATTCCTCTGTGGGTTTTGCTCGTCACACCTTGAACTTCCCGTGTGTCACCCACACTGTCCCTGAGCTCCTGCCTGTCCCCTGTGTCCCCACAGAGCTCCCTGTGGCCGATGACCTTCGGGCTGGCCTGCTGTGCCGTGGAGATGATGCACATGGCAGCCCCTCGCTACGACATGGATCGCTTCGGGGTCGTGTTCCGGGCCAGCCCCCGCCAGGCCGACGTCATGATCGTGGCAGGGACCCTGACCAACAAAATGGCCCCGGCTCTGCGCAAGGTACCAGGGACCACAGGGACCTCGGGCACGGCGGGGGGAGGTGGGAATGATCCCAAATATCCCTGTTCCGCAGGTCTATGATCAGATGCCGGAGCCTCGCTACGTGGTGTCCATGGGGAGGTGAGTGCTGGGTTATCCCCGGTGCCGTGGGGGGGATTCTTTGCTTGTTTGTGTTTTCAAGTTCTTAAAGAGGCCTTGTAGAGCAGAGCAGAAAGGCTCCTTCTGGGAATGATGTGTGTGAATCCTCCCAGGGATAGATCTGGGGGGGGTTTGCAGCTGCCGGACTTGTGCATATCCGGAATCCCAGAGTTTGCTTTTGGCTTTCAAAATGCTTCTGCTGTGCAGTGTGGAATCTGCTTCATGAAGGGACTCAGCTGGAATCTGCTCTGAGGGGACTTGGTTGGAATCTGCTCCATGGGGGACTCGGTTGACTCCATGGTCTCAGAGGTCTTTTCCAACCTGAGTAATTCCACGATTCTCACAGCTCTTTTGTCCCCCGCACTGGGGCTGAGGGTGGCCGGTCCAGGCTGGAACAGGACAAATTCTGGGAAAGCTCTGAGGCAAAACAGAAGGTTTTGCAGCAGAGAGGAAGGACAGCAAAATCTGCTTTGTGGGGGTGATGGGAACAGTTCCGTTGGGTTGGATTCAGCTGAAAACACGCCAGGCAGGGCTCGTGATGGGATGGTGTCACCTGCGAGTCCCTCCCTGTGAGCTCTCAGCTGGTGGCTCCGAGCCTGGCAGTGCCCACCTGCCCAGGGCCACCTTCCCTTGGCCTCCTGCTCACCTTCCTGGGCTGACACTGTCCCTGTCCTGCAGCTGTGCCAACGGCGGGGGCTACTACCACTACTCCTACTCTGTGGTGAGGGGCTGCGACCGCATCGTGCCCGTGGACATCTACGTGCCAGGTACAAGGGGCAGCTCTGCCTGGGAGCAGGGCAGGGAGAGGGGAATTCTCTGCGTCTGGATGTAGGTTTGAAAGGTTTTCCTGTCTCAGAGCAGTGGGGAAGCTGCAGCAGCTGCAGGGGTTGTGGGGAGGGAAGGGTTGTGCCGGTGGTGGCACCAGCAGTGGGGTGGGAGGTGGGTTTGGATACACCTGGGCTGGAATCAAAGAATTGCTATGTTTGATAAAAGAACTTCTTGATAAACACCATCAATTTAGTTTCTTTACACTCCTGCCTGTGCCAGCCACGAAGCCAGAGGGGAGTCAGCTTTGGGATAAATCCTGGGGCTGTCATCTCATCTGCTGGCTCCAGCTCCGTGCAGGTCCCAGCCCTGTGACCTTCCTCCCTTCCTCCCCTCTTTCCTTCTCCTCTCTCTCAGGTTGCCCACCCACAGCTGAGGCTTTGCTGTACGGGATCCTGCAGCTGCAGAGGAAAATCAAGAGGGAGAGGAGGATGCAGATCTGGTACAGGAAATAGCCTTTATTTATGTCCCCACTCACTGCCCCCCCCCGGGCACTGCTCACTTTTACGCACAAATCCGGCTCCTCACGCGCCTTCCAATAAAACTCTACCTGGTCCAGGTGCTTTCCTGTCTTTAATAAACCCCTCTGACCTGAGGTGTTGAAAAACTGGGCTAAAAAAGCAGGAGCTGAATTTGAGAACACTGCTGAGTTGGTTTCTGGTCTGAACAACCTGGCAGGGAAGGTGAATGATGTCATATCGTGACATAACGGCCTTGCCAGACCTTGTGTTTTAGCTTTGTTGGGAAGTTTTGAGACCAACACATGTCCAGCTGATCCCTGAGCCCTCCCTGAGCTCATCCCTTACTCACCACCTGCTCCTTGTTGGTAATTCCTACACAGGATCGAATAAATCCATAATATTTGTGTGCACAGGGGCCAGAAATGAATTCAGTTTCCAGAACAAGTAAAATATCGATGCTTAAAATCAAAATGTGATGAATAAAACTGAATGTAGAGCTCCTTAGCAGGGTAGGGATAAAGCAGCCTGTCCTGGATGCACCCCAGGAGCCTGGGATGAGGAATGGCCGTGCCTGAGGGACAAACACACTTTGGAAAAACAAATAAATCGCCCAGGGATGGCAGTTTGGGTATTTAATTCCTTTTAATGGACTTTATCCCTTCCAGGGAGAGAGGAAACATTAATGGAGCTGTGGGGGGGTGCTGGGGCTGGGATTTGCTGCCGTGGGCTTTGGCTGAAGATGTTGGGAAGCTGCCCTGGGGAGTTGCTTCAGGAGGAGCTGAAATGCCTCAAAATGCCCTATTTCTCCCACCTGGTTTGGATTATTTGGCTCTTGTGGGAAGCCAACCTGTGATTTCTCAAAATGGTCCCATTTTTAGAGGAAAGGGCTGGTTCTGGAACCCCTTTGGCCAAAGGCTCCGACCCACAGTCTGAAATTCCAGCTTAATTGAGAATTTCAAGTCTTGAGGGGACAGAGCAGGGTGGGATCTTCTTCCACAGAGCCCACAAGACCCCTCCAGGGCACGGGGCTCCTGGGAGTTTCCTGTCCTTTTGTCCCCTGGAATCCAGCACTTCCATCCCAAATCTCCCCCCACCTCCGGATGAATCCGCTCAGATCTCTCGGGGGCATCAAAGGAGATCAGAGCTTTTCACCTCCTCATCAGCACAAGCCCAACCCCTGCTCCCCGGGGCTGGCCCCTCAGTGTTTGAGGACGGTGGGGGTGATCATCCTGGGGTGGGAGTAGTAGCGGCACTCGCGGGGCGGCTGCAGCTCCATCACCCTCGTGCTGATGTTCTCCCGCTTGAACCCCGCCTGCACCAGCGGCCCCACCTGCGTCTCCTGCGGGAGAGGAGAGGAGGGGAGGGAGGAGCAGCCGAGGGTTGGGGTGTTTGGATGCGAGAGGGGACAGCGCAGCTGCAGGGACACGGGAGAGCGCCAGCAGCCGAGGGAAAAACCCTCTGAGCTCCCCTCCGACGTTCCCTGCCCATCCGCAGCACCACGGAGGAGATCCACAGCCATCGAGTGCTCTGGCTCATCCCGGGCACAGCTTTGTGGAGGGGAACAACTCACCTCAAACATCTTCTCGATGTCGCTGTAGCTGCTCTTGAGCAGCTCCCCCCACGAGGTCAGGTTGCAGTAGGTGAGGACCCCTCCGGGCCGCAGCAGGCGGAAAGCGTGGCCCTGCCCCGGCATTCCGGGGAGCCGGGTCAGCTCCTGCCGCTCAGCACCGGCCCCAATTCCCCTCCGAGTCCCAGCTCCTCCCGCTCAGCACCGGCCCCAATTCCCCTCCGAGCCCCAGCTCCTGCCGCTCAGCACCGGCCCCAATTCCCCTCCGAGCCCCAGCTCCTCCCGCTCAGCACCGGCCCCAATTCCCCTCCGAGCCCCAGCTCCTCCCGCTCAGCACCGGCCCCAATTCCCCCTCCGAGTCCCAGCTCCTGCCGCTCAGCACCGGCCCCAATTCCCCTCTGAGCCCCAGCTCCTCCTGCTCAGCACCCGGCCCCAATTCCCCTCCGAGCCCCAGCTCCTCCCGCTCAGCACCGGCCCCAATTCCCCCTCTGAGCCCCAGCTCCTCCCCACAGAGCTGCTGCTCCCCGCGGTGCTACCTTGATGAAGTTGAACTGATGTGTGTGCCAGGTGTCCTCCGACAGCGGGTAGGTGTCGTACAGGATCCCTGCCCGGGAACACCGGGGGCCGCCCGTTAGCTGGGAGAGACCCTGAGGGGCTCGTGTGTCCCGGGAAAATCCCCCTTCATGGCCTGGTATTGTTATTTTCCTATTTCAATTTGCCCCCCCTTGTCTCTGATCCCTGGAAGGCAGCGATTTGATGGTCCCCAAGATAAGGATCCACCCCCAGGACAAAGATCTGCCCCCCAGGACAAGGACCCCAGGGACACAGCTGTGCCCTGTCCCCATGCCCATGGGAGGATACGGGCTCCACCCACACCCTGGTGAAATTGCTCCCCCTTTCCATGGTTCAGGGATGTCCTGGGATGCCCTGGGCTTTGCTGCACCCCCACTCTGCCGTGGGGACCCCACCCCACGCCCTCCCTGTCCCGCTGTTGATGTCTCACCGCTGAAGTGCCCATCTGGCAGCGTTGGCACCACGTCCTCCCACAGCCCCTTCAGGGGCACCACCTGTGGGCGGGGGGCAGGGGGATGAGCTGGGGGGGTCACAGGCACCCCCCAACCCTGGCCCAGCCCCCCCTGCCCCTGACCTTGTGTGGCTGTGCCTTGGCCCACTGCTCCAGGCGCCGGAAAACGCCGTCGTTGCACTCGATGATCCAGTGCTCCTCGATGTTGAATTCCTGCACCTTGGAGGCTGCGATGGCCATCCCGAACCCCACCTCGAGCACGCGGCCGCCTGCAGATGGAACCCAGCACTCACAGCTCTGGGTTTTCTCTGCCTCGAAACCCCCCAGCCCTGAATTCTGACCCATTCTTCCCCCCCAAGAAAGGCTTTTTCTGTGCGGGTTGGGAGCACGTGGTGCTGCCAGCACTGAGGGGAGAAGTCAGGAGCAGCCCCGTGTCCCTGTCACCTGCTGCCCCCCACACAGCGACCCTTTACCCCCACCAAACCCCCCCAGTTGATCCCAGTGGAAATAACGTCCAACCCTCCCTGTGCCGGGGAAACAGCCCCAAAAGCGACAGGTCCTGGGAGGGGGAACAGCCCCAAAAACAGCAGGGCCTGGACAGGAGGTGGCTGCATCCCCTCCACACGTCCCCATCCCCTTTCAAGAATATGTCACCCTGAGACAAGCACACAAGTGCCCCCATGGCCCTGCTGCCCCGTTACCCTTCGAGGCGGCCACGGTGGCCAGCGAGTGCATGTAGGGAGTCTCCCAGCGCTCCATCACCGGCTTGCCCAGGATCTCCAGGTGGGCATCGGGCTCATCGTAGCCCGCTGTGGCTTCCCTCCAGGCTGCCCTGCAGTCCTCGCCCTCAGTGAAGATTGGCCCCGCCGCCGCTCCGGAGCTCATGGCTGCAGGAGGAAAGTCCAGCTGGATGGGCCGAGACGTGCCAGGGGAGGGAAAGAAAGGGCCACTGGGCTCTTGGCCGGCTTTAAATAGCCCTGCTGGAAAGTGCTGAGTGTGCACAACCGGCTGGGGCCCCTCCAGGGATCGGGAGCCCTTATCGGGAATGGGAGCCCTTATCAGGAACGGGGCACCACGGGGCAGGCTGGGACTGCCAGGCCGGAGTGGTCACACATGGCCTGGGGGGTCACTGGGGTGATCCGGGGGGTGCAGAGGATGTCCCTGCTCCCGGTGGCACCGTGCTGTGCACGGCCGGAGGGGGTATGACCAGCATTCCGTGGTGGAGCCGGGCCGGATCAGGGCGGACATGGAGGAAGGGGTTTTCCCTGTGCATGGTGCTGTGTCCCACGCTGTGCCCCGTGCTGTGCCACACGCCGGGGCTGTGCCACGGTGTCCCCGCACTATCCCACGCAGCAGGACCCCCATGCCGCCAGCCCCGCTTCACACCACACCCGGGCCGTGCACAGCGCTGTGCGTGACAGGGGTGACCCGCACAGAGCCGGGCTGGACCGTAAGGGCTGGAGGGAGGGTCCCGGGGGGCTGCAGGCGGTGCTGAGCCAAGCGCGGGCTGGGGAGGGATCCTCCAGGTGGGCAACGGGACCCCGCAGGTGAGCGGTGGGACCCCCGGGATGAGCAATGGGATCCCCGGGGATGGGCAGTGGGATCCCGGGGGTTGAACGATAGGACCCTGCGGGTGAGCGGTGTGGACCCCACGGACCCCGGGGATGGGCAGTGGGACCCCGCTGACGGGCAGAGGGACCCCGGGGATGGGCAGTGGGACCCCGGGGATGGGCAGAGGGACCCCGCTGACCCCGGGGATGGGCAGTGGGACCCCGCGGACCCCGGGGATGGGCAGTGGGACCCCGCGGACCCCGAGGATGGGCAGAGGGACCCCGGGGATGGGCAGAGGGACCCCGCTGACCCCGGGGATGGGCAGTGGGACCCGCTGACCCCGGGGATGGGCAGTGGGACCCGGGGATGGGCAGTGGGACGCCGCGGACCCCGGGGATGGGCAGAGGGACCCCGCGGACCCCGGGGATGGGCAGTGGGACCCCGCTGACCCCGGGGATGGGCAGTGGGACCCCGGGGATGGGCAGAGGGACCCCGCTGACCCCGGGGATGGGCAGTGGGACCCCGGGGATGGGCAGTGGGACGCCGCTGACCCCGGGGATGGGCAGTGGGGCCCCGGGGATGGGCAGAGGGACCCCGCTGACCCCGGGGATGGGCAGTGGGACCCGCGGACCCCGGGGATGGGCAGAGGGACCCCGGGGATGGGCAGTGGGACGCCGCTGACCCCGGGGATGGGCAGTGGGGCCCCGGGGATGGGCAGAGGGACCCCGCTGACCCCGGGGATGGGCAGAGGGACCCCGCTGACCCCGGGGATGGGCAGTGGGACCCGCGGACCCCGGGGATGGGCAGAGGGACCCCGGGGATGGGCAGTGGGACCCGCGGACCCCGGGGATGGGCAGTGGGACCCGCGGACCCCGGGGATGGGCAGTGGGACCCCGGGGATGGGCAGAGGGACCCGCGGACCCCGCGCACGCCCCGCCCCCCCCGCGCGCGCGGACTGCCCTTCCCGCCGGCCCCCGCGCGCGCGCGCGGCCACGCCCCTCCCGCCCCTCCCAGGGCGCGGCCCCGGAGACCCCGTAGCGAGGGGCGGGTGCGCGCGCAGCGGCGGCGCTGAGGGAGCGCGAGCGCGCGGCGGGGGGGGCCGGGCCGGGCCGGGGGCGGCGGGGGGGGAACCGGGACACGGGAACCGGGACACGGCCGGGAGCGCCCGCCCGCGGCCCCGCGACCCGCCGCTGGCGCCGCCGCCACCGGAGGGAAGAGCCGGGCGCGACCCCGGAGGAGCCGCCGCCATGAACAGCGTGGGAGGCGCCGATGAGATCGGGTGAGGGGAAGAGGAGGGCGACGCGCTGGGACGGGGCGGGGGGAGAGGTTCGGTCACCTTTTCCCGCAACCTCAGGAGAGGGTCTCACCGGGGCTCCCCCGAGCCAGGAGGGCTGAGGGGGGACCGGTGCTGGGCTGGGGAGGCTGAGGGGGGGGCCGGTCCCGGGCCGGGAGTGCTGAGGGGGGGCCGGTCCCGCCATGTTGGGGCCGTGAGGGCGCACACACCCCCCATCCCGTCACGTGACCGGCGCGCGCGCGGGGCTGCGGCAGGTGCGCGCGCCCAAGGTCACCCGCCCGCGGCGCTTCCCGCGCCCGCCCGCACCGGATCCCCCCGTGTCCCACTCGCGTCCGACCTCGTGTCCCTTCGTGTCCCTTCGTGTCCCTTCGTGTCCCTTCGTGTCCCTTCGTGTCCGCCTCTCCTGTCAACTAAGGCGGAGACGCGGGGCGGGGGGACAACACGCCGGTGGAGGGAGGGGATTGTCCCGCTCTGCTGGTACGGCCTCACCTTGAGTCCTGCGTGCAGTTTTAGGCGCCACGATGTAAGGAGGATACCGAGGTGTTAGAGAGAGTCCAAAGGAGGGCAGCGGACATGGTGAAGGGCTTTGAGGGGAAGCCTTAGGAGGAGTGGCTGAGGTTACTTGGTGTGTTCAGCCTGGAGAAGAGGAGACTGGGAAGAGACCTTATCGCAGTCTGAAACTTACTCGTGAGGGGAAGCAGAGGGGCAGCTCCGATCTCTGCTCTCTGGGACGTGGGGCAGAACCCGAGGGAAAGGCTGGAGCTGTGTCCGGGGAGGTTTAGGCTGGATATCAGGGAAAGGTTTTTTTTTCGCAGAGGGTGGTAGGCACTGCCCAGGCTCCCCAGGGAATGGTCCCGGCCCCAAGGCTGCCAGAGCTGCAGGAACATTTGGACAACGCTCTCAGGCACAGGGTGGGATTGTTGAAGAGTTCTGTGCAGGGCCAGGAATTGGATTCGATGGTGCTTGAGGGTCCTTTCTGTGATTCTGTGAACCCGCTGGAGACTTTGTTCTGGTGACTCATCAGGGCCGCCCCGAGGGGCCTGGGCTGGAGGAGGGGGAAGACGGTGGGACAAAGGCAGCACTGGGAGCTTCCCCTCGCCCTCCGTGTCCCCCCGCAGCCCTCCGGAGCTCCCCTCTGCTGTCCTCTGCTCGGGATGCGTTCCAGGCAGGAGAATCCCGCTTTTAATTGTTCCCGGGGCTTTTTGTGGCTTCAAACCGAAAACCTGACACAAGTCTGGTTCTTCTGACGTGCTTTTAGAGTCATAGAAAGGCTTGGGTTGGAAGGGACCTTAGAGATCATCCAGTTCCACTCAGTGTTACTCTGTTTGAGAGCTGTACCCTAGTGACATTGAAATTATCAGACTGCAGACTTGGGCAGGGTAGAACTTGAAGTAGCAAAAACCAAATTAAAAAATCCTTGACTGGTTCTTCCACTTCAAGTTTTGGCACAAAATTTGCCCATCAGAACTGGTCACCTTGCTTGAAAGTGGAAGCATAAACCACTTGTCCCGTGCTGCTTTGTAAGCTGCTTATTTACTGCATGTTCTTTATTTGTAAATCCTAAAAATACAGGAGGCAGGATAAGTGATTGGAATATCATGTTGGAATGGTTTGGGTTGGAAAGAACCTTAGAGATCATCTAGTTCTAACACCTACTGCATGAGGCCTGTTTAGATATGTAGGTTTTGCTCTGAAAGTGGTTTTATTTGCTCCTGGGCCTTAATCACTGTCTGATGCCTTATGAGAGACCTGATCAGGTCTCACTTCTCGAGCTGTAGGTGAGCGCCAGGCTCCAGGTTATTCTGTGGAATATCATCAGCTCCCCTCCTGAGCAAGCTCGGCTGTCCCAGAGTTTGTTCCCAGTCACAGGCTGTGATCCTTTGGAGCTGTAATCAGATTGGGAAGGATTGGGGGTTAATCAAAGAGGGAAATTTTATTTATTTTTCTCCCCCAAGAGCGCTCAGAGGGAAAGGTGAGAGTGTAGAACAAACGACAGCTGCTCCAGCCCTGGGAAGGAAGCTCTGGTTTAAAGCTGTTGTGAGAGGCAAGTCTGGAGGGGAAGTTATGAATTCAACTGCTTTTCTAGGCAGAGGTTTTAAGAAAAAACACTTACGGAGGCTGTAAGCCTTGCAGGTGTGTTGGCATGGGTAGGGAGGGGCCTTTTGAGTGTTATTTGTTGTAATTAATTAGTACTTGGGGCTGGTTTGGATGAAGAAAAGTGCTGATCCTGGTCCTTCTGTCCTGCAGCTGATGGGGGCTGTGCTGAGGTGTTAATCAAACTCCTTATTATTTATGTAGGCAAAGAGTTTGTGCTTCTGTTGAGTTTTGGTGGTTTTAAAATACCTGTACATGCTTTTTTTACTAATTCTGGGATGATTTGCTCCAGCAGCAAGTACGTTTATAGCAACAAAGAATAAATCAGCAATTAAAATTCTCACAGGAAGCAGTGAGGTGGAACACTTGGTTAAAACTTATTATTCAGCTGCAGCTTCTGAGGAGTCATTATCCCACTTTCTGCTCCTGAAGTGATCCCTGTGGGAATTGTGCTGCTTCAGGGGTGCTGCACCTGTTGGGGTCTCACTGCTCATGGTGGACAGACGCACCTGCCCAAAAAACAGGCTGGTGGTTTGTGTTGTCACCTGGCTGTGCTGGGAGTGGCTTTGCATTCCAGTGGGGATGGACTGTAGTGTCCTCCAGCCTATAAATTTGGAGCTTTATGGAGGTGTGTGAACTAAAAACATAGAGGAGCCTGAGGGGAGACTCACCACGGTCTGCAGCTTCTTCCCAAGAGGCAGCACCAAGCTCTGCTCTCTGGGACCAGGGGCAGAACCTGAGGGAACAGCTGGAGCTGTGCCTGGGGAGGTTTAGGCTGGATATCAGGAAAGGTTCTTCCCCAGAGGGTGCTGGGCACTGCCCAGGCTCCCCAGGGAATGGTCCTGGCCCCAAGGCTGCCAGAGCTCCAGGAGCGTTTGGACAGCGCTCCCAGGGATGTGATTGTTGGGGTGTCTGTGCAGGGCTGGGAGTTGGACTCGTATGTTTGTGGGTCCCTTCCAACTCTGGATATTCTATGAGCTTTTTATGTTTCTATGAATTTAATAACTGCCAGCCCATAAACTGTTAGGACCAAAAGTTTTCTGGGATGGAGCTTGGGTAATGCCTTTGGAAAGATGCAGCTGAGTGTGGGGGCAGGAGCACTCACACAACCATCCTGCCTCACTGCTGTCCTGTACGATACCACATCTCGATTTTTATAAACTCTGGCCCTGCTCAGTGTCTTCAAACCACGGAGGATCCCAAGGCAGAGAATTCCTGGCTTTTGGTATTCCATAGTGTGTGTATGAACCAGGGCTGTGTATTTCCATACAGCTGTATTACCTCAGGCCTCGTTCCTACGGTATAGCACCGTGTCCCGCAGCCATAGGGAGGAGGAGGAGGAGAAGATCCAGCAGGCAGGAGTTGTGCAGCAAGATTGATTTATTTAATTATTTTACAAACTCTTTTATAGACTTTTTTCTTCTTAGTCTAATTGGACAAAGGACCAGCCACCCCTTGGGGGTGATTGGCTAAAATCCTAAAACATCCATTGACAAAATATTTTTCTACTATACCATAAACAAGACTTTTCAAGGTTGCAGGTGACTTGGTTGTTTACATACTCTGCTACCTCTTCTGTGAGAGAGAAAAGTCTCTCACGGACTTAGAAAATAGCAAGAAAATCCTTGCTAGCAGCATTTTTGTATCTACACAGCTGCTGGAGCTGGCCTTGAGCAACCCAGCTTTGCTGTTTCAGTCCATGTAGGGTGACTACAAATAATTCATGGTGGAATTAGAAGGTTTCAGTGACCTCCCTCCCTGCAAACAGCTTGGTGTTCTTTCAGAACACAGCTGGTACTTTTACAAGGATGTAAAATAGATTAATCTTGTATACCAAGCTATCAAATTTAGTTAAAAATACCCCAAAACAAACCATAAGCCCAAATGTGGTTGGTCAAGAAAATGTCATTAGCACATGTCAAAACTTTATTGTGAATATAGCACTAGATCAGCTGGGTTTACTTTGCTGTTAGGAAATAGAGGTACTTATTCTCCCTAAAAACAACGGCACAGGGAGCAGAGGGATTTGTGCCCAGTGTGTGGAGAGGGAAGGTGGTGAAGGGACAGTTGCGGCAGCCACCAGGATGGCCACTAAGTCTGGCTGGTCCCAGAACACGACCTGTTGCTGCGAACTGGCTGCTGTTGAGCAAGGCCCTGAGCCTGTGCCAGGAGCCAGCGCGCTGCCAGAGGGAGCTGGGGGCACTTTTCCAATCCTTGAGGAAAACTTCGTCATCCCGAACATGCCCGCAGAAAACAGGCCTGCTTTGAGAGCGGGCAGGGCAGGGGTGCCATGTCCTGTCCCCGCTCTCGGGGAGGGCAGAGGAGGGGTGGCACATCCCTTTGCATTACGGTAACGCAGCAGCAGATGCAGCCGCTGTCTGCTGTGACACTGAGGGCTGTCTTTGCCTTGCATGTCACCAGCTCAGTTGTTTTCTGGCTGCTCAAGGAGAGGCTTTGATCAACGCTTAACAGTTGGTCTGTTTTTGTGAAAGACAAGACTCGTGTCACGTCTCAGCTTGTAACTTAGGAACAGAGTTTGCCTCAATGGAACAAGGCTCGTAGGTGCTGTGTAGTATTGAATTTTGTCACTTTGGCTGGTGCAGAAGGGTCGTGACATGATGTCATATCACAGAGAAGTGAATCAAAGTGGAAAGGGACAAGCTGGTTTTGTCAGTGAGCTGCCCTGCTCCACAGGAACTTCCAGTTGCAAGGCTTTCACTTCCCTGATGCTCCCATTGCACCTGCAGCTCTTACTGGGGCTGACCAGGCTCTCCCTGCCGTTATCTGCTCCTGAAAAATGCACGTGAGAGGAAGTTTAATTTTTTTTTTTTCAGGAGAAACTCAAGTTTGCCCATGTAAGTGAGGATGCAGGAATTCCCACCACCCTCAGCTGTACCAGGGTATAGGTGAAGGCGAGTAGAAGACAAAGCAGAAGATGTTTTTTCTTTTTGAGGTCTGATTGAGAACTAGAGGGCATCCCCCAAAAATAAACTCTCCCAGCACTTGTCAGTGCAGAGCCATTAACAGCAGAGTTTTTCACAGAATCACACAATCTCCTGAGCTGGAAGGGATCCCCAAGGATCATCAAAGCCCTGTACAGGACAACCCAACAATCCCACCCTGTCCTTGAGAGCGTTGTCCAAATGCTCCTTGAGCTCTGGCAGCCCTGGGGCTGTGCCCATTCTCTGGGGAACCTGTTCAGTGCCCCAGCACCCTCTGGGGGAAGAACCTTTCCTGATGCCTGACCCTCCCCAGGCACAGCTCCAGCCCTCCCCTGAGTCCTTCTCCTGGTCCCAGAGAGCAGAGCTTGATGCTGCTCCTCAGGAGAAAGCTGCAGAAAGCTATGAGGGGTTTTTTTGGGTTGATTCTTGGTACTGACAAGGGCCAGGTGTTGAGGTGGCTATAACCAACCTTTAATTACTGAGTAAATGACTGCTAGAAGTTTTGTCCCACCCAGGAGTTGATAAAGAGCTGCAGAGCCGGCAGCCTGGAACAGAGCTCCTCTAGACCAACCCAGGTCCTTGGGCATGCTGGGACACGAAACCCTGCAAATTTGGGTGCTCTTTGCAAAGGAAGAGTTGAATCAGTTTTAGGCAGTTTAGTTTGGGGTTTAGCCATGACTTTCTCATCTGCTTGGCGCTATCTCGAAACTGGGCTGTACAATGGTTTCACAACTGATGCTGGATTAGTGCTGCTCTGTTATTTAGTACCTGCTGCACAGGTTTGGCTTCTGTCTCAGGCCTGAGCTCGGCAGTTCTACTTTTGCTTTCACCCCACGAGAAGGTGTTGGCAGCCAAGTGAGTGTTTTGTGGTGAGTGAGGGAGGAGCAGAGAGCAGAGATGGAGGAAGGGTTTGGTTTAATCAGCAGCTTTGAGCGCGGCGCCAGCTTTGTAGGGTGTGTTGGAGGCCACAGGACCCCCAAACCTGTCCAGAAGAGCTGAGTTGTGCCTTAAATAAGATGAAGCATCTGCTGTAGCCCCTAAATCTGCCCTGTGCTTCATTTGCAGAAAGCTGTTCGTGGGTGGCCTGGACTGGAGCACGACACAAGGTGAGCAACGTGTGCTGCAGGCACTGGGTCATTGTGAAAACCCAGCCAGGAGCTCCTAACAGGCACTGCTGTGGTGGGGAGATTGGGCTGAGAGTCTCCTGCTCCTCTGCTAATTAATAAAACTTTCTGTAGAGACAGCTCAGATATATGTTAATATTTTTAGGTTTATACTATTTGGTGCTGAAGTTTTTGTCAGCTCAACAGGCAACCCTTTTTATAATCACTTTCCTACTATTTTCCATTTGTATGAGTGGAAATAAACTGTTGTCTACCATTTGTTTACAGGAAGTAATATGTGATCATTTTTAAAAGATGAGTTTGAAGTTGTTTTCCATGTTTGCTGATCTGTTGTCTCATAATTGCAAACACAGTCTGGTGTTGTTAATATCTGGTTCTGTTTAATACTTGCTTTTTTTTCTCTGACAGAAACTCTTCGTAGCTACTTCTCCCAGTATGGAGAAGTTGTAGACTGTGTAATAATGAAAGACAAAACAACAAATCAATCTCGAGGATTTGGATTTGTCAAATTTAAAGATCCCAACTGTGTGGGAACAGTGCTGGCCAGCAGACCTCATACGTTAGATGGCCGAAATGTAAGTTGCTTTTGTGTTGTTATTTTTTTTCCTGCACCAGATTCAAAGATTTGCTTTAAATTCTGGCTCCTTATTTGCAGAGGGTCAGAGTTAACCTGGTTGTTGGTTTAAAAGATTTATTGTGAGGCAGCTCTGACTCCGTGGCTTGTGTTGCTTTGCTCTGAGGAGCTGCATGTCAGCAGTGCTGGGTTCAGCTGCCACAAATGTAACTTTTAGAGCAAAATTCTGCATGCTGAGGTCTGACCAAACTGGAACTTCTTCCAGATTGATCCAAAGCCATGTACACCTCGGGGGATGCAGCCAGAGCGGACACGACCGAAGGAAGGATGGGTAAGGAAAGATCCCTGTGTATCCTGCCTGTTGTCCGAGTTCTCTTGAATTCCTTTGGATTATATCCATGTTTTAAGGGCAGAAGTCAGTATGCAGACCTCGAGTGTAGATTGTATTCCTAAAAATTGTCTTTTACTTAGATTTCCATGGGCAGGCTCTGTGCAGAGCAGCGTCAGTTCGGGTGTGGTGTTTCTTAAGCTCTTAGTGGTGCATTTAGTGGAGTTCTTCAGATTTGAGAGCGGCGTCTGGACGGGCACTGGCAGGGCTGATGCTGTTCCAGCCCCACTCCACACCCTGCAGCTTCATCAGATTTCAGTGTAAAATGAGTCAAGGGCCTCAGAACACAGGCCCTGCATTCCTGGTCCTCTGAAGAACAGGGAACACTGAACCTCTGAGCTTGGAATGTGGCTCCCTTTCATGGCTGGGAGACTTCAAGGCTAGAGCACTCCCCCTGAGCCTTCCAGAGCCCACTGTTCATGGTTCAGTGTAAAGTGATAGAAGCAGCCAACCTTATTGTCCTTCTGACTGAATTTTCTCCTCCTTGATTTAGCAGAAAGGATCCAGGAGCGATAACAATAAATCCAATAAAATTTTTGTTGGTGGGATTCCTCATAACTGTGGCGAGACAGAGCTCAGGGAATACTTCAAGAAGTTCGGAGTGGTGAGTCCTGGGGGGGGAAGGTGCCTCCCCTCCCTGCTGCCTCCTCTCATATTTCCTCAAGCTGTCACATTTGGGGGTAATTTGGACAAACTGCTGGAGGGGCACATGAAGCATTTTGTGAGAAACTGATGAACATTCATCATCTGGAAATGTCTCTTGGCAGAGCCTACTGCTCGTGTGGAATTTACTTTGCTCCTTCTGTCTCCTCATGTTTAAGTCTACTTGGTGCATTATTCTGTCCCTTCTTCCAAAAACTCCTGAGGTGGCTTAAGAATGATTCTTTTTATTATTATTATTTCCCTCCCCCCCACTTCTCTTGATACTTTACAGCTGGGCAATTAAAAATGTCTGCTGATTATTTTTTGGGAACAGCAAGTCCCTCAATGGGCTGAATTTTAAGATCCTGGTCTTTGTCTATGCGTACAAATAGGTTAAATTTGTGTCTCCTGCCATTATTTTGGGAGCAGTACCTGCCTTCAAACCATCTGGAATCTCAGTTCTGGTGTCCCTAGAACCTCCATTCTGAGACAAACTGCTCCTCATGCACCTTTTTAAATTCACTTTGTAACCTTGGACTGAAATGACTGTATCTTCTGATTATTTTTTTATTTACTTTTAATTCCCATTTATCCCAGCTCTCACTGCCCCTTTACAGTGGTAAACTACTGAATTAAATAATTCAGCTGTGAATAAGTTTGAGGAACTTAAAAATTGCCTGAATTAATTTCAGGACTGTGCTGGTAAAAATAAACTTGAATGGCATTTAGTGTGGTTTTTGATACTTCTTTCAATAACCTTTCCCTAACATTTCTTAGTGGCAGCAAAAGAATTTATTGAGAAACAAATTCTTATCAACAGTTAAATCAGTGTTTAAAATTCCATTAAGATAATTTATTTAAAACGCAAAAAGCAACAGGTAACAACTGTTTCTTTAGCTTGAAAGGCTGCAGTAGACTGATAACAAAAACAGGGAGCACGTTCCACAGCTGTGGAATGTAGTTTCTAAAGGCTCTTCCTCACAGACTTGGCTTTCCAGCTGTGCCCTGGATGCTGGGGAGATACAGGGTATGTCCTGCAAGTGTAGAAGGCACCAGCCACAACTGTAAGTGCCCTTAAAAGTAAGTAGTAGCACTTTACTCATAGTATAGAAATCAGAAAGTCTTCCTGGAGTTGTAATGAGTCCTTTGGAGCAGTGGAGTCTTGCAAATGTTTTGTGGCTACGAGAGTGAGGAGACCAAGGCAGGCACTGATTTTTAGCCCTGGTAATTGCTGGGTTGTTAAGGCCAGGGTGAAGAAGGGGATCCAAATGGAGCAGTGGAGGGACAGAGCTGGCACTGTCCCATGGCATAATCCCCACATTGATCCCCAAGCCCCAGCTGGTAGCATCCAGTAGGATGTGCTCAAGTGAGTGCAGTAACTCAAACCCAAATGTTTTCCAGCTGTAAGTAAAGAGTTTAAAATCTGACACAATTTTATCATTTTTACTCACGAGTAAAAAAAGTATCCTAAGATTGTCTTGAAGATGTGATTCCACAAAATCACACCCATTTTGTGACCAATTTTCTTCATCTTAGAGAATTCAGAGCAGTTCCTTTCAGCTGTTTTAATGTTGACATAAACATTGCACCTCAGGTTTTGTTTGAATTGTAGCTCACAGTGGTGCTTATTCTTAGAAGAATAATCTTGAAGCCTTTGAACAGCTTGCAATTTCCATTTTTTCTTTTTTTAAGTTAAAATCACACTGATACTGCTCATCCAGAACTTAGAGGGGTTTTGTAAAGCTGTTTAAAGGATTGGTTTAACTGGTGCCCTGGGCCTCACTCTGGTGCTCCAGTAATTCAATCAGAGGAGCCCTGCACGTTTGTAAAGGTGCCTGCAGCTCAAGCTGCTTTTCATAGTGAAAGTGAAAATAGTTAAAAATGGGGAAGTTCATCTTTTAAAAAGCTACACTGATGAGTTGTTGGAAGACAAACCTTCAGGGTGTGTAATAGGCCATAGTGTGAGTACAAACAGTGCAAAACCTCAATGTTAAATTAAAATATGAAGTGTAATGAGACAATAGAGATGAACTCAGGCTTTCTAAGCTCCCAGGAAGAGCAATATTCCCTGGTTTTGTGCTGGTGCTGGGATGATGGCTGCAGTTGAATTGTGCTTTGTGGGTAGAGAGCAGGAAGCAGCCGGTGGTGACTGTTCCAGCCCTCCCCTGGTAGCACAGTGAGTAGAATCTCCCTTCTCTCTTCCAGGTCACTGAAGTTGTAATGATCTATGACGCAGAGAAACAGAGGCCCCGAGGTAAAGGCTGATCTAGTTTGTCCTTGAAATTTCTTCATACTCTCCTATAGTCAGATGGCAAACTATTTCACACCATCAGAAAAGGTAGATTTATTTTTTTTTTCCCTATGTTGCCTCAGGAAAAAGACTAACTCACTGGGCAAACATCACTTCAAGTCTAGACTCTTCATCTCCAGCTTCACTTGGGTCTGTGCATTTCAACTCAGATGTTTCATGCTCGTTTATGGGTTGGGGTTTTTTTTTATAGTTGAATGAAATTTGATTCTCAAGCCACTCCTGTGGCTTAAGGTACTTTTGAGGGGGGAAAAAAATCAGCAGATTTCCCTCCTGTTTTACTTGAAAGGTACGTTGGGTCTGTAAGTGCATGGGGGGTGCTCCAGCCAGAGCACGAGACAGGGCAGAATCCATCCATCACCTGCTTTTTGTTTTGGTTAAATGGCTTCACCTCAAATTAAGGAAAAACTCTTCTTAAACAGCACAAAATAATTGTGAAATATATATCTGTATATTTTTACTTGGGATATACAATCCCTGTATACCTGCTTTTTAAGAGGGGGGGGAAAAAAAACCAAAAACCTGGAAGATTTACTAGATATTGAACCAAACTGGGAACCTTTGGTCAAAATATAAAGCAAGTTCCATGTCACCCACGTCCCTTTGCATCCACCATCTGTTTGCCAAGGAAGAGGCAATATTTTAGCACGTGAAGCTTAGCTGTGCTCCCACCCCGTAGCATGTTGGACATGCTAGAGAATAGTTTGCCATCTGAACTTTCATTTCTCTTCTGCCTCATTATTAAGAAAATATATCCTTCACTTCATATTTATTAAGCTGTTAAGTCTTAGTTTTATTTTTAATTTAGACATACATCCTTAGTGACATATTTAAGTGTTTCATAGTAAAGTATGGTAATGTTAAGTAAGTTCTTTTTTTGTTTCTTTTCTCTCTGTGAATTGTTTGACTGTGATTAACGATATCTCTTTAGATTTCTTCTCTCTAGGTGATAATTTATCACAGAGGTACAGGCCAGTTCCGCAGTCAGAGGAGGGACGGGCTTTGTCTTTTATTGGAGTGTAAACGAAGTTTCAATATATTTGTTTTTTTGTTTTTGTTTTTGTTTTCTTGCTTTAGCTATCCTAATCTTCTTCCAACAGATACCTTTGATTTAAGCAGCACATAAATTCATCTGTTTCAATGCTCCTAGAGCAGCTGGTTTTGGATAGAGGAGACAAAGGCACTGGCACTCGAATGTGATTTGGGGCTGAAGTTCTGAAGTATTTCAGTAATTATTGTATCATCTCTATCTTTGCAATATTTAATCCCAGCCTTGCAGCCTCTGAGCAAAAGGTACTAAAACATCATGCCTGGTCTGGATTAATCCTGTCTTAATTAATGGCTTCTCTGCTTCAAGCTCTACTAAAAACAAAACAGGGAAGGGAGGGCTTGGGGTGAAAAGCACAAGTGCCAGGTGGGGGAAAGGTCTTGTCTCCATCCACAGAAAACTTCTCCCCTAATTCATCAGACTTGTTAAGCACTTCTTGAATTCTGTCTCTCTGCCTTTTGTTTCTGTGCTGTTCCAGTCTTTTTTTAGTGTGGTGACTAACAGCCATCTCCCAGAATGGCCTTGGCAGTCCATGGGGGGTGCTAGGAAAAATTGCTCGAGTTTGTATTGGGTATTCCTGGTTGTGCATCCCAGAACACATTTTCTCTTGCCTTCTCTCTCTGCTCTGTGTTCTCTTGCTGCTCCATCCTCTTATCCTTTTAATGACTTTTGATAAAATCCCAGAGGCCACTTCTGTGCCATCTCTCCTCTGACCTTCCTGAATTTTGCCTTCTCTCTTTACCACCCTTCCTTTGGAGGTGCACATCAATTTATTGGTAGGAAAAGTGAAAATGATCCCTGTTCCTAATCCCTGTAGCATCCATTTACCTCCAGCTCCTCAGGAGAGCCCTGGGCACCAGATTCTCAGGTGATGTCCTTGAGGAGCTGCCTGGTGTCAGGTATCCACGTGATCTTTGCTTCTTCCCAGTCCTGCCTGCTCCTGCCAGCTCTGCCTTATCCAAACTCTTGCCACAGCCCCAAGCAGCAGCCGTGTTACATCTCTGAAGGAGCAAAGTGGCTTTGATGCAGTCTCAGCTTCTCCTGATTCCTGTTCTTGGCCAAGCCAACAGCTGGGAAGGGATTTCCAGGTTCTTGTTGTGTCTGTTCGCCTCCTCCCTTGGCTGCAGACCAGCCCCATCGCTCTGGTCTGGTTCTCTTGGATTCCTGCTGGATGCAGTTCCTTTCTCCAGTCTTGAAAAGAGTCCTGCCCTTCAGAAACTAAAGCTGTGGGTGGTGGGTTTCATCACTTCTGCTCGAAACTTCACCTTGGAGTTTTGCTCTGTTACTCTGATTTCTTCACTCTTCCTTATGTTGTGATGTCTGGCCCTTTTAAATCCCCTTTTTAAAATTTATTTGCTGCTTTCCTCAGTGACCTCTTGCTCTCTCTCTCCACCCCTCAACCCCATCCCACAATCTGTTCCCCTCCTTTGGCTTTGGAATCGAATTGAACAACAACCTTCACATACAGATGGAATGCATTGTTTTTCTTTCCCATCTCTTTTTAGACAAAGGCTGGAATACTAAACGTGATTTAAATACAAACACTTTTCCTTTGGCTCCAACACTTGGATTTCTGGTTAACTCAGACAAATATATTGTGATGAAATGCTGCTCTCAGCTTCGAGGCTGCTTTCATCACAGCTCCACAAAACTTCGTTTATACTGCCAGTCTCTTGTGTGTGGGAAATGCCAAGTTTTTTCCTTTTTATTTTCAGTTTATTTTAGTGATGTCTTTTGCTCTTGTTGCTGACAGCAGAATTTGACCTGCTGGAATCTATTTTGGCCTGTATCTTTGTGTATTTTTATATATATATATATATAAACTTTCTCTACACTAGGCCTCTTTGGGCTTACCCAACACAGTTGGATAAGCGTGGAGAGACATTCCTGTGCTAGATCCTGTATTCTGTAACGCTTTAGAGCAAGATTTGGCTGCTGTCAGCACTAGCTGCAAAGCAAAACGCAAACCAAGGGGGAAATCTTGGGTTTCAGAAAAGCAGAACCGCATCCATGTTCCATAAACGCTTCCCACGCCGCACCTCGGGTTTCTTTTCTAATTTTTATTGCTCTCCCCCCTTCCCCCCCCCCGTAGCTAATCCAAAGAATGGCACAATTCCTGTACTGCATGTGTCCCTCCCTGCCCTGGGTTGTCCCCACCAGCAGCCAGTGGGTGATGGCATGAAGCAGCCGCCGTGTCCTGGGGGGGTTAACCACTATTTTGCCACTCTCTCGGCTGTATCAGCAGCTACAACCTATGTGCAGTGGTTCTCAGAGTGACCTCCAAAAGGGAAGCTTTGCCTCCTTTTCCAGAGTTTTCTCCAAGCATCAAAAGCTGCTGGATCCAGCTGAGCTGCCACCAGCCAGGGCTGTGGTCAGGTGGAAGGGAATGAGCCACCCGTGGCGAGCTGGAGCAGTTGGGGACAAAAAGGGCTGGGAAGTTGTGTAGATTTTCGAAAGAAAACCAGCAGGAAATACAAGAAATAAACCAGATTCAGGACGTGGCAGCAATACCACGGTCTGTGTAAGCAACACCTCACAGGGGTTGCTGTGTTGGGAAGGAGTAACACCTGTTCCACGGTTTTTCTCCAAGGTGTGGAAAACTTGAGAACCTCTGATGTAGGTTGTTAGTTTCTGAAGCTTCTCATTCATCCATGGAGTGGTAAAATTTCTCATGCTTTAACAGCTACATTTCAAAACCAACTTTCTTATTTTCCACGGAAAATATTCCCTAACTTGAAGCTGGGCTAAGGGATTGGGAGGAAGTTGCTTTGCAGCTTTGGGGAACAGGGATATATGATAGGTTTTCCTTGGGAAATTAGGCTGAATCAAAGGGAGGAGCAGCAAAGTTGCTTGACTCTAATCTGCTGTCCCACAAGTATTTTGATTTTAGCAGTTTTTTTCCATTTCCTGGTAGGTGGATGAGGAATAAAATCAAATTAAAAGCCGGTTAACGAGCTCAGTTTGAAGCTGCATGTACGCAATCGAGACGAGGCACTAAAGCCTCACCACAGGAAGTATCCATTGCAATTTCCTCAGAGTTTTTGCCAATTGAACACAAGTGTCGTTATCTGAAACCCCTGCTTGAACCCTTGGTCTGCCCCTAATACTGTTCATCATCCTGTTTTGTGTCACAACACCCTGCTACCTTGATTCACTCTTCGTCGTTGGCTAGGTTTTGGATTTATTACTTTCGAGGACGAACAATCAGTGGACCAGGCTGTCAACATGCATTTTCACGACATCATGGGCAAAAAAGTGTGTAGTTGTAGTTTTATTTTACCTTAAGAAAGAACCAAGTCTTGGGCAACGAGCGATTTCACTGGGGAATCCAACTTAATCGTTGATGGGAGAGCACAGCAGTCCAAATTCAAGGCTTTATCCATGAAGGTGGGGAAAGTCTGAGTTTGCTGGAGGAGGGCAGGTAGGATGGAGGCAGCCTGAGGAAGGGAGGGCTTGGAAGCCTTGAGGATTCAGGCTGTGGGCTCTGCTTGGGGTGAGGCCTTGTGTTTACAGACCTGGGGGCTGCTCTGGCTGAGCAGAGCTCGCACTGGGATGAACTGGTGCTCACTGTGTCTGCTTTGAGCACTGCTGTGATGCAAGGAGAGAAACCAGTGATTTCCAGCTGTTGGAAAAGCAGAATCCCAGTGAAATCCAAGTTGTTCAAGGCTTGGTTTAAGATACCACTCCTTCAGATGTGTACTCGATACTCAAATCTTGAGGTGGTGTGAGACAATCTGCTTTATATAATCTTAAACTTTAAAAGAAAAAGGGAAAAAAAAACATCCTGAAGGATTGGTTTTTTAAAAAATTGGGTCACTTACTGTGAAACTTTGATACCAACCCACGTACTCTATATAGTATTTAACCACAATGCAGTTAAGTGACCTCTGGTTGTTTCATCTTCATACTGTGTTGTCAGCAAATGGGTGTTGGATAGGGAGGAAGTTTTTAGGCTCCTTTTGATGTTACTCAGCAAGGAACATGCTCCTACCTGTGGAAAAAAAAACCAACAAAACAACCTAAAAGCAAAATAAATTGTTGCAGGAGACCCAAGTTTTATGTAGAGAGAAAAGAATAATTTAAAGAAACATGAACCACAGGAAATTCTGGTAAATTTAAGTCCTTGCAGCTTTATGGTATATCCAGTTTTTAAAGGAAATTGTTAAAACTGCTAAACCTGGAGTGAGGGGGTTCAGGGAGACACAGAAGATTCTCACATTCCTTTAATTATTGCATTGTATGAGTTTTTAATATTCTTTAAAGTCTTTTATGTGCTGATATTTCATAAGCCTTCCCTTAGCTAGCAGGGGACACGTTCTGCATATCAGTGAAGTTCTGGTTCATTTTACACTATAGAATGCCTCTAATTCCTGTGAACTTGTTTTGGGGTGGAGGGGTGGGTGATTTCCTGATCATGGAAACAAAGGAAGGTGCTTGTGGGATCCAGAACATCAGTTCTTGGTTCCTGGTGTTTTCCTCCCGTGACGCTGCCAGGTGTGAGCAGATGCAGTAAATCACATGGGGGTGTGCATGGATCACCTGTATCCCACCAGTATTCCCTGATCTGCCCTTGGAATTGCCTTCAGCAAGCCACTGAAGTGGGAGCTGATCCCACAGAGCAGCAGATCTAAATGGGAACAAAGGATAAACATCCACGAGGTGCTGGGAGAGGGTGGAGAGCCCAGTGTGAGCCTCCAGATGTCACCTCATTGCTGCTGGCTTTGGAACACAGCACTGAGACTTGGAGTTCTCAGCAATCCCCAAACAAACCCAATTCCAACCTGAAATCATCTATTTTTGCCCTTTTTTTCTCCCCACTTTCAGTGACAAAAAGAAAAAACAAACCAGGATTCAGGGATTTTTAGCTTAGAGTAATAGAGCTCCCTCAGTTCTTGGGGTAAGCTGGGCTTTAGGCAGGTGTGGAATTTGAACCTTCCTATCGCACAGGGAATTTCCAGTCCTCAGTTTGGCAGTTCCCCACTTCCAAGTGTGCACTGAAAAATTAATGGGATTCTTCCACAAGGATTAATGAGCTCCAGATCCCCTTCTCTCTCCTTCACTGCCTAATCATGCCTGCTTTAAAAATGGTATCTCTGTCTTTTTGGTAATTAAAAAGGTATTGCTGAAATGAATCCATATGTTGTTGAAGGGGGGGGGGGAGAAAAATTAAAATTACAAGAAGGCCTCTGCTTTTGTAAGCAATAACCAAATTCCCTCAAGGCAAATGTGTTAAGACTCATTAATTTGAGTCCTTTGAAAAATTCCCTTGGTTCCTCTCTGGAAGGGCCTTGAGCTGACAGAGATTTGGTTACTGTCATGTCTCATGTCCTTGGGGCATCGGCGGGGGGGGCATAGGGGGCTTTGTCCTTGCCTTGTGCCTGTTTCCTGTTTGTTCTCCGACATGAATGGCTTTTAAGACATGGCAGGAAGAATTCTGAATACTTTATTTTCCATACTACTCAGGCCCATTGATGATTGAGATTTATTTTCTTTGTACTCTGGCACCCATTAAAATTAATCATGGAAAAAAAAAAGCCTCGAATTCAGCAAGTGCTGAGAGGGTTTCATTAAATCAGAACTGGATTTTTTTTTTTTTTTTGAGAGGTTTATGTTGAATGTGCAGCTTATTTTAAGTAGGTCAAATGCACTTATTCCATGGCTGGGAACACTAGGACATTTTATCTTGGAATGAAATAAGTTAAGCACTGTGGCTTACTAATTTTTAGAACAGGAGGGGTTTTGTCACTGACTTAACACAGTATGAAGATTTGCTTCTTATTGACTCAACTGTCCATTTTTATTACTTGCATGTTTGTTTACTTTTTTGTTAGATGTAATGTAAGATTCTCTTATCACATCCATTCCCTCTGACATTGTTTGAGTTAATTGAGATTCTTTAAGCGTTAGCCTGGGGAAGGTAAGTCTTTATCTTCCATTAGACATTTAAATAAAATCTTAAGTTTAAAAAAAAAAAAAAAAGAAAACAATACCAAAAAAAATCAAAAAAATGTGTGTTTCTCAGGTATGAGCAGAGCTGAAATTGCAGTTAGTTGGGGTGGGTTAAACTGTGACTTCCAAATGGACCCCAAACATATTTGGTTAAAGCATTAGTACCCTTTTTCAGAGCAGCCTCTTCACTCAAAATTCTGTTTTTTTTTAACTGAAAACATCATCTTTGTATCTCCTGCCTTGAACATGAAATCAGTCTGTCATTAATGTACAAATTCAGCTGTTTTAAGTGCAGAGCTGCTGTAAGAGGGTACTGCTGTTTTAAGATTAAAGCCAACGAGACTGAAGTGATTTGTAGGATGCTTTTCTCGGAATCCCTCGACAGTAGGACTTGTAATGTCTTACCATCACCTACACTGTACCTGAGAAACATTGTAAATTACTGGCCTTAAGTTTTAATAATTAAGTACTTAGACATAAGTCATAAGATGCTAAGTGTAGTCTTAAGTGTAACTGCGGGTGTGTGTGAGGGGACGGGAGGTGCGGGGGCCCCCCCAGCCCTCCTGAGCGCTGCCTCTGTTTGTTTAGGTGGAGGTGAAACGTGCTGAGCCTCGGGATAGCAAGAGCCAAACTCCGGGGCCGCCGGGGGCCAGCCAGTGGGGAAGCAGGATCATGCCAAGCGCTGCCAACGGCTGGGCAGGGCAGCCCCCTCCGACCTGGCAGCAGGGATACGGCCCCCAAGGTACTGCCCACCCTGCCCAGGGTGCTGCCACCTCTCCAGCCTCTGCTGTCAGCTCTCCGGCCTCTTCAGCTCGCTGCACTTTGGTTTTCTGGCCTAGATGGTATTCCCAAGGTTTATCTCCCCGCTGGGTACTGATAGCAGGAGGAAATTTCCACCCCCATCCCAGTCCTTCCCAAGGTTTTTTCACTGTTTTTCCCAAAAATCCATTTCAGTGGCAGAAGGCAGCGGGTTATGCTGGGTCTGGCACGTGTCCCAGGTGTGTTTCACCTGTTCCCTTTGGAGCTGCCTCTTCCCACATGGAATCTCCATGGGCTGGGGGAACTCAGAGAAGGTGTTGGGAACACTCCAGGTGTGACTCCAGCTATGGAGAGAGGCCCCGATGACAAATTTGGTTGAGATATGACTTTTCAAGGATGAGACAGTTTCAAAGGAAGTTATCAGGAAAATCTGAAAGGGATGCGGGGGGGAAATGGATGGCATTGCCTTTGGATTTTATTGCTTAATGTAGCTTGGGAAAGCACCAGGCAGCTCTGATGCAGTGCACACCAGGAGCCCTGCGGGGCTCGGGAGCAGCCACGTGCCTGGGTTTGATGGCTGCAACCCCCCCGAGAGTCCAAAGGCAGGATAAATACACTGAGTTCATCCAAAGACAATTTTGATAACTTCTGGAGAAATACAGCAGGATAATTGAGTTGCTGTGACTGAGAGATGAGAAATGTTCACCTGGGGGGCTGGAGAGAGCGTGGCTGCTCCATCCCTGCTTGGATGGATGGAAGTGCAGCACAGGGATTGCTCATTTCCCCACGGTGCTGATTAACTTGAAAGCTGCAGCTGAGGGTTGACATTGTGCACAGATGTGCTAATCTGCAAACGGAGAAACTCCCATTATTTTCCATGCAGTGATTAGTAGGGAAAATGATATCTGATCTCCTGGAAAGATTAATGTCAGACACGAGCGCATTTATCCTTCAATCTCAGTGCTGCACAACGGGTGGGGAAGGCTTTTTTATGCTTCAAAAACTGCAAAAATAACTCAGATAAACCTGGTAGTCAATTAAGAATCTCTTGGATGTGTAGTCTGCTGGGATTCTCCAGGGTTTTGTTCTCTCTAGTACTATAGTTTCTTGCACTTGGGAAGTGGCAGCTCTCGAATGCTCCATCTGATTTGGGTTTGGGAACTGCTGTCTCTTCTGAGTGTCATTTGCTGAATGATTCAGAGTCTTTCCAGAATTGCACATTCAGAAATAGTCCCACAATGTTGCTTGGGCCATAAAAATAGCTCTGTAAGGGACATGGGGAGGATACCCAGTCTATCCCAGAGCCAAATCCTTCCTCTTGCATCATCCCTGCTCCGGAGTGCGCAGCTTTCGGTGATGTCTAAGGCTCTTTTTTTGTTCTGTTGTAGGGATGTGGGTGCCAGCTGGACAGGCAATTGGTAAGTACATTATATGGGACCAATTCTGCAAGGAAAAAATCCTCCTGAGCAAAGGCACGTCTTCTTTAAGCATGCACAGTGATTTGTGGATTTCTGTAGGATTTAACTTACATTTAAAAGCTTGATTGAATTTGTCCTGGAAGAATGAAGGGGAAGACAGTGGATTCTTAGCAGCTCAGTAATGGGAGCTGACACACATCCTGCTGTTCCAGCCACATTAATTTGTTATCAAGGGATTACATGCTGAACTGCAATTATTTACAGTGGGGATACTTGGAGGACAAATATTTCCCAAAGTGAGGATTCATAGAGGGCTGAGCCTGCGTTTGAAATCCACCCAAAAGCCTTACCCCGTCCTAGAGGAAGCTCACTCCAGCAGCAGCTCCTTGGTATTGATCTGCTTCAGTTTTTGGGTTTCTCTTCCTTTTCCAGGTGGATATGGACCCCCTCCTCCGGGCAGAGGAGCTCCTCCCCCACCACCACCATTTACCTCATACATTGTCTCCACACCTCCCGGGGGATTCCCGCCTCCACAAGGATTTCCACAGGGCTATGGCACCCCTCCACCATTTAGTAAGTGACCCCCAGGAGCTGGAGCACATCCAGCTCCAAATTCAGCTTTTACCTTTTCCTCATCATTTGCTGGACTTGGATTTTCCCCCTGTGTTTCACCTATCCTTAATTATTTTTCCCAGATTATATATTCTGAGCTATAATTAACGACAGTAGTATTCTTTTCTTGGATGCAGTAATCATTTCTATTCTCTAGTTCAAATCTGTGTTGCTAAATAAATTCAGATACATTGTGCACCCTTGTTAGGACATCTGAGAGAAAACTTAGAGCTCACTGCTGGTGACCTGGGGCCAAACACAGGCAGGGTTTTTTGGAGGAGCTTAAGGAATTGAGGTCATAACTGGGACTGGAAATAGAAACTGGATTTTAGCACCTGCCTCTCAGGCCACTTTTCAAAAGTCTGTAACAAGCCTGGTTTAAATAAGAAGGTGGAAAATAGCACCCAGTTATCTCGAGATACTTTTTCCTCCTAAAATCTTGGATAATACAGCTTCCTTATTTCTCACATTAGTGTGAGCACAGAGTTTGGTCCCCAGTTCTGCTTTATCCCTTTCCCTGTGCTGGCTGCTGCTGCCTTTGGGGGACATTTCTCCTACCTGTGCAAGGTGAGTTGCTGAGGTTTTTGAGCCGTAAGGGTGACCAGTGTGTAGAGGTGCACAAACACTTGGGGTTTAATAGACTTAGAAATATTTTTAAACATTTTAAGCCAAGCAGGATGTTGGTGTTCACCTGTTCTGTCCTTTCAGGTTTTGGTTATGGTGCTCCACCTCCTCCACCTGACCAGTTTGCCCCTCCTGGAGTCCCTCCTCCACCTGCCACTCCAGGGGCAGCACCACTCGCTTTTCCTCCACCACCACCACCATCTCAGGCAACTCAGGACATGAGCAAACCCCCGACTGCTCAGCCAGAATTCCCTTACAGTCAGTTTGGTGAGTAACTGCTGGAACTTTATCCCCTTTCCCTTCATTCTTGGGTACAGAGTGTTGGACACAGTTTGCTACGGGCACTTCTCCAGGATGGGAGTGCTCCCACCTGCTCAAGCCATCCTTAAATTGTGCAATATTCTAGCCAGAGGGAATTTTCTTAGCTCCAAAGTGTTGCTTTTGTGCTGTAAAATAACCTTCAGGGGCTTCTGCGCTGCCAGGATGAATTCCTGGTTTCCACTCTCCCCGAACCTCTATCTAAAACTTCCCACTCCAAGAGCTTCACTGAGCTTGTAGTGAACTTTTTTTGTGTCTCCAGACTTTGGAGAACAGACTTCAAGAGGAAGAGCAGCATGGAGACAGGCAGTGCATGTGTAAGGATCCTAACTGGTGCCTTTTCCTCCCTTTTCCCATTCCTTCCCCGTCTCTCTGGAGGTGTAGTTCTGTGCAAAGCTTTGTTGTGTTCTGTAGGTAACTTTGAGGTAGAAGGCACTGAGGTAACAAGTTTTAAACCAGGCAGACAGTACTACAAAAAATAAATTCTTCTTCAAATTGCTAAACAAGTGCCTGTGCTCCAGAGTAAAATTGCTGCTGCTGCTCCCTGTGGGAGCTCAGAGGGAATTCTCATTCTCATTTTGCTCTTCTCAGCCCTGTTTTTGAGCAGTGCTCTCTGAAGATCTCTGCAGAGATCTCTCCAAAGAGCTCTGGACTACTGGGGTTTTTTTTTAAGGGACTGTGATTGGTCAGTTTTTACTTCTGAAGGGGATTTTTCATGCAGCAGCCCCATGGATGCAGGCTGTTCCCTGCTGGAACACGTTCTCCATGTGGTAGGGCTGCCTCAAGTTCCTGCAGAAACTGCTGTGAGATGAACGCAAAATTTATTTAAATAGATAATATTAATATAGATAATAGTTCCAGCAATGTAAAGTAGCCTCTGAAGAAAGATGAGCTTTTGAGATATATTTGTAAAGCAGCAGGTTCTGATGTTGATGAGTTTGAAATGTTTTTTCATTTGTTTCTTACAAACACAGTTGATTTCATGGATAGTTTTTGCCCTTGTGACTCGAGGAAGTTTTTCTTGCTCTGCCAGAACTTGGCTCTTTGCAGATTCTTTTTGAAGGGTGTTGAACCCTACTAAGTAAAGTACAAATCCTGCACAGGCAGTGGGGAGCCAGAGTTTGTGATGTGTTGGAAGTTTAGGAAGAATCTGATGGAGAAGAATTTGATGGAGAAGGACTCTTCATGTGGAGCTGTAGTGACAGGAACAAGGGGAATGGCTTCAAACTGGAAAAGAGCAGGTTTAGATTGGATATTAGGAAAAAATTCTTCACTGTGAGGCTGGTGAGGCCCTGGCACAGGTTTTACAGAGAAGCTGTGGCTGCCCCATCCCTGGAAGTGTCCCTGATTTGCATATATTTACGTAAATGTGTAAAGTTTTGTGGGCTTTAAAGAGCCATGGAGTTCCCTGGTCAGTGTAAGGCACTGTAAGGTTTACCCAGGCTGGGCAGTGTCCTAAATGCTGCTGTGTGTGCACCTGGGATGAGTGTCAGCACTAGCACTCACCCTGCAAAATTAAATTGATTAATTACATTAATTTAAAATAATTAAAAATTAATTATCTCCCTGCAGGACGCTCTTGAGGCTTGTCCTTGCAGTCCCCTCGGCTCTCACTAGGCTGGGTTTCTCTGCTCCAGACCCTTCAGGCCACACCCCAAAGCTTTGTCTCCACTCCCGAGGTCAGGCTGAGCAGGGAGGAGGAGCCTCAGGCAGCTCCTGGGAAAATTCACCGGTGTTCTTTGGGCTGTTGGGGAGGGTGAGAGGCAGGAATGGGGCTCAGATGCTGGGGTTTTGTGTCAGGGCAGTGCAGCTCTTCAGCTGTGCCAGCTAGCTGGGTGAAACCCCACAGCTGAGCTGTGTCTGCCACCGTTCACCCCAAAGCCTGGCCAGGCTTTATCCCGGTAATGGATGCGGGCTCGGATTCTGGAGCCAGACACTCAAACCATACAACTGGCACAGCCCCAGGGGGAGCAGAGGGGCTGGAGCCAACCCAGGGATGGCAAGCAGGGAAGGCAGAGAGTCCTGAGTGGCTGTGCAGGTGTGGGCTGTGGGTTTCCTTTGTCACAAACAACTTGAGCCCTCTGATGAGCTGTGGTTTGCAGCACTGTGTGCAGGGAGAGCAACTCGAGGGTTGTGTTTTTCCACTCCCAGCCTCACCCCTTGGCAAACAATTCCATTGTAGTTTTGGGCGCCTGCTTATCTGTGTCTGAACAAATGCCAGGAGGAGCATTTGGAGCTCCCAGAGCCTGAGCTTGCTGTGTTTTAGTGCTCATTAGTGCCAGCAAGTCCTGAGGGACAGGCAGAGCTTGAAATTGAACTGCTGAAGATGTGCTAAGAGACTTTGTTTGGGATTAAGAGAGTTAAACCTGCTCTAAGCCTGCACAGAGAGAGGCAGCACTGCAGAAATGCTCTTGGTAATTAGGAGCCTTAATAGCATCTTTCAGAGCAGAGGCTGGCACTGATGCCAGGATTAAGAGTCATATTTAATTACGGGAATTTGAATTAAATTTCTCAATTCCTCAGTTGTCTTAATTTACATCAAGTTGTAAATTTTGTGTTGGTAGCAGGAATTCCAGCCAGTATTTTCTCTTGGAAAGAAAACCTTTTTTTTCCCCTATCCCTAAATTCTGCTCACTCCAGAGTGGTCTGTGGTGTGGGTCCCAATATTTATGTGTGTTTTGAAAGAGAATTTTAGGATTGTCTGTTCAGTGCAGGAAGGTTTTTGAGTGTCCAGGTGATGGAGCTGAGTGGGCAAATCCAAAATCTTACAACTGCACCCTCAGTCTGAGGCACTGGGATATTTCAGAGAAAACTTCCTGCCTACATCTCTTACCTGTACTGAATCTGACAGCTTTTAGCCAATAAAAACCCAACCCAAAATGAAACTGCTCCCAAGCACCCCCTGTGAGCCACCCCAAAGCTGTGAGCAGATGGTTGAACTGCCTGCCTGGCTGGGATTACCCCAAACACAGCCCCCCCTTCCTGCACACGTGTTCCCTTCTGCCTTTTGTCCCTTTCCTCTGCGAGGAAGGTGAATCCCTGCAGGAACCCAGAGCTGCCGCTTCTGCCGGACGTTGTTCTGGGGTGTGCTCCCGCCAGGGAGCGGCGTCCAGGCATGGGATTCACTCCTGTGGCTGCTCCTGGAAGCTCATCCTGTGCCTTTCCCTTCTCCCCAGGGTATGGACAAGACTTGAGTGGGTTTGGACAAGGTTTCTCTGATCCCAGCCAGCAGCCCCCTCCCTACGGAGGCCCCTCGGTGCAGCCATCCAGCGGCCCCCCGGCTGGAGGCAGCGGCTTCGGCCGGGGACAGAACCACAACGTGCAAGGATTCCATCCCTACCGGCGCTAGCCTGGGCTGGCAATCAGGGAGTGCTGTCCACAGGGATCTCTGGGACCAGCTGAACCCCGGGATCCCAGACTTCTGAACTTGTGACAATCACATTACTTGATGGAAGAAAAACCTAACAACAATTTTTTTCGGGGGGGGTGGGGGCAGATGGCTTCTGAAGGCACAGCTGTGGGTGTTTGGACTGCAGTTTTTAAAGATTTTCCTTTCTCTAACCCATCAGCACAAATAAAGAAAATGTCACTGGTTCAAATTACAGGGTTTCAAAAATGTCTTCAGCTTTAATTCAAAACTTCAGGTTTCTTTTTTTTGAAATTATTTTTCCTGAGCCTTTGTTTTACCGTATATTGTAAACTTTTATGTTTAAAAGAAAAAAAAAAATATATACATTTACAGATTGTGAAATTTTTAAGAGAAATTTTCTACTATGTATGCTGGCTTATTTTTTAATTTAAAACAGGGTTTCCGTGAGCGCTGTCGGAGGTGGGGGAAGAGCTGCAGCCCCTCCCTCCCTCCCTCCCCACGGCAGCGCTGGGGCGGAGGGTTCCGAAACTCTGGGAGTTGACAGAAACCTACTGAGTGTATTTTGCTGTTTGTTGTGGGGGGGCAGAGCTGGGCCAGGGCAGGCGCAGGAGCTGCGGACGCACAGAGGCACTTGGGCAGCGCTGGCTCTGGGCTCCGTGCTTCCCACCCCTCGGAATGCCGCGGGCCTCCGGAGGCCTTGTCGAGATGTAGATTTCCCTCAGGCAAAAAGGTTTTGGTGCGTTTGGCACTGAGCAGTGCTGAGCCCTGGTTTGAATAAAGACAAGAACCTTTGGATTAGAAACACCAGCCTGTCTCCATTTTTCTGTTTCTTTTGCTTTTGTGAGTGTGGGTTTTCCAGAGAAGTCCCTTGGTAGCCCTGGGAGTCCCCTTCCCTCAGGGGCAGCTTTGCTGTGCCTCTGTGGTGCCACTGTGTGTGTCCCACCCCAGCGGGTGGCACAGCCAGGGAGCCACTCCTGCCTGGATGGGATCTGACCTGGGAAGGATCCTCCAGCCTGGTGAAGGGCTCCAACCTGAATTAGAACCATCCCAGCGAAGGGCTCAGACTTGGAGTGGATCCAACCAGGTGAGGGATCTTCCAACCTGGATTGGATCCATCCTGGTGAAGGGCTGTGCTCTGGCTTGGATCTGAGCTGATGTGGTGAGGAAGCTCTGAATTGGATCAGATCTGACCTGATGAAGGGCTCTGATCTGGATCACATCTGAGCTGGTGAGGGGTTCCAACCTGAACTGGAGGAGGTGTCCTCGTGAAGGGCTCCAGCCTCCATCACCTCTGACCTGATGAAGGGCCCCTAAAGGCCTTGGCCTGTCCCCGTGTTGGGTCACACATGATGGTGGCAGTGACACAAATGCTGCTCTTCACCCTTCCCCTCAAGGCACTGCACAAAACCGGGTAATTTATGGATTTATCAGCATCTTCAGTGGATATCAGTGTCTGTAACTTCGCCTTGGGTCTTCTGGACTATCACCCCAGGGTTTGGCTCTGAAATGTGGGGGTTGAGCCATGAGAAAGGAACTGTCTGAGGTGGAAGTGTCCCTTGGCTCAAGGGCATCCCCCAATCCTGCCCACAGATCCTTCCCCGGGGGTTGTGTCTGTGCTCGTTAGCCCTCTCTGGTGTAATTAATCACTGTTAGTGAAGGTGGAATTGGGGAGGTTGGGATGTGGCTGTGATGTGGAAGTCACTGAGTCGCTCCTGGCAGGACTTGGATCAGTTCAGAGGGTGTTTTGTGTGGCCCTGGTTCCACTCGCTGTGAATCCTCTGTGCTCGAATCCTTGTGGCTCTGTTCCTTGCTCTGTTACATCCATGAGCTCAAAATTCCTGCTGGAACAGGCGCTGCTCCAGCGCTGTTTGTGCAGGTGTCACTTCTGAGACCGCCTCGACTCCCTCAGCGTGTGTGAAACCCCGTGGCCATGGTGCAGCACCACCCTGGAGCCTCAGGGATGCATGGAATGGAGGACACCCAACATCTTCACCCTTCTTCTGGGATAAAAGCATTCGGATTTGGATCCCTTCTGCGCAGAACCAGCTCTTCAAGGTCCGTGTGGGCCCTTAGATCTGCTGGAACCTCCTGCCGGGGGCCAAACCGGATCGGCCTGTGCCCAACGAGCCGGTTCTGCTCTGTGTCCTCACTTCAACCCGCAGCCCGAGCCGCCAGAGCCGCTGGCTCCCGTGCGAAGGTGAAGGTCCACGAGTGGAAGACGAAGGTGGCTTCCAAGAGGATGAGGGATGCTCAGAGCTGGCCCGGAGTGGCGGCGAGGTCCAGGCCGTCCGCGTGGCTGTGCCATCCAGGGGACTCTGACCTGTCACTGCCGGGCCAGCGGGAGGGAGCGGTTCACACTGGAACCTGAGATTTCCCCGGATCGCGAGGAGCAGGTTCAGGGGGGAAGAGGAGGCTCCGTCCCTCACACAGCTCCCTGCGCTGTCCCCGGGCTGTCCCCGGGCGCGGCCCCTTTAAGGCAGTGAGGGCGGAAGCGCTGCTTCCCTGCCCGTCCCGCCCCCGCCGCTCTCGCGAGATCCGCCGCTTCCGGCGCGAGCGCGGCCTTTCCGAGCAGCCCCGGCCAAGATGGTGGGTGCGGGGGAGGCCCCGCCGGCGCCATCGGGCCCCATCCGCCGCCATCCGAGTCCCACCCGCCGCTGCGGCGCCGCCCGGGACTCGGGGCTTCCCTGGGGGGCGGGGAATGGGCCTCCCCGGGGCGCTGCGGGGACCGTGGGTGCCCCGGCCGGACCGGGCCCAGCGCGGCGGGAACGGGGCTGAGCGGAGGGAGCGGCCTGGGCGCCCCGCGGAGCTCGGTGGGGCCGCGGCCTTCCCGTGTGCGGGGTGGGGAACGCGGGGCCGGGCGGTCTTGAATCCCCTGACCCCCCTCTCCCGCTGCAGGCGGAGGTAGAGCAGAAGAAGAAGCGAACCTTCCGGAAATTCACCTACCGCGGGGTGGACCTGGACCAGCTGCTCGACATGTCCTAGTAAGGGCTGGCACCGGGGAGCCCCCCGGGCTGGGGTTTGGGGCTCGGGGGGCTGTTCCTGCCCCACACTCAGGTTGTGTTCAAATACCGGCAATAACGGGGGTTTAGGTGTTCAGCAACTGCTCTGTTTGCGCTGTTGAAAGTCCCGCAGTGGGTGACAGCGTCAGTGTGGGGTCCCGGGGCCCTGCTCCAGACTCAGTTCGGGTGATGCTGTGGGTGTAGGGTCCCTGGAGCTCCCCGAGGCCGCGCTCCGGGCTCAGTTCGGGTACCGCTGTTAGTTTGGGGTCTCTCTGGGGCTGTGCCCCAGGCTGAACTTGGGATCTCCGAGGTCACCCCAAACCACTCCCCTGGCTTAACTTGACCCTTGGGGGTCTCTCCCGGGACATACCTCAAGCTCAGTTTAGGGTCCCTGGGGGTGTCCCTAGGCCGTACCCCAGGCTCGGTCTGGATAACACTGGGTGTGGGGCCCTGGGGGGGTCTCTGGGGGCTGTACCCCACACTCTGTCTGGGTAACTCTGTGCCTGTGGGGTCTCTGGGAGTTCCCCAGGCTCAGTTGGGGGTCCCTGGGAATGTCCTCAGGCCATTCCCCAGGCTCAGTTTGCAATCCCTGACTGTCCTGGGGCTGTACCCCACACTCTGTCTGGGTAACCCTGTGCCTGGGGTGTCTCCAGGCTCTCCCCAGGCTGGGTTTGGGATCCCTGGGGTGTCCCCTGAGCCGTCCCTGTCCCCTTTTGGCAGCGAGCAGCTGATGCAGCTGTACAGCGCGCGGCAGCGGCGGCGCCTGAACCGGGGCCTGCGCCGCAAGCAGCACTCGCTGCTCAAGCGCCTGCGCAAGGCCAAGAAGGAGGCGCCGCCCATGGAGAAGCCCGAGGTGGTGAAGACCCACCTGAGGGACATGATCATCCTGCCCGAGATGGTGGGCAGCATGGTGGGCGTCTACAACGGCAAGACCTTCAACCAGGTGGAGATCAAGGTGAGCTGGGGCCTGGCAGGCAGCTCCTGCACCGAGCTCGGCGTTCGAGGTGTTCACTTCCAACTCTCTTCGTAAATCTTACTCGTTCCCTGTGCCTGGGAGGGGTCCCAGCTCCTCCTTGGAGTGGGGTTGGCTCAGAGGGACACCTGGAGGTGACATCCTGGGGCTCCAGGATGCTCCTTGGAGCAGGGCTGGCTCAGAGGGACACCTGGAGGTGACATCCTGGGGCTCCAGGATGCTCCTTGGAGCAGGGTTGGCTCAGAGGGACACCTGGAGGTGACATCCTGGGGCTCCAGGATGCTCCTTGGAGCAGGGCTGGCTCAGAGGGACACCTGGAGGTGACATCCCTGGGAGGGGCAGCTCCCGCAGGGGTCTCAGTGTGGCTCTGAAGCACTGAAATAGCTGTGGAGTGATCCATGTGCTCAGCCCTGGCTCCCAGCCCGCCGGCACCACTTGGGGATGAAACAGATCCCTGAGCTTTCCCCGGAGTGGAATAACCCCCAGGGTTGTGTCACTTGATACCAGCAGCGGGATTAAATGCCATTTCCTGCTCCTACCTGGCATTAAATCCCTCCTGGAAGGGCACAAATGCCCCTGTGGTTTCTGTGTCACCTCTCCCAGGAGGGGCTGAACTGGGGGAGCCCCTCTGGCTCCACATGAAAGCACTGTGGGAAGATCCCAGCTGGAATAACCAGCTGTGCCAGGCTCCTGCCAGCGCCGGGATGGGGATGGAGGCGATGTCCCTGTGCCCCCAGCGCTGTCCCTAGCATGGGTCTCTCCTCTTGCAGCCCGAGATGATCGGCCACTACCTGGGCGAGTTTTCCATCACGTACAAGCCGGTGAAGCACGGCCGGCCCGGCATCGGTGCCACCCACTCCTCCCGCTTCATCCCGCTCAAGTAACACCGGGAGGGAGCCTCGGCCAGTGTAAATAAAGAAATTCCGCCTGGATCCGTCTGTCTCCTGCCTCTCCCTTCCCAGGGTGGGGGGCTGGGCTGTGCTAAACTTGTCACTCCACCGTGATGGGATGTTTTCCTGAGTATTCCCAGGTTTTTTGGCACTGCTTTCCATCGGCACCTGCAGCAAACAGCTCATCTTCGTGCGGTTTAGTGAATGAGTGAAATTCCTTGCTCTTTGCTGGGAAGTGGGGAATGGCACTTTTATTTTTACAGTATTTCCATCTATTTAACTTTATTTGTTAATATAAACACTGGGAATGCAGAAATGTGGAACTGGGGGGAGGTAGGGAGGTTCCCAGGACTGAGAACCAGCCTTGGTCCCAGGAGGAGCTGCCAAGGCCCATCACGGGATGTTGAAACCCCAAACCATTTTCTCGTCCCTAATTTGGGATCCCAAAGGATTTTGGTGGCTGCGATCACAGAGTGGTAGCAGGTGGGGGGTGAACTGGGGATTTGCAGCTCAGGCTGGGAGGGAGGGAGGTGTTTTGGGGGAGAAACTGCTCTCAGGGATGAGGGGGTGATGGGAAGGGAGGTGATCCGAGAGGGGTTGATCCCAGGTGGATGATCCTGGACTGAGTGCAAGAAGCCCGATGCTCATCACCAGAGCCAAGTCCCGCGGTGAAGCCGGACCATTTGTCCCCAGGGTGGTCTTGGCTTGTCCCTGCTGCTGGCTGGGGTCCCTTGGGGGTCCCTCGGGGCCCAGCTCCAGCCCTTTGAGTCTCACACCCCCTGCATCCCATTCCCGGTGGTGCCAGGGCCGTTTGTCCTCTGGGGGAGGTCCCCTGGCACTGGGTCCCTTTTTAAAGCAACGTGACCTTGAGAGTCCTCGTCCCACCCTCGCTGGTGGCCTCTGGGGGACAGGGCTGGGGTCACTGTGCCCGGCTGGGGCCGTGTGGGGGCCCTCGGCCCCGGGGGGCGATGCCCGGAGGGCCAGGACGCCCTAGCCGGGAGGTGGGTGACAGTGGCCTCGGTGGGTGACAGTGGCCTCGGTGGGTGACAGTGGCCTGGGCACACGGCAGAAGCCACGGTCACGGTCGGCATCGGCTGCAGAGGGGTCGTCGTGAGGGTCCCGCTCATCCCGGGGGGACACCGGGGCTCAGCCGGTGCTGCCGCACCCTGGGCGGCTCCCCAAGGACACGGGGACGGCACCGGGCGGCTCCGGGGGGACAGGTTCGGTCTGGGGGTCCGGTTCGGTCTGTAGGGACCGGTCCGGTCGGGAGCGGCAGGTGCGTTCCGGGACACGGGGACCGGGCAGATGCCGGCGTTTTTGCGGAGGCTGGAAAAGAGGCGGATGGAGGCGAACGGAGCCCTCCTTGGGGGTCTCGTCTCCCCACGCCCGGCACAGCCCGGGGGGGCGCGGGGGGAGCGCGGGGAGCCCCCGGTGCCGCCCTCTAACGGCGGCGGCGCCGCTGGAAAATCCCGACCGGGAGCGGGGGGGCGGGGGCGGGATGCGGCTGCTCGGGGCCGCGCCGGAGCCTCGCCCAGCTCCGCACCGCTCTGCACCGCCCCGCACCGCTCCGCACCGCCGGGGATGAGGTACGGCTGCACCTGCCCCCCGCACCCCCGCGCACCCCCCGAACCCCCGGGGGTCCCGGCGGCTCCGGCCGCTGAAGCCGCCAGGGATGGGGGGAAGCGGGGGGGGGCTGCGCGGTGGGGCCGGGGGGGATCGGGGTGCGGTGTCGGCTTGCGGGGGGTTGGATGCACCGGGGGGGCCCCGATCTGCGCCCCCTCCCCGCGGCCGAGGTGCCCCCAGCCCTGGCTGCGCTGGATCCTGCGGCAGGCGCGGCTCCATCCCGGGGGATCGGGGGGATATTGGGGGACAGCAGGGTTCAGGGCGGATCAGGGGGTTCAGGGCGAATCGAGAGGGTCGGGCAGCGTTTATCCCCCGCATCCTGCAGGGACAAAAGCCGGACAATGCCGGGGCTCGGCGAGGGGTCCCCGGGCGGGGGGGAAGACGGAGCAGAACCCCCCGTCCCCATCCTCACCTTCATCCCCTTCCCCATCTCATTCCCATCCTGCGGGTGAGGCGGGGGGGTCCTCCCTGGGGTGACAGCAGCTCCCCCACCTCGATGCGAGCTCGGCTCCCCGCAGACCCCCCCTCCCGATGCTCCCCCAGCACGGCTGGGCCGGGGATTGGGGCTGAGCCCCAGACTTGGAGCCCCAAAACCTCACCCAAAACCGCACCCCGAACCTTCCCCACAAACCCGCACCCTAAATCCACCTCCCAAACCAGTCCCTGAAAAACCTCGGCCGCTAAACCAGCACATCAGCCCCACCCAGGGGGCACCCCAAGGGTCCCAGTGCCGTGTCCCCGGGCAGGGGTGTCCCCAGTCACCCCTGGATGGGGGTGGGGAGGTGCCTGCTGGCCTGAGCACGTTCCACTCTGCTGACTCCCACGGGTGCCCTGGGGCGTGGGGGGCCCTCCATTGTGTGGGGGCTGTGCTGGGGGTGTTGGGGACCCCAATGCTCGCCCCACCAGGGCCCCACATCCATCCCCAGGCCCCGATGTGTGTGTGCGTGTGTAGGGGGCTGCGGGGGGAGGGTCGGTGCTGTGCAAGAGGAGGGCGATGGATCCCAAGTCCCGGTGTCCCTGCGTGTGCCCCCACACGTGTGCAGTGTCGAGGTGGGGGGCCTGTGCTCCCCAGGGGGGGTTTGCTGTGGCCGGGGGTCCCCGGGGCCGGGTCGATCAGCCCGAGCTGGTGACAACACGCTGTTTGTTTAATGTCCCCGAGGGCTCCGGGAGCCGCAGCCGGCCGGGGGCTCAGCTGTGGCTTTGGACGTGGCTGCGCTCGGCTGATGGCAGCGGTCCCTGTCCCCAGAGCTGCTGCCAGGCTGCAGTGAGCCGAGGGGTGCGGGGAGCTTGGGGTATCCCCAAGGCCCCCCAGGCCCTGCCCTGCTCTGCCCAGGCCAAGGTGGCATCAAAAATGGTGAGCAGTGGCCAGTGGGTGCTGTGGGCAGGACAATGCAGTGATGGACAATGCAGAGGACGGTAGGGCGGTGGGCAGTGGGCACTGTGGGCAGTGCAGTGGGCAGTGAGGGTTGGCAGTGGGCACTGTGGGCACTGTGGGGTGGGCAGCGTGGTTCACAGTGGGGTGTGCTGGGCAGCGCAGCTGCTGCTTCATCTGCTGCAGCATCTGCCCTGCCAGGAAATTGCTGGATGCATCCAGGCCCCACCAGTGGCCTCAGCCGGTCCTGGGGTGCCCTCAGCAGAGAGGGGCAGCTTTTGGGGGTCAGAGGAGACACACCCAGGACTGCGAGCCATCACATCCCCCCATGGTCAGCCCATGATCCCGCCTGGGATCCAGCCCGTGGGGGGACACTGGGTCCTGTGGGACAGTGACCATCAGGGTGCTGGAGCGTAGCTGCCGCCCTGGCCCACAGCTCTGCCCCCCTTCCCGCAGCCCCAGCCCCCCTTTCCCACAGCCCTGGCCCCCCTTTCCCGTTGTGTCTCGCCGCTTCGTGGATGCAGGTGAGGCCCCAGCCCCTCCCCGCAGGCTGCAGATCCCGGCGCTGCTGCGGCCGCTGCACTCAGCCGGCCCTGCCAGGAATTTGGAGGGCCAGAGCTCAGCCCCCACCTCCATCAACCCCCCAAATATCCCAGCCCTGACCCCACCAGGAGAGAGCTGGAGCACCCCAGAGTCTTACAGGGTGGGGCCCCCTGACTGAGCTGTTGGGTGGGTACCCACAGGTTTGGGGTGCTGGGGAGGGGGGAACATGTTCCCCTGGAGCAGTGGAAGCCCCTGGCCCCCATTTTCCCCTATAGGGCTGAACACCCCCACCCTCCACGTCTGAGTCCTCAGGAAGGGCCGGGAACCGCCTGTGCTCCCCCATCACTGTTGCCATGGCAACAGCAGGCCGTGCTCATCCCGCATCCCATATCCCGCATCCCGCATCCATTATCCTGCATCCTATATCCCGCATCCATCATCTCATCTCCCTCACCTGGCACCCTGCGTTCCTTATCCCCCATTCTGCATCCCTCGCCCTGCATCCCATATTCCGGATCCTGATCATCCCTCACCCTGCTCCGTCATCCCGCATCCATCATCCCGCATTCCACCTTCCCGCATCCCTCACCCATCCTCCCACATCCCTCACTGTCCACCCTGCATCCCCCATCCCACATCCCTCATCCCACACCCCACACCTCCACCCTTCCTCTGCTCCCCACCCTCTCCCGTCCCATCCTCCTGGGGTTTTTTCTTTCCCGGGGGGAATTTTTAGCAGCTGGGGGGGTTGGCACCGGGGGTTTTGTGTCCCTTGGGAATCACGGGCAGGTCTGGGTGCTTCAACGGGGGACCCCACAGCAGGACCCATAGGGCAGGAGGGGGGGATCCCCCACCGCTGTGGGGTGCAGGGGTGAAGGAGCAGCCTGGGGGGCCCAGGATGGCTCCTGGGGGTGCGAAGGACATCGACGGGGCCTTGGGGGGTTGCTGGGTCCCACCACTGCCTGGTGGGGCCTCTGTGCTTGGAAGGGGGTGCTGGGACCCCCAAAAGCATTTGCAGAAGCGGAGGGGCCCCAGGGAGCCGCCGTGGGGCAGTTTTGGGGGTGTCAGAGCCGTGGGGGGGGGGGGGGTGGTTCGATCGCTGCCGCCCCTGAGCCCGCTGTGGTGGGGGGGTGCGGGGTGGGAGCAGCAGAGGGGAGGAGGGGACCCCCCAGCCCCCCCATCGCCGGCTCCCCCCGCTCACACGTGGTGCTGACGAAGGCACCGTGGGGCCGTCGCGCTCCCGCTGCCGGCCCGACCCTCTGGGGGGGTGGCGAGGGGTCCCCGGCCCCGGCCCCCCCTCCCCGCGTGTGACAGCGTCGTGTGTGTCCCCCCCACCCGGGCAGGTGCGAGGGGCGGCCGCGGGCGTTGCGGCAAGAGGAGGTTTTGGGGGGCTGGGGTTGGCTGGGGGGCACAGGGGGCCTGAGAGGGTTTGGGGGGGGGCAGAGAGGGGCGGGGGGGCCGCGGAGGGGTCGGGGCTGCCCCCGGTGCTGGAGGGAGAGGAGCGGGAGAAGGTCGGGAGCGGGAGAAGACAAAAGCGAGACAAAGGGAGCGCAGAGCGGAGCTGTGCGGAGGGTGGGAACCAGGCGGGGGCTGGCGGGGGCTGGGGGGGCCCTGACTGGCGGGGGCGGCGCTGGACCCCCCCCCCCGAGCCGGGGACGCCCCTCTGGGGGGGGTTGGGGGGGCACCGGCTCTTCCAGGGCTCAGGGGGTGCGGGTGGTGGGGTGTCCGGCGCTGTGCCGTGGTCTCGGGCGGGTGGTGGGTGCTGGGGGGCTGTGAGGGTGCTGGGGAGCCCCCCGGGGTGCTGCCCACCCCCACGCCCCCCCGCAGGCGCTGGAGGAGGTGAAGATGTCCGGCTCCATCGCCTCGTACGACCAGCTGGTGCGGCAGGTGGAGGCGCTGAAGAAGGAGAACAGCCACCTCCGGCGGGAGCTGGAGGACAACTCCAACCACCTCTCCAAGCTGGAAAATGAGACCTCGGACATGAAGGTGGGGACAGGCCCGGTGGGTGGGGAGGGCACAGACCTCCAGCGAGGGGGGGTTTCCATCCACGTCTCCCCCTCCTCAACGGCTCCATCCCTGTTTTAGGAGGTCCTGAAGCACCTCCAGGGCAAGCTGGAGCAGGAGGCCCGAGTCATGGTGTCCTCGGGGCAGACGGAGGTGCTGGACCAGCTCAGAGGTGGGTGCTGGGTAGGGTGGGGAGGGGGGGAACCCTGCCAAGCCCACCCTGACACCACCATCCCCGTCCCCAGCCTTGCAGATGGACATCACCAGCCTCTACAACCTCAAGTTCGCCCCGGAGGTGACGAGCGCCGGGCGCGGCGCCGAGGAGAGCCCGCCGGCCCCCGCCTCCCACCGGGACGGCCCCGGGGAGCTGGGCAGGGCCACCTTCCGCATGCTGGAGGAGCTGGACCGAGAGAGGTGAGGGGCTGGGGGATAACGGGGACTGGCGGGGGGCCGGGGGCTGTGCTGATGGGGTCCTCCCCTCTCCCCAGGTGCTTTCTGCTGGGGGAGATCGAGAAGGAGGAGAAGGAGAAGGTCTGGTACTACGCGCAGCTGCAGAGCCTGGCCACGCGCCTGGACGAGCTGCCCCACGTGGAGACGGTGAGTGGGGGACACCCCCTGTCCCCCCTCCCAGGCCACGGGGCACCGCCCGGACCCTGCTCCGCTCATGCCACCCCCTGTGCCCCTCCAGTTCTCCATGCAGATGGATCTGATCCGGCAGCAGCTGCAGTTCGAGGCGCAGCACATCCGCTCGCTGATGGAGGAGCGCTTCGGGACGGCCGATGAGATGGTGCAGCGGGCACAGGTCGGGTTCTTCACCCCCAAACTCCCCCTGTCCCTCCCCTGGGAGGCCCCAGATTGATGGGCTCAACTCTGGGCACCCTCCAAGCAGCTCCAGGCACCCTACACCAGCTCTTTGCACCCTACACCAGCTCTTTGCACCCTACACCAGCTGCTCACACCCTACACCAGCTCCTCACACCCCGTTCCTTGCACACTGAAACTCCTCCCTCCCATCTTTTTGTGGTTCTGAGGGGGTCCCAGACCTCTCCAACTCCCTCTCTGCCCCCCCCCCCAGATCCGGGCATCCCGGCTGGAGCAGATCGACAAGGAGCTGATGGAGGTGCAGGACAAGGCGCAGCAGCCGGAGCCGCAGGTAGCGGGGCCGGGGTGTCCCTGGTCCCCGCGGGGCGATGGAGCCAGGGAGGGTGGAGGAAGGGGCCAGCACGGCCCCCCCGCCATTGTCCCCGCGCTGTCCCCATCGGCACAGCCAGGGCTTTGTGTGGCTCGGGCACCGTGAAATGGGCAGTTGCCATGGAGACCAGAAGTAGGCCATGGCGGGCGGGCAGGCGCGGGGGCTCCCGCGGCATCTGCCGCCGACCGAGACGCCAGGGTGGGCAGCCTGCCATCATCACCGTCATCGTCACAGGCTGGCATCGCCACGGTCCCAGTGTCACCCACAGCCCCATCACCGCCGTTGTCCCACTGTCACCCACAGCCCCACCACCATCATCATCGTGGGCTGCCATCATCATCGTCACTGTCACCCACAGCCCCACCATGGCCACGGACCCACTGTCACCCACAGCCCTGCCATTGTCACCATCACAGGCTGCCATGGCCATTGCCACTGTCACCCCCAGCCCCATCACCATCATTGTCGTGGGCTGCCATCATCATCGTCACTGTCACCCACAGCTCCACCCCTGACACCATGGCCATCGTCACTGTCACCCTCAGCCCTGCCACTGCCACTGTCACAGGCTGCCATCACCACAGCCCCACGGTCACCCACAGCCCCACGGTCACCCACAGCCCCACCGTCACCCACAGCCCTGCCATCGACACGGTCCCATCACCACTCCCCTCCCACCATCACCCACAGCCCCACGTGGCAACACCAACAGCCCCCCCTCACTCCCAGCCCCTCCAACACCCCCAGACACCCCCAGATCCGCACAGCCCCCCATTTCCAACCCTCCCATCAGCTCCACAGGCTCAGCCCCCTCCCCGCTGCCCACCTGCTCGCTCGCCCACGCTCTCCCTTCCCTGAGCCCGCGGCTGTAGCAGCCCCCCCATCCCTGATTTTAGCTTAAAATACACCCCTGGCACTGACGGAAGCAACGCCTGGGAGTCGCGGGGGGTGGCAGGAAAGTGGGGAGGGGCTGGGCATGGGGGCGAGGGTGCTGCAGTGCAGCCCCCCCCACCTGCCCCCTCCTCTGCAGCTCTGCGGGAAGGTCCCGGGCATGGACGGGGACGGCAGCCTGGACCCCCCGACCCACCCCGAGGAGGGGGGCAACACCAAGGTGAGGGGCAGCAGCCGGAGCCTGGCTGGGGCGGGCTGAGCCCGCGGTAGGGCTGAGTGTGACCCCGCGTGTCCCCCCGCAGGTGGAGGTGGTGTTCTGGCTGCTGTCCATGCTGGCCACACGGGACAAGGAGGACATGTCCCGCACGCTGCTGGCCATGTCCAGCTCGCAGGAGAGCTGCCAGGCCATGCGCAAGTCGGGCTGCCTGCCCCTGCTCATCCAGATCTTGCACGATTCCGACGGGGAGCCGGGGCCCCCCGAGAGCCCCACGGGCGCCAAGGACGCCCGGATGCGAGCCAACGCCGCCCTGCACAACATCGTCTTCTCCCAGCCCGACGAGGGCCAGGCCAAGAAGGAGATGCGGGTGCTGCACGTGCTGGAGCAGATCCGCTCCTACTCGGAGACCTGCTGGGACTGGCTGCAGATGCAGAGCCGGGACGGGGGACGGGGCCCCGAGGGCGCGGGTACGGCCGGGCCGGGGCTGGCCGGGGCTGGGAGGGGCTGGGAGCATCTGCGTGGGACAGAGGGGACTGACCCTCATCCCCCCGCAGTGCCAGTGCCCATCGAACCCCAGATCTGCCAGGCCACCTGTGCCATCATGAAGCTGTCCTTCGACGAGGAGTACCGGCGGGCCATGAACGAGCTGGGTGAGCGCAGGGCGGGGGCTCCTTCCCTCTGCACCGCAGCCACACGGTGTGCTGGAGGTGGGGGAACCCCAAATGACCTCTGTCCCGTCCCACAGGTGGGCTGCAGGCCGTGGCCGAGCTGCTGCAGGTGGACTACGAGATGCACAAGATGACCAACGACCCCCTGAACCTGGCGCTGCGACGCTACGCGGGGATGGCCCTCACCAACCTCACCTTCGGCGACGTGGTCAACAAGGTGGGGGGCGGAGGTTTGGGGGGGGTCAGCCGGGTCTGGGGGTCACGGCGTCACCCTCACCACCCTTGTCCTCCCCGCAGGCCACGCTGTGCTCCCGCCGGGGCTGCATGGAGGCCATCGTGGCTCAGCTGGGCTCCGACAGCGAGGAGCTGCACCAGGTGGGTGCTGGTGGGGCTCCCTGGGGTGGGGGACAGGCAGGGGGACAGTCCCAGTGGTCACTCACCCCGCTCTGCCCCTCCAGGTGGTCTCCAGCATTCTGAGGAACCTCTCCTGGCGCGCTGACATCAACAGCAAGAAGGTGCTGCGGGAGGTGGGCAGCGTCACCGGGCTGACGCGCTGTGCCCTGCATGCCGGCAAGGTGAGCTCGGATGGGTGACAGCGGGCACAGGGTGACCGGACAGGGCTGATGGGGCTGTGTGTCCACCTTGGGGTGGGTGACAGTGGGCACAGGGTGACCGGACAGGGCTACAGGGCTGACAGGGCTGTGTGTCCCCTCCTGGCACAGGAGTCGACGCTGAAGAGCGTCCTGAGCGCGCTGTGGAACCTCTCGGCGCACAGCACGGAGAACAAGGCGGCCATCTGCGGGGTGGAGGGGGCCCTGGGCTTCCTGGTCAGCACCCTCACCTACAAGTGCCAGAGCAACTCCCTGGCCATCATCGAGAGCGGCGGCGGCATCCTCAGGAACGTCTCCAGCCTCGTCGCCACGCGAGAGGATTACAGGTGAGGAGCGTGGTGGGGTGGGGATGCACCTGGGGATCCCAGGGCTCCATGGACCCCAGGATGGCATTGGGGGATGCCAAGGCTGGGGGTAGGATGGGGATGGAGATGGAGATGGAGATGGAGATGGAGATGGAGATGGAGATGGAGATGGAGATGGGGAACCTTGGGCACCATGGATGGTGTTGGGGGGATACCACGGCTGGGGGTGCTGCAGGATCAGGGGGCACTGCTGACCCAAGGGAGCACTGGGGCAATGTCACAGCTGGGCAGCTGTGGGGGCACTGCAGACCCCACAAAGGGGTTGGGGAGGGGTCCAGGACCATCCTGACGGCTGTGGGGTCTCCTCTGTCCCGCAGGCAGGTGCTCCGGGACCACAACTGCCTGCAGACGCTGCTGCAGCACCTGCGCTCGCACAGCCTGACCATCGTCAGCAACGCCTGCGGCACCCTCTGGAACCTGTCCGCCCGCAGCCCCCGCGACCAGGAGCTGCTGTGGGACCTGGGGGCGGTCAGCATGCTCCGCAACCTCATCCACTCCAAGCACAAGATGATCGCCATGGGCAGCGCAGCCGCGCTGCGCAACCTCCTCACCAACCGGCCCCCCAAGTACAAGGACGCGGCCGTGGTGTCGCCGGGCTCCTGCATGCCCTCGCTCTACATGCGCAAGCAGAAGGCGCTGGAGGCCGAGCTGGACGCCAAACACCTGGCGGAGACCTTCGACACCATGGAGAAGCAGAGCCTGAAGGGCCAGAGCGCCAAGAAGCCGATGCGGCACATGGAGAGCCTGGTGAAGGACTACGCCTCCGACTCCGGCTGCTTCGACGACGATGAGGTGCCCAACGTCTCCACCGGCGTGGAGACGGCCAGCGCCTCCGTCCTCTCCATGTTCCTCAACTCCTCCTTCCTGCAGGGCCAGGCGCTGCCGCGGGCGCTGGCGCAGCGGCACTGCCCGGAGCCGGAGAAGGACGGCAGCGGGAAGACGGCCGAGCCCAAGAAGCCACCGCTGCCGGAGGATGACGTCTCGCTGGCCGCCGAGAAGTTGGCCAACAAGATCTCCAGCACGGTGGCCAAGATCGACAAGCTGGTGGAGGACATCTCCACCATGCACAACTCCTCGGACGACAGCTTCAGCCTCAGCTCCGAGGACCACTGCCTGGACTGGCAGTACGGCCCCGAGGAGGGGCACGAGGCCCGCGCCCAGTCCTGCTCACCATGCCGGCTGTCGGATGCCGGTGGCTTCGCCAAGCGGGAGAGCCTGAGCCGGGCGCACACCCTGCTGCGGCTGAAGACGGCCTACACCAGCCTGTCCACCGACAGCCTCAACAGCGGCAGCACCAGCGACGGCTACTGCACCAAGGAGCACATGAAGCCCTGCCCCAGGGCCGCCTTCCTGGACTATCGTGACGAGATGCAGCGCTACCAGAAGCGGCCCAGCCGGCTCGACCTCAAGAGCATCCTGGGCAAACCAGAGCGGGTCGAGCCCCCCGCGCGGGATCCGGCCGAGCCAGACAAACCGGAGCAGCGGGACCTGCCTGAACGGGCCAAGAAGACGGTGACTTTCCCCAGCCCAAAGATACCGGAGAAGGAGACAGAGTGGAAGAAGGAGGTGGGCACCAAGCCACCCACCGACCCCCATGTTCGCACCATCAAGCTCTCTCCGTCCTACCAGCACGTCCCCATGCTCGAGACCCTGGCCAAGAGCAGCGCTGCTGCCGGCCACCAGCCCTCCCTCCTGGGCAGGAAGCAAGCCTGGCTTTCCCCGGCGCTGCTGCAGGCGGCCGAGCCCCTGAGCAAGATCCCAGAGAAGCTGCCGGCCCAGCCACCGGCCTCAGCGGAGCAGGAGTCGGTGCAGAAGTACTCAGTGGAGGACACCCCGATCTGCTTCTCCCGGTGCAGCTCCCTGTCCTCCCTCTCCTCGGCAGACAACGTGCTGGACGGGCAGAGCCACAGCGAGAACGACCTGGATAGTGACTCCTCCCTGGAGATCCTGGAGATGGAGGAAGGGGACGCAGAAGGGGAGGGCGGGAGGCAGGAGAAGGAGAAGGCTGTGGATCCTGGTCCCACCACACCGGTGGGGATCTCCCAGCCCATCTCCATCCCCTTCCCAAAGCGTGACAAGGTTTTCCTGCGGGAGGCCTCGCCCTCGCGCCAGGAGGACCTGACACCCTCCAGCTCCTCGGAGAACTACATCCAGGAGACGCCGCTGGTGATGAGCCGCTGCAGCTCCGTCAGCTCCCTGGGCAGCTTCGAGAGCCCCTCCATCGCCAGCTCCATCCAGAGCGACCCGTGCAGTGAAATGATCAGCGGCACCATCAGCCCCAGCGAGCTGCCTGACAGCCCCGGGCAGACCATGCCCCCCAGCCGCAGTAAGACTCCCCTCTTCGAGCTGGGCTGCCAGCCGGAGAAGGAGACCAGCCAGTTCAACATCCAGTGGGAGAACAACGTCAAGAAGTTCATGGAGATCACCGACTTCAAGGAACGCTTCCAGCTGCCCCAGGACCTGGACTCCATGGTCTACTTCACGGTGGAGAAACCCAACGAGAACTTCTCGTGCGCCTCCAGCCTGAGCGCCCTGCCCCTCCACGAGCACTACGTCCAGAAGGACGTGGAGCTCAAGCTGATCCCCACCTTCCCGGAGAAGAACAGCCTGAACTTCGCAGCCCACGAGAAGCGGGAGGAGCGGCGGGAGGAGCGGTACCTGGAGGGCCGGCGAAGGGCCGAGCGCCCCGAGCCCCCCGACGACGACGACATCGAGATCCTCAAGGAGTGCATCAGCTCGGCCATGCCCTCCCGCTTCCGCAAGGTCAAGACCTCGCTGCTGTCCGGCCAGGTGCTGCACCCGCAGACCAAGAAGCCGGTGCACGTCCCCGTGTACATGCTGGTGCCGGCCCACGCCCACCCCGGCGTGCCCAAGCACCTGCGAGCCACCGCTCGCGACCTCTTCAAGGACGACGACTCCTTCACCGACTCGGCCGACGGGACCCCCGTGAACTTCTCCAGCGCCGCCTCGCTGAGCGACGAGACCCTGCGGTACCCGGCGGGCGAGGAGGCCGAACACCCCCTGCCCGAGCGGCGCCGCGAGCCTGGCACCATCCCGGCCCGTAGGGCCGCCTCCGGCAGCTCGGCGCCCGCCCGGCTCAGCTCTGCCGGAAAGGGCAAAGCGGGGCCAGGCCGCGGCGAGGGGAAGCGGGGCCAGACCCTCCCGAAGGGCACAGCCAGCCTGGAGCTGGGGGTGGGCAGGGCCAGCGGTGCCCCCGGGAGGAAGGATGACGCCCTGGAGGACGGGGTGGTGTTCCAGTCTCTGTGCCACACCACGCCGACGGAGGAAGCCGTCTACTGCTTCTACGATCCGGATTTGGACGAGCTGCCCGAGGAAGGCAGGGATGGTTCCAGCAGCAAAGCCCAGCCCGGCCGGGCGCCGCGCAGGGAGCGCTGGGGAGGCTCCGTCCCCCACAAGGACCCCGAGCCCGGTCCCCGTCCGGCAAAGACGAAGCCTCAAAACAACCTCATCGCCGACGAGACACCACCGTGCTACTCCCTGAGCTCCTCCATGAGCTCCCTGAGCGAGGCCAACCTCTCCGAGGGCGAGGAGCGGGGCCAGCCCTGCGGCAAAGCCACCTGGCCGCGGTCGGCCGCGGTGGGGCAGGCGCAGGGGGGCTCGCCCAGCTCGCCCAGCCTCAATTCGGAGGATGATCTGCTGCAGAAATGCATCGGCTCGGCCATGCCCAAACGCCGGCGGCCCACGGCTCGCCGCAGGCTGGTGGAGAGAAAGCAGAAGCCGCCGGGCCCTGGCGGGAGGGAGCGGAAAGCCGAGGCCAGGCATCACCCCGAGGAGGAGGCCGGCTCCGACCGCGGCTCCGACCTGGACAGCGTGGAGTGGCAAGCCATCCAGGAGGGAGCCAACTCCATCGTCACCTGGCTGCACCAGGCTGCCGCCTCCCTGTCACGGGAGCCTTCCTCCGAGTCCGACTCCATCCTGTCCTTCATGTCGGGGCTCTCGGTGGGCTCCACGCTGCAGCTCTCCCTGGGCAGGCAGGAGAAGCAGCGGCCCGGCAGCGCGTCCGGCCGGGACACGGCGAGGAGGGAGCACAGCAAGGGCCGGCCGGAGCGGAAGGAGGCGGCCGGTGCCCGTCCCGCCGGCCGTGCCAGCGCCAGGCCGGAGCGGAGCCCTGCGCCCGCCAAGCCGGTGCCCAACCTGCCCGTGGTCTTCCGCGGCAGGACCGTCATCTACATGCCCAGCCTGGCCAAAGATGCCCCCAGCCCACGGGCCACCCCGAAGAAGACCCCCGCGGCCAAGCCCGAGGCACCGCCGGCCAAGAACCTCTCTCTGAGCCAGCAGCGCTCGCGGAGCCTGCACCGGCTGGGCAAAGCCCCCGAGACCGGGGACCTGGCGCTGCCCAAGAGGAGCACGACCCCTCCCGCCCGCATCGGCAAAGGCCCCCCCTCCTCGGGCTCGTCCCGCACCTCCACGCCCTCCCAGCACGCCCCCAAAAAGCTGCCGTCGCCCTCCCAGGTCAACAAAATGGGTGGCCCGGCCGCGGGCAAGGCGGGCGGCTCCTCCTCCCCGCCGGGACCCCCGGCCAGAGCCCCGGCCCCCAAATCCCCGGCTCCCAGGCAGTCCAAGACGCAGAAATCGCCCGTGCGCATTCCCTTCATGCAGAAGCCCAGCAGGAAGGTGCTGCCGGGCCGGGGGGCCATGCCGGTGCTGGAGGAGCAGGTCGATGGCTCCAAGGCTCGGCCCGGGGGGCCGGGGGGCAGCCGGCTCAACCTGGTGCGGATGTCATCTGCCCGCTCCAGCGGGAGCGACTCGGATCGCTCCGGCTTCCTGCGCCAGCTCACCTTCATCAAGGAATCCTCGAGCCTGCTGCTGCGGCACCGCTCCGACCTGTCCCCGGCGCCACCGGCCACCTCGCTGCCCCGCCGGGGCTCCCCCCAGCGCAGCCGCGGAGCCGCGCTCCCGGCCGTGTTCCTCTGCTCCTCCCGCTGCGACGAGCTCAAGGCGGCCAAACCGGCGAGCCCAGGCCAGCGGCCGCTCATCCCCAGAGCCCAGCCCGGCGGCAAAGCCACGGCCGGGGTCAAGCCGCCGCGCCGGACCAGCTCCGAGAGCCCGTCCCGGCTGCCGGTGAAGACCAGCGCGCCCTCGGCCGAGCCCTTCAAGCGCTACTCGTCCTCGCCCAACATCAGCGTGGCGCGGCGGGCGGCCAGCCCGTCCTCCGTGCGCTCCGAGGCGGCGGCGCGGCGGCGGCAGAACGAGCCGGCTCCCGGGGGGCCGCCGGGGAAGCCGCCGGTGGCGGTGATGAAGGGCACGTGGCGGAGGATCCGGGACGAGGACATCCCGCACATCCTCAAGAGCACGCTGCCCTCCTCCGCGCTGCCGCTGGCGGGCTCCGGTGACGAGGAGCCCCCCGGCACCCCCGGTACCCCCGGCACGCCCAGGAAGACCAGCGACGCCGTGGTGCAGACCGAGGACTTCGCCACCTCCAAGACCAACTCCAGCACCTCTCCCACGCTGGAGACCCACGACGGACCCCCGCACCCCCGGGTCACCGGTGATGGCGAAGCCCCCGCGCCCGCCAAGGCCGCCCTGCCCATCTCCTTCGGCCACGATGCGCCCGCCGGGACCTTCCCCGCCAGCCGGCACGGCTCCCCCAGCAAAGCCGCCCGTGTCACCCCCTTCAACTACGTCCCCAGCCCCATGGCGGTGACGGCGGTGGCCGACAAGGCGGTGGAGAAAATCCAAGCTTGATGATGCCCCAGTGAGGGTCCTGCGACACCCCCAGCCCCACGGGAGCTGGCCAGGACTGTGCTGGGGGCACACATGGGGATTTGGGACAGCTGGGGACCAATGAGTCACCCTAACCCGCTGCTGGCCCCGGCTGGGGTCTTGCTGTGCTGAAGCATCACGATTGCCAGTGGCAAGGACTGGACAGAACTGGGAATGTGCCGGGTCTGACACCCCAAGCTGGGGCGATTCTCATGGACCATCTCCTGGTGCTGATGGACATCCAGGGACAAGCTGAGGTGGGGCCGTGTCCCCGCGTGCTCCCATCCCGCTCACCCAGGGGTTGAACCAGAGCCTGATCCCACATGCCGGGAAGCTGACACAGCCCACCCTGGTACCGGGAAAACCCCACACGCTCCAGCTTGTCTGGCACCAACTCTGGCTCTGCCAGCGATCACAGCTCGTTTATTAACAGCGGAAGGGACTCAGGGGAGAGGCTTTGGAGGGGGAGATGGGGGCCAGGACCCCCGTTTGTGCTGCTGGAGGCTCCTGATTGCTGCTGGGTGACCTGTGCCGGTCTGAGGTGGTAGCAGGTGGAAATGGTGCAGGAGGAGCTGGGCAGGGGCTCACAGGGGTGGCTGGGGTCCTGATGGGCTCATCCCGGCGACTGCTCACAGGGTGCTGTCACCAGGCTGGGGGGCTGCCCTGGGAGGGGACAGGGTGCTAAGCCAGCACCGGGATGCCCCAACCCCCAGGAAAGGGTCTGGGGTCCTTCACCTTCATCTGCAGCCCCCCAGCCTCCCACCCCTGGGGCAGAAGAGCCTCGGCTCGCAGCCAGGATGCTGGTGTGTCCTTGTGGATGTGGACACGAATCCATCCAGGACTGGATTACGCCCACGAGCACGGGGCCTCCTGGCCCCAAACCCCGGAGACACCCCCACTGCTGCTGCCAGCCGGGCCCAGGTGCTGAGACCGGGGTGTGTGGGAAGTGCCTCGGCCCCTGGGAGCGGGATGGGCTTCAGAGGGACCCCCAATCCAGGTGGTCTCAGACCCCATGGATACCTCCCGGTCCTCCCACCATCACTACCTGCTTCAGGTGGGGTCACCTTTGTACCCCCCCATCCCAGTGCTGGGGAGTGCAGGGACAGACACAGGGCTATGGGGACATGTGCAGGGGACACACCTGGGTGGCTGTGGGGACACAGTGAGGGGCTCTGGGTTGTTGCACTGGGGACATACAGTGGGGACAGGGGGACACCAGGACCGTGGGGACATGCAGGGTGTCCCCAGGGATGTGCACTGGGGTTGTGGGGACGGGCACACCCCAGTGCCCACTGGAGCCCCCCTGCCCTGGCAGCAGCCGGCACTGAAGGAAAAGGTGGAAAATCCCAGGAGCAGCACTCCCGAGTACTGTAAGGGAGCGCAGGGGTGGCAGAAGGGCCAGCATCACCTGCCGGGGTCCAAGCCACTGCCCTCCCCCTCCTCCATGGACAATCCCGCCGAGCTCCGCTCCCCGTCACTGTATCTATGTACTAAGGATGTTATTTTACCAGACTCTGGACAGTATTCCCAATTAAAAGCCAACCTGTGTAAATAGGAAGGGGTGTTCTGTCTATCCCTGGGGGCAGCCCCTCCGCAGAGTTTTCTGGATCCATTTCTTGTACTTCACGGTCGAGGTGGCCACTGGCGGCTTGAAAGGGTCAGTGGCGTTCTGGCCGCTGAAGGACATCACGCCGGCCACTGCCGGCCGCTTCCCGCACACCAACGGGCCCCCCGAGTCACCCTGAGGTGGGGGACACCGGGGAGTGAACCCTGAGCAGGGGACAGGGACCCCCACCATGGCCAGGGAGACATCTCACCTGCTCAGGGTGAACACCCTCCCCGTAGCCCCCCGCAACCCGCACCGGGGCTGGGGGTGGGCAGAGCTTTATAGCCCTTGGACCCCCAAACCCTCACCTTGGTGGGTGCCGAGCCGCGGTTCTGCCCCTCGAAGCAGATCATGGTGCGGGCGATGCCGCCGTGCCAGAAGCGGCTGTTGTTGCACATCCGCGCGTCCATCACCTTCACCTCCAGCTCCTGCAGGGTGGGCGACAGCTTCCGGCGCCCGCGGACCCCCCAGCCCGCCAGGCTGCACCGCGCTCCCGGCGCCGGCTCCCGGCTCGGCAGCGAGATGAGACCCCGTGTCCTGCTCAGGGTCACCGTCCCCTCCAGCTGCGGGTGGGGGGCGGTGTCAGATCTCCCCCCACAGGGGTTGGCAGGGAGCACCCCAATGCCGTGGGTGGGGGGCTAAAGGGGAGCCCCCAATCGCGCAGGGGAGGGGTCGAGAGGGAGCATCCCCATGCCGCAGGCGAGGGGGCGGAGGACGAGCCCCCCAAGGCCGCGGATCGAAGGCGGAGCAGCGAGGCGGTGCAGCGCCTATGGGAGCGGGGAGATGACACCCAGGTGTGAAAGCTCTTGGGGGTGAGAAGCGGAAATGTCACCGAGCCGCCCGCCCTGGCTGCGAGCGCAGCTGCGCCGACACCGTGCGAACCCCCCGCCCCTTCCCCGCAGCGCTTCCCGGCACCGCCGCCGCTCCAGCCCCGCATCGGAGCCTTCCCCGCGGCCGGCCCGAGCCCCACCTGGAGCAGGAGCAGGTCGTTCTCCATCGTATCTCCGTCGTAGCCGGGGTGTGGACAGGCAGCCCGGATGGGGAATCTCTGCACGTCCGCCCCGCTATCCCGCAATTTGTGCAGCCCCACCACCAGCTCCAGCTTATCCCAGGACCTGCCCCGCACCGGGAGTGGTGTCAGCCCGGTGCCGGTCACTCGGAGCCCCACCCAGAGCCCGGTCTCTTCCCCGGGCAGGACACCCATGCCGGACTCACCCCCGAGGCAGGCAGTGCGCGGCCGTCAGCGCCCAGCGCCGGTGCAGCAGCGCTGCCCCGCAGATGTGAACCTTCCTGAACTGGAGGGACGCCATATAGGGCCGGGAGTGGGGTTCGGCCTCGTGTCCCCCGATGATCGACAGATGGAGCCAGGTCCTGTCCCCACCAGCACCTTCCACCGCCCCGGCAAGTGAGTCCGAGCCCCCGCTGGCCACGCCGGACCCGTAGCCCCGGTGCTCACCCCGAGGGAGGGGCGGCAGCAGCAGCAGCAGCAGCAGTGGCCCCAGGCAGCCCCTCGCCCCCATCCTGCCTGCTCCGCGTCTCCCGGCGCTGGTCCCGAGCTGGAGCAGTGCTGGAGGAGCCCCAGGTCGCGTGTGACAGCAGAGCAGGGCAGCAGTGGGGCACAGATCACGCTTAGGGGGGCAGGAAGGGGAAGAAGCACCCACAAGGTAACACCTGTGGGGGTGGGAAACACCCACGGCCCCTCCTTTGCAGACAGAAAGCGGCACTTTCAGCTCGCCAAAAAACGGGGGTTTATGGGATTTATGACAACCCACAGTGCTGGGTGACCCATTCCCACCACCTTTATTAGCAAAACAGGGCAGTTTTCACACCGTGGGGCTGTGCTGGCCCCCAACCCAGCCCCCGTGGTGGTCCCTCAGTTCGTCCCCTTGGGTGGGACCCGCCTGGCCCCGCTCCCTGGCTGGGACCTCAGGCTGGCCAGGAGCCGCTGGAAGAAGAACTCATTCTGGTATTCCAGCGGGACGAGGTGCTGCAGGAACGGGGGCACCTCGGCTCTGGTCACCCCCACGCACACGGGGACCACCTTGGTGCCGCGCTGGTGGATATTGCGGAACAGGCTCCACTGGGACACGTGCTGGCACCACCGGTCGCCCAAGGACTTGGCCGAGAGGAGCAGGATGGCCACCCGGCTAGCCTCGATGGCCTCCATGGCCGTCAAGATGACAGATGTTCCAGCCACTTGGTCCTGGTGCTCAGTGAAGCCCCGAAATCCCTCTTCCCTCAGGCGCTCCGCGATGCGGGAGGCGACGTGGTCATCCTCAGGGAAGTACCAGAGGGAAAAGTCGTAGGGGACAGAGGACGTGCCACCCGCGGGGGACATGGCAGCCAGTTCAGGGGTGCAAGCCTTTGTTCCAGCACCGGGAAGGTGCTGCTGTGCTGGACTGGCGGATCCCAGAGTTCCTTGGGAAAAGGTCACTGGGGTGGCACAGCCGGGGCTGTCCTGGCAAATCCGGATCCTCCCAGTGCAAACGGTTCTGGGAAGGTGAAACCACAGCGTGAGGTGTCCCGAGGCGCCCACCGCAGTCCCTCAGAACACCTTCTGCTTCATTTCCGCGATCCGACGATCCAGCGCCTCTCCGACCCTCTCCAGCTCCCGGCGCCGCTCCCGCAGCTGCTCCCGGGCTTCCTGCAGCCGCTGGTTCATGCCCACGTAGGAGCGGACCTGCTGGTACAGCCGCTCCCGCTCCCCGGCCGCGGGCTCGGGGCAGCCTGGCGGGCAGAGCGGGGGCTCAGCGGGGCTGGGGGTGTCCCCACGCCCCCCCCCCCTCTCTCCCCACCGCGGGCTCACCTGGAGCGGGGCCGTGGTCCTGGGGGGGCTCGGGGGGGAGGACGAAGACGGGGTCGGTCGGGGGAGCGCCCTGCACGTCGGCCAGGATCTGCTCCACGCTGGGGGGCTCAGGGCGGGTGGGCAGCACCCGCTTGGCCTTGGAGCTCATCCCGGGGGAGGCTCATGCGGGAGGGGCTGAGGATGGGGGCGGGGTGTGAAGGCGCTGCGCTGCCCCCACCCCGGACAGACAGACGGACGCTTCCCCCCTTTTGCTATCTCAGACCCTCTGTGCTGCCGTTTGGACAGACAGACGGACACCCCGCAGCAAGCAGAGCCCCCTCACTGTCCCCCCGGATGGACAAACAAACAAAGCCCTCCCCCCCCCCCCCCCCCACCTTCCCCGCCGGACAGACAGACAGACAGACACCTGCCCTCCCCCCAAACAGACACACAGATCCCCTGTGCTGCACCCCCCCCCCAGACAGACCGACTCCCTTCCCCCAGACTAACAGACACCCTCCCCCCGCCCTTTGGACGGACAGACAGACGGACAGACCCCTCCTTCTCCCCCCTCCCGCCGCTAGACAGACAGACACAGCCAAACCGGTTGTTATCACAGACAAACCGGCTCCCTCCGCCCCCCGGACACACAGACGGAGCCCTCGATCCCTCCCACCGGACAGACCGACCCCCCGGTACCGCAGACGGACCGACGGACCGACCCCTCCCCTGTTCCGGCCACCGTCCGGCCGCACTTCCGCCACGCCCTTGTTACGTCATCGGTGATAGCCCCACCCCTTCCCCAAAGCTCCGCCCCCACGCCGCTCTTAAAGGCGCCGCGCGGTGTCACGGAGCACGCGGGAGCGGCGCTTCGTGGGCACCGGGGTTTATTGGGGGAACGGGGGAACAACAGACTGGGGCTGGAGAAACTCGGGATCCCGGGCGGGTACAGTCCGGGGTGGCCGGTACCGGTAACAGGGCCATGGTGCCGGTACTGGGAGCACGGTGCCGGTACCGGCGTCTGTATGGAGGGCTTCGGTGCCAGAACGGGGGATGCCGGTACCAGTACCCGGCCGTGGTGCCGGCACTGGCGTCTGTAGTGCCGGTATGGGGGACTTCGGTGCCAGAACGAGGGTTTGCCGGTACCAGTATTGGGAGCGTGGTGCCGGTACTGGGGCCGCGGGTACCGGTACCGGTCCCAGTACCGGGGCTGCAGTGCCGGTACCAGAGACACCGATGCGCCTCTTACTTCGCCTTCTCCACTAACTCTGCCAGGGTCAGGGTTGCTCTGGCGCCTGCGGAGACACGGATGGCGTTAGTGCCCGTCCCCGGGGCAGTGACCGGTGTCCTGGGGCACTGCCCGGCCCGGCCCCGCGTCACCGTCCCGTTCCCTCCCTGTCCCGCTGAGCACGGGGGTGACAGCCGGCCCTGCCCTCCCCGCACCCGGGGGGCTCCGGAGGGGAGCCCCAGGTCTGCAGCAGCGCTGAGGAGCGCGTGGACACAGGGATGGACACAGGGATGGACACAGGGATGGACACAGGGATGGACACACGGATGGACACGCGGATGGACACACGGATGGGGTCTGGCTACGGAGAAGCGGGAGGGAAGCGCCTGCTCTACCCACGCCACGGGAGAAAGGGCCGGTTGTGCGGGAGCCGCGCCGGTGGCTGCGGGAGCAGAGCGGTTTGGGCGGTGCCACGGCGGACACGAGAGACGCGGCGGGCGCCTGGCACGGCCCGGCCCCGTCCCCCCGCGGCGGCAGCGGGAGCCGCGGCTCGTTACATACGGACAGGCTGGGCTGCGGGGCCACCCCGGCCGCCAGCCGGGCTCTGCTGTTGGCCAAAGACTGCAGGACTGGACCGTGCGGCGCAGAGAGGAGAGAGAGGTTAGAGAGGGGATTGTGACCCCCTCACCGGGGCTCCTGGCACGGGGCTGCGGCAGCACGGCCCGTGGGCACGGAGAAATAATCACTTGCGGGTAATTAAACCGAGCTGCTCACGCCCCTGCGCTGGGAAAACCCGGACACGGAGCACGGTGGAGGGACAGGGGGACCCGAGTTACCTTCTCGGGTGACAGCGGAGGCCGCGTCCAGGGCCTTGGCGCCGATGTCACCCATCATGTAGTCCACGGTCTGGTGGTGCTTGAGGAAGCAGGGCCGGATGAAGCTGTGGTAGATGACGTGGGAGCCGTTCCAGGGCACGGGGGCCATGCACCACACCAGGAACAGGCACTGCGGGGACAGGAGGGGCTCAGCTGCTCCGGTGCCCCCCAGCCTGGTCCAACAGCAGTGCCCAGTGCTGGAGCTCACAGGATCTGAGCCGGTTGCAGCCCCACCAGTGCCCTGCTAATGGGTCGGAGCCCACCACACTCAGCTCCTTCCCGTTCAGCCATGGGGTGAGAGGAGCCTGGCACAGCCATTACCTTCCCGACGTAGTAGAAGGGGAACCAGTAGAGGAAAAGGTCGGAGAAGAACTCCGCGACACTGAAGACGCCGTAGACCACCCAGTACGTGAGCCACAGCGTGTCATCCTCCTTGCTGCTGCTCTCGATGGCTTTGATGCTGCGGCAGGAGAGGGGAAGGACACGGCTGCTGCAGTCCTGGGATGGGCTCCACCTTCCCAAATCCTCCAAACCCTGGAGGGAACCTGCCCGCCGGGCACTCCTGCCCCCGAGCTGGCACAATCCCGGCCTTTCCAGGAAAGTCTCAAGAGCTTCCCAGCCATGATTGCCTCTTCACGGAGCAGGGAGACCCTCAGCTAAGGGCAGGGAACGCTCTCCTGGTGCCGGGACAGGTACTTACGAGACGTAGGCGGGGTAGACGAAGCCGATGATGTTGCAGATCAGGGAAGCGCCATAGCCGAACATGAGGTACAGCCCCAGGAAAGCCACGGAACCTGTGGGGGACAGGGGACGGGCTCGTACCTGCTGTCACCTGGGAGAGCGGGATTCTCATCCTGGAGTGGCCACGGGCACGTGCCAGGAGATAACAACCACCCCCAATTAATCCCACGACACCGCTCGGTGTAACGAGGCGCGTGGCAGCGTCCGCTCCTCCCCGAGGGACCCGTGACCTGCTCCTGTCACCGTTCGCCCCCTGCCCTGACCCCGGATGGGACTTTACCACCCCAATCTCGCAGCACTTTTGCCCCTGGAGCGGGGCCAGGGCGGCAGGAACGGGAGACGCTGACAACACACCCATGGTCCAAAGTCAAGGCCCCGCTCGCGGGGCCCGGAGCGCGGGGCCCGGAGCCTCTCGGCATTCCCAGATCTCCCGCTCAAGGACGAGCCCTGCTCCCGGATCAGCCGCCCGGGATCGCGGCTCCTCCCGCGGGCGCTCCCCGTGGCTGAGCAGCCGCTGGCAGGGAAGGGTTGGCTCCCCTGGGAGCGGCAATCCAATCCAGCTTCCCTGCTACTCAATTGCATCGTTAAATTAAATGTGAGCCAGAGGGTTTGGTGGCCTGGAGCCTGCCCAGCGCTCGGACACTCGCGGGAGGCTGGAGCAGCGGAGCTGGGAGAGAGCCCGGATGGGGAAGGTGGCACAGGGAGATCTTGGGGTGGAAACCACGGCAGAGCCTCACTCGCAGCGGGGTTCAGAGGGCAGGAAAACCTCAGGGATACACAGCATGGAGCAATTTTGTCCAGCCCAGCAGCTTCTCCCCAGCCCTGGAACAAACTCCTCCATCAGCAGCAAGAAAGCTGGGAATTAACCTGTCTGTGCTGGTGAATTAGAGGAAAGTCCTTGCTGGGGATTATCCCTGCTCTGCTCACTGCAGCATTCCTGGGCTGAGCTCCGGCCCCGATCCGGGGCACCCACAGCTCCGGGTCTTTCCCGGGAGACGGGCAGGAGCAACGTGGCTTTGGAGCAATCCCAAACCTCCCTCCAAGGAGGGCAGGCAGGTCCAGGCAGTGCTGGGTTTCATTCCCCAAGAGCCTTAGAAGGGATTTCACAGGATTTTAACCCCCAGAGAAATTTATGTAACAGCAAAAACCGAGGGAAAGGCTCTGCTGAGGGAGCGGTTGGAGGTGGTGCTGCCCAGAGGCCACAGAGGTTGCTCCAAACCCCAGCCCATGGGTTCAAACACAAATTAAGGATTGCTCCAGAGCCCTGGGAGGGAGCAATTGGGAATTTTTAGTTTAGCAGCAGCTTCTCCTTTCCAGGACAGAGATCCAGAAGGCAGAGCCATCACTTTTTGGTGCATCCACTCCTGTCCTACTCCAAAAGTCCATCACAGCCAAGCCTGACCAAATCCCCGGGATTATTTTGCTTGGAAGACACCTGAGTGGCACCACATCCTGCACAGCAGCACGTGCTCCTTCACCAACACTTTTCCCCCTCAGAGTGGGAAAACCAGCCCTGCTGGCAGGTGAAGGGCCAGGAAACCACACGTGGAGGCCAAAGGACTGGAGGGACACAGGAAACAGGGAAGCCCCTCCTGGGAGGTTCGATATGAAATCTCAAATTGGAACATGCAGACAAGGCCAGTTTAAGTTGGCAGAGAGGGCACAGGGCCGAGGGTCAGAGGAGAGGGGGGCACGGTGTGCCAGGAGGAGGATCCCTGGGAAGAATCCGGCTGGTTCCTCATTAATGAACAACTGGGATCCGGTTAAAGGCCGGATCCCCACAGTCCCACCTGTGGGACACAGGGGCGAGCTCCCATCCCCAGTGCCTGGTCGGACGCACCACGACCTGGGGGCTCACCCAGAACGGGCACCCCCCTCTGTCAGGGGCCAGGGGTCTCGAGGGTCTGTCTAACACCTCCGACCCTCGAACCCTGCAGGTTTTGGGGTTTCGGGATTTCGCGCCTGCCGAAGGTGAGGACGGTGCGGTGACAGCGGTGTCACCCCCGGCACCCCCAGCCCCCTCCCAGCACGGCCCCGCTCCGCACCCCCAACCTCCCCTGCCCTGCCTGCCCTCCCCGTGCCCCCGTGCTGAGCCCAGAGCCACGGTGAGGGGCTGCCAAGGCGCCTCAGGATACAGGGGAGAAGGGGACAGAACGGGAGGACCGGGGAGGCCCCGCGGTACCCGTCGCACCTGTGGCCAGGTAGAGCCGTTGAACGCCGGTACGGGCTTCTAATTGACCCAGCAGGTCGCCGATCGGGCCGGGGCTGTGGAGGAAGCGCTGCAGGCGCTGCTGCATCGAGCCCATGGCGGCGGTGGCGATGATGAAGGCGGCGGCGGTGGCCCCGGAGCGGCCCCGGACCGACCCCGCGCCCCGGTCAGTGCGGGCGGTGGGGGCGTGGCCAACGAGGGGAGGGGCGGGGCCAGTGAGGAGGAGGGGCGGGGTTAACGCTGGGGCGCGGCCAATGGGAAGGCGGGGCGATCGAGGCAGGCCAATGAGGCGAGGCCGTGCGGAGGGGCGGGGCCGACGCCGTTGCCATGGCAACGCGCGCAGCGGCGGCGCGGCCTCATGGCGGCTTGGCCCAGGCCCGGCCCGGTGCTGTCGCTGTTCCCGGTGCTGTTCGCGCTGCTCGTGGTGGCTGCCACCGCTTCCCCGAGCCCCGCCAAGTCTCGCGTCTACCTGAGCAGCTGGGCCGTGCGGGTGGCGGCGGGGCTGCGGGACGCCCGGGCCCTGGCCCGCCGGCACGGGCTGCTCTGCCTAGGCCAGGTGCGGCCTGGGCGGGGGAAGGCGGGCCCAGCCCACCTCGTGTGCCCCGGGTCCGACCTTTTTGCTCGTACCCGCCCTGTGTCGCCACTGTTTGTCCCCTTCACTTGTCCAGTGGGCAGGGACGCCTTCCACTAGACCAGGTTGCTCCAAGCCCCGTCCAGCCTGGCCTCGAACGTTTCCTGGGAATCTGAGAATCTGTGCCAGTGTTCCCCCACCCTCACAGCACGCTCGGCCTCTGAGCATGCAGGGGTGAGCGAGGGACCCCCAAGGCAACACACCCCCATGTCAGGGCTCCATTCTGTCTCCAAGCGACACTTTCTGCTTGTCCCGCACTACAGCTCACATCAAATTCACCCTTCCAACCTCCACAGCCCACGTGGGGCTGGCACTGGTGTCCCCTAGAAAGACTCACAGCAGCTCTTTGTGCCCGCAGGTGATGGAGGGAGAGCCCTATTATCACTTCAGACACCGCGGCACCCGGCAGAGAGCCCTGAGCAGGCACTGGGGGTGGCACATGCGGCTCACCAGGGACCCCCAGGTAGGCAGGAGGGCACAGGGAGCTGTGGGACAGCTGTGGGCAGGCGCTGCCTGGCACCCACAGAGCTGCTCCTCGCCCAGGTCCTGTGGTTTGAGCAGCAGACGGTGAAGAGGCGCTCGAAGAGAGGCACCAGCGTGGTGCCCACGGACCCCTGGTTCCCCAAGCAGTGGTACATGGTGAGACCGGGCTGCTTCCCCTTCTAATCCTCACCCAAATCACGGAGTGGAAGGGACCACAGTGGGCCATCTGGTGCCACCTCCCTGCTCCAGCAGGGCCAGCCCAGAGTACGTGGCACAGGATTGTTTCTGGATAGTTCTGGGATACCCCCAGTGAGGGACACTCCACAGCCTCTCTGCTCTCTGTTCAGGGCTCGGGCACTGCAGAGCAGAGAGGTTCTTCCTCCTGTCCAGGTGGATTTCCCTGGGATCAGTCCCTGCCCATTCCTCTGGTGCCATTGCTGGGCTCCACAGGGCAGAGCCTGGGCCCTGCTCGGAGCCCTCCCTGCACACAGGGACACCCAGGGCTGAGGGCCCCTCTCGAGGCTGAACAGCCCCAGCTCCCTCAGCCTCTCCTTGCCAGGAAGATGCTCCAATCCCTTCCTCAACTTTGTCACTCTCCACGTCCTGAGGAGCCCAGAGCTGGACACAGCAGCCCAGATGTGCCTCCCAGGGCTGAGCAGAGGGGCAGGACCCCTCCCTGACCCACTGGCAATGCTCTTCCCAGTGCCTCCCCAATGGATAAACCAGGCTAATGCTGGCAGTGATGAGGCAGCAGAAGTCCTCGAAGGTCACCTTGGGCTGCCGATCGAATTTAATCTGTTTTCCAGAACAACGACATCCATCCCGACCTGAACATCCTCACGGCTTGGAGCAGAGGCTACACGGGGCTGGGGGTGGTGCTGACCGTCCTGGATGATGGGCTGGAGAAGGATCATCCCGACCTGGCTGCCAACTACGTAACTATGGGGGGGTGTCCAGGAACCAGCTCCTTCAGGGTGGGTGGGAATCAACGCCTTCACCCCAGCCCCGGGACTGTGTGGTGGGAGCTCAGCCTCTCCAGGACTGGATCCAAGGTTTGGAGTCTCCTGCAGTGAAATCTCACCCTGAGGAAATGTTAGAACTCGTGCACACGCTGGAGCCCCCTGAATAGGTGTAATTACAGCAAGCTGCAAAGCCAGTAAAGCTGGTAAACCCTTCCTGTGCTCCACGGGGAAGGAAAGGCAAATCCTGGGTGTTTATGACACCACCATTTCCGTGGGTTGTGGTTCCTCTCTCCTGGCTGCGTGGTCAGCAAGGGTCACCCTCAGGTGACTCGCCACGCTGGGCTCTGTCAGGGGAAACAGCAGAGTTGTGCTGCTTTCAGCCCTTTTTGCAGAAGCTCAGAGTCACTGAGGTAGGAAAAGAGCTCTGGGATCACCGAGTCCCAGCTGTGCCCGATGCCCACCTTGTTCTGAGTGCCACCTCCAGGCCTTCCTTGGGCACCTCCAGGGCCAGGGACTCCAAACCTCCCTGGGCAGCCCCTTTCCAACCCCTGAGCACCCTTTCCATGAGGAAATTCCCGCTGATGTCCCACCTGGCACAGCTTGGGGCCGTTCCCTCTAATCCTGTTGTTCCCTGGGAGCAGAGCCCAACACCCCCCCCCCCCCCCGCTGTCCCCTCCTGTCAGGGACTTGTAGAGATTGGGAATGTCCCCCCTGAGCCTCCTTTCCTCCAGGCTGAGCCCCTTCCCCAGCTCCCTCAGCTGCTCCTGCTGCTCCTTTCCCCAGCTCCATTCCCTCGCAGGACTCGATTTAGCTCCAGCTCCCAGTGCAGTTGGGCACGAAGGGGCCCCGCTGTCCCCCCCTGGGGCTGGCAGGCGGGGCCCTCGGCGGTGCCAGCGCCGGGGTCGGTGCCAGGCGCCTGTGCCAAGCTGTCACAGCCCTGCCCGGGCCCTTTGGCTCACGCCGGTGCCTCGTTCTGTAACAGGACCCGCTGGCAAGTTACGACTTCAACAGCAACGACCCCGATCCCCAGCCCCGATACGGAGACGGGGACAAGAACTGGTGGGTTCTGCCCAGCTCCCTGCACTGGGGGGGTTCATCTCCTGGGGGAGCCAAGGCTGTCCCAGGCCCCCCCACCCCTCACAGGGTCACTCTGTCCCCCCACCAGGCACGGGACACGCTGTGCAGGGGAAGTGGCAGCTGTGGCCAACAACAGAATCTGCGGTGCAGGCGTCGCCTACAACGCCAAAATCGGAGGTGAGACTTTGCTCCCGTGGGAGGGAAGCTGGAAATCAGCTCCAGCACCCCTGGGGGAAACACAGGAGCCCAGGTGGGGCTGCTCTGGGGGGTTCAGGGTGCTGCAGTGTTATCCCATGTCAGTCTCGGTGCTCCCCAGGGGTTTAATGCTCACCCCAACACCCAGCAGGGCCAGCTCAGGCTCCGCTGTGGAAGTGAGGGTGGCAAAGGCGGCTAAAAGCTGGGAGCACTCCCTGGGCTTAATTACAAAAGGCTTAACGAGGAGCTTTAGGAACCAGCTCATGGCAGCAGCACAGGCCCACGGGGGCCTGATCTCCTTAGGGCAGGGTCATGTGAAAGCTGCTCGAGGCTGTGGGGGGCCAGGGGGGCCTGGCAAGGTGCCCCCAGGCCCTTCCCTTGGTGTGGCACATGGGTGGCTCCCGTCCCCTCGGAGCCACCGCGGCCTCTCCCGGGTGCTGCCGCCTCTCGGCCACGGCTGCTCCCGGTGCCGGCCCTCAGGCGTGCGGATGCTGGACGGTTCCATCACGGACATAGTGGAGGCTCAGGCCCTGAGCCTGCAGCCCCAGTACATCCACATCTACAGCGCCAGCTGGGGCCCCGAGGACGATGGCCGGACGGTGGACGGGCCGGGCGTCCTGGCTGCGGCCGCTTTCCAGAGAGGGGTCAGCCAAGTAAGCCCAGCCCTGGCCTCGGGAACCACAGGGACATCAGGACACCCTGCTCACCCCCCCCTCTGCACTTCAACAGGGACGGGGTGGGCTCGGCTCCATCTTCATCTGGGCCTCGGGCAACGGCGGCACCAACTATGACAACTGCAACTGCGATGGGTACACCAACAGCATCTACACGGTGTCGGTGGGCAGCATCCTGGGGGACGGGCACCGGCCCCGCTACAGCGAGAGCTGCCCCGCCATCCTCACCACCACCTACAGCAGCAGGACCACCAGCAAGGTGCAGATTGTGAGTGTCACAACAGCCCTGCCAGAGCAGCAGCTCCAGAGCCGACACATCCCAGCACGGGCTGGGCTCGTCCCAGCTCTCCTTAACTTGGGTAATAAAGTGTCAGTGGGGAGCCCAAAAAGCCCAAAGGAACCCGAAAGGAGCATTTCCTGAAGGTACCCAGCTCCTGGCAGCTTTCTTGGGAGCAGTGCTGAGACCCCTCTGTCCCCCCAGGTGACCACTGACCTGCACCACCGCTGCACGGACAAACACACCGGCACCTCCGCCTCAGCCCCGCTGGCCGCAGGGATGGTGGCCCTGGCACTGGAGGCCAAGTAGGTGGCACTGAGACAGAGGGACCGTCCCCAGGGAGAGCTGGTGCCTCACCAGGGATGAGGAAGGGGAGGGACAGCAGGGAGGTTGGGGGTGCAGAGCTGTGGTCTTCCCCCAGGGCCAGGGGAGAGCAGGAGGAGGGTTGTCCTCTGGAGGCCTTTTTGCTCCCATTTTGGCACTGAAGGTCACGGGGGGACCAGCTTGGGCTCAGACAGTTGCTCTACCCACCCCAGAGAAGCCAAATCTCACCCTTAAAAACCATCCCAGACCTCTGTCCCCACCTCCTCCTTGCTTGCAGCCCAGCCCTGACCTGGCGTGACCTGCAGCACCTCATCATCAGGGCCTCCAAACCCACTCACCTGCAGGCAGAGGACTGGGCCAAGAACGGCGTCGGGCGGAAGGGTGAGTGCAGGGCTCAGCCCCTCAAACACCTTCCAGCAGCCCTCCGTGCCCTGGTGGCACCGAGGGGCTCACGGGTCCCTCTCTTGGGTGGCACCTGTGGCCCAGTGAGCCACTACTACGGCTACGGGCTGCTGGACGCGGGGCTGCTGGTGCAGGCGGCCACGACGTGGGCAGGGACTCGGCCTCAGGAGAAGTGTTCAGTCCAGGCCGTTCAGGTCCCCAGGTAAGGGACAGTGACCCCAGGTCAGGACTTGCTGTGCCCACCACAGGCACAGAGACCCAAAAAGTGATCTGTGCTGCACAGCATCTTAGAGGCCACAGAAGAGGGCAGGATGCCCATGGCCTCACCGCCAGCTTGTCCCCGACAGGGACATCGGCTCCAGGCTCACCATCTCCACGGATGCCTCCTCCTGCTCCCAGAGCATCCGCTCCCTGGAGCACGTCCAGGTCCAGCTGTCCCTGAGCTACAGCCGCAGGGGGGACCTGGTGGTGGCTCTGAGCAGCCCCATGGGGACCACGTCCACTCTGGTGACCGTGCGGTAAGGACAGGGCCAGGAGATTCCCAAAAAGGGGCTCACTGTGCCCAAAACTCCTCTGGACCCCTGCCACGTGGGAGTGCCTGCTCAGAGCAAGAACAGGGTGACCCTTCAGGTCACATCCTGCCCCTCCAGCCCCCTGGGCTGGCACTCCCAGCTCTGCTCTCCTCCTCCAGCCCCTATGACACCAGCCAGGAGGGCTACAAGGACTGGACCTTCATGTCCACACACTTCTGGGACGAGAATCCCAAGGGGATCTGGACGCTCCGGCTGGAGAACAGGGGTGATGACCGTAACACAGGTGGGTGCCCCATGGGGGTGAACCCCATTTTTACTGGGGTCACCCTGTGCCTGGTCATTCTTCCTTCCCCCACTTGGATGAGCAATTTGTTGGCTTCTCCCTCCTGGCAGTGAGCCCTCCTTTTCCACAGGACCCTGTGTTGGCTCTGAGGGTGTCCCTGGGCAGCACAGGGCTGGGAGCCAGACACAACCCCAAAGCTTCCAGCCCCATATCCCTCACCTGGCAGACCCCTGTCCCTTCCTGTCCCCAGGCCAGCTGAGCAGCTTCATCCTGCACCTGCATGGCACAGATGAGGACATGCCAGCCCGGCGCTCCGCAGCCACTGCCACGGACGAGTGCCTCAGGAGGGACGAGCTGGGAGACTGTGAGGGTGAGCGAGGCTTTGGGGGGGACAGTGACAACACTCTGGTCCCCAGGGTCTCACCCCAGCCTCTCTCCACAGACTGTGGCAGCTCCCTGTACACCCACCAGGGCTCCTGCCTGTCCTACTGCCCCCCACGCTACTACGGCCGGGCCCGGAGTGCCACCCCCAGGGACACCGCCCGTGTCTGTGCCCGCTGCCACCCCTCCTGCTACACCTGCCAGGGCACCTCGGCGAACAACTGCACATCCTGTCCCTCCGGCCACACCTTCCAGGACATCACACACACCTGCCCCCACCCCGCTCAGGGCTCCCCCAAGCCGGTGGGGATGCGCAGGGACCTCGTGGTCGTCACTGTCCTGGCCTGCAGCAGCCTGGTGCTGGCAGGGGTGCTGTACCCCACGTACCGCATGGTCCTTCGCACTGGCAAGGGAGCTTTGTGCTGTCCCCAGGCCAGGAGGGCAGAGTGACACCAGCCTGGGCTGCATCGTGCCTGGCTTCCCAAATAAACCGGTTGTTGCCTTTCCAGCTGCTCTCTCCGAAGGGTGATTCCCCTTTCCAGCAGCACCTGGGATGGTCCCACCCCGTGTCCAGCTGTGCCCCTCCCACAGCCCCTGGGCACAAAGACATTCGCAGAGGGGCGGGGAGCACTGTGCCCTTTCCCAGACGTGTCCCCAAAAAGCTGCACTCATGTGGCCACGACAGGAGCTCGGCCACAAGCCCGTGTGGCTTCCAGCAGAGCGGGAGCAGCAGAGGCCAGCCCAGACCCCCTCCAAAGTCCCCAGTTCCTGTTCACCAGCAGTTTTAGGCCTTAAAAAAAGGCGTCCCAGGGTGGCTGCACCCCCTGCCACTCCGTGTCCCACAAGCACTGGCAGAGGCACAGTGGCAGCTGCGCCCCGGCACGTGGCACCCGTGGCACCGGGCAGGGATGGGACAGGGAGAGCTGCCAGCTGGGGCCCTCCCGGGGGCACCGGCCCTGTGCCGGGACACTGGACTGCCCTGGGACACGGGGGAGGTGGTTTGTGTCCCCCCCGCCCCGGATATGCCATCCCCAGCACAGTGTGTTTGCTCAGCTGAAGGGTTTTGGGAATTAAGGCAGCGAGCCAGAGCTTTCTCCAAGCTTATAATGACCTGTGAAAAGCCTTGGCTGGACCTTACAGAGCAAGGACAGGAGGGAACCAGGATGAAGCCTCGTCTCCAAAGGCAGGGGCTCGCCTTAGAGGGACCCCCAGCCCCCAGGGATAAGCTGGGATCCCTGCAAGCACCACAGGAGAGTCCTGGGACAACCATCCAGCCCAGTTCCATGGGATGAGATGCTGCATGCACCTGAGCTCAGCTTCCCCACGGCCTCTCTGGGAGGTTTTCCCCATCCTGCTCCTCCAGGCTGGCCTAATCCTCAGTGGGCAGCTGGCAGGGCTGGAAGCATCTCTGGATCTCGGGGCGCACATCCTCCTGCACAGGGAGAGACAGGGTAGGGGATGGCTGTGCCCAGAGCCCAGAGCTGCTGTCCCCTCCCTGTCCCCATGCCCACATCCTACCGCCTGGCCCAGCTGTGCCAGCACTGGGATGAGGCGCAGCAGCTCCTCGTCCTGTGGGTCCCCAGACCACCGTGGCACCGAGATCCAGTTGGCAGCCTGGGGGGACAGGGAGAAGGTTGGATCCCACACAGCCACGGAGCTCCCAGGGATTGGGATACATAAATTCCCCGCTGGAGCCATACCTGGGCAGGGAAACCCTTCATGGTGTGGTCCAGGGCCACCATCTTTGCCAGGTCCCTGCCCAGGCAGGTCAGGTCTTTCCAGTAGCAGCCCTGGGAGCAGACACAGTCTGACTGGGAGAAGCAGCGCCTGAGGGGGAGAGACAGAGCCATGGGGACCCCACCCTGTCACACAGGGGGTCCCCAGCAGGCCACCACCAGCACCATCACCTGATCAGCTTCTTCTTGGGGTCCAGCACCTGCAGGAGCTTCTTGGCGTAGTCCTGCTTCGCAGTGGTGTAGATGAAGATCTGGCAGAGAGAGGGTGAAGGTCCCTGCATGGCTGCCCAGGTCCCCCCAACCCCCAGGCAGTGTCACCCCACAGACCCCAGGGGCTCTGGGTACCTCGTAGGTCTTGGAAAGGCTCTCCAAGAACTCCTGCACGTGTGGACGCAGCTTCACGTAGACCTGGGAGGAAACGGCCTCTTGGAAAACCACCAGCACCCTCATCCTGGCACCAAGGTGAGCCCCAAGGCGGGTTCAGTGCCCTCAGCAGGATCCCTCAGCCACCCTCACCAATGGGATTTTAGGGCCCCTTCCCCTTCAGCTGCAAGGGGCATTGGCACAGAGGTCCCATGGGATGGCAGTGAAGAGCCACATCATCCACGGCCCCAAACCACGGCTCCCCAGCACCCCCAGACCCACTGTCCCCACCCCCCCAAGGCACCCACCTTGTAGGAACCTGCCTGGAAGCCCGTGGTGAAGGTGGCCGTGGCGTCGTGCTGCTCACGGGCGAGGAGAGAGGAGTAGAGCAGGGTCCCATCCTGTGGGCAGGGACAGGGTCAGCCCCCAGCCCCAGGGGCTGCAGAGCCCCCCCAGACCCCCCCCCCCCCCCCAGCTCACCAGCTCCAGGACCAGGGTGTGCTCCAACTTGCTCCGGATCTTCCGGGGACCATCCCTCCCAGGGGTCACGGTCCCACGGATTGGCCTGGCAGGGGCGAAGGCAGAGGGTCAGCACTGCTGGGAGGCTGTTGGACCCCCCCCTTCCCCCCCCGACATACTGGGGGGCTCTGGGGACCCCCCCTCACACTCACAGGCTGGGGGCTACGGGAACAGCAGGGTCCTGATGCTCAACTTCGGGAAGCCCCGAGAAATAGGAGCCCCCGGGGCAGGGCAGGGGCGTGGGGCTCGCAGGTTCTGTGGGGCAGAGGGGTCCTGTCAGCACAGCCAGGGCAGACCCCTGCCCAAAGCAGGGATTTCCCGGGTAGGGACGCGCTCACCCCCTCCCCCGGGGCTGTGACACTCCTCGGGTCCCCGCCGGACCAGCCGCCCCTTCCCGGGCGTGGTGGGGGAGCAGGGGACCCGCGCCCACCCCTGCGGGACTTTCTCCCCCTGCTCCCCCTCTCTCTGCCGGCTCTTGGCCCGGCTGCGAGCCCCAGCCCCGGGGGCCGAGAGCCCCTGGTCCTCCCTGGAGGGTTTCTTCGTGCGTGGGGTGGCCCCCAAACCCGCCATGGCTGAGATCCCGTCCACCCTGCCCACCCAGCAACCCCAAATTAACGGTGGGATGGGAGGGAGCACTTTTATAGGGTGGAGGCACCTTTCCAGCCCCAATTACGCCGGAGCACTTGGAATCACTCAGACTTTACTGGGACCAGCTGGGGCTCAGTTCTGGGCTCCCCAGCTGGTCCCAGGGCTCGGTTCTGGGCTCCCCAGCTGGTCCCAGGGCTCAGCTCTGGCCCCTGGCGGTGTCACCCGATGTGACAAGGACCCTCCTGGGCTGGCAGCTGCCACTCGGGACACCCCAGGGCACCCACCCCTGACCCTCCATCGGGACCCCAGTTTGGGGACAGTCCCCAGCCACACGAGCTGGGAGGTCTCAGCCTCCCCTGGCACCAGCTCCAAACCCACCCCAAGGGAGCCCCGAGCGGGCGAACCCCCCCGGGGTGCCTCAGTGCCCCCCGGCTATCCTGTCCCCACAGGGGCCCCGCGGTGGCCCCCAGCAGCCCAAGGGTTGGGTTACGGGCGGAGGGGCTCTGTCAGAGGCGGGGGACACGCTCGGCTCCGCCGGAAGGGAGATAAGCGGGAGGTCCCCGACCCCGGCAGGCAGAGCCTGGCACGCGGCCATCGGGGACGGGGACACGCCACCGGATGGGAGCTGCTCCTGGGGCTCAGCGCGGGGACACGGAGGAGACCCCCTGCCCATGGGGACACAGAGGGGACCCCCTGAAGCGGAGGGACAAGGAGGAGACCCCCTGCCCATGGGGACACAGAGGGGACCCCCTGAAGCGGAAGGACGAGGAGGAGACCCCCCTGCCCATGGGGACACAGAGGGGACCCCCTGAAGCGGAGGGACAAGGAGGAGACCCCCTGCCCATGTCCTCCCCTCCCGAGGTGGGAGGACCACCTGGGCCATCGCCAGCCAGGAAGGGACACGCGGCCAGCGAGGGGATAAACAATTTATTTTCTGCAAAAAAAAAATAAATTACCACCCCCCTCCACCCCCCGCTGCCCCGTGGACCCCAAGGACGGCGAGATGGATGGGGGTCCATGGAGGGGGGGCCACGGGAAGGGTTCGGTGCCCAGCAGCAGCACCCGGCTCGCCCTCGGGGTCCCGTCCTGGGGGCGGTGGCACCGGGGAGGGCTCAGGGTGGCCGGGGGTGGGGGCAGTGCCGGGCTGCCTCCCGCACCAGCCGGGCCTCGCGGGGCGTCCAGGGCCGGGCGTAGCCGTCGTCCTGCAGCAGGATGCGGTTCAGGGTGTGCTCGCGGTTCACGTGGCGACGCGCCATCAGCAGGTACTCGCCGCCCTCCCGCAGCGGGGGGCACCCGCAGGTGTTGGGCACCCACAGGTACTCCCGGGACACCAGCGGGAAGCGGCGCCGGTACGGCGCCTTCACCTCCACCTCGTAGCGCGTCTCCTGCCCCACCACGCGCCGCGCCAGGATCCGGCCGTGGAATACTGGGGAGGGTGAAGATCGGGCACCCTGAGCCCCTTCGTGTGCCTGGCAGCGCCCTGAGACCCTTCTCAACACCAAGATCACCCTAAGCCCCTTCCCATCCCTGACATCATCCCTGGCATCATTCTGAGCCCCTTTCCATTGCCTCTGGCATCACCGTGAGCACGTTCCCGTCCCCAGCACCGCCCTTGGCATCACCCTGAGCCTCTTCCCGCTCCTGCCATTGTCCCTGGCTGTGTCCTCAGCCCTGTCCAAGCCCCGGCATCCTCCCGAGCCCCTCCCGCCCCGGCGCTCACCGAAGTCGCTCTGGCAGAAGTGCCGGATGCGCTGGGAGCGTCCCTTGGGCGGGCGGCACCTCCCGCAGCGCCCTGCGGGGATAAAGCTGCAGCAATTTAGGGGGCACAGGGGACTCCTGACCCCCCAAACCCTCTCATGCAACTTTGGGAGGGGGGATTGCGGGTCCAGACCCCAGAGAGGGTCACAGCGGCTCCGGAGAGTCCTGGCGAGGGCTTTTAGGGCCCTTTTAGGGTTCCCATCTCATTCCTCCCCCTGGGCAGCCCAGCAGGGGTTTGGGGGGCTGTGGGGACTCCCGAGAAGGTACCTGTGGCAGCCCCGTCCTGGCTCCAGCCAGGGGGGCTTCTCAGTGGTGGCTCCGTGGCAAAAACCCCGGGCCGTGGGGGCGGCGTGGGGGTCGGGGTGAGCCGGGGCTCCGGGGGCGGGGGGCTGCCGGCCCCCCGGGGCTGGGGCTGCCGCAGGGGGCTCGTGTCACTGCGGCCGAGCTGGGGGTGCCCGCGGGGCAGCCAGAACTGGTACTCGATGCCAGGGTTGGGCTCCTGCAGCAGCACCTGGGAGGGGGACACGGGCAGGGCTGAGGGGAGCGATGGGGGCTGGGGATGGCTGTCCCCACCCCCGTGTCCCCCCTGCCCTCACCATCACGTGCAGGTCCTCGTGGGTGGGTCCGGGAGCCTCCAGGCTCTCGGTGCCGTCGGGGGCTCGGCTGTAGGTCAGGAGGGTGCCCGCGGCCTCGTAGGGCCCCGGCCAGGTGATGGCCCAGTCCCCGTTGAGGACGTAGCGCCCATCACTCGCCATCAGCGCTGCGGGAGGGAGCGGCTCTGGCAAACCCAGCCCCACACGGGCCCCGGGACCCCCGCCCGGGTCCCCACCGGAGGCCTCTCCCGGCGTGGGAGGGCAGCGTGGGCCGGGGAGCCGCGCTCGGGGCTCCGGGAATCTGTGTTCCTGTAGGATCTTGGCTTCGGGCCCGAGCCGCAGCCAAACCCTGGTGTGCAAACCCACCCCCGAGCCCCCAAATGCTGGCCGGGATGGGGGAAGCGGCTCCAGCTGCATCACAAAGGGGATGGGGGGATGGGGACGGAGATCCCTGTCCTGGCGCTGCAGTGGCCGGTCTGGCCCCGATCCAGCTCAGCCCTTCCCAAAACTCGCGGCCGCGGCCTCTGGAAAATTGCCCCGAGCGCTTGCGAGTTCACTGACCCCGCGATGCTCAAAACAGCATCCGAGAGAGGAGCGGCACGGCACGACATGGGACAAACATGGGACAACACAGCGTGACACGGCCACCCCTGCCCTGCCCTGCCCTGCCCTGCCCGCACACACAGCTGGCACCAGCCTGGGCCAGCTGGGATGGACTGGGACTGACTGGGACTGACTGGGAGGGGGGCAGTTCGTGTCCTACCCAGGTAGTTGCGGCTCTTGTCCGTCACCTTGATGTGGGTGGCCCCGGCCGGGATCTTGGTCACATTCACGTATCCCAAATATCCTGGGGGGTGGGGCAGAGTCAGGGCAGAGCCTGGGCAGGGTCTGAGGGGACACCACAGGGGATGGGGCAGGAGGGGACGGGCACAGAGGGGATCTGGGTCTGGGCATTAACCCAGCTGGGCCCCACGTGCTGGGACATCAGGGACATGTGGGCACAGGGACTCTGAGTGTCCCCAGTGTCCCTGAACACCCGTGGGGACACAAGAGACCTCCCCCCCACCCCAGGAGTGACATCCTCTGCAATGAGGTAAATCCCCCCAAGTGATGGGGCTGTCCCTGCGTGTTGGGGACGGGGAGAGACTGGGGACAACGACTCTCTGGATAGGGGAGTCGGAGAAGGGATGGGACAACGAGGGACCCAGGTGATGCCTTGGGGACACGGACAGGGGACAGGAGGACAGGGGAGGCAAGAGCCAAAGCATTCACCCATGGAGGGGGCCGGGGCAATGGTTCATTCACCGGAGGAGGGGTCCGTGCCCTGGAACAGCCGGTGCACGAGGACGCACGAGCCGTGGCCGCTGCCGCAGTGGCCGCAGGTGTCAGGGCGAGCGCCCGAGCCCAGGATCCCGTCACAGCCCACGCTCTGCGGGGAGCCCAGACACCCCCTCAGCGCTGGGGCTCGAGGCTGGGGGTCCCGAGGGCCCCGGGGGTCCCGGCCCCGTGTGCACCCACCAGGCAGCGCCCGCCGACGCACAGGTCCGGGGAGCCGGGGCTGCAGCGGGTGCCGTCCAGCACCCGGCCGAAGCTGTAGTAGAAGTTGTGCCCCTCGGCCAGGCAGTTGAGGTCGCAGAGGTTGGGGGCTGCCAGAGCAGGGTGGGAGGGGATTGAGGTGATGCCGGGGACAACCGTGGAGCCCCGGTGACGCCGTCACCACCCCGGGACTCACCTCCGTGGAAGGGCAGCCAGCGGTAGCGGGCGGAGGTGCCCAGGACGGGCCGGTTGTCGTAGAGGGAGCACTGCATGGCCCGGAAGGGCACGGAGCCGCTGGGGCAGCCCTGCGGGAGCACCAGGATGGAGCCCAGGGGCCAGCACGGGGACCGGGGACAGCCACGTCGGTGCCGTGGCGCTCCCGGCGCTCACCTGGAGCTGGCAGAGCCGGTACTGCCGCGGGTCCCCCGTGCACGGCTGCTCCTCGCTGGTCCTGGGGTCACAGTGACAGCACGTGTCCCCCCCCCGTGTCCCCCACAGGGACCCCCCCACCCCAGGGCCACGATGCCACCGAGCCAGCCCAGGGCTGGGAGGGACACGTCCCCACAGGGCAGCAGAAGAGGAGTGGGGACCTCCATGTCCCACAGGGTCCCTCTGCACCCCAGGGTGGGGTCGCCAGGTTCTGGGTGGTGCCGAGGGCCCAGGGGGACGCGTGCGAGGTGGTGGCAGAGCGGTGCCGTGGGATTTGGGAGCCACGCGGGGTTTGGGAGCGGCCGTGGGCCCGGGGACACCCCGGGGGGGTCTGTGCTGCCCCGTGCCCCACTCACCGCAGGCACCTCCGGCTGCGCAGGGCGACGCCGTCCCCACACGAGCTGGAGCAGGAGCTCCAGGGTCCCCAGGACCCCCAGGTCCCCCGGGGCCGAGCAGGGGCTGGGGGCTCAGGGACCCTCGCTGGGTCCTGCGTGAGAAAGGTGACGGTCAGCAATGGGGGCGGGGTGGAGCAGCCCGGGGGTGAAGCAACCCCTCACCTGCACCCCCCAACCCCCTCACCTGTGCCCCCAACCCCCTCACCTGTGCCCCCAACCCCCTCACCTGTGCCGTGCCCACCAGGCTGAGCCAGGCCAGCAGCAGCAGCCGCCACAGCCGCCGGCACCTGCGGAGCAGAGAGCCCTGAGCCCACTGTCCCCAGGGACAGGGGGGTGGCACTGCGGTGTCCCCCGGCCCAGCACCCCCGCCGAGGTGGGGGCACCGCCGAGCCCCCCGGGGACCCCAGCGAGGGGGAAGGGGGTGAGGTGGGGGCAGCCCAGACCCAGCGCGAGGGTCCCCAGGGAGGGGATGTGGGGCCTGGTGCCACCAGCGGGGGCACGCGGGTGGGGGACACCGAATGGGTGATGCCGGGTGGGCGACACCGGGTGGGCGACACCGGGTGGGCGACGCCGTGTCCCCCACACGTGCCCACGCTGCCCCGGGACGGGCGACGGCCCCGCCGCCCCCAGGGCCCCGCGGCGGGCGCCGGGCCGGGATCGCTGCCTGCCGGGGCAGGACCAGACCTGCACGCTGGGGCTCCGCGTCTCTCCCCGATCCGGATCCGGCCCCGCCGTGGGGCGAGCAGGGCGGGGGGCAGCGGGGGGCCCCCCACGGCCCAAAGCGCCCCATCCTGGAGCACCCCAAAGCGCCCATCTCGGGGATGTGGGAGGTGCCGGGGGGGTCCGCGGGGCGCGGGGGGGTGCGGGTGGTGCGGGGGAGGTGCCGGGTCCCCATCCCCGTGTCGGGGAATCCCCCGGCAGAGCCGGTTCCGTCCCGCCACGCAGCTCCCGCGGGGACCGGGGGGTCGCGGGTGGCCACCGGCAGCCCCCGACTCTGGGACCCCCCAGTAGAACAGGGGAAGGGCCGGGGGGTCGCGGTGCCGCCGCTCCGGGGGGGGGGGGTGTTGGGAGCATCCGAACCCCGCCGAGGCTCGGGTGATGCCGGGTGGGTGATGCCCAGACCCCGCCGGCAGCGCGGGGGGCACCGCGTGCCTCAGTTTCCCCGCAGAAGCTCCGGGCGTGCGCGGGGCTGCGGGGCGGGGGGGTCCGCGAGGGTTAAAGCAGAAATCGGGAGCTTACCCAGCACCGTGGGGTCCCCCGCGGGGGTCCGAGCCGCCCCCGGGGCCCCCCCCGGCCATGCTGCCCCTCGTCCGCGGCGTCCCGGCGGCTCAGTCCCGGCTCGGCGTCCCGGCGGCGGGGAGCGGGGGGGACCCGGGACGAGCGGGCATCGCCTGCGCAGCTCCGGGGGGGCCGGGCGAGGCTTCCCCCCCCACCCTCCCCGTTCGCCTCCCGTCCCTCCCCGCCGCGTTATTAATATCCAGCCCCAAAGGTGCGCCCAGCCCTCCCCGGCCGCCCGTTAACCCTTGGGGGCCCGGAGCTCCGGCGGTCGGGGGGGGGGAATGGTGGCGTTTCGGGGGGGGGTGCAGGTGCTGCAAAGCAACATCAGCGCCCCCTCCGGGACCCCCCAGCCCCAGCTGCGGAAGGGAAGAGGCACCGGGAACCCCCGCACGGCCGTATCCCGATCCGGGACCCCCCCGGTGCTGGGCATCCCCGAGCGTGGGGAGCCCCGAGGGGGTCCCGGCTTCGTGATCGACGTCTTCTGGGGGGGTTCGGGGGCCGGAGCGGTGGGTGCTGGCTGCGGGGAGGGCACCCAGCACTCTCGGGCCCCACGGGCACCCCCAGCCCGGAGCTGAAGGGGTTACAGTGTGGGGGTGCGGGTGTCCCTTGGGGTGTCCCTGGTGAGGAGCAGAGCGGGCAGGATGGTCCCGGGGCGCGCAGGGGCAGAGCCGCCCCCCGGCTGGTACATCCGGGACGAGGGCAGCGGGATGCTCTACAAGAGGGGACGGCTCCTAGGACAGGTAAATCCCCCTCCCTGCCCCCCTGAACTGCCCCTCGCCCCAGCCAGCAGCCCCTCGCCGCGGGGCACCCCGGGGGGGTCACACCCCGCACGGTGCCCGAGGTGTCCCGCTCCAAGGGGGACCCACCCCATCCCCTCTGGGGAAGGGGAAACTGAGGCAGAGGACTGAGCCTCAGCAGATCCGGTCCCTGGAACTCCTCGCCCCACGGGGGTGGGCGGGGGGGGGCACCTGGGTGAGCACCCCAGCCCTGGGACCCTCTCCTGTCCCCCCTGGCTGTGCCGGGCTGCCCATTCCCACGGGGTCATCGTCGCAGGGCACCTTCGGGCGCTGCTACCAGGTGACAGAGGTGACCAGTGGCCGGGTCTACGCGGCCAAGGTCATCCCGCGAGCCGGGCTCGCCACTGTGGGCATCGGGGACAGGGTGAGTCCGCGGGGGACACCCCCCAGGGACGGGGGGGACAACACCCATGGGGTCACCGCAGAGCCCCACAGCCCTGCCCGTGCCTCTCCACGGGTCTCTGGGGGGGTTCCCATCCCCCGTGCTCGGTGGTCCCCGGATCCCGAGGGTCCCCCGGGGGCTGCCGGGCTCCTGTCGGTGCAGGTGGAGCGGGAGCGGGAGCTGCAGCGTCACCTGCGCCACCGGCACATCGTGCGCCTGCACGGGCACTTCACCGACCGCGGCCACCTCTACCTGCTGCTGGAGCTCTGCAGCCGGGGGGTGAGACCTGCACCCCGAAACCGAGCTCCCGAACCCCGAAACTGAGCCTCTGCAACCCTAAACTGAGCCCTTGAACCCCGAAACTTAACCCCTAAACCCTGAGATCCCGCACCCCAAAACTGAGCCACTGAACCCCGAAACTGAGCCCCTACACCCCGAAACCGAGCCCCTACACCCCCAAACCGAGCCCCTACACCCCGAAACCGAGCTCCTACACCCTGAAACCGAGCACCTCCAGGCTGGGGTCCCAGGCCCCCCTCGCTCTGTCCACAGTCCCCCTTCATTGTCATCGTTTCGAGTCGTTCTTCATTGTCCCCAGTCCTGCGTGGCTCTGTCCCAGTCCCTGTCACTCCATTCCCAGTCCCTGTCGCTCTGTCCCAGTCCCTGTCGCTCTGTCCCCAGCCTCTCCTCACTGTCCCCAGTCCCTGTCACTCTGTCCCCAGCCGCTGTCGCTCTGTCCCCAGTCCCTCGCCGACATCCTGCGGGCGCGGGGCCGCCTCACGGAGCCGGAGGTCCGGTACTACCTGCGGCAGCTCCTCTCGGGGCTGCGGTACCTGCACGGACACGGCCTCGTGCACCGGGACCTCAAACTGAGTGCGTGGGGCTCGGGGGTGACCCGGGGGTGACCCGAGGCAGCGGGAGGTGGCCCGAGGGTGGCTGAGGGTGACACGATTCGTGTCCCTCCCTCCACAGGCAACTTCTTGGTGACGGAGCGGATGCGGGTGAAGATCGGGGACCTGGGGCTGGCACAGCGGGCGGCCCCGCCCGGGCGGCGCTGGGGGTGAGCGGGGACGGGGACGGGCTGCAGGGAGCGGGGTTCACCCTGCCCGTGTCGCCGGGGGTCACCTCTCCTGTCCCCGCCTCAGGGCACTCTGTGGGACACCCAATTACCTGGCCCCGGAGGTGCTGGACCGCAGGGGACACGCGGTGCCCTCGGACATCTGGGCCCTGGGCTGTGCGGTGTGAGCGGGGCCGGCGGGGGGGCTGCAGGGAGGATGGGGGGGCTGGAGAGAGGGCGAAGGGAGATGGAGGGAGGATGAGGGGAGATGGAAGGAGAGTGGGGGCAGCTGGAGGGAGGACGGGGGGCTGGGAGGATGGAGAGGCTGGAGGGAGAATAGGACTGGAGGGAGGACAAAGGGGTTGGAGGCTGGACAGGGATGCTGGAGGGGGGACAGGGACGCTGGAGGGGAGACAGGGGTGCTGGAGGGAGGACAGGGATAGGACAGGGACGCTGGAGGGAGGACAGGGACATTGGAGGGAGGACAGGGACGCTGGAGGGGGACAGGGACGCTGGAGGGGGACAGGGACGCTGGAGGGGGAACAGGGACGCTCCCGGCCCTGCCTCCCAGCCGCTCCCCCCCAGGTACACGGCGCTGACCGGCCACGCCCCGTTCGAGGCGCGTCACCGGCCGGAGCTGTACCGGAGCATCCGGGGGGCTCGGTACCCGCTGCCCCCCCAGCTCTCCCCCCGTGCCCGCGCCCTCATCGCCCACATGCTGGACCCCGACCCCGCAGCACGGCCCAGCCTGGCAGGGGTGCTGGGCCACCCCTTCCTCACGCAGGTGCGGGGCGGGGGGACACGGGGGGCACGAGGGGACACGGGGGACACCCGGAGGTCACCGCCTGTCGCTCCCCAGGGTTTCACACCCCACAGGCTGCCGGCCCGCGCCTGCCACTCCGTGCCCGTCTTCGTGGGACAGGAGCCCCTGTGCCGGATCCTGAGGGGGCTGCGGTGCTGGCAGGGCTGTGGCTGTGTCCCTGTCACCCCGGGGAGTGGCCGTGCCCCTCCCCAAAGAACCTGAGCCCGAAGATCCGCGGAGGAAAACCTTTATTAGTGTTGGGAACCGTCTAAAATCCAGGCATGGAAACAAGCAGGGTGGGACGTGACCAGTACGAACGGCACACACACACCAGTTTGCCCTTAAAACCGTAGACAGAAAAAAAACCCAAAACAAACAACCCCAAAGTCCAAACCCCAAATAAAAGGAACTCTCTTCCCTGCCAGCCTGGGATGGGATGGGAACGGGGAGGTGCAGCTCCGAGGAGCCGCATCCCGGTGCTGCTCCTGGGACTGGAGAGGTGTCAGGTCACCCCCACTGGGCAGCGGGGACACTGGAGGGGGGGACAGAGGGAGCTGTGGGCTGGGAAGGAGCGGGGAAAGTGCGTGGTTTCCCTGTTCAGCTTCACTTCTCTCTCTCTCTGGAGAGAAGAGTCTCGGAAAAAACGATGAAAGCTCAGTAAAACAGGACACTAAAAACACCCACGGGGCAGCGCGGGCCGGCACCTCCCGGCCATGCCTAAAACACGGAGGGGGGGACGGGACAAGGACAAAACGCTCGAGGTGGCCCCAGCAAGCACCAAGGAGCCGCTCCCGGAGCCCTCCGCATGTCAGCGCCAGAGGGGATGGGCCAGGGGTTGTCACCAACCCTCCCGTGTCACCAGCGGGGTCTGGGGGAGCGAGGTGACAGCAACGACTTTGTCTGCACTGGGCGGGGGCTTCTCCCAGCGCCAGAGCCGTGCTGGTGACAAAGGAGAGGGACCAGGGAACAGCCCGCAGTGGCTGGGATGGCGGGGGTCACCCGGGCTGTCACTCGTGTCCCCAAACCACGGCAGAGTGGCAGGGATGGATCCCACAGCCCTCAAGCTGCCTCACGGAATGCACCCGAAGCTGGAAGCGGGGTGGGACACAAATCCCAACTGCCCCGAAGCTCCTCAAGCCCCCTTGGAGCTCTGCAGCTCCAAGCGGCTCCAAACCTTTCCCCTGGGAGCAAACCCAGCGTTCCCAACAGGAACCTGGTGCCACAACCCCCTGTGCCACTGGGGCACACTGGGGACAGCCCGGGGCAGGTGGCACAGCCCAGGCTGGTTGCTGGCCCTCCCCGTGGCACCACAGCCACAGCCTGGCCGGCAGCTCAAGGCCTGGCACGGAGCCCATGGGATATTTTTATCCTGGCATTTGTGTTGTTTGAAGCTGTCGGCTCCGTGTTTTCGCTCATAAACACAACCCTCCCCTGGCCCCACCCCAGCTCAGAGCTGACAGCGACAGCAACACCCTCAGCTGTCACAGCCTGAGCCCCTGGCTGCCCTGGATGGCGCTGGGGTGGCCCCGGGATGACCCCAAGCTGGCCCTGGGACATCTGGCAGCACACAGAGGCCACGTCCCCAAACCTGCTGTTCTGGGAACGCCTGCACCGGCCACCTCTGTCCCCCCTCCCAGGCAGGAAGGTCCCTGAGGGGCTCAGGGCAGGCTGTTCCAGTTCATTCCCTGTGGGTTTTAAGCTCTGGGATCTCCCCATCTTTATTGCACAGCCAAGAGCTGCTCAAAGATGGGGAGAGCGGGATTGGCCCTGCCCTCGTTTGGGGCTCGGGACAGTTGTGGCTGTCCCGGGGCACAAACCAAGCCAAGGTGGGAACAACAACAACGTTTCTTAAAGAGAAGGGATTTAAAAACAAAGATTCAAGTTTGGGAACTCCTCTCCCCCTCCTCCCCGGCTCCGAATGAGGCCGAAACTCACCCTCGTGCAGAAATCAGGTTCAAAGTTCAGCCAATTGGGGTGGGTGACCAGGGCAGGTCACCTCCGTGTCACCGCAGAGCCCCGGCTCGGGGCTGAGCCCGGCTCCCAAAGCCCAGGAGTGGCTCGGAGCGGGACCCTGGAAGGGCAGCTCCAGGCAGGGGTGGCCCGGGGGGTGTTTGGTGACAGGAACCAGGCGAGGGCAGGGGCGTGGGTGGGAGCAGCGCCTCAGGCCGAGGGCACCGAGTTGCTCTCCACCTTCAGTCCCTTGCTGGCCAGGAAGGCGTCCTGCTTGGGCTCCCGGCCCAGGAACTTCCTCAGCATGTCAGAAGCGTCCACGGAGCCGCCGGGATGCAGGATGCAATTCCTGTAATCCATGCCCACCTGCGGGCACAGACGGGGGCAGGGGTGGGACGCCGCCCTCGATCCCACATCCCGGCTGTCCCGCTCTCTCCAGACCCTCTCCCTACCTTGCAGTTCATGATTCCCTCCTGCTTGAAGCGGGTGTGGAACATATCCATGGAATACACCTCGCTCCAGAGGTAGCCGTAGTACTGGGCGTCGTAGCCCCCGGCCAGGTGGCCGAAGGTGGCCGGCATGTTTGTACCTGAGGGGACAGAGGGGTCATGGGGGACTCCCAGTATGGAAAAACCTCCCCCAGTGCTGGCAGTGCTTTTCCCAGAGCCAGCAGAAAGTGTCCCCAGCCCAGAGGAACCTGCAGAGCCACGTGCGCAGGGCAGGCCTAGAGGGACAGGAGGGTGGCACCCATACCTGGGGTGGCAGGGACACCCAGCACCTCTTCACAGAGCCGGGCAAACACCTCCACGGGGTCAGCCTTGGTCTGGGTGTGCAGTGCCTGGTCCACCTTGGCCAGGACGATCTGGCGCAGGTTGAAGAGCCCTGTTTCCAAAAGGAGGAGGAGAAGCCAGACTGAGACTGGAATGCTGCCTGCAGGAGCGTCACCGAGGCTGGTGGCAACAGGGCAGGCTGGCTGGCACCTCTTTGTCACCGTGCCACATCACCTTTTCTCTTCCCAGATGTGTGGGTCCCTTCCCTGCATCCCTTTATCATTCCCAGCACCTTGGGGAGCAAGGAAAAGCCTTTCCTGTCCCCAGCCAGGTCACTGAGTGTCCCCTTCCCGTCCCCACAGCCAGGGAACTCCCAATTCCCTCCGCAGGGACCCACCTGTGTTTGCCTGCCGGGATTTAATGAGCTTCTCCAGGAGCTCATCCGGGATGGGGCTCCCAGTTTTGTAGTGCCTGGACATGCGCAGCAGCGGCTCCTTCTCCCACACCCAGTTCTCCAACATCTGGGACGGGGCCTCCACGAAGTCCCGCTCCACGTGTGTCCCGCTGAACATGGCAAACTCCGCCTGGGAGACACGGCCGGCTCGGAATTCCACGGGAAAGCGGGATAGGGGGAAAACACCGACCTGTGCCAGCGCAGGGAGGCCTCACCTGAGAGCACAGCTGGTGCATGACGTGCCCAAATTCGTGGAAATAGGTCTCCACCTCGTCGTGCTGCAGCAGGGAAGGGGCGTCAGGCGTGGGCTTGGTGAAATTGGCCACCATGGCGGCCACCGAGATTTGCCGGCTGGAGTCCGGCAAGAGGCAGCCGGGCTGGAGGCCGAAGCAGGCAGCGTGTCCATACTTCCCTTCCCTGGGACAGCAAGAGGAGGCTCACAGGGATCCTTCCAACAGCCAGACACGGCCACAGCCTCCCCCATTGTGGCCCTCAGAGCAGGAGCCCTCGGTGACCCCCTCGGTGACATCCCTGACCAAGCACACAGCGCTCCCTCCACACTCCCGTCTGGAAGCAGGAATCTCCTCTTCCTCAGGCCCTGCTCCCCCTGCCCCAGCCCAGCTCCCAGATTTCCCCTCACCCCAGGCCTCACCGTGGGTACAGGTCCAGGTAGAACTTCCCGATGGTCTCCCCGGAGGACGTGTCCTTCACCGTGTAGAGCTGCACGTCCTCGTGCCACACCTGAGCCTTCTCCTCCAGGTGGAAGGTGAGGCCCAGCAGCTCCTGGTAGATGGCCAGGAGGCCTGTGGTGACCACCTGCATGGGGAAATACTCCTTGAGCAGGTTCTGGTCCACGCTGTACTTGGTCTCCTCCACCTGGTTCATGTAGTAGCGCATGTCCCAGGCGTTGATGCGGTTGTCGAACTCCAGCCCGCGCTTCTCGCACTCCTTCTTCTTCAGGTCCAGGATCACAGCCCGCTCCTTCTCCCCCAGCGGCTTCAGCTTCTGGGCCAGCTCATCTGGGGGAAGCCAGGCAGGGTTGGGATGTGGGATCAGAGCAGCACACCCGGCCTGGGATGTCCCTGCTCGGCCCCAGGACGTACCCAGGAACGTGGCCACCGTCCGGCTGCTTTTGGCCATGTTCATCTCCAGCACGAAGTCGGCGTGGGTGCTGAAGCCCAGCAGACTGGCCTTCTGAGCCCTCAGGTCCACCAGCTCCTTCAGGATCAGGCAATTCTCCTGCAAGGCAGGGAGTGAAGTGGGGTAGGCAGGGGAAGAAGGGAAGCGGTGTGGAAAGAAACACAAATCCCAGGGGAGATCCCCTCGGTGCTCTGCTCAGTCCCACCAACCTCTTTGCACCTGGAGTTGAACATCTCCTCCACCTTCCTCCTGGTCTCGGGCACGTAGCACTTCTTCAGCAGTGGGAAGTAGTGGGGGTACTTGAGGGTGACTTTCAGCTTCCCGCCCTCTGTCTTCTCCAGGGAGTTCAGGAAATCCTCAGGGAGCCCCCCTGGGAAAAAAAGCAGGCAGGGGCTGAAGGAGAGCCCAGGATTCTCCAGGAATGCTCTGGGATCATCCAATGCAGGTGCTCAGGGCCACCCCAGCAGAGCACTCCGTACCTAATTCCTCCCTGGAGAAGGGCAGGAAGGTGGTGTCTTCGTTGAGGTTCTTGTTGAAGTCTATGCACAGCACGCTAAGCTTCTTCTTGATAGCTTTGATTTTCTTCAAAATGCAGAGAAATCAGAGAGAAATCAGAGCCAGGGGGGACACTCAGGCTGTGACCTGGCTCTGAGCCAGCCCAATGGTGCAGATTCAATGATTGTGAGCAAGCAGCGAGCCCTGAGCCCGGAACAGACTCCCTGGGATCACACCTGGCAGGGAATCAGCCACCTCAGCAAGGTCCTGCCTGTCCCCCTGCCGGCTCAGGAGCTGCAGGTGTTGCAGTAACAACCTCCTCTCTCCTCGTTTCACCTTTTCTTCTATTTTTAAACCCAGTTTTGAGCTCCTTTGCTGATGCATGGTAAAGAGAGGGAGGCCCCTGAGCAGCTCAGCCCCCTCACCTCAACTCCAGCCCTTGGCACGGGGGGGGACCTGGTGCTGATTCCCCAATTTCAGCTTCCCAGGAATTCTCTGACTCCCAGCATTGACCCCACTTTGTTAATGTCACCCTTTTAATAGAAAGGAAAAAGAGGGGCTGGAAATACCACCCAAAATCACCGGAATCAGGGGCAAACCCCAAACCTGAGCCTCAGACCCTGCCCTGAGCCCTGCCAGGGTTCCTCTCCCTGTGCTTAATTCGCTCGGAGACAGGACAAGGGGGAATTGATTCAGACTGACAGGAAGTAGGATTAGATGGGATATTAGGAAAAAACCCCTCCCTGGGAGGGTGGGGAAGCCCTGGCATAGGTTTCCCAGAAAATCTGTGGCTGCCCCATCCCTGGAAGTGTCCAAGGCCAGGCTGGAGCACCTTGGGATAGTGGAAGGTGTCCCTGCCCTCGGTAGGGGTGGAATGGGATGAGCTTTAAATTCTCTTCAACCCAAACCATCTTGGGATTCTGTGCTCTCACCTCCTGTGTCTCCTCGGGGAGATGGAGCCCGTTCCTCTTTCCCAGCTTGATCAGCCTCTCCAGGTACCTCTTGGCCTCAGGCTTCAGGGAAGCGCTCTCTGCTTTCTCCTGGAAAACCAGAGCGGGAGCTCAGGGAGCTGCAGGATCAGGTGCTGCAGGATCAGGTGCTGCAGGAAGCTGCTTCCCTTCAGTGGGAGTTCAGGGAACACCAGCAGCAGATGGGAACCCCCTCCCCCGGGCAGGCTCTGGTTTGGTGCTTTGGTTCCTGTGCCACCCCGGGGCGCGGGTTCCTCCCAGCCTGCTTTAAACGCGTCACCTTTGTGCCGTACCAGCATTTTTGGGGGGACATTTTTGGGGACATCACGACTGAGGTGGGTTGGATTTACCAACAGCCCCTCAGCAAAGGGGTGAGCAAGGCCCTGAGTGTGGGCAGAGCCCTCAAACCCCAATTTCCCACCCCTCCCTGACAGCTGGATCGCTCTGCCGTGACCACACCGCGCTCCCGCTCCGCCCCTGCCCCGCCATCCTTCCCTTCCCAGCTCTGGCATGAGGGGAAAAGGATTTGCTGCAATTCCAGGGGGTTTCAGTGCCCTGCCCAGGTGGCAGGGGACGCACCTGGAGCCACACAATCCTCTGGTACACGTCCTGCCTCATGCTCATCTCCACGTCGAACTCCGAGAGCTTCTTGTCGGCCTCGGTGCTGGCGGCGCGGATGGCCTTGCAGGGGGACACGTGCTGGGGGAAGTCCAGCATGTTCCTACGGACTGGGAGGACAAAAGGGAACAGGGACGATGGATCCACGTCCCAGTGCACACCCAGAGCCCGTCTGGCAGCCCCAGTGCCCTTCCCACTGCGCACACACGGGAAGGGAGAGGTGAGAAGCGGCTCTGGCTCCTTTTTGTCCCTTCCCTGCTGCCCAGCACATCCATGCACTGGATTCCCACCACAATCCTTGTCCCAAAACCCACAGGAATTCTGTGCCTGTGAGCTCCCAGCACTTCTGCCCCAGCTGTGGCACCACAGGAGTTTTGGGGTGTCCTGTGCAGGGCCCGGAGTTGGACTCGATGCTCCGTGTGGGTCCCTTCCAACCCAAGGTATTCCATGATTCCACGCTGGCAGCAGCATTCCCTGTGTCTCCTTTAAAGCTAAAAGTGGGACAATCCTTTCCCAAAAGCCACCACACTCCAGGTGTGCCCTGTCCTGATGCAATCCCAGCTGGGAAAACAGGGAGAACAAACATTCCCTGCTGCTATCCCTGCAAAACCTCTGAGAACAGAGCTCCAGGTGCTCTCCGGGCACCTGGATTCTCCCCCCAGGAGAAGGTGAGCAGGCAGCTTAGCCAGGGAAGTGCTGACAGTTGTGCTGAAGCAAACATTCCTCCTGCTGAGCAAGAGGCTTTTTTCCCTGTTATTTTAGGGAAAAGAACAGGGGGAGAAGGAAGATGAGGCTGGGCCCTGCCCCAGACAGGTGGGACACCAGGTGTCATGAGGAGGGGCTGCCTGAATTGTCACTCTGCTGCAAATAATTATCCAGAAAGCCGCCAAAAATGCATCGTTTTGGAGCCATCACGTCGTGTTACTCTCCCAAAAAAAAAAATCCCAGCAGGATTCACTCTCTCCAAAAAAAAAAATCCCAGCAGGATTTACTCTCCCCAAAAAAAATCCCAGCAGGAAACAAGGCCCATGGAGAGACATTTATCCACTGCCCCAGGGAAAAATTAGGAAGGAGGTGAGAGTTTCTTGGATCTTTTCTGCTGTTTGTTCCCACTGGTGACACATGAAAGCCGGGACAGCCTTGGGAACGCGGCTGCTGCTGCTGCTGCTGCCAAAGGGTTGTCCTTGGGTTAATTTGCTCTTCCAAATCTGTTCTTTGTGCTGGTTCCTGGCTGTATAAACATGAACTGGGAAAAAAACCAACACTCAGCTGGCAGCTGAGGGGAGAGAAAAGCAGGTGACAGCACAGAGCTAAAAAAAAAGCATCAAAAATAATAATAATAATAAAAAAATCTTAATAATCGTGGAATGGGTTGGAAGTGACCTCGAAGCTCAGCTCATGGGCAGGGACATCTTCCACTATCCCAGGTGGCTCCAAGCCCCATCTCCAAGCTCTGTGGGAGGGTTTGGGGCTGGTGCGTCTCAGAGTTAGGGAGGTTGAGCCACTTCCAGTGGTTAAAGGGGCTCCAGGAGAGCTGGAGAGGGATTTGGGACAAGGGCTGGAGGGACAGGACACAGGGACACTTCCAGCGATGGAGCAGCCACAGCTTCTCTGGACAAGCCCAGGGCCTCCCCACCTTCCCAGAGGAGAATTCCTCCCCAGTATCCCGTCCTTCGCCAGCAGGAGCGCATTCCCGTGTGCCCGATTCCCGCAAAGCCCCGACTCCCCGTGGCCGTTCCCACCTGTGTATTCCACCTCCACGTCCGCCAGCGCCTTGAGGGTGTTCTCGTAGGACACCTCTCCCCGTTCCTGAGCTCCCACGCGGTCGTACACCAGCTTGGTGCTCTCGGTGAGCTCGGCGGCCATGGCCTCGATCTGCTCGGCCGTCAGGTCCCAGCGCAGCTGGTTGGCCACGAGCCGCGGGGCCTGGCTGTCCACGACATTCCCTGCGGGAAAGGCGCGGTGAGACGGCGCCTTGCCACGGGAAAAGCTCGGGGAAAGGATCCCAGCGAGGCCCTGCAGCCAGCGAGGCGATGGGAGCCGCGCTCCGGAGGAGCCCGGCCGTTGGGAATTTGCGGGCGGATCATCTCCCGGGCGCTGTTCACCCTCCCGGTCACGATAAATCCTTCACCGAAACCCGACTCCGGCCGGCCGTGCCCCGGCAGGTGCCTCTGCCAAGGGGACGGGCAGGGGGCTGTCCCCTGCTCGGGGACACGGCCGTGCGCTGCCCCGCGGGGCACAGAGGTGACTCGGGGGACAGAGGAGACCGCGATCGCCCTGAGGGGCTGCCCCCGGCCTCGTCCTGCCGCCCCCGGCCCCGTCCTGCCGCCCCCGGCCCCGTCCTGCCGCCCCTTCCCTCTCCCCTCACCCCCTCTCCCCACGCCGCGCCAGCCCCTCGCCCTCTCCCCCGTCTCCCCCCGCTCTCCGTGTGCCCCCATCCCGCCGCCGCCCGCCGGTACCTGTCGGAGGGGCCATGTCGGGGGTGCCGGGGGTGCCGGGAGGCCCCGCGCTGCTGACGAGGCCGGGAGAAGACCGGGCCGGCCCCACGCACCGAGCATGTGCCCCGACCGTAGAGGCGGGCGGGAGAGCGGGGCATGCTGGGAGCGTGGAGGACCGGGCCGCTCCCGCCTTGGCCGCACCGCACCGGGGCCGGGGAAGGGGGGCGGCGCATCCCCGCCGCGACCGTCAGAGCCGGCCGGGAGCGGCCCCGGGGCGGGCGCGGAGCATCCCCGGGGTCCGTCCCGCCCGCCGGTTCCCATGGCAACGCCCCCGCGCGTTGCCGTGACAACGCCGCATCTCTATGGTACCGGCGGGGCGGGGCTTCCGCCGTAGGCCCCGCCCCTCTGGGCCTCTAGGGGAGGGGCGGGGCCAGAGCGGCGCCGGCGCGCGGTGGGCGCGGCGCATGCGCAGTGCGGGAGCGCGCCCGGCCCAGGCGAGTGTCCGGTGAGCGCGGGGGGACCGGGGAGCACCGGGACCGGGACGGGACCCCCGCCGGGACCCCCGCCGGGACCCCTCCGCCTCCGGGCAGAGCGGTGCCGGGCCGTGCTGCCCGCCGGCAGCCGCGGCTCCGGTCCGGGTGGAGGCAGCGGCACCGGGGAGTACCGGGTGCACCGGGGCCTGAGGGGGCGGGACGGGACGGGACGGGACGGGACGGGACGGGACGGGAGCGGACGGGACGGGAGCAGGCTGTGCCCCCCGCCGGGCCTGCTCTGTCTCCGGTCCTTCTGGTGCCGGGCTCTGCTCCCCGCTGGGAATCGCCGGTGCCGGTGAGGGCACCGGGGGTGGCGGAGGGTCCCGGCGGTTTCCCCGGCCGGGGGTCCCCGGTTGCCTCTCCCCGGGGAGGGTCCGGGCGGTGCTCCCGGCGCTTGGGGAAGCGGGGAGGGGGCACCGGGGGAGCCGTGCCTTGCCCTGTCCGCCCGCCCCGGGGCCCGGCGGGGTCTGGGGGCTCTCGGGGCCGGGGAACGGGAGCCCCACCCGGGCCCGGTGCTGTTCCGGTGCCTCTGGGCGGCTGGGCCCGGCTCAGCTCTGTGGACCTCTCATTAAATCGGTCTCGTTTCTCAATTAAATGAGCCTGGATGTGCTACAAACCCAGTTAATGCTCGGGAGCAGCGGAGCTGGATCCGCTTCCCGCAGGAGCTGCCGTGGGATCGCTGGGAATTCCCAGCCCCGGGATGTGCTTTTTGGGGTCTCTTTGCTTTGGGATCTCCCTCCCCTTTCCTTGTCAGGACAGGGTGGGAGGAGGTTTGGCAACTCTGGGGCACATTCCTTCTGCTCGTGGCGTTGGTTTCAGGACCAAGTTGTGCTTTGGGAACAGAAAAGTGGGAATTTTGTTGTGGCGAACTCCTCGGTGCTCCAGGTGTTCCGTACCCTAAATACCTGCAGCACCTCTGGTGTGCTTCCCTTGGCAGGACTGGTGAATCCAGGCCCGAAGAATTCCTAAAGCAGACTATAAGGAAGGTTTTGGAGTCTTGAACAACTCCCTCATCCCCCCAAATCCATCCTGAGCTCCTCAACACCTCCCTTATCCCCCAGAACTCCTCCCGAGGGACAGCAGCAGCAAAACCCTTTGCCTTCTACTCTCTCAATCCACAACTTCTCTGTCTCTCCAGGTTTTTTTCTGGAAGCCAGGAGCGGTGGAGCCCGGCCCCTCGCAGCCTCTCTCCCAGCATGGCAGACCAGAAGCGTCTGGCCTACTCCATCATCCAGTTCCTCCACACCCAGCTCCAGAACGGGAGCATGTCTCCAGATGCTCAGGAGAGTTTGGAAGGTGAGTGGCTGCATCTGGGTCTTGTCCCGGGCCAAAATTCGGGAGAATTTGGGTGTTTTTTCTCTGTTTTCTGCCCCTGCCTTGGCTGGGCTGTTCAGCAGCGCCGAACCTGGCTGGAATTTTGGAGTTAATTTTTCCTTCTGGGAGGTATCCAGGGGTGCTGGCGGCTTGTCTGGCTTCTGATCTCTTCCAAGAGCAGATTAACTCGAGGCAGGGATGTACCTGGGGTCAAAAACCTCCCTGATCCCAGCTTGGAGACTTAGAAGGTTTATCCGGGACAAGGCGGAGTCGGGAGGGTTCCGTGGGGCACGAGGTGGGAATTCCCTGGCTCCAGGGAAGCGTTCTGTGCTCGTGGAGTTGTTTTTCCTCTTCTGCTCCCCAAAACACTGTCCCACAGTGGTTTTTCCAAGCTCTTCCAGAGGGCAAGGAGAGCACACAGATCTTAAAAGGTCTCCTGAAGGAGCTTCGGGTTTAGTCCTTGGCTTGTCCTGGTGAAAGGAGCACGGCTGTGGGGTGGGGGGGGACATTCCTGAGGGATGAGTGCCAGGAATGGGATATTTTGGGATGTACAATGTGGCAGGAGAGCTCTGTGAAGCTCTCTTTTCCCTGGGAGCAGCTTCTCAAGCAGGGAAGGAGGCGGCTCGGAGTCCCCGCACTTCCCGGAGCAAGGGGAATGTGTGGATCTCTCCTTGGAATGCCGGGGCATTCCCACCTTCCCAGCTGCTGCAGCCTCAGCCTCATTCACTCCTAACCCCCAGGAATCCCTTAAGGGGAGTGGGAATTGGGGTTGGCTTCATCCAGGGTATCCAGAGGGAAGAGCTTTGCCAAAGTCTGAGGCTACGGCCCAAAAATCCAACCTGGTGTGGGGAAAATGGGTGGTTTGGGGTGGTTTTTTTCCCTGTTTTTTCAAGAGATAAGGGAGAGGGATGAATATTTATCAATTAATGACCTGACTCTCCCTTTCCAGTGGCCATCCAGTGCCTGGAGACAGCGTTTGGAGTCTCCATGGAAGACCAAAGCCTGGCTGTGTCCCAGACCCTTCCCGAAATATTTGAAGCTGTGGCAGGGAAGGTGAGAGAGTGCCCTGAAATGCTGCCTTTTTTTTTTTGTTTCCCGGAGTTCTGCTGGATTTCCAGGAGGCTGCTGCTCCCCTCAGAGCCCTGTGGGAGGGGAATGTTTTGGGCTGGAAAAGTGGGAAGTGTGGGACAGCTCAATGGGAATCCTTATCTCAGCTTCTTCCTCTCCTTGGAAGGAGCTGGAACACTCCAGAACGAATTCCGAGCCCGTCACCCCCTCGGAAGATGACGTGGCTGAAGCTGAAAGACTCAAGACTGAAGGTACCAACCCCTGGAGCTGCTGGATAAGGAGGGTTTGGTGGGAATTGGGAGGGAATTTTAATTCCCAGGCACCTGGGGAATGCTTGGAATGGGGCGAGGGGAGGCGGGGAAAGGGAAGTTTCTCCATTTCTGCCTCTTGCTCTACTTGGGGAGATTTTGCTGCCAGAAATGCTGGATCAGTGGGATTTTTTTATCCCAAAAAACCCATGAGGTGTGTAGCAGAGCACCCATCCTTCCTGTTCCATGCATGATCTTTTCCTGGGAAAAAATGGGATGAGTGTGGACGCAGCACTCCCATCTGAGCCAGCACCTGGGGCGATTTTTGGGATGCTGTGCTGAGGGTCAGGAATGCTGCAATTCCCAGGACAGCTCTCCAGCCTCACGCTGGCAGAGCTCTGTGCTATTTCCGTGGATCTGGGCCTGCTTTTTTCCCCCTTCCCTCACGAGCCTTTCCCGCCCTCCTTTTAGGAAACGACCAAATGAAGGCAGAAAACTTCGAGGCTGCCGTGTCTTTTTATGGAAAAGCCATCGAGTTAAACCCAGCCAACGCCGTTTATTTCTGCAACAGGTACTGGGCAGCTTCCCCAGCTCCTCCTCACTCGGATCCAAGATCCCTGAATGCTCCAAAAAATCCCTTTTTTTTTTTTTAAGGGTTTTTTTGGGGACTCTTGGATCAGCTCCTCGCTCATCGTGTGGTTGGAGCCGATCTGTTGGTGCCTCCTGGCATCTCGGGATGGGGTGTGGGTGTGGAAATGACCTTTATTAGGCACTGGAGGGGATGAGGAATGCCAGGAAATGGTGTCTGCTTCCATGCAGAGTGGGGTGGAGAGGAATTAAGGGATGAAACGAGGAGCTGGAGGCTCCTCACTGAGAATTCAGGGAGCTCTGTGCGAAATCGGCTGTGGAAGGGGGATTTTTGTGTTTCTCGGTTCTGAGAAGTGTTTGGAAGGCAAATGTTGGGTACAGGAGAGTTGGAACCTTAATTTCATTTAATCACCTGCTTGTGGTGGGAGCTCAAATCCACCTGGACATGGTGGGAAGGGGGATTTGGGGCTGGAAATTGGTGCTTTGAGCTCTGTGGGAGGGTTTGGGGCTGATGCGTCTCAGAGTTAGGGAGGTTGAGCCACTTCCAGTGGTTAAAGGGGCTCCAGGAGAGCTGCAGAGGGATTTGGGACAAGGGCTGGAGGGACAGGACACAGGGAATGGCTTCCCACTGCCAGAGGGGAGGATTGGATGGGATATTGGGAAGGAATTGTTCCCTGGGAGGGAATGGGATGGAATTCCCAGAGAAGCCATGGCTGCCCCTGGATCCCTGGAAGTGCCCAGGCTTTAAAACCAAGTTTTCCCTCTTTGGAATGTGGGGAAATGTTGAGAAATTGAGAGATGAAGGGAAACCAAAGGAATTCTCTGAGCTAGGAAGCGATCCTGGAATGTCACCGGGAGAAATGAGAGCCGGGACCTGCACCGAGCCAGGCTCGGAATCGCTCACCTGGATACAGATTTAGCTCAAATTTAGCTCAAATTTAGCTCAAACCCACACTTGGCTCTGCTGGAGGGGACAGGGATGACATCCCTCAGGATATTCCAGCTGCTCAGCATTCCCTGCTTCCTATTTTTTCCCCCCTTTCTTCCAGAGCTGCTGCCTACAGCAAACTGGGGAATTACGCGGGAGCAGTGCGGGACTGCGAGCGAGCCATCGGCATCGACCCCAACTACAGCAAAGCCTACGGCAGGATGGGGTGAGCAGCTGGAATTTTGGATGCCTGCACACCTTGGAACAGGGCTTTTATCCATGTGTTCCACCGTGAAAAAATTCCTGCTGTTTCAGGTTATTTAGGGTGGAGAAAAAAAAAACAAACCCAAATTCCCTATTTCTCAACTTCAAGGAGCGCTTGAAAGTCAACAGTTGGATTTTAAAAAGCGACCCGAAAAATCCCCTCTGTGACTTGGATTTTGCTTTTCTTCCCCCAGCTTGGCCCTGTCCAGCTTAAACAAACACACAGAAGCTGTTGTTTACTACAAAAAAGCTCTGGAGCTGGATCCAGACAACGAGACCTACAAATCCAACCTCAAAATAGCTGAACAGAAAATGAAGGAGACTCCCAGTCCGGTGAGTCGTGGGATTTAGGAGTTTGTTAAGGTTAGAGGAGGTGAAAATCCAGCAGGTGCTGCCTGGGAGGGTGTTAAAAATGTGAAATTTGGGCTGGAGGTGGTGGAGGATTGTGCTGTGAGCATCCCACTAAAATCCAGGGGGCAAAATTGCTCCTCACGGTCACTTTGGGAAGGTTGGAAGCAGCTGGAGAAGGAGCCTGATGAGGGTTTTACGACAGCAATTTGCACTTTGGGGATTAAATCTCTCCAAAATCCACCTTTTTTATTTTCCCCGTGCCCTTTTAGTGACACCAAAGGTGTTTTTAGGGTTTTTTTTATACAAAAAGTTGTTTTCTCGAAAAGAAACCTGGAGGTTTTCCAGGCAGGGAGCTGCTGGCTGCACTGTTCCAGGCAGGAATGTCCTTGGGCAGCGTTTTGAAGGGGATTTTAATTTTCCAAGGGCTTTTCCAGGGCAGAGGGGAGGGAGGGAGGGAGGGAGGGAGGGGTTGAATTTGGGTTTCCAGATTGGGATTCCAGAGGAGTGAGCACAAGGAGTCTCTCTGAGCCCTATCCCCCCCAGGCTGGGGTTTTCCAGAGGGTTAGGACAGAACCTCTTCCCATTGTCAGGGTTTAAGGGATTTGGGATCCTTCCAGGAGGAAGGAAGGGAGCCTGCAAAGAATGGGAGAAGGGTTTTTCCAAGAGCCTGGAGAGACAGGACAAGGTGGTTCTTGGGAAGGGTTAGGTGGGATAATGGGAAGGAATCCTTGGATGTGAGGGGTTGGGATGGAATTCCCGGAGAAGCTGGAAGTGTGCAAGGAAAGGCTGGAGAAGAGAAGCTCCAGGGAGCCACTTCCAGTGGTTAAAGGGGCTCCAGGAGAGCTGGAGAGGGATTTGGGACAAGGGCTGGAGGGACAGGACACAGGGAATGGCTTCCCACTGCCAGAGGGGGGAGGATTGGATGGGATATTGGGAAGGAATTGAGGGAGTGGGATGGAATTCCCAGAGAAGCCATGGCTGCCCCTGGATCCCTGGAAGTGTCCAAGGCCAGCTCGGAGCACCCTGGCTTTGTGGGAGGTGTGGGGGTGGCACTGGATCCCTTCATCCCAAACCATTCCCGATGGGATTCCCTGGCTCTGGTAGCTCTGGGAATGAGGGCTGGCTGTGAGTGAGCTCTGGTTTCTCCTGCAGACCGGTGGCCCCGGAAGCTTCGACTTGGCCGGATTGCTGAACAACCCCGGCTTCATGAGCATGGTAATTCCCAATCCCAGCCGGGATTCCTCGGCATGGAGCTTCTCCAGTGTCTCCCCAAATGGGTTTTCCCGATCCCTGGAGCTCTGTGGAAGCTGCAGTTGTTCCCTTCAGCTCCAAGGAAATCCAGGGATTTCCTCCACAGGCTTTGCTGAGGCTGTGGAAGGGCCTGTTCTGCTCTGGGGTTGGGCTTTGCTCTTCTTTCCCCCCCCCCCTTTTTCCCTCTTTTCTCCCCCCCCTTTTCCCCCCCTTTTTCCCTCTTTTCTCCCCCCCTTTCCCCCCCCTTTCCCCCTCCTTTTCCCCTCCTTTTCCCCCCCTTTTCCCCCTTTCCCCCCCTTTTTTTCCCCCCTTTCTCCCCTTTTTCTCCCTTTTTCCCCCTCTCTTTCCCCCTCTTTTTCCCCCTCTTTTTCCCTCTTTTCCCCCTTTCCCCCCTTTTTTTCCCCCCTTTCTTTCCCCCCCCTTTCTCCCCTTTTTCCTCCCTTTTTCCCCCCTTTCTCCCCCTCTTTTTCCCTCTTTTCCCCCTTTCCCCCGTTTCTTTTCCCCCCTTTATTTCCCCCCTTATTTTTCCCTCTTTTCCTGGATTCCCAAGCTTCCCCTGCCTTCCCTTTGGGGTTGATCCCACCCCCATCCCCACTGCCTCACTCAGGTGTTGTTTTTATTCCCCACAGGCATCAAACCTCATGAACAACCCCCAAGTGCAGCAGCTGTGAGTCGGATCCTGCTTTTATTCCCTCTTGGAATTGCTCATTCCAGTCTCTCTCTCTCTCTCTGTGTTTGGCCTTTCCTGGTGGGAGCAGGCAGGAATTCAGGCCAGGAATGTGGAGGGGGGCTCAGAACCAGCCCAGTTCCCTGAGCTGGGGGTGGGGTTTGGGTGCTCTGGGCTGAGTTTTGGGAGGGATTTTCATGAAATGATTCCAGAGGGAAGTGGGATGGGATGGATCATAGCCCTGGAATTGGCTTTGCTGTGGTTTTATGGGATTTCAGTGTTTCCCAGCTTGGTTGGAATGGGAATATTCCCATTCCTGGATGGTTCTGAGGATTAGTTCACAATATTTGGGGGAAAATGGATAAATTCATAAACCCAGCCCATTCCCACTCATCCCTTTGAAGCATGGGAGGATGGAGAGACCCTCGGGAGCCCCCAAATCCAAGGATTTTGGGATGAGACCACTCAGCTCCCATTGGCTTCTCCCTGCTCCTGTGCCTGGTGCCAGCTGGAATTCCCACCTGGATACAGCCTGAGGATGGGGCTGGGAGTCCTGGGATGTTCCCCATGAGGGAATCCAGGGAATCCAGCCCTGGATGCAGAGCAGGGAATGAGCTGGTGTGAGAAGGGGCAGGGTTTTAATCCATAAATCCAGGAATCTGGGAATTGTGATGTTTTTATCATTACTTTTATTTCTTGTTCAGCTTAATTCCTTATTTGCAGCTGACCAAGGGAAAGCTGGTGCAGGGAATTCCATAATCCCTGGGATGGGAAGGTGCTCCCATTCCCAGGTGGAAAACATTGGGTTTTTAGGGATTTTTTTTTTTTTTTTTTAATTTTCCCCCCAGTTCTGACACTTTTTTCCTCCCCCTCACAGAATGTCAGGGATGATTTCGGGAGGCCACAACGCCATGGGAGCAGCCGGGAGCAGCCCCTCCACCAACGACCTGGCCAGCCTGATCCAGGCGTGAGTGCGGGGATGGGGACGAGCCTGGGGGACAATCCCGGGGGAAAATCCGGGATCCAGGGCTGGGAAATGCCTGGGGTGAGGCCAGGAGAGACAATCCCGGGGAAAATCCGGGATCCAGGGCTGGGAAATGCCTGGGGTGAGGCCAGGAGAGACAATCCCAGGGAAAATCCGGGATCCAGGGCTGGGAAATGCCCGGGGTGAGGCCAGGAGAGACAATCCCAGGGAAAATCTGGGATCCAGGGCTGGGAAATGCCCGGGGTGAGGCCAGGAGAGACAATCCCGGGGGAAATCTGGGATTCAGGGCTGGGAAATGCCCGGGGTGAGGCCAGGAGAGACAATCCCGGGGAGAATCCGGGATCCAGGGCTGGGAAATGCCCGGGGTGAGGCCAGGAGAGACAATCCCGGGGAGAATCCGGGATCCAGGGCTGGGAAATGCCCGGGGTGAGCCCAGGAGAGACAATCCCAGGGAAAATCCGGGATCCAGGCCTGGGAATGTCCCAGGGTGGGAATGAGGGACAATCCCGGGGCAAAATCCGGGATCCAGGGCTGGGAATGTCTCGGGGTGGGAATGGGGGGCAATCCTGGAGCTGGGAATGTCCCTGAGTGGGGCCAGAGGGACAATCCTGAATCCGGAGCTGGGAATGACCCAGGATGGGAATGAGGGACAGTCCTGGATCCAGAAATGTCCCTGGGTGGGGCTGGGCCAGGGAGGACAATCCTGGATCCGGGGTTTGGAATGTCCCAGGGTGGGAATGGGGTGACAGTCCTGGAGCTGGGAATGTCCCAGGGTGTTGCCTGTGTCCCCTCTCCTGTGTCACCAGTGTCACCTGTCCTGTGTTCCGTCTTGTCACCAATGTCCCTTGTCCCCTGTGTCCCCTGTCCAGTCTCTCCTGTGTCACCAGTGCCACCTGACAGCTGGTGTCCCTGTGTCACCAGTGTCCCATGTCCCTGTGTCACCAGTGTCCCCAGGGTCTCCTGTATCCCTGGTATCCAGTGTCCCCAGTGTCCCCAGTGTCCCCTGTCCCGTGTCTCTGTGTCACCAATGTTCCCTGTGTCACTGCTGTCTCCTGGTGTCCCTGTGTCACCTGTGTCCCCATCCCTGGTGTCCCTGTGTCCTCAGTGTCCCCTGTCCTGTGTCCCTGCTCTCCCCGGTCTCAGTGGTGTCCCCATGTCTCCCCATGTGTCCCTGTGTCCTGTCCTGTGTGTCCCCACTGTCCCCAGTGTCCCCACTGTCCCATATCTCCCTACTGTCCCTGGTGTTCCCGGTCTCAGCGGTGTCCCCTGTGTCCCTGTGTGTCCCCACTGTGCTGTGTGTCCCCCATGTCCCCATGTGTCCCTGTGTCCCCGCTGTCCCCCGTGTGTCCCTGCTGTGCCCCGTGTCCCCGGTGTCCCCGGTGTCCCCGTGTCCCCACTGTCCCTGGTGTCTCCTGTGTGTCCCCATGTGTCCCTGCTGTCCCTGGTCTCAGTGGTGTCTCCGTGTGTCCCCTATGTCTCTGCTGTCCCCTGTGTCCCCCTGTGTCCCTGCTGTCCCTGTGTGTCCCCACTGTCCCCATGTGTCCCTGTGTCCCCTATGTCCTCTGTGTCCCCTCTGTCCCCCGTGTCCCCGGTGTGTCCCCGGTGCCAGCGGTGTCCCCGGTGTGTCCCCGGTGTGTCCCCGGTGTGTCCCCGGTGCCAGCAGTGTCCCCGGTGTGTCCCTGGTGTGTCCCCGGTGCCAGTGGTGTCCCCGTGTGTCCCCGGTGTGTCCCTGGTGTGTCCCCGGTGCCAGCGGTGTCCCCGGTGTGTCCCCGGTGTGTCCCCGGTGCCAGCGGTGTCCCCGGTGTGTCCCCGGTGTCCCCGGTTTGTCCCCGGTGTGTCCCTGGTGTCCCCGGTGTGTCCCCGGTGTCCCCGGTGTGTCCCTGGTGTCCCCGGTGTGTCCCCGGTGTGTCCCCAGTGTCCCCGGTGTCCCCGGTGTGTCCCTGGTGTGTCCCCGGTGTGTCCCCGGTGCCAGCGGTGTCCCCGGTGTGTCCCCGGTGCCAGCGGTGTCCCCGGTGTGTCCCCGGTGTGTCCCCGGTGTCCCCGGTGTCCCCGGTGTGTCCCCGGTGCCAGCGGTGTCCCCGGTGTGTCCCCGGTGTGTCCCCGGTGTGTCCCCGGTGTCCCCGGTGTGTCCCCGGTGCCAGCGGTGTCCCCGGTGTGTCCCCGGTGTGTCCCCGGTGTGTCCCCGGTGTCCCCGGTGTGTCCCCGGTGCCAGCGGTGTCCCCGGTGTCCCCGGTGTGTCCCCGGTGCCAGCGGTGTCCCCGTGTGTCCCCAGGGGCCAGCAGTTTGCGCAGCAGATGCAGCAGCAGAACCCCGAGCTCATTGAGCAGCTCCGCAGCCAAATCCGGAGCCGGACCCCGAGCGCCAGCAACGAGGAGCAGCAGGAGTGAGGCGGTGAGGCCGGGGCTGGGGCCGGGAGCGCCTCCTTAGTACAGGAACCCCCGTTGAAATCCTTTGAATTCAAATTTTTCTTTAATTTAAAATTTTTTTTAATCTTAATTTTTTTAATTTTAATTTTTTAATTTTAATTTTAATCCTTTAAATTTTAAATTTTAATTTTTTTTAATTATAATTTTTAATTTAATTTTTTTAATTTAATTTTTTTTTAATTTTGAATTTTTAAATTTAATTTTTAATTTTTTTTAAATTTTAGATTTTAAAAATTTTAATTCTTTTAATTTAATTTTTTTTAATTTTAAAATGTTTAATTTAAAATTTTTTTTTAATTTTAATTTTTTTTAATTTATTTTTTTTAATTTAGATTTTTTAATTTTAATTTTTTAATTTAATTTTTATTTAATTTTTTTTATTTAATTTTTTTTAATTTAAATTTTTTTTAATTTTAAAGTTTTAAATTTAATATTTTAAATTTTTTTATTTTAATTTTCTTTATTTTAAATTTTTTATTTTAATTTTTTAAATTTAGTTTTTAAATTTAATTGGTTTAATTTTTTAATTTTAATTTTTTTAATTTAAAAATTTTTTTATGTTAAATTTTTTTCATTTTAATTTTTTAAAATTTTTTTTTAATTTTTAAAATTTTTTTAAATTTTTAACTGAAAACCAACATTTTTTTAAATTAAATTCCGTTGAAAACGTGGAAATTTCATCCCAAAATTCTTAAAAATAGGAATTGTTCAATTTTTATTATTAATTGTTAAATTTTTAAAAATATTAAACGGTGGAATTATTAAATTTTTAAAATATGATTTCAAACATCCAAATAAAAACGTTCTTTAAAGTCATGGTTACAAATGTTAAATTCAACCTTAATTAAAAATATCTTGGAGTGATAAAAAAAATGCCAAAAGGGTCAAACGTTATTAAAAATTGAAAGAATTTGAAGAGAATTTATTCAAAATCTTGAAAAAAAATATTAAAAATGAGAAATGGTGGAGTTGAAAATGTTTAAAAAGGAATAAAAGTGGTAAATGGTGCAACTTTCTTCTAAGTGAAAAGAAAATATTCCTTTGAAGAAATTATTTTTAAATGGCTTAAAAATGCTGAATAATCAGATTAGTAAAAATAAAAAGAAATGATTAAAATTGGAAATGGTTCCATTTTATTCCCAATGAAATGATTTTAATGATGCTAAATGGGTCAAGTTGATTGAAAATTAAAAAATCTTTCAAATGTTGAAGGGTTAAAGGATTAAAAATGGAAACAAATTGAAAATACTCAAAAATTTCAAAAATGATTCCAAATTCTGAGTGGTCAAACTTCATTGAAATCTTTAAACTTTCTTGAAATTAATAAAAATTCTCAATTTAATTGCAAATTTAAAAACAGAAATCATTAAAGTGATTTTTGGCCACTCTTTTTTACCAAAACTTCATTCAAATGAGGTTTTAAATTGAATTTTTTTTCAATTTTTAAAGTTAAATTTAAGTGGTTTAAATTCAAATGTCAATGCTGAAACTTTTTTCTTTCATTTAAGTTTAAACATTTTAAGTTTAACTTAAAATGATGAAACGATTTAAATGTGAATATTTTAAGTTAAAATGATGACACTTTAAAAAAAAACTTGAATTTAAAATTTATGTTTAAATTAAAATGACAAAACTTTTTTAAAAACTCAAATATATTAAAATAAAACGATGAAGTTTTTTAATTTAAATAAAAATATTTTAAATTTAATTTTAAATGATGAAACTTTTTAAATTTAAATATTTTCAATTAAAACGATGAAACTTTAAAAAAATTTAAATTAAAATATTTTAAATTGATGAAACTCCTTTTTTAACTCAAATCTTAAAATAAAATGATGAAACTTTTTAATTTAAATTTAAATATTTTCAATTTAAATCAAAACGACGAAACACTTTATTAAAAAAAAATTAAGTTAAAATATTTAAAATCAAAATGACGAAACTTTTTTTTAATTTAAATTAAAATATTTTAAATTTAAATCAAAATGATGAAACTTTAAAAAAAAAAAATTTAATTAAAATATTTTAAATTTAAGTTTTAAATGAATAAACTCTTATTTAAATGAAAATATTTTTAATTGACAAAACTATTTCTTTAAAAAAAATTTTAAATTAAACTATTTTCAATTTAAATCAAAACGACAAAACTTTTTTTAAAAAAAAATTTAAATTAAAATATTTTCAATTTAAATCAAAATGACCAAACGCTTTCTTAAAAAAAATTAAAATATTTTCAATTTAAATCAAAACGACAAAACCTTTTTTAAAAAAAAATTTAAATTGAAATATTTTAAATTTAAATCAAAATGATGAAACTTTTTTTTTTAAATTTAATTAAAATATTTTAAATTTAAATCGAAATGTCGAAACTTTAAAAAAAATTAAAATTAAAATATTTTCAATTTAAATCAAAATGACAAAACTTTTTTTAAAAAAAAATTAAAATTAAAATATTTTCAATTTAAATCGAAACGACGAACCTTTTTTTCTTTTTTTAATTTCAATTAAAATATTTTCCATTGAAATGAAAATGACGAAAATCCCGGTTTTTCCCCGCTGAACTCCCTGGTTTTCCTCTCTCCCGTCTCCGCAGCCCCTGGGATTTCTGCTCTTCGCTCTCCCGCCTGGAATCCTCCTGCCCGCTGCCATTTCTTGAGTTGGAAGTGTCCAAGAAAAGGGGGAAAAAAAGAAACAGAATGGAAAAAAAATCCAAAAAAAACCCCAAACCCAAAACAATTCCCAAACCCTTTCCGTGCCCTGCATGTCCCCCACACATTCCCCATTTTCCTGCCCTGCTCCTCCCGGTTTTTTTCCACTTTTCCCAGGTTTTTTTTGTTGGGATTTTGGGGTTTTTTTGTCTCCTGGAAGCCCCAGCAGAGCTGAGCACAGAACTTTGCTGGACTCGGCTCTGAAATTCCCACGGGATTTTTTCCCCGGGGATTTTTTATTCCCGGTTTTTTTGGGGGGTATTTTTTGGCGTTTTTTTTTGTTTTTGGGGGGGGGGGGGTTGGTTTTTTGGGGTTTTTTGGGGGGGGGGGTTGGGTTTTTTTGGTTTTTTTTTTTGCGTTTTTTGGGGGGAGTTTAGGGGTTTTTTTTGAGGGGTTTTTTTTGTTTTTTGGGGGGGGGTTTTTTGAGTTTTTTGGGGTTTTTTTTGGGGGGGGGTTTGGTTTTTTGGGTTTTTTTTGGTTTTTGTTGTTTTTTTGGGGTTTTTTGGGGGGTTTTTTTGGGGAGGTTTTTTTTGGGGTTTTTTTTGGAGGATTTCACTGGAATCCTTCTGGGTTTATTTTCTTTTTTTTCCCCAATATTCCCCCCTGGGGAGGGGCCACTTCCAAGAAGTGTTGGAGTCCCCCCCTCATTCCCTACCCTGCCCAACCCCTCTGGAAATCCCAGGATTTTCTGCCCTCTGGGAATGGGGATTTTTGATCCTTCAGCTGCCATCCAGCTCTGGGATTCCCGGGAATTTCGGTGCTTCCCTTCTCCAAGGGTGGGGAGGAGTTGGGACTGGACCCCCCCCACACACCCCGAGGTGTTTTGGGGGTTTTTCCTTCCCAGAAAAATCCCAGGACAAACCCCACGAGCTCTGGAAAAGTGGGAATTTTTTCCCCCATGGAAAGCGAGCGGCGAGGAGGGAGCGAAGGTGTTTTTAGTGTGTTTAAAAGGAGTTTTTTTCCTTGGTATTATTATTAATTATTATTATTATTAATTATTAATTATATATTTTTTTTTAAACCTTGCGTGCATGGCAGTGCTCAGCCTGGCCGGGGGTGGGGGATGCCAGGATGGAGCAGAGGGAATGCAAAATTCCCCTTTGGATCCGGCGGATTTGGGGAGGGCAAAAAACTCCTGGAGCCGCCTCAAATCCCAGCTCAGCTCCTGCGTGAGACCAGAGGCTTTTTTTTGGTTTCTTTTTGGTTTTTTGGGGTGCCTCCAACCTGATTTGAAAGCTGATTTTTGGCTGGGGGGGGGAGGGGAGGAGCCCCACAGGAGTGAGCAGGAACGTTTGGGAGATTGGAGAAAAAAAAGGGGGGGGGGGGGCAAAAAAAAAAATCATGGAAAAAAAGGGGGAAAAAAAGTGATTTTTTTTTTTTTCCCCCTAAAATTTCTTTTTTTTGTAAACGCTCCGTGGAATAAACGTGGTTCATGTCACTCGTGAGGAATAAAACATTTGGACACTTTCGTTGTTATCCCTTCGTGCTCGGGTGGTTTTCCAGAGGTTTCCGTGGGCTCAGGGCACTTTTTATCCCCCTTTTTCCCAGTTTTTTTCAGCTTTCCCTGCAGGAATTCTCCTCCTGTGCCTTCCTCCAGCTCAGAAAGAGGAAAACTTTTCCTTTTCCCCACCATTTCTGCTTCCCTACATTCCCTTTAAGTTCTTTTCATGGAGCCTCACCAAAGGAATTTGGAGCTGGAAAGAAAAATATTCGGGAATTATCCAAAAGGACCAAAACATGGATGCATTTTCCCTCTGTTTTCTGGTGCTTTTTCCTTCCCTCTCACCCTCCTCCTTCTCTTCTGAGTCGTTCTTCTGGATTTCTCCACCTCTCCCGGTTGTGTTTTCCCATCCCTGAGCTCCAGGTGCGATTTTCCAGCGGGAATTTCTCCTGCCCCGCCTGCCTTGGAGCTGCTCCTCGCTGCCAAAGGAACGAGCAAGCCCCTGGATTTGGCTGCCCCTGAACTCCAGACAGCGTTGAGAGCCTCCTTTTTCACTCTCCCTGCAATTCCCGACTGCTCTGGGAACTGACAGCACAAAAAAAAAAAAAGGGATTTTAGGGAATTTTGTGGAATTTTAGGGAATTTTGTGGAATTTTATGGAATTTTGTGGTTCACCTCATCTCTCTCTGGAGCCTCCCGCAGCTGCCATTTGTGCAGTTGAACCGCCAGGAGCTGCGAAGCGGCAGGAGCAGGGGCTGTCGGTGCTGGGGACGCTGTTCCAGGGCCGTTTTTCCCATTCCCGGTGCTCCCGGTTCCCGGTGATCCCGGTCAGCACCGGACAGCGCAGCGGGGCCGGCGCTGCCCCGGAACGCAGCGCTGCGGGACGCGTTTCCCGCGGACCTCAATCGCCGCTTCCCCCGTGCTGGGCGGGGGCGGGTTGATTGACAGCTGCCGCAGCCAATCAGAAATCGGCGCTCCCGCCTCAGCCAATAGGAGGGCGCCGTGGGCGGGCGCGTGCGGGGCGGCCGGGCCGGGAGCGAGCGGGGCCGGCCGTGAGTGGACGGGGGGGGGGGGGGCGGTTACCGGGGTAACGGGGGGCGAAGGGGGGGGGGCCGGGGGTCGTGAGGGGATGGCGGGGCCGAGGAGGGGGCCCGGGGGTCACAGCGGGGCTGGGGGAGCCGGGGGTGCGGGGGGACAGGGGCAGGAGAGCGGGGCTGGGCCCCCTCCCTGTGTGAGGGACCCCAAGCTCACCTTGAGGGGTTGGTGCTGGGGCGCCTCTCGCTGTGAGGGGCTCAGGGCGGGCCCCAACCTCCTGTGAGGGGGTTGGGCCCCCCTCTGTTTGTGAGGGGCTGGAGCTGGGCCCCCTGCCCACCTTGGAGGGCTCAGGGTGGGCCCCGACCCCCCGTGAGGGTCTCCCCAGCTGAACACTCCGCACTCGAGCTGCTCACCCCGCTCCCAGCAACTCTGAAACCCTTCCCCTCATCTCTGCTCCTTTTTTTGGGGTGCTCAGGGGTGCTGGTGGCCTGGGAGGAGCCCCCTCCTCCTTTTAAAAGTGGCTGGGACCATCTCAAGCGGTTTCAGGGCTTGGAAGTGCCGGTTTTTAACAGAAAAGCAGGGATCTAGGAGCTCACGGATCAGGAACTCCTTTGTTTTTCCTCACACAGAGCCCTGCCTGGTTTATATAATATTTTTCATCGCTTGGATGCTTCATTATGAGCCACTAATCCGAGCAGGACCGGAGTTAATCCTTTGTTCCAGCAGTTTGCAGGCTGGGGACACAGCCCAGGTGTCGGTGCTGCTGCAGGAGGAGCAGGTGAGGAGAACCACCAGGAATTCCTGGCGCTTCCTTTCCCTCCGAGCTGCTCCCAGCCCCGCTCAGGGACACTGGATGTGGCTGTCCCACCTGAACTCGGGAGGTTGAGGCTTTGGTGGGAGCTGGTTTGGGTTAAAAACGGGAAAGAAAGGGAAAAAACTGAGGTTAAAGGGTTTCTGGGGGGAGCCAAAGGTGTTCCAGAGGTGTGAGGTCTGGAAAAGGAGGATTTTATCCTTTCCCTCTGCCCTGGGACGGGTGCCTGGTCGAGGATTTTGGGCTTGTCCAGACCTGGAGTGAGTCAGTGTCACCTGCTGGGTTCTGAATTCCATTCTTTGTCCCTTGGGGAGGGACTTGTCACAGGACCTGGGGTGACAGGACAAGGGGGAATGGCTTCCCAGTGCCAGAGGGCAGGGATAGGTGGGATACTGGGAAGGAATTCCTCCCTGTGACGGTGAGGAGGCCCTGGCAAGGATTTCCCAGTGGCTGCCTCCTCGCTGGAAGTGTCCAAGGACCTCCAGGGAAGGGTGGTTTGCAGTGACCACAACAATCCCAGAGCTTTAAAATCCCTTTAGAATACAGTTCAGCTTTTCCCTGGCAAAATCTCGGTGTTATTCCCATCTCCAGGGAGCTCCTTTCCCTGAGGCCCGTCCAGGCTGTCACCCACTGATGTCCCCACTCTGAGCACATGCAGGGGGGCCCCTCCAGGGCCTGGAATCCTCGGCAGGATGAGGATTGTGGTGGCCAAGGTGCTGTGTCTGCTGGGAATCTGTGTCCTGGTGCTGGCTGGGGCCCTGCTCCCTGTCAGGGTCATCGAGGCCGACTACGAGAAGGCTCAGCGTTCCCGGAAAGTCCTGGCCCTCTGGAATTCCTTCGGAGGAGGCGTCTTCCTGGCCACCTGCTTCAACGCCCTCCTGCCCGCCGTGAGAGGGAAGGTGAGTGCTGATTCATTCCTGCCTTAGGGACGCCTGAGCCTGCAGGATCCCAGCCCTCATTCCCTGTGGGAATAGGGTGTGTCCTGCTGGAGTGGCCTCTGGAGCTCCCTGGAACATCTCTGCTGTGTCTGGTGCCTCATGAAGGGGGAGCTGTGCCCAGCTCCTGTTGCTCTCTGTGGAACGAGGGGAGGTTTTTGGGGTACAGAGGAGGCTGTGGGGTGGGAGGATCCAAACTCGCCGTGTTTGGAACAGCAAGGCAGAGAGGTTCCTTGTCCCCTGCGGTATCCAAGGGTGTGGCAGCATCATGGACTCAGTGTCCACGTGGGAATGTCTCCCTTCAGAGGGATAAAGGGGATGGCTTCACTGTGGATCTCTTGCTCCCTTCCAGCTCGATGAGGTCCTCAGGCAAGGCAACGTGACCACGGACTACCCGGTGGCCGAGACCATCATGATGATCGGCTTCTTCCTGACGGTCTTCGTGGACCAGCTCTTCCTGACCTTCCAGAAGGAAAAGCCCTCCTTCATCGACCTGGAGACCTTCAACGCCGGCTCGGACGTGGGCAGCGACTCGGAGTACGAGAGTCCCTTCATCGCCTCGTCCCGCGGGCGCGCCCTGTACGGGGAGCACGGAGCCCATTCCCACAGCCTCAGCATCCCAGAACTGTCCCGCTGTGGCCCCCGGCGCCTGCTGGGGCTGGTGTTTGCCCTGTGCACTCACTCCATCTTCGAGGGCCTGGCCCTGGGCTTGCAGGAGGACGGCGGCAGAGTGGTCAGCTTGTTCCTGGGAGTGGCCGTGCACGAGACGCTGGTGGCCGTAGCCTTGGGCATCAGCATGGCCAAGGCCTCGCTGCCGCTGAGGGACGCGGCCAAGCTGGCGGTGGCCGTGTGCCTGATGATCCCGCTGGGAATTGGCATCGGGATGGGCATCGAGAGCAGCCAGAACGCCGCCAGCAGCATCGCGTCGCTGCTGCTGCAGGGCATCGCCGGCGGCACCTTCCTCTTCATCACCTTCTTCGAGATCCTGGCCAAGGAGCTGGAGGACAAGAGCCACCGGCTGCTCAAGGTGCTGTGCCTGGTGCTGGGCTACGCCGCGCTGGCCGGGCTGGTGCTCATCCCGTGGTGAGCCGGGAGCCTCGGGAAGCAAAGGGAGCAAAACCTCCCCTCTCTCCTCCCACCGGCACCGGGAGGAGCCGCCCCTTCCACCCCAGCCCTGCCTGGGAGGTGTTTCCACGATTACCTGGAGGAGGAGAATCTCCTCCCGTGTGCTCAGAGGGAGATGAGTGAGGAATATCCCAAGGGATTGTCCCTGCCCGAGGGGCTGCGGGGATTAGCGGACACAAACATTAAGGATCTGGATAAATGCTGCTTTTTGAGTGTGAGTGGCTTCCTGCACTGCCCACAGCCCGCTCTCCCTCCTTCCCCTCGCCCACGCTCCGGAACGGGCCAGGAGCCTGCTCCGGAGGCTCCGAGGAGGTGAGAAACAAACAGGAAAGGAGGCAGAGCAGGTGGGAACGGGGATTGCTGGGCTGCACTAAGCTGCTTTCGCTGGCTTAGTTGGGAGCAAAACCTGGTTGTAAGAGCTGCCAAAAATAACATCCCTGTGGGACTCCGGCCTTCCGGGGCCCCACTCCCTCTGGCACAGCTTCCAGTGCCCCACCTGGGGCTCGGGGAGCTCGGCTTTCCCAGGGATTCATGGAAGAAATGAGGCCGGGCCTCTCTACCCTGCTTCCTCCTCAGCATTGGATCCATAGGCTGAGAATTCCCTAAGGAAAACCTCCAGCAGCGTGGTTTGAAAATCAGAGGATGAATCCCAGGATGGTTGGGGTTGGGAGGGACCTTAAAGCCCATCCAGTGGCACCCCCTGCCATGGGCAGGGACGCCTTCCACTAGCCCAGGGTGCTCCAAGCCGTGTCCAGCCTGGCCTTGGACACTTCCAGGGATGCAGGGAGCAGATCCTCACATTATCCAGAGCCTGGGATCCACGAGCTTGCAGGAAACGGGCAGTAACCATTTCCAGCACTGATCCTTTGGGGCAAACCCTTGCGTTTTCAGTGCTCTGCAGTCAGAGGGGTTGAGTAGTTCCTATCAGGGGCTGCTCCAAGGCTTTTCCAGTTTTCCAAAGGAATGAAATCACCTCCCTTGAGGGGAGTGGAGGTGGTGGAAAGGCTGCTGAGAGCCACAAGCAGATCGCAGTGGCTGCAGCGTGGGGCCCCCGGGAAGCTCCGTGTGCTGCTGATCCCGTTGGATTTGCCCTTCGGAGCGAGGAGCCGGGATCAGAGGCTGGAGCCGGGATCAGAGGCTGGAGGAGCCGGGAATGTGCTCTCCCCCCCAGCCGTGTGACACAGCCTGGCTCAGGCAGGGGCTGCATTTTAATTACCCGGAGCCTTCGCTCCTGCAGCAGCTTCCGCCGGGCTCCTGGAAGCGCTGATGGAATCATAAGGATGGCGCAGTGCCGGCAGCGGGAAGGAGGCTCGGAGCCTCCGCGGTGGCCCAGCTGCAGCATATGGAGGCAGCTGAGCATCATCTGACAGATCCTGGGGCTCGTTAGTTTAATTGCTGCAACATCCCCGAGTCAATTAATCTTCCTTTGAAAACCTGGAGTGGAGGGGAGGGGGGCGGAGGGAGGTTATTTTGGGCCTGGCATGACACAAACCAGCAGGATGAGGAGAACGTGATTTGCCTCGGCGTGGTAGAGCCTCGGGGCTCTTTCACCTCTCCTGGGGGGTGACCTCGCGCCTGGGGGGCTTCTCTGTGCTGCGGGGGGACGAGGAGGGAGAGGTGACACCGTGCTGAGTGTCCCTTGCTGGGCTGTCGCCTCCGTGTCACACCCTCCTCCTGCTGGAGTTTGGGATCGGGGGGAAGGGGGGCTGTGAAGTGCCGGCGGGTGCTGAGCTCCCCCATCCTCATCCCGCCGCCCTGGAGGGGTTCATCCACAGCATCATCCCGTGCTCCAGGATGGAGGAGGAGGAGGAGGAGGCCCTGCTGCTCCCAATAAATTCCCTGCCCTTCTCCCCTCGCTGTCACTCGCTTTTTTTTTTTTCCCCCCGTGTCCACCATGGCTGCTCCACGTCCGGCTCACGCGGCGGCCGCACGTGCCCGGCCCCGGCGTGGGCTGAGCCCCTCCTGGGCAGCCAAACCCCTCCGGCCGGACCCCCCCAGAGCCCTGCTGAGCTCGGGGGAGGGGGAACAGGACCCCCCCCAGCACCCCCCGCTCGGCAGCGCCGTGATTCAGCCCTGCGTGAGCGGCCGCCCCGTTGCGTCAGGCCCGGCGGGGAGCTGCGGCTCAATGGAACGAGGAGGAGCCGCAGGAAAAATGATCAAGGAAAACTCATTCATTCCCTCTAACGAGGAGTATCCGGCCGGCTCCGAGCGCGCCAGGGAGGGGGGGGGGGGGGGGCTGAGGTTGCCACCCCCCGAGCCTTGTAACCTCACGGGGCGACCCGAGGTCCCCGTGCCCCCCGCCCTCGCTGGGACGCGGTGCCAGAGCGTGGGTGCCACCGTGGCCCGGTGCCCGCCGGCTGCTATTAATAGAGGCTGCGGATTTTAATTGCTGCCACTCGCGAGTGGGGTGGGGGGGAGGCAGGAGCAGGCCCCGGCTGTGACAGGGACCGTCGGACCCCCGGGGGCACCGGTCACCTCCAGTGCCCAGTGCCAGTGGTGGGGCACAGAGCTGGGGACGGTCACCCTGGAGCGGTTCTGGTCCCACTCAGGCACTGAGGGAGGGGCTCAGCCAGCACTTGAGTGTCGCACGGCCCCACAAGGACCCCCAGTGTGTCCCCTCAAGGGCCCCTCAGGGGTTTTGGGGCTCTGCCATGAGCAGGTGACACCAGCTGGTGACAAAGGCCCTGTGGTGTGAGCACAAGCTCCTGGTCCTGCGCTGGCCTGGCACCGTGGCCTCTGCGTCCCCAAAGCCTGGCATCACTGCTCAGGCCACCCCAACTGCCACAGGGGCTCAGGGCACCCTCTGCCACCCATGCCCTGCCTGGTTGGGATGTTGGCATCTGTCTGTCCTGTCCGTGTGTCCCCTGTCACCACCTGTGGGGCTCTGTCCCCATCCACAAGTCCCTGGGCTGTTCCTCTTCAGGTGGCTCCGTGTCCCCACCTGTGCCCGTGTCCGTGTGGGGTCCCTGTCCGTGTGTCCCCACCCCCAAGTGTCCGTGTCCGTGTGTCCCCACCCTGTGTCTCCCTCTCTGGCTGTCCATCCTCACCCCCATGTGTCCCCATCTCTCTCCATGTGTTCCCATCCCTGTGTCCCTGTCCCCATCCCCGCATGTCCCTGTTCGTGTGACCCTGTTTGTGTCTGTTCGTCCGTGTGTCCCCATCCTGTTCCTGTCCATCTGTCCCCGTTCCTGTCCGTCTGTCCCCGTTCCTGTCCGTGTGTCCCTGTCCGTGTGTCCGTGTCCGTGTGCATCCCTGTCCGTCTGTCCCTGTCCGTGTGTCCGTGTCCGTGTGCATCCCTGTCCGTCTGTCCCCATCCCTGTCCGTGTGTCCGTGTCCGTGTGCATCCCTGTCCGTCTGTCCCCATCCCTGTCCGTGTGTCCGTGTCCGTGTGCATCCCTGTCCGTCTGTCCCCATCCCCGTCCCGCCGCCGCCGCGTCCCGGAGCCGCTCGGGTCCGGGGGTCCGGGGCCCCGGGCGGGGCGGGCGCGGCGGGCGGGGCCGGCGGCGGGGCGGGATCGACTCTGCGGCGGCCGCACCGCACCGAGCCGAGCCGAGCCAAGCCCGCCGAGCCGAGCCGGCCCCGCCGCACCGGCCGCAGCCCCGCCGAGCCCCGCCGTACCGAGCCGAGCCGCGCCGGGCGGAGCGGAGCCGCCGCGCCGGGGCCGCCCCGGGCCGGGCCATGCGCTGAGGCCGCCGCGCCGCCCGCAGCCAAGGGCGGATCCCGGGCAGGACACGGTGAGGCGGCGGGCACCGCAATGCGACCGGCGCGGCGGGGGCCGGGGGAGCGCGGCCGGCGCGGGGACCGGGGGTGCTCCCGGCAAGGGCGGGGAGCGGCGCGGGGGGACCCGCGACCCTGCCCCGCCATCTCTCCGTGCCCTTCTCCTGCTTCTCCATCTCCATCCTGAGCGGGATGCTGGCCCGTCCCGCCCCTTCTCCCTCTTCTCCATCTCCATCCTGCCCCTCCATCCAGCCCCTTCTCCTGCCTCTCCATCTGGATCCTGCTCTTCCCCTGCCTCTCCATCTCCATCCCGAGCGGGATGCTCGTCCATCCTGCTCTTCCTCTGCCGCTCCGACCTCTCTCCAGCCCCTTCTCCTGCCCTTTCATCCCTGCATCCTGCCCTTCCCTGCCCCTCCATCTTCACCCTGCCCTTCCCCTGCTCCTCCACCCCACCCCTGCACTGTCCCTGCCCTCCATCCTGACCCCCAGGCCCCCCACCAGCCGTTTGTCATCCCCAGTGCTGGGGACCCGAGTGGGAGGGTGCTGGGGGGCCCGGGGGGTGCAGAGCCCCCCGGCAGGATCAGGCCCGGCCTGGCCGGTGGTCCCTGCCCACAAGCTGGGGGGGGCCGTGCTCAGGACCCTCAGGCACCGGGGACTGTTGGGATCGGGGCGCTGCTGGGCACGGGCCATGGGGTCACCCCAAAGAGCCCCCCCAGGGTCCGTGAGGGTCTGTCCAGCCCAGCCCCTCACCCCAGTGCCCTATGGCGGGGCTGTGAGGCCGGGAGCGCTTTCGGCTGTGCCATGGACAGGTGGGACGGACAGGTGGAACAAGTGGAATGGGACAGGGGGGATAGGACAGGTGGGACAGGCAGGTGGCACGGGTGGGATGGCACAGGTGGGACAGGGCAGGACCGTTGCCAGCCCCGGCCAAGGCTGGACGTTCCCACGCGCCAAACTCAGCCCCGGCCCCCGCTCCAGCCCCAGCCCCCATGTGCTGGTGACGCTTCCAGCGCAGTGGGATCCAAGGAGCCCACGGTGGGATGAGCTCCTCGGCTGCCCGAGGCCGCGGTGAGGGGCTCCTCCAGCTCCCAGCCTCACCTGGCTCTGGTGTTTGGGGTCACACCAGGGTTTTGGGGTTGCTTTGCAGGGTCTGGATCCCCCAGTGCTGTGGGATGGGGATGCTGCCGGAAGGGGTTGGTTCCTCTGGAGATGCTCAGGGATGCAGGAGCTGCCGTGCCCAGGACAGCCACTGGCACGGGGCTGTCTGGGGCACTTTGCTGTCCCCCTTCCCTGAATTGGGGTGGCAGGAAGTGGAGCCGACTGGGGACAGTCCTAAAGCAGTGCCCAAGCCCCCTTCCCTCCCCTTCTTGCCACTCCTCCTGGGACTGGACACCTTTGGAAATCCTGTCCCATGGTGGGTTTAATGTCCCTAAGGCTCCGTGAGGGTCCCACACACTCTGGGGACCCTCCTGGGGCAGAGCTGGTGCTGCCACCCCTGTGCTGCACTGGGGGAACCGGAGCAGGGCCCAGCCCGGGGCTCAGCATCGGTGACTCTGTGCCCCCTCATTTCACACCCCTTCTGCATCGCTCAGGGGGCACTGGGGACCCTGCCCCGGTCCCGGTGTCCCCTGTGGGTGGGCACCGAGGTGTGGCAGCGTAAGAGTGGCCGGGGGGGGGTCTCTGACCCACTGCCCACCACCCACGGCCATGCCACGCTCCTTCCCCCCACTCCCCAACGCATTCCTGGGGTGGGAGCAGAGCAGAGGGATGGCACAGGCCAGGGTGGCAGGGAGTCACACGGGTGACAGGACACCAGCAGCATGGCCTGCGTGTGCAAGGCCACCTCTGTCCCTGGCCAGAGCACCCAGGTGGGCACCCCAGGTGCCACCACGTCCTCACCAGGCCGGCGACTGCCCCGCAGAGCTGCTCCTGCTGCCCGGCCGGGCCCAGGGGGTCCCTGCCCAGCGTGCCCCCCCCCCCGGCAGCCTCGGTAGCAGCTGTGGCGCCGGTGGCCGCGCTCGGCCATATGGCCACAGCGGGCGGCTGGTAAAAATAGCCAAGGCGGCTGCACCCCGGGCCAGCTGGCAAGGGCATCCCAAGGGCAGCGACCCCAGCTCCTGGCAGGAGCTGCATCTCAGGGGGGCCATCCGCTGGGTCCGGGGGGTGACGCCGCCTCCCTGTCCCCCCGCAGCGGCGGCGACTGCGGGGCAAGATGCCGGAGCAGAGCAACGACTACCGGGTGGTGGTGTTCGGCGCCGGCGGCGTGGGCAAGAGCTCGCTGGTGCTGCGCTTCGTCAAGGGGACCTTCCGCGACACCTACATCCCCACCATCGAGGACACGTACCGGCAGGTGATCAGCTGCGACAAGAGCGTGTGCACCCTGCAGATCACCGACACCACCGGCAGCCACCAGTTCCCGGCCATGCAGCGCCTGTCCATCTCCAAGGGCCATGCCTTCATCCTGGTCTTCTCCGTCACCAGCAAGCAGTCGCTGGAGGAGCTGAAGCCCATCTACCAGCAGATCGTGCAGATCAAGGGCAGCGTGGAGAGCATCCCCATCATGCTGGTGGGCAACAAGTGCGACGAGACGCAGCGCGAGGTGGAGAGCAGGGAGGGGGAGGCCATGGCCAAGGAGTGGAAATGCGCCTTCATGGAGACCTCGGCCAAGATGAACTACAACGTCAAGGAGCTCTTCCAGGAGCTGCTGAACCTGGAGAAGAGGAGGAACGTCAGCCTCACCATCGACGGGAAGCGCTCCAGCAAGCAGAAGAGGACAGACAAAATCAAGGGGAAGTGCAGCATCATGTAGAGCCCCGGACTGGCCCGCGCCCCCCTCCCGGATACCCCCCTCCCTCCTTCCCCCCACGGCTGGACGTGGCAGTGGCATCGCAGCGGGACCGTCCCCTCGTCCTCCGTGTGCCATCACTGTGACTGTGCGGGGACGCCTGCGCTCGCCCCGGGGCCGGGGGTGAAGACGGGGCCGAGCCGAGGGACACGCGGCCGCCCCCGCTGGGCACGGCAGGACCGGGGCAGGACCGGGGACGCGCCGCCGGGACGCCCGCACCGCACTCCCCGCACTCACAGCACAACCGGTGGCATCGGGCCCGGCCCCCGTCGGTCCTCGTGCGAGGGAAGGACGGTGCCACGTAGGGGTGGCGGTGTCACCCCTGGGGACAGTCACACGCGTCCCGGGCACTCCCCCGCGCCCCCGTCCCCACGCCATAGTGCTCTGCTCCTGCGGGCAGAGACCCGGGGCGGGGGCAGCCCCTGCGCGGTGCCCGTGCCCCCCTGACCCCCGCGCCCCACAGCCTCATCGTGGTGCCATGACCCCCACCCCGAGCCCCCAGCCCCGTCCTGGTGCCACGGCCCCCCCAGCCCCGTCTGCCACTGCAGCCCCCCGAGCCCCCATCCCGGCACCGCGGCCCCCTTGACCCCCGGCCCCATCGTGGTGCCATGACCCCCCTCACCCACCCCCGAAGTCCCCAACCCCACCCTGGCGCCGCGGGCCCCCCCGTAACCCCCCCCAGCCCCGTCCCGGTGCCGCAGCCGGAGCCGCCAGCCCAAGCACAAAGCATCGGGTCCGCGGGAGGTCCTGACCCAGCACAATCCTGGTGAGCTCCGGCGGGAGACCCCCGGCCCCACAGCCAGCCGGGCCCCCGCGCCCCCCGCTGCCCCCTCCCCACGCAGGACGCGCCCGGTGCCGCCGTGCCGGGCGCTGCCGCGGTGCCCCGCTGGCGGCCGGTGCCACCCCGTCCTCAGAGTCCCCCCCCGCCGGGTGGCCTGGCCCCACACCCTCGGGACCCCCCCGACACCCTCCAGCTCTGGCGCAGCCCCGCTTGTTCCCCCCTGGCCGGAGCGGGGTCCCCGCGCTGTCACCAGCCCCTCGTCCCCTCGAGGTTTGTCCCCTCGCTCCGGCCCCGCTCCTTCCCCCGCCGCCACCGGGGTGTCCCCGAGGGGGTGTCCCCGGGCAGGCCGAGCCCCCCCAGCTCCCCGCACCCCCCCCGGCTTTTTACACGAGGACCCGAGCGCCCAGGGGACAAGGTGACGTGACGATGTAGCCTTTATTCTAGAAATAGTCTTCCTTCAATAAAGAGACGAGAAACGCTCCCGCGTCCCCCGGAGCCGCCCCCGGCCGGGGCGGGAGGCCACGGGGGGATGGGGGTCCCGAGGGGCACGGGAAGGGGGGCGAGGAGGAGGGGTGGGGTGCACGGGTGTGGTGTGAGCGCGATGCGCGATGCGGTGCGCGTGATGCATTGCGCGTGCCCGGCCGCGCGCGGGGCCGGGGGCACGCTCGCGGCTCTGCGGGCTGGCCACAGACACGCGTGTGCGCAGAGGCGTGTGACACGCGTGACGCGTGCGCGTGACGCGCGTGTGCGGGGCAGGTGTGACGCGCGGGCACGCGCGGGCGTGTGCGGGGCCGCGTGCACGTGCGGGGTGTGCGCGCGCGCGCGCGTGTGTGCGTGCGTGTGACGTGTGTGACACGCGTGGGACGCTCGCTCCCGCGTGCCCGCGCGCGCGCGCGCCGCCGTCCCCGCCGGGCGCCCCCCGCCCGCCGCTGCCCGTGCCCGTGGGGAGGGGGCGGGAGCGCGGCGTGTGCGTCATCACGCCCGTTGCCATGGAAACCATCGCTGCTCCCCGGGCGCGGGAGCCGCGTGGGCTCCGGGAGCCGGCGGGGGTGGGGGTGGGGGGGGGGTGGCGATGGGATCCGGGGGTGGGGTGGGGCTGCGGCGGGCACCGAGGGCCCGGCGGAGGGCACGGCTCCGTGGGGATGGTCATGGATCTGTGGGGATGGCAGGGATCCATGGATACGGTCATAGATCCCAGGGGATTGTCGTGGATCCGTGGGGATGGTGTGGATCCACGGGGATAGTTATGGATCTGTGGGGATGGTATGGGTCCACGGGGATGGCACAGATCTGTGGGGATGGTCATGGATCCATAGGGATGGTTGCGGATCCATGGGGATGGCACAGATCAGTGGGGATGGTCATGGATCCATGGGGATTGGTCATGGATCCATGGGGATGGCACAGATCCGTGGGGATGGTCATGGATCCATAGGGATGGTTGTGGATCCGTGAGGATGGTCATGGATCCATGGGGATGGTCATGGATCCATGGGGATGGTCATGGATCCATGGGGGATGGTCGTGGTTCCATGGGGATGGCGTGGATCCCTGGGGATATTGTGGATCTGGGGGAACAGTCACAGCTCCGCGGGAATGGCAGGGCTCGGTGTGGACAGCCACAGACAGGTCCCTGGGGACAGCCACAGCTCTGTGGGATGGTCACGGATCCGTGGGGATGCTCTGAGCTCCATGGGGACAGCCACAAGGGATGTCACAGCTCCCTGGCACTGCCCATGGGAGCCACTCCTGCCTGTCCCTTTGTCCCTTCTGCGGCCTGGGGGGATTCAGGGCCCTCTGTGGGTGCCAGAGCAGGGCAGCGGGACAGGCACACGCGGGCGTGGGGACACTTGGTGCCAGTCCCCACCTGCTGGGACCCCTCAGGACTCTTTGGGGGGCTCAGGTATTTGAGGTGGCAGCTCCTTGGGCACCATCACGCCAAAACTCAGAGCTCTTCCAGAGGCTCCACAACACCTTGGGGGCAGAAAATCTCTGCTTCCCCCCATTCTCGGGTCTCCTGCTCCCCATCTCTGCCCCCTCTGTCCCTCCCCACTGCCCCCCCACCTGATGGGGACCTGTGCCCGCCGTGCCAGGGGACACCCCGGTCCTGCCGCAGCCCCGGGTGTCCCTCGGGATGCTCCCAGGGATGGCCCTCGGGACGCTCTCGCTCTCATCGGAGGCTCCTGGGAAGCGCTGGGTCCCTGCAGCCCCCCGGAACCCCATCCGGAGCCCCCCGAAAATCAGCGCAGGAGCGGGGGGAGGATCCTCGCAGGGCGCTCGGAACCTCCCCCGGGTCCAGGCTTTAAACGAGCTGCTCCGGAGCGTTAATTAGCGGGATGAGCCACGGGATGAGCAGTGGGATGAGCCGTGCTGCAGCCCGTTCCCGTCGCTCCCGTCTCTCCCCTCGCCATCAGGAGCCGTGGCTGCATCCCGCGGCCATAAATTTCACACAAATTCAGTTTTTGGGACCCAAACCAGCTCCTGGCACCGTGTCTCTCACCGGCATCGGTGCTGCGTGGAGTATTGTCACTCGTGTGCCTCCCCGCGGCGACCCTGGCACCCCTAGGGGGGTTCCCCCACGCCCGGTGCTGCCCATCTGCAGGAAAAGCGGATTAGGGCACGGCGGGCTGGGACATATGGGAGCAAACTGGATTAAGGGAAAAATCAGCCTTCTTCGCACTAACAGGATTATGGAGTTTTCAGCCCAATTCCAGCGCAGCCGCCGGCGAGGGCTGTGCCGTGTGTGCCCGGCAGCGGGGCCACGTCCCTCCCCCGAGGTGGGAACAGCCCGGGCTTGGCATTTCTCCACCTCAATTCCCGCTGGGATCGCAGCCGCAACTGGTGCGTGCTGGTGCGGCCCTGCCGCGGGCCAGCGCAGACTGGGATGCGCTGGGAAGCTGCCGGGGAGCGCTGGCTCCTTCCCGGGGGACGTGGCTGTGTCCCCCCACGGTGACTCCCGAGGGGACACCGGGCCCCCTTCGCCCCGCCGGGACCAGGCACCACCGGGACCCGCCGGCCGCGCTCTCCCGGTGCCGGTGGCAGCTGGGGGGGGGAATCACAGCCTCGATTCAGGGCGTGATTCCCGCTCCCCCCGCGCCGCCAGCGTGACTCCCGCCCGCTGCTGATTCATCCCCATGGATTTTCCCCTCGGTTCTCGGGGGCAGCAGCTCCCCAAGGTGGGGGGACACCGAGGCGGCGACCCCGCGGCACGCAGGGCTCGGCAGCGCCCGGCTGGGAAGGGCTGCCCCGGGGGATGGTTTGGGGGGGTTGGGGTGCTCCAAGTCCTGTAACGGGGTCGCAGAGGGGGTCTGTGGGACCCGTGGCCTTTCCCGTGGGGGCAGCAGCCACGCAGCCCTCGGGGGTCCCGGGTGGGCACGGGGGGGACTCGGCAGTGGGGCCGCACACGGGGTCCCTCCAGGAGATGGGGTCCCGCATCCCCCCACATCCTGCACCCCTCGCCTGTCCACTGCTGTGGGGCACGGGCACGACACACGGGGGGTGTCCTGGGAGCACCTCCCCCGCCGCTTGTCCCCCCGGGGCTGGGAAGGGCAAGAGGGGACGGGGGGCAGCACAGCACCCCCATATTTTGGGGGTCTCACAGGGCAGTGCCGGGGGGCTCACAGGGCTCCGGTGCGGCTGCACCGGGGGCTGCGAAGGGGCACGGACTGGGGCATCCCGGGGAGGCCTGGGGGGCACCAGGGGGACCCAGGGGACGCCACACACCGGGGGGGTCCCCGGGGGTCCCGGGGTGTCCCCTCTCGATGCCTCGCGCCCCGGCCGCCACGCGCCCCCTCCCACCTTATTAATATTAATGAGGCGCTCATTTAGCCACGCCCCCTTCCCCGCCCCGCGCGCTGATTGGCCGCTCCTCCCGCCGCTCCTCCGTCGGCCCCGCCCCCTTCCCGCCCTCCCTCCGCGCCGCCGCCGCAACCGAACTTGGCGGCCGCTCTCGGTCCCGCCCTCGGCCGGACCGCCCCCCGCGCGCCTTCCTCCGCGGGCTCCCATTGGCTGGCGGCGCTGTCCATCAGGCGCGGGGGGCGGGGCCGGCACCGCCCGCGGGGCAGCAGGGTGCGTTGCGCCGCGCGGTGTCTGAGGCGGCGGCTCCGCTCCGCGCCCGCCGCGCCCTCTCCCGCCGGTACCGGTGAGGACCCGCCGGGAACGGGGCGGGACGGCCGGGGACAGCGGGAGGGGACGCCCGGCTGGTTCAGGCCGCGGCTTAGCAGAGCCCCCGCCTCGGCGCGGCCCTGCCCGGGGCCCCTCTCTCCCCGGGGGGAGCGGCGGGGCTGGGCCGGGGGCGCCCGGAGAGGCTCGAGGGGGCTCCGGGGGGGAGTGAGGGGGGTCTGGGCAAGGGGAGAGGGGCGGGGGGCCCGAGGAGGGCGGGAGGGGTGGGGGTGAGGGGCAGGGGGGGGTCTGGGAAGGAGGTGGGGGCGCGGGGGGCCCCGGGCAGGGCTGAAAGGGGGCTGGGGTCGGGGGGGCTCAGGGAGGGCTGGGGGTGCGGGGGGGGCTGGGGGTACCTGGGGGGCGAGGGGGGAGCTGAGCGGGAGGGGGGGGGTGGGACGCGTTGGGGTGCTGGGGGAAAGGGAACCCCTGGGCAGGTCTGGGGGGAGGCTGGGGTGGGGGTTTGGGGGTTCTGGGGGGAAAAAGGGGGGTCCTGGGGGTGCTGGAGGCTGGCACAGGGGGGAGGATTGGGGTGGGCAGCTCAGAGGGTCCCCATGGGGGTTACAGCACTGGGGGGGGGATTGTGGCACAAGGCTCAGGGCAAGGAGCTGATGTGAGGATGTTTGGGGGGGGGGGCACAGAGAGGGGCTGTGGTGGATTTTTGGGGTGTCCCCAGGGCTTCGGATGAAGGAATTGAGTGGATGGGGCTGGAAGTGGGGGGCAGAGGAGGGTGGCTGGCGCTGAGGGTGGGGTGGGATGGTGAGGGACATCTTTTGGGTGGGTGAGGTGACAAGGGACAGTCGGAATTGATGAGGGGCATGGTTCGGTGCCAGCTGCTTGGGAACTTGGGGGACTTCATGGTGAACAGTCCAGCCCCTGTTTTGGGGTGAAAAAGGAGGTTGGGAGCTTGGCAGAAGGTCCAACAGCACATAATTTACTTGTTTGTTTCCTGCGTGGAGTTGAGGGTGGGTTGGAGTAGAGAGGAGCCGGTGGCTGGCGAAGGACAGCGGTGGGGGATCCCGCCTGATCCAGGCAGGATTTGGGAGGCATCAGGGAATGGTGTGGGTTACATAAAGGAGGGGTGGCTGCAGTATCGGGATTTTGTGTTATTGAGGTGTAGAGGAGGTAAGTGGGTGCCGCAGACAAAGAGAGAGAGAGAGAAATCTGTCTCCTGCTCCTCACTTCCAATTAGAGGTGTGGAATGGGGAGCTGGGCGTCCTTTAGGAGTTGGGGAAGTGGAGGGAAGCAGGAATTGGAGCTGTGGGTATCTGATGTGGGATTTGCCTCCGTCCTGGGCCGTGGCCATCAGGTGTGGCCTTAAACCAAAGCCAAACGGGCTGGGCTGGAGTCCTGTCTGCTCTGAGGCACCTCTGCTGCTGCTTGTAGGAAGTTATTGTTGTATTTAAGGGTTTTTTTCTGGGAAAACTGGCACCTTCCAGCTTTGTGAGCTTCTTGTGATGCTGCTCTGGACACCCAATGGTGGTGATTCCTACCAGGAGAAAACCTGGCTTGCGACAGACCACAGGAGTCAGCAACTCGGTATTTAATCCAAGTAAACTCGGGGCCTTTTAGAGGGTTGCTTGGTTTTCTTCAGGTGCTGCTGCTGCTTCTCGGAGCTGAGCTCAGCCCTCCATCCTCGGGAGGTTCCACAGGTCTTTGTCTCCCTGCTGTGTGGGGTAGCCACAGGCAGGTGAGCAGATCCCCAAGGGTTCGGCTCCCAGCTCAGCTCCATGACCCTAAAACAAACTCAAGGGAATTTGGGACTCTGTAGCCACGGTTTATCCCGTTCTTTTGGGGGGGGAAAATGGGGAAAAACTCCCTCGCCCCCCCCCAAAAAAAACCCCCTGGATCAATACGGTTAAACAGAGTTGCTTGTCCCAGAGGTTTTCTCCTGCCATCTGTGGCTGTGACACGAATGGAAATGTCTCTTTTGTGTGGCTGCTGGGGGCGGGGAGGGGGTTGCGCTGCTTGACACAGTTTTGGTGCCCATTCCCGTTTTCCTGCTGTTTCCATCTTATCCCTGGGTGTGGTGTTTTGACGCCAGAGTTGCCCTGGGGAGGTTGAAGGAGGGGAGGAAGAGCGGCGGCACGGCAGGGATCCGAGCCCCGCGGGAAGCGTTCCGTGGCCGGCAGAGGAGCGTGTGACGGCGGACACGGAGCTTTGTCCCCTGCTCATCACCCTTCCCTGCGCCTTCCTGCCCGGTTTCCTTATCTGCCCGCCGAGATAACGGCCCTGCCTCGTGCCCTGCCGGGGTTGTCATCGAGCCCTGGAGCTCGTTAGCCTAACGAGGGCAGTGCCAGGCTCCCGGACCCGCTGCCTATCCCTGGGCTTGGCTTCGGAGGAACCGGACGCTCTGGCCTTTGGAAAACGCCGATTTCGTGGTGGTTTCCTTGCTGTCGGTGTCGGGGACTCGTGGCTGTCCCTGCCCCGTTAGAGCCAGGGCTGGACAAGCTCCAGCTCCGGAATAATCGCTCTGGGAACGCTCTGGCTTGTGGAGGGCTCCAAGTAGCCACTTGTGCAGTGGCCAGTGGATGGGGGAAGCTGTTTGGACACCCTCAGGAGGAGGTGGCGAGCACAGAGCTGGAGCTGGCGCTTCAAAAAAATCGTTTCCTCGCCTTTTCAAGCCTGAAAATGAGCTCGGGGTGGTTTGGTCAGTTTGGATTTGTAGCCCCCAGTGCAGCTCTGGAAGAGTTTCCAGAGGCTGTGGGGAGCAGCAGAGCTGGGAGAGGGGTGGAAAAAAAAGGGTGGGTGACCCAAAAACCTGGAAAAGCAGCGGGGAAGTTTGTGATTCCTTGGGGATTCTTGTGCTTGGAAGGGGAAAATGAGGGGAAAAAGGGGTTTGTGAAATATGGTGTCTCTGCTGATGTGAGAAGAAGTGAGGGACCTGCTTGAGGTGGTAGATCCAGTGCTGTTTTCCTCATTTTTATGAGAAATCAGAGGAAATGAGATCATCAAAAATCCTGGAATGGTTTGGGTTGGAGGGACCTTAAAGCCCATCCAGTGCCACCCCCTGCCATGGGCAGGGACACCTCCTGCTCATCCATGTTGCTCCAAGCCCCACAATTCCAACCTGGCCTTGATGAAAAGATCTCACAGTTGCACTTTGAGGTGGAAACCTCTAATTGCTTCAATATCCTGAAATTCCTGAAGTGGTTTAGCCACAGAAATCTGTGTAGAGCCGGATTCCAGATTCCCCAGCCACAGCATCTCCGAGGTCTCTGCTCAGGGTGTTTCTCTCAGTCCTCCTCACCTGTTGCCAGGTGATTTTTTTTTTTTTGCTTTATCTTCCTCTCCTCTGGCTTTCCCAGCAGAAGGAGAGAAGCTGGGAAGGGAACAGAACTAAAACCAACACATAAAAATCCAGTTCCCTGCCTGCCCATTGTCATATTGAGACAAAAAAAAAAAAAAAGGAAAAAAGCAAAGCTGGGAGAGAGCTTTGTCTTAAATATTAATTAGTCTGAGATTTACCCACTTAATTTGTACTTGACAATGAATTGCTGGGATTCAGAGAACTGGCAGAGCCCAGGCCTTGCTTTTGGTCCCCCCTGTTATCATCTGCTGCTGCTGGGCTGTGCCAAAAAGGCCCTTGATGAAAACCCTGGGACAAACGAGCCATTGTGCCCCAAACCACGGTGGCATTCGGAGTTTCTGAAAGTGAAACTCGCTCACAACTGCTCTCTCTCGAGTTTAAATCTTCCCACCCCCACCAAAACCGCTTCTGAAATGTGGTGTCTTGCACAACCCTGGTGTTTTCCTCCTCCAAAATACCTGAACAGCCACCAATTAATTTAAAAAAACAAACAAAAAAAAAATCCCCAACCAAAAGCGGTCCCGGTGATAAATTTGTTTAATCCAGGGAGTTCTCGCCGGTGGGTGCGAGGGGAGCGGCTCTGAGGGAGGTTTAATCTTTGTTTTAAGGTTTTAAGGGGTGCAGGGAGCTGGATTTTTCCCGGGAATGAGCTCTGGATTCAGCTGCTCGTTCCTATTCCGACGGGCTCGGAATCTGCAGTAGTTCAGGGTTAGGTTTTTGTGGAATGGGTGGGTAGGGATTGGCTGTGACGTGAAAGACAAGGGAAAAAAAAAAAAAAGAAAAGAGGAAATTCGGGCACGCTGTTAAATACCGAGACACAAAACAGGAAATTTAGTTAAGGGTTGTGCTTTTTCATAATTTATCGTGTGTTTTTTCCCCCTTCTGACAGAGGAGAAGGAGTTTTAAAGTACTTCAGCCTGGGTTGGGTCTGTACGGCTGAAAACACTCCCAAATTCCCACTTGGAGATGGATTTTTAATGGGCTTTTCAGAAGCTGTAAAAGCTGAGAAACCTCGGCAGCTCCTGCTTTATTTTCATATTTCAGGGAGAAAACTGGAAAAGGGAGTTCTTGAAAAAATAATCTCACTCCTAATGGGAACAGAGGAGCTGGAAAATGGGCCCTGATTCCAGAGGGAAGGAGATTCCCCCTCTTGACACTTCCCAATTCCTGCTCAAGTGGCAGCAGGGAGGAGGTGACAACCAGGGATGGACATTTTCTACCATTCCCCCCCAAAAAAAAGCTTTTCTGTTTTATTTCCAACTTGTCCCCTCTGGAAATAAAACAGAAATCTATTTTTAAATCTATAGAATAGTTTGGAGGGGGTTTTTTTTTGAGCCCTGCAGGCATTTTGTCCATTTCTGCCTCATCTGCTGTTAGAAAAATGCACAAGATTTAAACGTTCCTGGTGTGGTTTAACCCCTCCAGATCCCATCCCGAGCTTGGGAGCTGCAGGAGGATTTCTCTGGCTGTCCTGCAGGAGCTGCTTTTGGGAGGTTTTTTGTGGGTTTTTTGTTCATTTCCTCCACTCCAAGAGTGATTTCTCTTTTTTTGTTGCTGGCAGGGGCTCAGTGTTTATGCTCCATAAATCCTGACGTGTCCCAGCTGCTCCTCCGAGCGCTCGCCGTGATGCAATTCCCAAACAAATGTCGGGAATTTCAGAAAACTTTCTTATTAGGAAGGAAAGCAAGGCCTGAGGGGCTCTTTATTTCCTTTTTTTATTAAAGCTACACCTTTTGTTGAGGCTGAGAATTGCTGGTTGTGCTTCCAGCTTGGGAATTCTATCCCTGAGTGGGATCTCAGCAGTTCTGGATGGTGCAGGAAGCTCCAGGTGCTGCATTTCCAGGGATCCACAGGATCTGGCAGCATTTCCAGGGAGCTTCACGCTCTTGGGATGAAGTCTTGGGAACCATTTTTCCTGTAATCCATGAGCATTGGGAGAGCATCTGATGGAATTCCACCGAGGTCAGGCAGGTTTCATTGCACCAATCCCGATGAAACGTTGCCATTCCCATCGTTTGGGTTATCCTGGAATCCTGACCCTTTGGCTTCTTTAGGATGATCTGGCCTCACTCCGTGCCTTTCCTTCCCATTTAAATCCCAGTGCTGCTTTCCCTACAAATGCCAGGTGTTCCCTGGAAGTTTCCCAGGTTGCAGCACCTTGGGAGGGGGAAAGGAGTCCCTGCCATGGCAGGTGGTGGCACTGGATGGACTTTTCCAACTCAAACCATTCCATGGTTTTCCAGACCGTGGGGATCTGCTCGGATCAGGTTGGAACTGTGCAGCGCGCTGGGGGTTTTTTTGGGAAACAAATCCACGATCCAGACATTCTCAGCAGACATTCTGGCACAGGCAGCAGCGTGATCACGGATGTGTCTTTATCTCTCCCAAGTTTATCCTGTTTTACTGAGCCGAGTTGGCTCCTGGTGCTCCGGCATCCCCGTGCTGAGCGTTCCCTGCTCGCCTGAGTGAATCCCTGTTCCCTGGTTTTGCTTAAAAAAGAGGAAAAGGAGCTGGGAAGGGACTAGAGAATTCCTGAGGGAGATGGGGAAGGGGCTGGAGAATTCCTGAGGGAGATGGGAAGGGACTGGAGAATTCCTGAGGGAGCTGGGAAGGGGCTCAGCCTGGAGCAAAGCGGGATCAGGGGGGACATTCCCAATCTCCACCAGTCCCTGCCAGGAGATTGGAGCCAGAGGGAGGTCGGGCTCTGCTCCCAGGGAACAACAGGATTAGAGGGAACGGCCCCAAGCTGTGCCAGGTGGGACATCAGCGGGAATTTCCTCATGGAAAGGGTGCTCAGGGGTTGGAAAAGGGCTGCCCAGGGAGGTTTGGAATCCCCATCCCTGGAGGTGCCCAAGGAATTCCTGGAGGTGGCACTCAGAACAAGGTGGGCATCGGGCACAGCTGGGACTCGGTGATCCCAGAGCTCTTTTCCAACCAAATTCCCTTGGATCCCAGTTTGCTGAGTCCGCAGCCCATTCCTTGCCTGTTACTGCTCCACAGGGGCTTGCTGCAAATACATTCCCGGGAAAGGCAGCAAAAATCCCAGGATGTGGGGGATTTACACCGCAGAGGTGCAATCCAAGTCCCTTTAGCAGCACTCTCCAGAGCTTTAACTCTGACCTGTCATAAGCAGCACCCCCGCTTTGTGGGGACACGGCCGGGATCACCCACAGCCTTTTAAGAAAGGATTCCGCGGGGTTTTTTTTTTTTTAGGATCCAACAGGAGCCGCTGGAAGCGGCAGCCGACGGCACTGGTTGGCTGCCAGGGATTAGTCACGGGGCAACACCTACTTTGGGAGAGTGGCCCGTGGGTTTAGAGGGATAATTCTTTCCCTCCAGCCCTGTGGGGCACGAGCTGGTGGAGGACAAGGAAGGGCTCGCTCCGGAATGTTGTTGGGAATTGCGTGTGAGCCACAGCTGGCCACGACTTGACCGGAATTGAATTTATGCCGGCGTTGTCGGGCCCAGGCAGCGGGGAGGACGCGGTGGCTGAGCCGGGAACGGCTTTTTGGGGGATTGCAGAGGGGTGGGCAGGGCGGCAGCGGAGCCTTGGGAATGTCGGGATGAGCTGCCTGGAGAGGGTCAGTGTGAAGCGAGAGGAGTCGGTGCCTCTCCCTGATCCCAGCACTCCTCTCCCTCTCTCTCTCCCTCTCTCTCTGATTGCTAATTAGCTGGTTAACATTCCCTGCCTTATTATCCCACCCTCGGCTTTTCTTCCTTGGAGCTGGGCTGACACTTCCAGAGGCTCCAGAGGAGCGTTAACTCTTGCACTGACTTAAGAAGCGCCTGTTTGTGTGTGAAACCCAAATCCCAGCCTCCACATTCACCCTTTTTAGGGATACCTCTGACACCAACTCCGTGTTCCATCCCATTTTGCTGTTTCTTCGGATTTAGGACGGTTCCCAGGGAATCGGCGCTTCCCTGCCTGCTGGTGAGGAATATCTTTGTGGCAACCCAGTTTAAGGCTATTTTTCCCATTCCAACAGGGAGTTTAATTCCAATTTAACCCTCCCAGCCACTCCATGAGCTCATTAATGCAGGCAGACCCTGCCTTTGCTGCAGAGAGTTCTTCGCCCTGTGGCAAAACTTTCAAAATTCCGTGATTTTTTTTTTTAATTTTTAAATTTTTTTTTCCCCTGTTAAGGTGTGAAAAACGCTGTTCTGGTGTTCTCTGGAAATAGTTCTCACCTTTGGAATAATACTGGAGAGAGGCAGAGTGCTGAAAATAGCAGCAGCTGCCATAGGCCGGGATGGAGTTGTGTTGTCAGTCATGGGAACAGAAATCCAATTCCACCTGCGGATGAGCATTCCTGAAATAGAAGAGGGGTTGTCAACCACCAGAGGAGATGCATTGTGTGCATCCCTGGTGGCAAAAAAAAAAAAAAGAAAAAAAAAATTAAAATAAAAATCATCAAATCCACGATTTCCAGTGGTTCAGAAAGCTCGGGAGAGTCCCGACTTCCTGCTGCCTTTTTGGCTAAAATGTGATGGTTTGGAGGTTAAATCGAGGAAAACACCTCCCTGTGATTCCAAAGGAATTGTCAGAGGGAAGCTTTGCCAGCCTGGGGAAGGTGGGAATGTCTCCAGGGTCAGCAAAAGCACTCAGGGAAGGTCGCTGGAGGGGCAGGAAGTTTTTATGGGAGGCCGAACAAAGCTGGGTAGGAAATGGATTCACAGCCAGGGCAGGGGGGCTGCGCTGCTTCCCTGAATTCCAGCGCTCCCGAGGCATTCCAGGTACAAACTTCTCCATGCCCAGGCGTTTTTCCTTCCATTCCAGAAGCCCCAGAGCCTCTGGTGCAGCTGCTTTTCTTCCCCGAACTTCCCCAATCCGTTCCCTTCACGCTTTTAACCGTTTTCCCCCTGATTTATTCGTCTCATCCTCGAAACTCCTGTCCCCTGCATAAATAAACCCTCCCTCCTTCCTATTTCCCATGTGCAGGCTGCTGTAATTACGGGTTTGGATTCCTGCTGGGACTGATTGTATCGAGCTGATCCAAGTGCTGGTGCCCATGGATGGGGTTGGGAGCTGGTGATGAAAATAAAATATAACAGCTGGGTGGGGAGAGGGGTGGGCTTGGCCACGTTCCATTTCAGCCCAGAGTCTGAAAGGCTTTTGTCCACATCCCTACTTTCCTGAATGTTCTCCCGGGTTTCATCCAAGCAGGGATATTTTTCTCCTCCTGGGTGTTTGTAAATTCCAGAACTTTGCGGAATTGGTTGGGTTTGAGTTTTGCCCGGATCGCTGCGTAACTCGAATTTCCGTGGGATTATCCGAGGGGAAAAAGCCATTTTTGCCAGCAGTGGTTGGATTTGTCTGAATAAAAGAGGGGATGGTGAGGGCTGGGAAGTGCTCCTTATCCATTCCTTCCAGGATAACGCTGTTATCCCGATTTAAAGGGTTGTTGTGGAGCTGCTGGTTGGAGTAGGAAGTGGAGGAGCAGGTGAAGCCGTTGCCGGATTTAATTAATTCCTGTCCCTAATGCCTGTGTGTGCATTCCCATTAGCCCAGAGGAAGTGGGAATGACAAAGAATTCCAGGAGCACAGCTGGATAAAGCTGCATAAACTCTGTGAGCTGGATAAATGTGCTGGAAAAAAAGATGGATTGGGAAGTGAGAGGCCATAAATCTTTCACCTCTGTCACCCTCACGCCTCTCCGGGAACGGGAATTTGCTCCATTCTCCGCATGAGCAGATTCCCAGCAGATCCTGCTCTAATCCAGGGCTATAAATACTCCCAGTTTGCTTTCCTGGCTGACGTGGCTCCGACAGGGATCTCGTTAGGAGCGGGTTTTTGTGGAATTCAAAGGCTTTGCAGTGGTTGCTGCTGTGCTCCTTGAAGGTTTGCTGGTGCCTCGGAGCCTTCAGCAGCAGCTCGGAGTGAGGATGACACGAGGAGAGCTGGAATCCCATTCCTGCCAGGATCTTGGGATATTTCCTGCTCTGTGGGATGGGAACCACGCTCGGTGTTCCAGGGGTGGAAGGAGCTTCACTCCGAGCTCCTGAGTTGGTCCATCCTGAGGGATGCAGATTTTGCTGCTTTGCCAGCTCCGGGGAGGGCAGGGTTAGATGGGATATTGGGAAGGAATTCCTCCTCCCTGTGAGGGTGAGGAGGGAACGGGATGGAATTCCCAGAGCAGCTGTGGCTGTCCCTGGATCCCTGGAAGTGTCTAAAGCCAGGTTGGAGCACCCTGGGATAGTGGAAGGTGTCCCTGCTCGTGGAGGGGGGCTGGAATGGGATTTAAGGCCCCTTCCCACCCGAACCACCCAGAGATTCCATGATCCTAAACACGATTTTTCTGAAAGTCCCACGTCTGGGATTGTCTCAAGTGCAGCATCATGTTGTGTGAGGGGGTTTGGTGTAAATCCAGGGCTTTTGGTGTAAATCCCGGGGTGTGGGAATTCAGACCAGCCAGGAAGAGGCTCCGTTAGACACCAGCGAGCTCGCAGTGGGTTTTGTGGTGCCGTCCTCCATCCCAGCTCGTTTTCCCGAATTATCCCCACACGGAGCTGTGTGGGGGCAGCTCTGCCCTTCCCCACCCAGCACCACGGCTCGGCTGTGCCACGTCCTGGGGGGTTTTGTCCTTGTGCTCAGCGAGTCCTGTGGGCCCCGCTGGGCTCTGCAGAGGCCTCTCCTGGCACAGAGCTCCCGCTGCCAGCTGGGTCCAGGGCCCGGGGCTGGGATGCTGCAGCCAGGGCTGTCACAGCCTTTGGGGTTGTTGATTCACACTTCACTCTGTTCAGGACCTGCCTTTGACCACAGAGATTTTTTTATTTTTTTGGCAGAGGGGGGTGAATCCTAAAAGTACTCAAAGGAGAGGTTTAGTGAGGATGAGGCAGGTGGCGCTTTCTCCGTGCTCACCCATGGATTCTGGGAATAGAAATCCCAATTTCTATCAACTTAGAGCAGTCTGGTTTGGTTGTGTTGCGTTTTCCTCACCAGGCTCCAGCTGCAGCAGCTCCCCTGTGCCCGTTGCAGCTGCAGAGATTCCAGGGAAAGGGTGGAGGTGGACACCACTCCTGGGAGGAGGCTCTGGGAATCCCGGTCCCGCCGACAGCTGAGGGGGTTTTGCTCTCAGCAGTTATGCCTGGATTCCAGCCTGGACAGAGGGTTGGGAGGAAGGGGAACAAACAGCTCTCTGTTCCAGGGGTGGGGGGCATTGAGGCTTTGGGAATGAGGGAGTTTAGGGGGTGTCCTAATGCAGGTTCCTTGGGAAGGGTGAGAGGACTGGAGGGGTTCCATGTTGTCCTGGTGGTGTCCGTGTTTGGGGTGGGAGCAGCTGAGGATGCTCGGGAGCTGCAGGTACAACCATGGAATAGAATCATGGAGTCTTGGAATCTCCTGAGCTGGAAGGGACCCACAGGATCATTGATCCAAGCCCTGGACACCCCAAAATCCCGTCCTGTCCCTGGGAGTGGTGTCCAAACGCTCCTGGAGCTCTGGCAGCCTTGGGGCCGGGACCATTCCCTGGGGAGCCTGGGCAGTGCCCAGCACCCTCTGGGGAAGAACCTTTCCCTGAGATCCATCCCAAACCCTGCTGGCACAGCTCCAGCTGTTCCCTGGGTCCTGTCCCTGCTCCCAGAGTGCAGAGATCAGAGCTGCAGATCCCAAGGAATCTCCCCTCAGGCTCCAGCTGGACAATCCAAATGTCCTCAGCCGCTCCTCGTGTGGCCCCTCCAGACCCTTCCCCATCCCCCAGGACTGCTGCTGATCCCCAGCTGTGCCATCCCTGTGCCTGCAGCCTGTCACCCCCATCCAGGTGCATCCCAGCACACCTGGAATCCCTTTCCCAAGGCGGATGTGTCACCTCTGGTCCATCCCAGGGCTCCCAGCTCTGTGGCTTTGTCACAGCTAAGGCCCCTCCAGGTGCCCTCACAGCCTGACCTTGCAGGGAGCAGAGGAGGGACCTCATTTCCAATTGGGAATTGGAAAACTGGGAAGTGGAGCAGCCACGCAGCAGCTGAAAGCCCCGATGTGTGAGCTGCAGGAGGAACAAATGGATCAGCATTCCCAATTCCCATCGCTGCTGTTTCCTGCTGTCCCCTCGGCAGGGGAGCCACAGGAACAAGCAAACATCCCGAGCTTCCTGGTGACTGGAACATCTCTGCTGGCTCCATCCCTGCTCCAGGCTTTTATCAGGGCTGGGATTTGCTGTTAATGATTACCCAGGGAGCAGTTCCCTCTGGAAAGAGGCTCCGCAGCTCCTGGCCGAGCTGGCAGCAGCTGGTTTGGTGCTGTTGCCATGAAAACAGAGGCTGGCACTGCCCTGGCACTGCCCTGTGGCCTCGTGCAGCACCAGCTCTGCTTAACCTGGTCGGTTTTTGTCATCCTTAAAAAAAAGCTGGGATAATAATTCCTATTCTCTGCTCCCCGTGGGATTCATTCCCTTAAAATTCCGGCGTGCATCGGGGGTTTCTCTGCCAAGAACGAGGGGGCTTCTGCAGGGTTTTGCTGCTGGAAGTGCTGAGGAGTTAAATCCCAGAGTCCCATCTGGAGCCTGGGACACGACGGGAACACAAACCTGGCTGGGATATTTACCCTGAGTCGATGACGTCGCTGGGGCTGGGTTTTATCAGAGGTGTTTTCCGAGGGATAAATCAAACATCAGGCAGGTTCCTGAAGGAAGGGGGGTTTTTTAGGGAAGCAGAGCTCTGTAACCACATCCCAGCCCCTGGTTTAAAACAAAACAAGGAGCTGATGAGGTGTAAAAGTTGGGATGTGGAGAAAACGTCGGGATCTTTGCAGAGCCACCTGTGTCCTGTCCCTGTGCCCTTGGGGGGGGATGAGGCTCCTCAGATCCAGCCTGGCCAAGCCTTCCCTGAATTCCCTCAGTTTCTTTTGGTTCTGCTGTGCTGGGGGCTCAAACTCTGCTCTTTTTTCCCCCCCCTTTTTGCAGATGTCATTCTCTGCCACCTGACAAAGGAACAGAATGCAGCAATTTTCCCAACCTAAATAGTGGCTCTGTATTTCCAGCTCCCCTGGAACTGGAATTAATTTAGTGTGTGGGCTTTTTAATTGGCTCGTTGTGGGGAGGAACAGAAGATGAAATGCTGCAGCTCTGCCTTCCTCTTCCCTTTCTTTCCTCAAATCTTTGTCACTCTTCTTGTCTCTCACTTCCATGAGTCGCTCAGGTTATTTTTCCCCTGCTTTCTTTTGTTGTAGCTCCCCTCTCCCAGCCTCAGGAATATCATGGATGGGGCTGCTTCCTTCAGCCTGTGACAAATCACCTGTGATTGATGGAGGCACTGGGAATTATTTCTCCATTCCTGGTGGTTTTTGGAGGTGGGGGATGGATGGCATCCCTCGTTCCAATGGAGCCATCTTCAGACTTGGATATGGAATTGCACAGGTGGCAGCCTGGGAGCTGCCAGGCTCCTTGTGGATGGGTCCCCTCGTGCTGCTGGGTGCCTTTAAATAGTTCTGGAATGGCCTGGGCTGGATTCCAGCAGGGAAAAAAAAACCAGGGAAAAAAGGGGCTGGTGGGAATGGGGGAAAATGGGGGAATTCCCTGCAGGAGCCTTTCAATTGCTGAAAACTTTCTCCATTTCCTTTTTTTTTTTTTTTTAAGGAGATCCTCTTCCCCCAGCAGCGAGTGCCTGTGTGCCACAGGAGGTGGGGACACCTGCCCAGGTATGTGACAGCAGCACCCACAGACACCCCAACACCTCCTGAGCCCCAAATCAGGGAATTCCCCACCCAGAATTTGGGTTGGAAGGGCCCTAAAGCCCATCCAGTCCCACCTTCCACCATCCCGGGGTGCTCCCAGCCCCATCCAGCCTGGCCTCGGGATGGGGCAGCCGTGGTCACCTGTGCCAGGTGGGCAGGGGGGACTGGCCCTCCCCTGAGAGATGGTGGCCAAGGCAAGGTGACAAGTGCCTCAAACTGCCCTGAGGTCACAGAGAAAGCTGCCTCTACACTGGAATGGTTCTTCTTCTGAATTCCATCCTTTCTCCTGGAACTGGCTGATCTTTAAGGTGCCTTCCATCCCAAACCCCCAAAACCTCCCCAACTCTTTGGGGAGTTTAAATATTCTCAAGCTTCAAAATTCTTAATCTGAGACAAGATCCAAGTTCTGATCAGAGGATCCAAAGGTTATTCAAGGTCACTGACCTGCCTCGGGAGCAGCTCCAAAGGTGTTCCCCTGTTCCTCCAAGGAATAACCAGCCAGGGCAGAGTCATTTCTTGGGCAGGAATAATTTTTTTTAGGATATTCCAGCGGTGTTTTGTCCTCAATCCTGGCGTGGGGCTGGATTTGGAGTGTCCAAGAGAGGGCACTGTGTCCCTGGCAGCCGCAGCTGTGGATGAGCTGTCAGCTGAGAGGAGCAGCACCAGCCCCGAGCTCCTCATCCCGGGAGCTGAGTAATAAACTGGGCAGCTCATTAGCAGCTGCATTTGGGGGCTGGACATCATCATGTGACCATTGGTCCTTTCCCTAAATCCCAGGGATTTGGCAGCACTTCCTCTTGCCTCGTTTTTCCTCAAAAAAAAAGAAATCAGGCCCTTCTCTGTCCCACTTGTGTTGCTTTGCCCTAATTTGTGCACTTGGGGTGTCCTTGGAGATAGGATGGATGTGGGATCCTTGGGAGCCTCGCTGTGAGTCAGAGGTTTAATGCAAAGCAGGAGGAAAAAGGGGAAAAATAAATGAAAGAAAGGGAAAAACTCTGGGAGGTTGTTGCTGTTGGAATGTTTGGCCTGAGGGCACCGAGTGGGAAATGTTTGTGCTCCAGCTCCCAGCAAATCTTTGTTCACTGAGTTTTTGTGGAAGTGTGGAAAGGGGGATTTTTCCAGCTCTGAGTGCTCAAGGAGGGACCTGACAGGAGAATGGAGCAGGAGGGGACAGCCAGGGAACACCAGGACAGGAGGGAACGGCCCCAGGCTGTGCCAGGTGGGACATCAGTGGGAATTTCCTCCTGGAAAGGGTGCTCAGGGGTTGGAACTGCCCAGGGAGGCTTGGAATCCCCACCCCTGGAGGTGCCCAAGGAATCCCTGGATGTGGCACTCCGGGCTGGGCACAAGGTGGGCATCGGGCACAGCTGGGACTCGATGATCCCAGAACTCTTTTCCATCCTCAGTGATCCCACGATCCTGATTTTTTTCCCCCCTTTTTAATCTCTTTGTGGTGCCAGTCAGGACTCTCACACTCTTCTCTGATTTTTAGGAGCAGCTTTTCCTGCTCTCAATTCTCCCCCCGTTCCTAAAGTGACACAAATCCCCTTTTTTTGGGGGGGGATTTATATCCTGCAGTAACGGTGCTGCCCTGACCCAGGAATCACAGCTAGATCAAGACCCTCCAGGGGTCATTAAGGCATTTAATTATTGAATTAATTGCCTGTCTAACGTTGCTGATCCTCCCTGGAAGATTGAGGGCACTTGTGTAACGTGAACCACTCTGAAACAACCTCAGGAGCTGCTCTGAGGTGAAAACCTCTCCTGGGAGAAGCAGCCACAATTAAACCCAAGTTATTCACCTTGCTTCCAAATCCTTTCCCTCCTTTCCCTGTTTGCTGTGGTGATCTTTTCCCAGCTGGAAGGAAAAGGGGGAAGATCCCTTCCCCAGGAAGTGTTGGATTGATTTGGAAGCGGGGCTGGTTTATCAGGATTATTTTTGGGTGGTGTTTTTAGTGGTTTTACTGGAGAAATTCCCAAATTGTTGGAGCAACCTATGGAATAACCCTTTGCAGAGCACTGCAAAGGCAATTCCTGCTCTCCTGCCCAGTGGCTTTGCAGGAATCCCAAACCTCAGCATCCCCTCTGGTATTTACAGTGCCAGGAATTCTCCCTCAGCTGGATCCTCTTTCACCTCCTCTTCTTCTTCCAAGCAGTTGCTGTGAATTTTAAAATTCCTGCCGTTTTTGGGATGCTGTCAGTGATATAAAAGATCCCCTCGTGTGTGTGCCTGGCAGAGGCTTTGGGCTGGAATAATTCCATTAAACCTCAGGAGTAGGGAAGGATTGTCCAGGATTGTTTATTCCTGGTTTGATCTGCTTGGAACAGCTGCAGGCATTTGCTAAAACTGGAGGATTTGGAGAATAAACTTTTTTCTTTCCTTTTTCTTTCTTTTTGGTTGCTATTTTGCCCTCTAAAAGGAGGAAAAGGTGATTTTTTTTTTTTATTTTTGGATGAAAGGAAGCTGGAAAGTCCAACCCATCCCTGGTGTATCCCGAGCAGAGGGAGCTGCTGCTGCTGCACACTTTGTTCCTTTAGCCTTGGTACATTTTGAAAATCTCATTTTCCAAACAACTCCTGGAAATTGGCATCCCAGAAGCAAAAATCCTTTTAAAAATAGCTCTGTTCCCACTGAAACGAGTCCTGTTGTTTGCACAGCCCCTCGTCCCGAGAAAACTCGGGAAGTGGTGAAGGAGCTGCTGCTGAGCAGAGCTGGAGCCCCAAATATTTCCTGGGGAATGGGTTCCTGGGAGGAACGAGCTCCTGCTGGTGGAATGCTGCTGTCTGCAGGGTTTATTTTAAACTTTCTTCCCTCTTTTACTTCGAGGAAAAGCAATTCCTGGGCAGGAATGCATGAGTGGGTTGGAAAAATCCCTTGGAATATCCCAGGTGGGGGGAAATGTGTTGTTGCATCCTTGGATCCACGAGGCATTCCATGCTAAAATTCCACTTCTGAGTTACTCTGGTTTATTTCCCGTGGTCTGGAATGTCACTTTTTCCCCCACAGAAATCCACCAGATGTGTGAAATTGGGGTGCTGGGCTGTTCCCTGGCTGCCAGCAGTCCTTCCCCTTGCTTCCCAAAATTCCTGAGCCTTTCCAGGGACAGCCTTTGCCTTTGGAAGGATTTGAAAATGTCAAGTGTGGTCACTTAGGTCCTGTCAAAGAATTTCCTGAGCCCGAAGCTCAGATCCCTGAGGATGAGAATCCCTGCAGACCCTTTTTGCTTCCCCTCTCCTCCAATCCTTCCTTTTTTAGGACTTAAAAAATATTCCAGAGCCAGTTGCCAACGCAGACTTCCACAGCAACTTCCCAATGAGCTTCCAACAGCAAATGTTCCCCCCCAAAAAACCCCCAAAAACCTGGAGCTGTGGGCTGGAAAAGGGCACAGGGGGAAAAAAGGATCTGCTCATGGGGAAGAGTTCAAATGTGAAGCTCTGCCGTGGATGTTTTGTGGTGGTTGCCCTGGTGCAATTGTTGGATAATTTGCTATTTATAGGGGGATATTTTTAGGATATTTTTAGGGATGTGACAAGTCCAGCTCTGGACCTGGATCTGGTGCTATTCATGGAGCATGAAGTGACAGAATGAAACCCGTGGTGCTTGTTGATTTAATTCTGAGCAGGGAGCGGAGCATCAGGAGGGACATTGAGGGATTGGAGCGTGTCCAGAGAAAGGTCTGGAGCACCAGGAAAAGCTGAGGGAGCTGGGAAGGGGCTGGAGAATTCCTGAGGGAGCTGGGAAAGGCTGGAGAATTCCTGAGGGAGCTGGGAAGGGGCTCAGCCTGGAGCAAAGCGGGATCAGGGGGGACATTCCCAATCCTCACCAGTCCCTGCCAGGAGGGCACAGCCGGGGTGGGGGATCCCAGGGGACACCAGGACAGGAGGGAACAGCCCCAAGCTGTTCCAGGTGGGCCATCAGTGGGAATTTCCTCCTGGAAAGGCCTTGGAAGTGCCCAGGGAGGTTTGGAATCCCCACTCCTGGAGGTGCCCAAGGAATCCCTGGATGTGGTGTGGGTGACAGGGTGGGCATCGGGCACAGCTGGGCGTGGGCAGCAGGAAGGGGAATTCCTTTGCCAGTTCCCTGGAAGCACCAACAGCTGGGCATGCAGAGCATCCTGGGGTCATCCTGGAGGTCTTTTCCAACCTCAGGGATTCCATGATTCTGGGATAAATTCACCTTCAGCCATTTAACTCCTCTGTCCCCTTGGGAACCTGGGCTCCAGGTGAGCTCCTGGCAGCTCCTTCCCTCGGGATCGCAGCTGCTCCCAGCCGTGGCCTGGCACTGCCACATCCCATGGGATCATTTCCCATGGCTCAGCAAACCCTCCACATCCTGTGGTTTTGGGATCAGGGATCCAGCAGCCATCCCAGGAGGATCCTGTGGCTCTGGGACAGCTCCAGGTGCCACCAGCCATTCTGGAGGTCATCCCTGGGACAAGGAGGGCAGAGCTCCACTCCAGCCACTGCCAGGGGAGCCAGGAATGGGAATGCCCAGGCTGTCCTGCACAAGCTGGCTCTGCTGAAATCCTTGGATCTTTGCTGATGGATCTTTGAACTCCGACAGCAAGCTGAGCACTGCAGGCAGGACTCGCTTTTTAGATCCTCTGCAAATGCAGATTTTTTTATAGTTCTCACCTTAAACCCCCCAGGTTGGTTTTCCAGGAACAGTGGATATCATCCCAGCCTTGTCCAGGTGGGAATGCTGGACTCTTTTAGGAGCACAGAACCTTTTGTTTTTGTGGTTTTTTCATGTATTAACCCATTCTTTGACAATCTGAAGAGCCACACCTGCTGCCTCCTCCAGGAGGAGCCTGGCTCTCGTATTCCTGAGCGCTGGCTGATCTTTTCCTACAGCTTTTTATTCATCTCAGTTGGAGCAGTGGATCCTGCTGGATCCTGGGGAAGCTGAGGGAAGCACAGGGATCCCAGCAGCACAGAATTCCTGCTGCTGAGCTGGGAGCTCCTCATGGAAAGGCTCCTGCTCCTTCCCCCGGGATTCCTGGCTCCAGAGTGGGGAATTCTGGTGGGCTGGAGGATCCGGTTTCCTTCCCGGCTCTGGCCCTCCAGGATGCTCTGCATGCCCAACTGTTGGTGCTCCCAGGGAACTGGCAAAGGAATTCCCCTTCCTGCTGCCCACACTCCCTCCAAGGCATCCCTGAAAAGGAATAGTTCTGGCTAGGCAGGGAAGGAAGGAAGGCCAGGAAAACCTGGATGCAGCCAAATTTTTGCCCAATTTGTCAAGTGTGACACATTCCCAGGAGGAATTGTCGTTTGTGGCGAGAAGGCAGAGCCTCTCCAGGCCCTCCACGGCCACTTCCAGACCTGGAGCTGCTGCTGCTGCTGCTCCACAACATCCAGAGGATGTTTCCTGGAGGGAATCACAGCCTCTGTGTCCCTGGGGTGTCCCCAGCTCGGTGTCCTCACTCAGGATGGCAGCAGGAGCGTTCCCTGCGTGGCTCTGGAATCTGTAGCCAGGAGCCTGTGGGATATCGAGTTCCTCACCTCTGCACCGGGACACGGCTGGAAGGAAGGAAGGAAGGAAGGAAGGAAGGAAGGAAGGAGGGAGGGAGGGAGGGAGGGGGCTGAGTTGATTCCAGCAGCCTGAGGTCAGCCTTGTTTTCCCTCTTGGAGCAGATCCTGCAGCGGGATCCTGCCGGGCTGGAAACAAGGGGCCGGTTCCTGCGGAAAGCCAAACATGGGATTTGTCCTTCTGGGAGGCTGCGGGGTTGTTTGGCCCCTTGGTCCTGCTGTAGGTGCTGCCAGATCCGAGGGAATGCAGGGAATGGGAGTGGTGGCAATGGGGCAGGATTTAGGGGTCTCTGAGTGCAGCTCTAAACCTAAAATGGGAAAGAATAGGAGAGGTTTGCATCATTTTGGGGGGGGAATGTAAAGAATAGGAGGGATTTCCCTTGTTTTTGGGGGGAAATGTGAAGAACAGGAGGTGTTTGTCCCATTTTTTGGGGGAGAAATGTGAAGAATGGGAGGAATTTCCCCTGGTTTTGGGGGGGATGTGAAGAATAGGAGTTTCCCCCATTTTTGAGGGGGAATATGAAGAATAGAAGGAATTTCCCCCATTTTTTTGGGGGGGATGTGAAGAATAGAAGGAATTTCCCCCGTTTTTGGGGGGGGGGGAATGTGAAGAAGAGGAGATGTTTGTCCCATTTTTGGGGGGAATATGAAGAAGAGGAGGAGTTTCCCCCGTTTTTGGGAGGGAATGAGGAGAGGAAGAGGCACTTGCCCCATTTTTGGGGGGGAAATGTGAAGAATATGAGATGATTGCATCATTTTGGGGGGGGAATGTAAAGAAGAGGAGGTGTTTGCATCATTTTTGGGGGGGGGATCAGACAGGGAGAAGCGTTTGCCCCATTTTTGGGGGGAAATATGAAGAAGAGGAAGAGTTTGCATCATTTTTGGGGGAGCAATGTGAAGAAGAGGAGGAATTTCCCCCATTTTTGGGAGGGAATGAGGAGAGGGGGAGGTGCTTATCCCATTTTTGGGGGAGCAATGTGAAGAAAAGGAGGAATTTCCCCCGTTTTTGGGAGGGAATGAGGAGAGGAAGAGGTGCTTATCCCATTTTTTAGTGCGTTGCTTTGAAAGGAAGGCAAAGAAGGAGCAATCCAAACCAGCACTGACAAATTCCAAGGAAAACCGAGGGAAATAAGGAATGTGGTGTGTTGTCACTGCAGGTTTCCAGCTCAGCTCCAGCTCCTGTCAGCCTCACACTCCTGCTCATGCCCCCCCTGTTCCTCCATCAGCTGGATTTTGGTGATGAATTCCCAGGAATTTCAGTCATTTTGGGTAAATCTCAGGATTCTGCAGGGAATCAGGGCTGCTCCAGCAGGAATGAGGAGCTCTTTTCCATCTCCCCTCCCCAAATCCAGCTAAAGCCTCCCCAGGCTCCAGGGACTCCTGGATGGAGCTGTGGAAAACCTCCCTGGAGCAGAGGGAATGGCTGGAAACATCCAATTCCAGAGGTTTGGAGCAACCTGGGATGGTGGAAGGCGTGGAACGGGGTGGGCTTTAAGCATTCCATGATTCTGTGATCCTCAGGGATCCTCTGGCAGCCATTCCAAGGCCAATCCCAAACCTGGAGCTGTCTGAAGTGTTTGTGCCTTTACCCCCCACTCCTTTTTGCTCTCCTGACCTGCCCCCAATTCCAGCTTTTTTCCTGCCTTCACCTTCCCATTTCTGGCCCTGCAATGTGACATTTGTAAAAAAAAAAAAAAACCAAAAAACTGGTTTTTTGTTGTTTTTTTTTTTTAAAAAAGCTTGTTTTGGCTGTTCCTCATCCCTGAATTCCCTGCAATCTGCAGGAAAAGGAGGTGAAAGGAGCCAGGCGAGCCCTGGCCTGAACCCCAGGCCAGAATCACTGACGTGGGTTTGACTTCTTTAGAAAAGCAAGGGAGGAAAAAAACAAACAAAAAAAAAACAACCCCAAACCCAAACCTTGTTTGTGTTCAGCCAGCGAGCAGGGAAAACAAGCAGGCTTGGATTTCAGCTCCAATGGATTCTTGGAATTCATCCCTCGCTGCCTCCCAGCTCTGACTTCAGCAGGGGTTGAGCAATGGGAAGCAGGAAGGGGCCAGGGCAGCTCCAACGTGTGGCACGAGGGGTTCTCAGCAGGGCTGGGAACTCTCCAAAGGTCACCTCGTTCCTACAGCCCAGCACTTGGGGTTTTCTTGGAATTGAAACCTGCCAGGATGTGTTCAGCCAGGGGAGTCTGTGTGGTGAAATGCTCTGGAATCCCCTCTGGAATGATGCAAACTGCTCCTGTTCTTCATATTCCTCCCCCCCCCAAAAAATGGGGGAAATGCTTCTCCTCCTCCTCATTCCCTCCTAAAATGGGGAAAACAGCTCCTATTCTTCACATTTCCCCCCAAAAACGGGGGAAACTCCTTCTATTCTTCACATTGCTCCCCCAAAAATGGGATAAGCACCTCCCCCTCTCCTCATTCCCTCCCAAAAATGGGGAAATTCCTCCTCTTCTTCACATTGCTCCCCCAAAAATGATGCAAACTCTTCCTCTTCTTCATATTTCCCCCCAAAAATGGGGCAAATGCTTCTCCCTGTCTGATCCCCCCCCCAAAAAATGGAGCAAACGCTTCCTCTCCTTTACATCCCCCCCAAAATGATGCAATCATCTCATATTCTTCACATTTCCCCCACAAAAATGGGATAAGCACCTCTTCCTCTCCTCATTCCCTCCCAAAAATGGGGGAAACTCCTCTTCTTCATATTCCCCCCAAAAATGGGACAAACATCTTCTATTCTTCACATTTCTCCTCCAAAAATGGGGGAAACTCCTTCTCTTCTTCATATTCCCCCTCAAAAACGGGGCAAGTGACCTGCAGGTCATGGCTGAAATTTATAAAAATCCAGATTAAACCCTGATCCCACGGCTTCCCTGGTATTCTTAGGGATGAATGAATGTCAGCCCTGATTTTCCAGTAAATCATTGGATTTCGGGCAAAGCAGGGATGTGCCTCAGCAATACTCATTAATTATTGCAATCAATGGAGGAGAGATCCCGAATTGTAACTCCATTGATAAGGCAGCACTGTCTGCTTGGGGTGTCCGTGATGGAGCTGCTGAATTCCCATTTTTCTTGGCAGGAGGAATCGAGGAATCCCCCCGGATCCGGGACGGTGGCCGAGACTGCTCTGCAGTAGGAAGGTGAGCAAAGACCTCGTGATTAATCTCCCATTAATTGGGTTCGTTTTACCTGGAATACGGTCGGGATGAAGGGTCTGGAATGGGTTTGGAGGTGGATTTGGAGGTGCTGACTCTGTTGTTTGGGGTTGTTTCCGTCGTTTTTGGGTTTTGCCGGAGCCTCTGGATGTGTGGAGCAGCCGAGGCTGCTGGGGGTGGGATTTTATCCCGTGGGAAGGGTCAGTGGTGCTGGACACTGCTGTGTCCATGTCTGGGTGCTCACAACGAGGATGTGGAGGGGCTGGAGTGTGGCTGGAGCTGGGAAAGGCTGGAGAATTCCTGAGGGAGCTGGGAAAGGCTGGAGAATTCCTGAGGGAGCTGGGAAGGGGCTCAGCCTGGAGCAAAGCGGGATCAGGGGGGACATTCCCAATCTCCACCAGTCCCTGCCAGGAGGGCACAGCCAGGGGGGTCCCAGGGGACACCAGGACAGGAGGGAACGGCCCCAAGCTGTTCCAGGTGGGCCATCAGTGGGAATTTCCTCCTGGAAAGGCCTTGGAAGTGCCCAGGGAGGTTTGGAATCCCCACTCCTGGAGGTGCCCAAGGAATCCCTGGATGTGGCACTCCGGGCTGGGCACAAGGTGGGCATCGGGCACAGCTGGGACTCGATGATCCCAGAGCTCTTTTCCAACCTCAAATTCCACGATCCTGGTTTTGCTCCGTGCTGGAACATGAAATGCTGCCCATGTCCCCTCGTGGAGGTGCCTCCTGTCCCCGTCTCATCCTCAGCTTCCCAATCCCTGACCCTGCTCCCTTCTGGAATTGTGTGGCTCCGTGTCCATCCTGCTGAGCTCAGCTCTTCCCCACTGCCTTGTATCCCATTAAAACCATTAAAATCCTCCCTTCCAGCCTTCCCTACACCAACAATCCCACTGGAATATTGCCTGGCACGCTGTAATTAGTGATCTCCAGCTAACGAACCAACACAGCGACCAAACCTCCTGACTTTTCCATCAGAAACACCAAAAATGACTCCGGAGCTTTGGGTGGTCTCAGAGGGCGGAATAAACTGCTCTGCTCTGAAACCTTCTGCTCCTTTTCCCATTTTCCAGATATTTCCCCTGTTTTGGCCCCCCCAAATTCCATCTTGCAGTTGGATTTAAGTGGGATGCTGCCTGTGGGGGTTGTTCTCTGACCTCACTGTGATGACGAGAGATGGATTCGGAATGAAACGCTTCAAAATCCTTTGTCAGGCTTTACAGAAATCCGATTTATTGCTGCTGGGAATGCTCAAGAGCTGGGAATTCCACAGCAGGAATTTGGGGGTTGGCCTCTCCTTTCCACCTCCAGCACCTTCCGTGGAGCCTCTTTTGTGGGATCCCACATTTCCTGCCCTGGGTGGAGGTCCGGGAGCTCGGGATTGCTGAGGTGACGGAGCCAGAGCTGGGAACTGAGGTGGTGTTGTCCCAGGGCTGGGTTTCCAACAGTGCTGGATCCTTGGGAACACCCTTGGGAATGGAAAAGGAGGCTGAGCCCGTGTTCCCTGGATTTGGGAGCTGTTTGGGGCTGGTGCTGCTTTGGGACAGGAGGAAATTCGGGTGATGAGGATGATGAGGAGGAACGGGTGCTGCTCCTGAGTCGCCCCAAAGAGCTGAGATCCGCGTGGCTCCAGAGCTCCGTCTTTCCCTGCGTGTCGCGTCCAGGCTTTCGGAAGTGGAAATTGTGGCAGATTTTGTGCATTTCGGGTGTCAAATCCCTTAAAATCCCTTTTTTTTTTTTGGCGGCGGGGAAATCCCTGGATTTCTTTACCTGCAGTTCCGCGCTGCGGGCGGCAGAGGGCGCGCTCGGGCCGCCGTTGTTGGGCTTTGCTTTGACTCTTATTAATTATTCGGCTTTAATATTAATTATTATTATCGAGATTCCTTAATCAAAGGGCTCCCAGCGCTTCCATTACAACCGGAGCCAGCCAGCACAGCGGGGTGAGGCTCTGCAGGGCCACCGGGAGCACTGGGAATTGCCAGCTGGCTTTCCCAGGAGGATGAGGAGGAGGGAGAGGAGGATGAGGATGAGGAGGAGGATGATGAGGAGGAGGAGGAGGATGAGGATGAGGAGGAGGAGGATGAGGATGAGGATGGATGTTCCCCCTCACTCTTAACCCCGAGCCAAGCTCCGCACCCCCGGAATGACCCCAAAAAATCCCAATCCCTGCCAGGGGCGCGGCTGCCATCAGCAGATGGCAGCACCCTGCCCTGCTGCCTCTGTGTTATTCCTGGCTGGGAGATTCCCTGGATTCAACACCACAGTCTAGACTTACTGACAGACGGGATTCTTGCGCTGTTAGGTAAGCAAGATACAGACACCCATTATGCAAATCCCCAGCCGGCGTGGCCTCTGAAACATTCCTGGGATTGTCTAAATAAGGTGCTGTTTCAGCCCCAACTGGAGCCAGGATTTTGGGTGCCTTCCAGCTGGAGGTGGGATTTTTTTTATTATTTTTTATTCCCCTTCCCACTCAGCTTTCAGCCTCCACAGCTGCCCAGATGTGCAGCAAGGAGAGAAAATGGGGCAGAGAAAAAACTTCCAGGCTGCTGTGCCTGTTGCTGCTGCTCGTGGGTGCTGCTCTGTGTGGTTTGGAGCTGGATTTTATTAGGATTGCACAGAACCCACGGCGGTTTTTTTTTTTGCTCTGTGAGCTGCAAAAATCCCATTTTAGCGGCGAAGGGAAAGTTTGGAGGGTGCAGTGACCCAGCTTTGCACGGAGGTGTTGTCCTGCTCAGAGCCTGCCTGACTCATTCCCGAGGCTGGAGGAGGTGGGAATGGATCATCACCGATGATCCAAAGGCCTCGGAGACGTCTGTGGCATTTGCACTCTGTCCTCTTTGCAGGCAGAAATTCAAAGAGCCTTTCAAACCCCCGTGACTGCAGAGTTGTTTGTGCAGCCCTCTCATGGATCCCTTCCATGAATCCCAGATTTCTGACCGCTCCGACGTGCTTCTATCCCTAAAAATCCGTTCCCAGCCCCAGCCTGGAGCTCTTGGAGGCTCCTCAGAGCACACAAAGAGCTGGCCAGGAGTGGAGTGGCAGCTCCTGAGCTGCTCCAGGAGTTGGGAATTGGCTGCTTCCCAACTTAGCCCCGCTCAGGAAAACATTGGAAAGCTTCCCAATCCTGAATCCATTGCCCAGGCACGTGATTTTCTGGGAATTCGTTTGGAAAGCGCTTCGGGGTGGTTCAGAAATCCCTGCATGGGGTGGTGTTGGCTCAGGGAAAAGCTGGGATGAGCCCTTTTCTTCGTGGTGGCCTCTGAGCCTGGCGCTGCCAGCTCTGCTCCTCTGCTCCCTGCCTAAGAAAGGACAGAAACAAATCCGGGTTTTTTAGACAAAAATTGCGACATCCCTGCTGTTTTCCTGAGCTTTTATTGTTATGGGGCACGGTTAATCCTTTAAGGGCTGCTGGCAGGGATTTTCAAGGGATTCTTGCAGCCCAGCAGGGGCAAGGGTGGGATGTTCACCCTGCCTTGGACAGCCTCGAGGGAGACTTGGAGCAGGGTGGGAGCTTCCCTTCCCGCCCTGGGGGCTGTGAGTCCTGGCTGGGAGTTCTGTCCTTGGGTGTCTCCTGCCCTTTGGGGTGAGCTGCAGCCCCCATTACCATCCACGGTGATGGATGGCCCTGCAAAACCTGCTGGGGATTCATTCCAGGCCCTAAAACCTGCTGGGGACTCATTCCAACCCCCCAAAACCTGCTGGGGACTTGTTCCAGATCCCAAAACCTGCTGGGGATTCATTCCAGGCCCTAACCTGCTGGGGACTCATTCCAACCCCCCAAAACCTGCTGGGGACTCATTCCAACCATCCCAAATCTGCTGGGGACTCATTCCAGACCCCAAAACCTGCTGGGGATTCATTCCAGACCCCTAAATCTGCTGAGGGGTGATTCCAGACCCCAAAACCTGCTGGGGACTCGTTCCAGACCCCAAAACCTGGCGGGGATTCATTCCAACCCCCCAAAACCTGCTGGGGATTCATTCCAGACCCCAAAACCTGCTGGGGATTCATTCCAGACCCTAAAACTTGGTGGGGATTCATTCCAGACCCCAAAACCTGCTGGGGATTCATTTCCAAACCCCCAAAACCTGGTGGGGACTCGTTCCAGATCCCAAAACCTGCTGGGGATTCATTCCAGACCCCAAAACTTGGTGGGGATTCATTCCAGACCCCAAAATCTGCTGGGGATTCATTCCAACCCCCCAAAACCTGCTGGGGATTCATTCCAAACCCCCAAAACCTGCTGGGAGAAAATTCCAGACCCCAAAACCTGCTGGGTATTCATTCCAGACCCCAAAACCTGCTGAGGGGTGATTCCAGATCCCAAAATCTGCTGGGAGATGATTCCAGACCCCAAAACCTGCTGGGGATTCATTCCAGACCCCAAAACCCTGCTGGAGTTTTTTGGGACAGCTGAGGGAAGGGATCACCGCTGCTGGGGTTGGCTGGGTGCTGCCTTTGCCAGGAGGATCATCCAACCTTTCCCTGGAAAAAACACCGGGATCATCCCTAGAAACACCCACATATCCCATTCCTGCTGCAGCACCCCAGAACCGAGGAGCAAATCCTCCCCAAATCCTCCCCAAATCCACACAAAACATTCCCCACCTCTGCTGGGGGAGCCAGCCCTAAAAAAAGAGAAAACCCCAATCCTGGAATTTGGGGTTGTTTCCCAGCAAAGCCGCAGTGCTGGCGGAGTCCCGTGGGGCTGTCTGGGGAGAAATTCCCAAATTTGGAGCTGTCACAGAGGTTTTTTTTGGGATTTTGGTGGTTTTGGGGGATTGCTCAGCTGAGGTTTTGGGTGAAGGGCAGGGTGAAGCTGTGGGAAATTTGGGAAAGGCTCCGTGCTGCCGGGAGATTCCGGCTGGTTGGGAGTGAGTGTGGGGTGAGGGATTTCTGTGGGGAGGGTTGAGGTGAAAATCCCAAATGTTTCCAGGGAAAAGGGGTCAAACCCAAGGGGGTTTGGGGCAGACGGGGTTTGGGGCAGCAGCAAAACCAGGCCTGGTTTGTAAGGAGAGTTTGCCTTTCCTCCCTGAGCTCAACAGCGGAAAACAGAGCTTTAAATTCCTGCTTTTCTAAACTTAAACCTGAGACCTGGAGCTTAAAAACTGAGCTTTAAATTCCTGCTTTTCTAAACTTAAACCTGAGACCTGGAGCTTAAAAACGGAGCTTTAAATTCCTGCTTTTCTAAGCTTAAAACTGAGACCTGGAGCTTAAAAACTGAGCTTTAAATTCCTGCTTTTCTAGGCCTAAAACTGAGACCTGGAGCTTAAAAACGGAGCTTTAAATTCCTGCTTTTCTAAACTTAAACCTGAGACCTGGAGCTTAAAAACGGAGATTTAAATTCCTGCTTTTCTAAGCCTAAAACTGAAATTTGAAATTTAAAAACTGAGCTTTAAATTCCTGCTTTTCTAAGCTGAAAACTGAGACCTGAGATTTAAAAACTGAGCTTTAAATTCCTATAAATTCATATAAACTCCTTCAAATTTATAGAAAACTCCTATAAATTTGTATAAAACTATAAATTTATAGAAAACTTCCTTAAATTTATAGGAAAATCCTATAAATTTATATAAAACTCTTATAAGTTTATATAAAACTCCTTTAAATTTATCTAAAATTCCTAGAAATGTATACAAAACTCCTATAAATTTATAAAAAACCCCTTTAAATTCCTTGAAAACTCCTATAAATTTATAAAAAAACCCTTAAAGGCCATAGAAAACTCCTGTAAATTTATATAAAACCCCTTAAAATCCATAGAAGACTCCTATAAATTTATACAAAACCCTTTAAATTCATAGGAAACTCCTAAAAATTTATATAAAACCCCTCTAAATTAGTATAAAACTTCTGCAAATTAATACAAAACCCCTCTAAATCCATAGAAAACTCCCATAAATTTATACAAAACCATAGAAAACTCCTATAAATTTATATAAAACCCCTTTAAATTAATACAAAATTCCTATAAATTTATATAAAACCCTTTAAATTAGTAGAAAACTGCTATAAATTAATATAAAACCCCTTAATATCCATAGAAAACTCCTATAAATTAATACAAAACCCCTTTAAATTCATACAAAACTGCTGTAAATTTATATAAAACCCCTTAAAATCCATCGAAAACTCCTATAAATTTATACAAAACCCCTTTAAACTAATACAAAATTCCTATAAATTTATATAAAACCCCATTAAATCCATACAAAACTCCCAGAAATTCCCATCCACCTCCCTGCCCTGTCTCTTTTCCCCCTTCCCTGCTCTCCCAGGCTCCCATTCCCGAGCCCTCAGCTCCCCTTCCCCTGCCCCTTTCCCTGGGATTTGGTTCCATTTGGGATCCCAGCTCCGGCCCCACCCTCTGGAGATTCCAACCTTGCCTAAAACCCGATGGATTTTGGAGTTGGTTGTTGCTGGAGCTGGCTGGAATTCCTCAGGAATCCCCAAATTCCACGGGATGGAGCAAAAGCCTCGCAGTTGCTGAGTCCGTTCTCTTTTCACTGGAAAAACCCCAGAGGAAAATTTGGGGTTTTGGGGGTTTGTTTTTTTTTGGAAAGTCTGGAGCGGAGAAATCTCTGCTTTGGGATTCTCCAGTGCTCTGGGCTCATCCCTGAGCTGCTTTTTCCTTGGAATTCAGCTTTTCCTGCCAGGCCAGCTCCAGATCTGCAGGGAAAAGGAGCCCAATAAAAAGAGGAAGAGGCAAATCAAGCCTGGATCGATTTGGGTTTGGTGCTGCTTTGCCCCATCCCGAAGCTGCATCGCTCTCCAGGGATTATTTGGTGGGAAGGGATAATCCACATCCCTCTTTTTGGGGGGATTTTGGGGGGAAAAAACCTCCAAAAATAGCCCAATCCATCCTATCCAACCTCTGAGCCTGAGCTGGGCTCGGACACGGCTGGAATTGGTTTTCCTTTTAAATTCTTTCTCTTTTGAAACCTTCCCAATTCCGGGGAATTTTGAGGAATGTTGGTGGCCTCAGGGCCAGCAGCTGCCAGGAGCAGGAAAAGCTGGAGGGGAAGGACCAGGCACCCCCAGCACAAACCAACCAAGGACTTGAAATCTCCCTGGAATCTCCTGGTTGAAAATTCCCATCCCCTGGTGATGGAATGGGATGGATTTGGGGCAGCTGGATGAATCCCAGATGAATTCTGGATGAATCCCAGATGAATTCTGGATGAATCCCAGAAAATCTCTGAGCCTAACCAGCCGATTTTGCTGATTTAATTGTGCCACATCATCTCTGCTGGTGCTTCCCAGGCCTGAATCCCTTGGGAATTCTTTCCTCTTCCCGAATTGTTCAGCAGCTCGGAGATTAAGGAATGCTGGGGTTTGGGATGGAGCTTGGGGAGCTGGAAGTGGGTGAGCTTTAAGATCCTTTTCACCCTATTTCCATCCCATTTGGGGATTTTATTCCCAGAGCACATCTCCAGCCTGGCTCTGGGCATTCCTGCAGATATTCCCAGCTTTTGGGATACCTGGAATTGTGGAGCACCCACAACGGGATAAAACCCCCTCCCAAAACCCTCGGGAAGGTGAGGATGGGGGGATTGATCCCAGAAATTCCCTTCTGAGTAAAGCCCTGCTGCTGGGAATTCCTGGGAATTCCTGGCCTTCCCCAGGGCTTGCCAAACACACGGAATTCACGCCTGGAATTCCTGCCCGGCCCTGGTGTGAATCCCACAGAGCAGAGGGGAAAAAAATTCCCTCGGCTGCCCCTTCTCCCGGGGTTTCAAGGTGGGAAGAAAATTCCCTGAGTCACCTGAGCTGCTTTTCCAAACCTCTGCTTCCCAAACCTGTCCTGCTGCTCTTCCTTCCTCCGGAGCTCTGCGGGGAAAGTGGATAAAACCCCGAAAAATGGGAATTTTGGGGGGTCTCTGAGGAGCCTTTTCCCTTCTCCCGAGGCCGCAGCCCTTGGAGGGGACAGTCACAGGAGATGGGGATGAGGGATGGAGGCACTCTGGAATATTCTGCTCCCGTTTTCCCACATTCCAAGAGCTTGGATTTGGGGATAGGAGAGGGAGGAGCTGCTGCAGGGCTTTGGGGACCCGAAATCTGCTCCGTTTTCCCTTGGAATCACCCCAAATCCGTGCCCTGGATGTGGCTGAGGGGCCTCACTGTGGTGGGAATTCATTTGTGCCGCTGGAATCTCTTCCCACCCTTCCCACACCTGATCCTTTTCTGCTCTCTCCCTCTCTTGGATGTTGATTTTCCTTCCTCAGACGAGCTGACACCTCTTTGTTTTCCCAGGTTTTGGGGCAAATGAGCTCGGCTTTCCCACAGAGGGGGGAATCCAACCCCTGGGAAAAGGCCTTGGAATGTTTTGATCCGGGTGCCATTCCATCTGGGAAAGGCATCACCGGCTGGGAACGGCTCCAGCTTGGAGTTCCCAGCCCCAATTTAAGGATTTTGGAGAGCCTGGATTTTGGATGTCACAGATTCCCAGAGAAGCCGTGGCTGCCCCTGGGATCCCTGGAAGTGTCCCCGGGCAGCTCGGAGCAGCCTGGGATGGTGGGAGCTGTCCGTGCCCGTGGATGGGGTGGGATGGGATGAGCTGGAAGGATCTGGCATTCCCTGGTGGATCGCGAGGTGGTTTTTGGGATGTTTGGGACACGTGGGGCAGTGTCCCCACAGCTCTGGTGGCTGCCGGGGTGGGTGGGACACAGAGAGCGCTTCCAAAGCTTTTCTGGGAAAGGGGAGCTCTAATTCCGGCAGCTGTTGAGAGGGAATTGCCTCCAGCAATTTTTAGAGATTCAGCTGCCTTTGATGTTCCTTTTTTGCGCCAAAACGGAGCCGTTTTCTCTCCATTTCCCCCATGAAAAATGGATTTTTTTTTTCCCTAAAAGAAACAACTCAGTAGGAACTGGAGCAGAACCTTCAAAAACCCCGGATAACTTTGATCCCTAAACTTGAAAAGCTCGATGGGATCAGAGCTGGGATTCTTGGAGATAAATATTTGGGAGCGTTCGTGGCTTGAACAGAAATTAAAGGGGGGGGGAAATCTTCGGGCTTTGATGGGCTCCGTGCTCATTCCCTGTGGGAATCTGAGGGTTTGGGGCTGGGAAGGATTCCAGGCACGTGGAAGCATCCCAGATCTTTTCCCATGTTTTTTTTTTTTACAGACAGTGGGATTTTAGCTGTAGACACAGCAGAGCTCCAGGTTCCCTCTGGTTTTGAGCCATCCCAAAGTTCTGGGATTCCTCCTTTGGGGTTTTGGGTTGGATTCAGGTCTCCTGGTGCACCTGGAGGGAGCTGGATGGGATCCACTGATCCCAAAAATCCCAGGAGTCGCCTGCTGCTCCAGGAGGGATCAGCTCCTGAACAGCACCGAGCCACACCAGGGCTTCAATTCAAGCTGGAATTCCGGGATCACCCTTCCCTTAATTCCCATCCTGGAGGAGAATTCCAGCAGCACATCCGAGGGAGGGGACTGTGGGATGAGCACGGAGAGCAGTTTGTGCTTCAGATTCCCAAATTCCTCTTGGAGGAAGAGGGTTGGGAGCAAGATCCTCCTTAAGGTGCTTCCCAAGCCAAACCATTCCAGAATTCCGTGCTGTGCTGGCGGCCGGATCGAGGAGCACACCCTGCTTCCCATTCCTGCTGCTTTTCCGGGAGTCCAGGGCGGTTCTGCAGAACTTGAGGAGAAAGTTGGAGTTATCTGGGAATTGGATTGCCCTGGGGTTTGTCTGGAGCAGGAGGATTTGTTTACAAACAACAAACGGGGCCAGCTGCTGTCCCGAGGAACCTTTGGAACCTTTGGAACCTTTGGAACCTTTGGAACCTTTGGAACCTTTGGAACGGGATATCTGAATCCCGAGATTCAAATGACAGCGCCCAAGGGATGCCAGGGGTTGGAATTCTGCCCTCAGCTCCTGCTGCTTGCCAAAGTGTCCCAGCCACGTGTGCTGGCACCTGGAACCACCCCCGAGTCCTGGGCTGCATCCAGGGAATTGTGGGCAGCGGGAGAAGGGGGAATTCTGCCCAGGCAGGATCTGCTGGAGCAGATAAAGGAGTGGAGCTCTTCCCTCTGGAGCCGGGCTGGGAGAGCTGGGGGTGCTCACCTGGAGAAGGGAGGGATCCAGGGAGAGCTCCGAGCCCCTTGCAGGGCCTAAAGGGGCTCCAGGAGAGCTGGAGAGGGATTTGGGACGAGGGCTGGAGGGACAGGACACAGGGAATGGCTTTGAACTGGAAAAGGAGAGATTTGGGTGGGATACTGGGAAGGAATTCCTCCCTGTGAGAGTGGTGAGGGAATGGGATGGAATTCCCAGAGCAGCTGTGGCTGCCCCTGGATCCCTGGAAGTGTCCAAGGCCGGGCTGAAGCACCCTGGGATAGCAGGAGGTGTCTCTACCCATGGAATGGGATGATCTTCAGGGAGCTTTGGAATTCCCATCCCTGGAGGTGTCCAAGGAATTCCTGGATGTGGCACTCCGTGCTCCGGGCTGGGTGACAAGATCCAGGCGTGGCTTGGACTCGGTGATCCAGATCTTTTCCAACCTCTGGGATTCCATAATTCTATTCAGATCCACTCCCTCCATTCCCGTCCATCTGCTGACCCGGATTGATTGATTGATCGATCAATTGATTGATTCCCTCAGGGAGATATTCCCTGGAATCTGCTGCCTTTGGCACAGCCTGGAGTGCAGATTCCCACTCCTCCTCCCGGCCCCGTGGCACCGCTCAGGGTCCATCCAGCTCCAGCATTCCAGGACTCATTTCATCCTCTTCTTCCTGCCAAGGATTTGGGGTCGGCAGCCGGATCCGAACGCGATCCCGGTGGGAGCGAGGAGGAGCCGGGATGTCCTCGGAGCAGGGAGGAGCTGGCATTGCCCCGGGAATGTCAGCCCAGGGGGGCTTTTTTGGGTGTTGTTCACATCGATCCTGATCCCACAGAATCCCAGGATGGGAAATCCCAGGATAGGGAAAGACCCTAAAACTCATCCACTTCCAGCAGGGACACCTTCCCCTATCCCAGGTTGCTCCATATCCCTGGATTTGGACTCTTGCAGGGATGTGGAGGAGCAGTTTGGGCTGGAGTTGATGGAGTGATGATAGATTTGCAGGATTCCAGGCTGGGAATCTCCTGTCCCATCCCAGGAGTCAGGACTGGCAGATAAATGATCAAACATTGGGAATCCAGAACTCCTGGTGGGACACGGAATTCCAGTCCCAGCCCATCCCTTCCCAGCGCTGCCAGCTCCTTGGGAATGGCCATTCCCAGAGCACCGATCCCCCTGCTTTTCCATTGCTCCTGCCTCTGGAAAACTCATCCCAGTCATTCCAGAGGCTCCTCACATGGCAGCAGAGCTCTGCCTGGTCCGTGCCAGCCGATCCCACGTGCCCGCAGCCGGATCCAAACAATCCCGTTATTTTTAACGCTTTCCAACCCCTTTATTTAAGGCACTTCCCACCCACCCATCCATCCATCCACCCATCCATCCATCCATCCATCCATCCATCCATCCATCCATCCATCCATCCATCCATCCCTCCCTAAATTCAGGACTGTCCTTACTGCATTCCTCCGGGCACGTTCCCACCCTGCATCCCCTCATCCCTTGCCGAGCGCACGCTCCTGCTGTGACATTTGGGAAAGTTGGGAATGTGTCCCAGCCACGGGGCTGAATCACCGGGAACGGGGCCGTGTTTGTCTGCAGGGATGTGCTGCTCACACGTGGGGGACAAAACGCCTTCAGAGGCAGCTCTGGGATGGGGGGAGCGGCGCTTTGGAAAATCGGGAAGCGCCGTGGGATCGTGCGCTGCCAGGGATGCGGCTCGGGCGGGCTCAGCTCGCCCTTCCTCGGAATTCAAGGATGTTTTTCCTGCCCTTTGCACACCAAAAGAGGAAAAGTGGGATGAGTGGGTTCCTCAGGGCTCGGGGAGGTGGGACTGTGACTCATGTGCCAGGGAAAGCTTGGGAAGAGGGAGGAGGAGAAGGTAGAAAAGGAGGAGGAGGAACCGCACGGTGCCAAGGATTTCACTCCTCCTGCTGCAGCCTTTTTTTTGTAGCCATAGTAGCACCGAGCTCCCAGCAGCTTTTCCTGGCATTCCCAAATTGGAATTTTTCACAGGATGCTAAATCCTGCCTCTCTTCCCTTTATTTTTAGCCTGGGAGACTCCAGGTAGGAGCAGCACTGCTGAATCTCAGAACGAGGGACTCGAGGCAAAGCAGGAATCCTGTGCAGCACCAAGGATTTTCCCTCTCTTTTTCTAGGGAGAATCTTGGTTTTCCAAGATAATTTCAGGGTTTTCGGGTTTTCCTTGTGAGGCTTTTAGGGTGTTTGGGGTTTTTGGTTTAGGATTATGTTAAGATAGCGGGTTTAAAGGATTGTAAGGATGTGTGTTAAGGATACTGGGAATATATAAAGGGATATAAAAAGAGAAGGCAAAAAATCGTTGTGGCACCATCGGGAACTGCGTGGATTTATGGAATTGTGGAATTCCCTGGATTGGAAGGACCGTAAAGATCATTCTGCCACAGACAGGGACACCTCCCACTATCCCAGGTTGCTCCAGCCTGGCTTTGGACACTTCCAGGGACGAGGCAGCCACGGCTTCTCTGGGAATTCCACCCCATCCCAACCCTCACAGGGAGGAATTCCTTCCCAAATCCCACCTAAGCCTTCCCTCTGCCAGTTTGGAAGCCATTCCCTTTATGCTGGCCCTGTAAACAACCCCTCTCCCCCTCCCTGCCAGCTCCTTCAGCTCCTGCCAGGCCATAATTCGATCTCTCCAAACCCTCTTCTCCTCCGAGGCAAGTTCAGCTTTGCCAATTTCTGGGTTCTTTTCCCAGATCATTTTCTAAATATAAACCCCCAAAGCTTGCCCGTGACCCCAGAGCAGCTCCCTCACGTGCCTCCCTCCCCAGCCCTTTCACACAGAGGGGAAAATTCCTTTTTTAGCCTCGCCGGCCCCTCTGGCAGCAGCTCCAGCCCTGAGCTCAGCCCTGGAGCGCCGCCAGCCCAGCGTGACCGCGCTTCCTGCGAGAGGCACAAAAGAAAAGGACCTTCAGCTTCCTCCCTCCCCACACATCCAGCCCCGAGCTGGGAGTTGCAAACCCTCACATGATGCTGCAGTCATCGGCTTTTCCCAAAAAGCCGCGGTTTTGCGGGGAAACGGCCGCGGTCACGCGGCGAGAGCGGCCTCGGCTGGGGTTGTTTGGGTGATGTAACAAGTGCAGAGGAGTCATCAGGCTCCTGAATCCATGGGTCCCGCTGTGGATGAGGCCTCTGGGGTTTTGGGGATGATTTGGGGGGGGGAGTGGCTGTGTCATCGTTGTCACCCTCTGGAGCTCCAGCAGGGATAAAAACAGAGCTGGGGAGGGAAAGTCACAGGACTGTGGGGATGGGCGGAGGAGGAGAAGCAGCAGCGTTTCCCTCACGTGATGTGCGCGCTGCCGAAGGTCACTCACGTGGCCGGGGGAACGGGAATGAGCCGGGCACCAGTGCCAGCAGGTCCCTTTTGTAGGGAATGAGCATTCCAGAGCGGCTCCATGTCCCTGTTCCAACCCGGGATTGCAGCTGGGTGTCCACCCCAAAGTGTAGCTCAGTGTCCCCATTCCAACCCGGGTTTGGAGCTGGGTGTTCATCCCAAAGTGCAGCCCAGGGATTGGAGCTGGGTGTTCACCCCAAAGTGCAGTTCAGTGTCCCCATTCCAACCCAGGATTGGAGCTGGGTGTTCATCCCAAAGTGCAGCTCCATGTCCCCATTCCAACCCGGGATTGGAGCTGGGTGTTCATCCCAAAGTGCAGCCCAGGGATTGGAGCTGGGTGTTCATCCCAAAGTGCAGCTCAGGGATTGGAGCTGGGTGTTCATCCCAAAGTGCAGCTCAGTGTCTCCATTCCGGGATTGGAGCTGGGTGTTCACCCCAAAGTGTGGGGTTCAGATTTTGGGGTTTTGCTTCCCAGCAGGGCTGAACTCTCCCACTCCAGGTGCATTCCTGCCTTAGGGAAAAGATTCTCCCCTGAGACTTGGTTGGCAAAGGGATGTTAATTACGGGATCCTGGAATGGTTTGGGCTGGAAGGACCTCAAAGCCCATCCCGTGGCCAGGAACACCTTCCCCTATCCGAGGTTGCTCCGAGCCCATCCAGCCTGGCCTTGGGCACTTCCAGGGATGAGGAATGTGTGGGATCAGAGCATTTGGGGTTTGTGTTGGCAAAAATCCCTGAATTCAGTGCAGCCCATTCCCTGCCAGGAGCAGCTCCGAGCTTGGAGTGTCCGTGGGGTTGTGTCCAGCTGTGGCCTGGTGCTGGGCAGATGTTGGGATGTTCCAGGAGGAATTTCCTCATGGAAAGGGAGGGTCAAGCATTGGAAGGAGCTGCCCGGGGAGGTTTGGAGTTGCCATCCCTGGAGATGTCCAAGGAACAGGACGTGGCACTGGGTGGGAATCAGGAGCAGCTTGGATTTGATGATCCTGGAGGGCTTTTCCAACCGAAACACAATTCTGGAATTCTGTTTCGTTCCACACCGGGCTGACGCCGTGGAACCCGTTCCTCCATCCCAGCCTGCTCCAAATCCCGGCACTTACACAATCCCAGCATTGCTCCATTCCCACCTGGATCCCTCCCTCCCATGAGCTGGGACAGGGACAGCATTTGTGCCTCTCCAAGGTCCCATCCAGAGCTGGAGCCGCTCCCAATCCCTGCCCGTGTCCGGGCGCCTCCGGAGCCGATCCCGCACTCCGGCCCTGTTGCAACGTGGAATTTTCTTTGGGAAGAGCCCGTCTGGGCGCTGGCATTTTGGGGCCACGCCGGTCTCGAGTCAGGGCTGGCACCACAATGTCTGGAGAGGTTGGGGTTTTTTTTCCTGCTTTTCCTCTTCCCCTTGGAGCCGCTCCAAGCTCGCTTGGCATCTCCCGGATGGCTCCGTTGGGAAAGCGGCAGGTGGGTGTCACACACCTGAGCTTCCTGGGGGTTGGAAAAGCTGGAAGAGCTCATTCCTTCCCTGATTCAGGCTAAATTCGGGATTTTTGAATCCTGAATTCACCCCAAAGAGTGGTGGCTGTGGGCAGCCTCCCTCCCACTCATCCCTTTGGAAAAGCTTTTCCAAACCCGGTTCTGGTGGTGAAGCCAAGCAGGTGCGACCCAGGGAAGAGATTCCTGGGTGGAAAATGGGATTTAAAGGACGGGGGAAAATCCTAATGAGCAGCTCCCGTTGGAAAATCTCCCCCAGGGAGCTGGAAGATGGGATTTTTGTGAGAGCAAGCGCCAGTCGATGTTCCGAGCTCTGGGAGTCGAAATGGGATAAAAATCCCACTAAAAAACGGGATTTAAAAGCCTCGGAGGGGTCGTTGGGAGATGCTTGGACAGAGAATTCAGCACAGAAATTCGCAATTTAATTCGAACTGGATTTTACCTGACTCAGCCGTGGGCAAACACACCCAGCAGGAGGGCAGGCATTGGGAATTCCGGCTTGGAAAACATGATTTTCCAACCAAAAAAAACCCCCCCCAGGGATTGGAGATGGATGTTTTCCTTGGAGCTGCCTCAGGAAAGAGGCTGGAAATGCTCCTGGCTCCCATTCCCGGGAGGTTTCTCCATGGATCATCACGGAGAGCCAGTCAGCACTTCTGCTGTTTGCTCAGCGTCGGCTGCTTCCCGGGAGAGAATTCCTCATCTCCCTGTTTGCCACATTTCATTTGAAGTCAATATTTTTGCCACAACCTCCAGCTTTTTGGGGCGGGTTTTTGGTTTTTTTGGTTTTTTTTTTTTTTCCCCATGGATGTTGTTGTTTTCCAAAGCCTCGTGCAGGCACGGGGATGAAACGGATCCAGGCAGGAAATGATCCACAGGGAGGATTCATCCCATGGTAGGGAAGGGGAGGGGGTGGAATTCCCAAAGTTTTCCAGGGTGCACGTGGTGGTTGGCACTCAGATTCCGGAGCCTGGGGAAAGTGGGGTGGAGGGGGAGAATTCCCCCCAAAATCCATGGATTCCAGACAAAAACCTGGAATTCTGCTCCAGAGGGCCCTGAGTGATGCTGGAGCAGAGGCCGGGTCCTGCAGGGATGCTGGTGCTGGAGGTGCTGGTTAGTGGGGGAACTGGTGTGGGGTTAGTGGGGGAACTGGTGTGGGGTTAATGAGGGAACTGGTGTGGGGTTAATGGGGTAACTGGTGTTGGTTAGTGGGGTAACTGGTGTGGGCTTAATGGGGGAACTGGTGCTGGTTAATGGGGTAACTGGTGCTGGTTAGTGAGGGAACTGGTGCTGGTTAGTGGGGGAACTGGTGTGGGGTTAGTGGGGTAACTGGTGTGGGTCAATGGGGGAACTGGTGTGGGGTTAGTGGGGTAACTGGTGTGGGTTAATAGGGTCACTGGTGTGGGTTAATGGGGTCACTGGTGCGGGGCTCAGCAGCTGGAGCTGCTTGAGGTGGGATTGCTGCGGGTACGAGGCCGATCACCCCCTCTCTTTTCCCATAACTCCCTCAAGGTCCCTCCCAGTTCCATCCCCAGTAGCTCCCAGTTCCATCCCCAGTAGCTCCCAGTTCCATCCCCAGTAACTCCCAGTTCCATCCCAGTAACTCCCAGTTCCCCAGCGAGGATTGTGCCCTGTGCTTCCGATGGCACCAAAAATCCCTTCCCACAATGAAATCCCCAACCCAAACTCCACATCCCTTCCCTCCCCAGCCCGCAGAAGCTCCATAAACCCCCTGGAATCCCCCAAAATCCCGGGATTTCGGAGTCTCTGGGGTCTGTAAGTGGCACAAAGCTCCTCCTAAAGGCTGCTCCACACACGTTGGGGCTTTGAGGTCTTATTTTAGGGCTTTCTCTTCATCTCCCTGAAATTCCCAGTGACTCACGTTGCTCCGAGCAGGGGATCCGGGTTTGGGGAGAGGCAGAAGAAATTTGGGATGATAAAAACTCCCAAAGTTTTGTGCTGCAGGCTGGGAATTCACCCGGATCCTCACGTGCCACGGGAGGGTGTTGGATGTTGGCAAGGAAAAGACATTTATTCCTGGGATGAGATCACTTCTAAAGGATGGGATTTGAGCTGGGAATTTGGGAAACTTGGGAGGTGCTGCTGTCATGGATTTCATCCTAAAACGTGGGAATTCCCTGCTGCTCTCTCCACTCATTTTGTCCTTTTCCCTTAAACCATTCCCAACCTCTCCTGGCTTTGGGGCTCCCAAAAAGTGAAGGATTGTGCAAAACCGAGCTGGAAAATTTGGGATTGGGCTGCAGGGAAGGAAATGAAGGATGCTGGGATACCACAGGCTCTCATCACACCGTGGGATTTGGGGGATTTGGGGATTTTGGGGGGGCTGGCAAATGTTCTGCCCTTGCACTGGGTTGGGTTTTTTTGTTGTTTGGTTGGGTTTTTTGGGGTTTAAAAAAAATTTTATTTGTTTTTAATAGGAGATCTAAAAATAAAGTCTGGAATGTGCTCCGGTGACTCAGGGCATGGGGAAGGGAGTGGAATCACCCTGGCAGCGCTGCCAGGGATCTCCACCCAGCTGGCACCACACCTGCTCCAGGGAAATCGGGGAGAAGGGAAGTGCCAGCCCTGGAGTGGGAGGAGAGGGAAAAGGGGTGAATTCCTTGGGAATGCTTCAGGCTTCCCTGGAGAAAGGGGATGAACTCCTGGAGGCCTTCAGGCTTCCCAGAAAACCAGGAATGAGTTCATGGGGGCTTCAGGCTTCTCTGGAAAAAAGGGATGAACTCCTGGAGGCCTTCAGGCTTCCCTGGAAAAAAGGGGTGAATTCCTTGGGAATGCTTCCGTTTTCCCTGGATCAAGGGATGAATTCCCTGGGGGATTTCAGGCTGCCCTGGATCAAGGGGTGAGTTCCTGGAGAGGAGTTCCCAGAAAACAAGGGCTCTGGAATATCCCACAGCACCCCTGGCAGGTGTGACCTGGATCCAAGCAGGATTCCAGGCTCTCCCAGCCAGGTTAATCCCGGCCTTGAACGGGAAGGAAACGGAGCTGCACATCCCCAGGGATGCTCTCTCCTTCCTTGGCTGCTTGGAAAGTGGAGCAGCTCAAGGGATAAAATATTCCAGCAATTATGGGATCTCCTGGATCTCGCCACCGCCTGCTTGCAAACTCTCCTGTGGAATTCGGGCAGGAGCTTTTTGGGGCACCAAATCCATGCCCTGGATCCCGTTGCTCCATGCTCCTGCTGGAATTCTGCCTTCCCTCAGGAAAACTCCACTTGGAGCAACACAAACTCTGTTTTCCCACCCAGGCTGTGCAAAAAGCAAATTTATTCCGTGCCTCACGAAAGAAAAAACCCCAAAGCTGAGCTGTGGGATTGGGGTTTTTTTCCTGGAAAGGGCAATCCCAAGAAGTTGGAGCTGGGAAAAACCAACCCCCAAGAATAGATTGTGGAGCTGGGATTGAAGAGAAGGTTTCTCTTGGGCTAATAATGATGGGATTTTAAGGTTTTAATGGATTGAAGTGGGATGGAGCAGCTCCAAAGGGTCCATCCATGAGACGTGGAACGGCTGAGCAGAGCCCAGTCCTTTTTTTAGGACTTTTTTTAGGGACTTTTCCCACCCCTGAATGGCTCCTGGGCTGATTTCTCCCGAGGATTGTCCCACGCCACAGAAACCTGGAGGTCTTAAAGGAGGTGAGGAAAGGGAAAAAAAAGGAAAAAGGGAATAAAAACTTGCTGCAGTCAGGGAAAAATTCAATGGCTCTTTGAGGCGCGGAGCTGCTGCTGCAGGAAGCGTGAAGGGAAAATGGAGCCGGCTTTGTTCTGCCCAGACAAGGAGCAAATGCCGCGGCCCCGACAGCCGCGCTCTGTTCCCGAAAAGCATGAGGTCATCCCGAAAAGCAGGAACCGACTCTGGGATACCGATCCCGCTGCTGCTCCCCTCCCTCCCTCCCCTCCCCGTGCTGCTTTTCCTGGCTCCGCGATCGCTGAGGTGCTGCTGCCTCCTGGGAGGAGCTGCTCCATCCCTGAATCCTCAAACGCGCGGGGTTTTTGGAGAACTCTCGGGTTGCTGGAGGAGGTGGAGGTGGCTTTTTGCAGCTCCGTTTTGGGATGGGAGGTTGCTCTTGGATTAATTAATTAATTGATTCAAAGCACGATTTGGTTAAGGCAGAGATCCAGGAGTGCGTCCTCCATCCTGAACCATCCCCCAGCGCGGAGGGAATCTCAAATCCCACAGGGAGAAGGAGGATGCAGCTCTCCCAGTGCTTCCCACCGGGCACAGGCACATCCATGAGCACCGATCCCACATTTTTTCGGGGCGGGGAAGGGGAAAGGAAGGCAAAAGCGGTATAACTCGAGCAGTTCCTGAGAATTTCGGTGTTTATTCACCCTGGCGAGGAGTGGCAGCTCCCAGCTATGAGAAGAATGGGAAGAATTCCCAAACGAGCGAGGGATCAGCGCATATTTCTGCCCTGCCGTCACCTCTTCCTGCGGCGGGCAGGTGGTGGCACCCGTGGGATAAAAAGGGCGAGAGGGATTCGTGCCAGGGCTGATTCCCGGCTCGGCCGTCAGGCTGGGACAGGCCCGGCTTCCCGGCACGCCGCGGTGCCGGTTTCACCCTCGTGACCGGCATCCCGAGGCCACGTTTCGGTTGGAAAAGCCGAGGGTTAGAGGCAGGGAAAAGGTCTGGCTGATCCCGCCGGGGATCCAGCAGAGCCGGGAAGCACCGGGGATGAATAACGAAAGAAATGAATAGCGAAAGAAATGAATAACGAAATAAATGAATAAATAAATAAATGGATGAAAGGGCAGAGGCTGCTCGGAGATCCGTGATGGGAGAGGAGGAGGCGGCTCCTCCGGCACGGAGCCGCTGCTGAGTCACGGCTCGGCAGAGCCAGCGCTGCTGTCACCGCTCTGTCACCGCTCTGTCACCGCCGCTGCGCGCGGCTGACTCAGGAGCTGCGCGGGTTTGCGCTGCTTTTTTCCCCCAAGAAAACAGCCCAAATCGGGACTTTCGCAGGCTGCCGGGTACACAAAGAGCTCGCTCGGGAACAAAGCGGCTCCCGTGGGGACGCGGAGGGGCCGCTCCGGCCGTCACTCGGTGCTGCCGTGACGTCGGGGCTGGTGCAGGACACCCGGGAGGGTGGCACAGCCGCGGCTCTCCGCGGTCCCACCTGCTGGGAAACGCCGAGCGGCATTTTTGGGAATGGGCGTGAAGGATGCGAAGCATGAGACATCGGCTTTTGTGACAGTGGAAGCCTGGAAATGTAGGGGTGGAACCCAGGAGGGGAGATTTGGGGCCGTTCCTGAGTCAGACAGAGCTGGTGCAGGACGGGGGTCTGAGCATCCTAAAAGTCCAGAATCCCCAAACCGGTTTAAAACAGCAAATCCTGATCATCCCAGGCTTTATCCTGGCTTAACTGCTTTCCCTAAAGCAGGCAGGAGTGCTCCCGGGGGGGTTGTGCCGCAGCCAGACCTTCCCTGGGATGTGTTTGCGTCATTCCCAAACCCCTCACCTGCACTCCGGATTTCACAACCTCCCTCCCAGCTCTTTGTGCCGGCCTTGACCTCGGGACACCCCTGGATGATCCCTCCCTGCCCGTGCTCTTGCGTTCCCCGTATTTTTATCGATTTCCCATGTTTTTTAGCGCTGCTGGGAAATCTTTCTCCAACCCCAAGCACCGTAAATGTTCCCTGGCCTGGGATGTGCCGGATCACGGTGCTGCTGGAGGGAGAACAGCCCGGAGAGCTGCAAGGCCGGGTGACTTCATCCCTGCTGGAATCGCTCCCTGACACAGCGTGAGCAGCGACGCCACCAGAGCCATTCCCGAAAATCTCGCTGTCCCTTAGGGCAGCCCGGGAATGCTGCTGCTGGCTGCCGGGATCGGCGGCTCAGCCGGGAAGGCAGGAGGTGCTGCGGCAGAAATCGGGGAAGGTTTCTTTCTGCTGAGCGAGGGCCGGGGGTGGCTCAGCCTCGTGCTGAGTCACGGAGCAGATCCCGGGAAGGGAGAAGTCAGCGCTGGCCCGGCTCCAGCAGCAGCGGGAGGTGGCTCCAGGCCAAACCCCGGAGCTTTGCCCCCCTGGCAGGAAGGAGTTCTGGCTCTGTGGTGGGGGTCAGAGGATGTGCAGGAGACCTGGGTGTCCCCACTGCCCTGCTGCAGACATCACATCCCAGTCCTTTCCCAAACAAGTGTTTTCCTTAAAAAAATGGGCAAAGGGACGATGGAGCTGAATCCAAAACCAGGGCAGTGCTGGTGGCACCCGATCTGCATCACACACACCTCGCTCCTCTCCTGTGGCTCTTTCCCAAATCCCGTTACCTCACGGGCTCTTTCCACACCCTCCGAGTGCCGAGGGACATCTCCAGAGTTTGTTTTGGCTTTTCCAGCTCCCGAGGACGGAGCCATGTGCCGGGATGGCTCCGGGGATCGATGGCCGCGGATGTTAATTGGTCACCCAGGGGTGGGAGCAGCCCCGGAGCGTGGCCGGGGAACCTGACCCAGTGCAGGGCCTGCTGTGGAACCAGTGGGAACTGGGAGTGGGAGGGATTCAGGTCCTGCTGCAGGATCTGGGACTGGGAGAGATGCAGGCCCCGATGTGGAACCAGTGGGAACTGGGATTGGGAGGGATTCAGATCCCACTGTGGGACCAGTGGAATTTGGGACTGGGAGCAACGCAGATCCCACTGCAGAACCAGTGGAATTTGGGATTGGGAGCGATGCAGGTCCCACTGCAGGACCTGGGATTGGGAGGGATTCAGATCCCGCTGTGGAATCTGGGACTGGGAGTGGTGCAGGTCCTGCTGTGGAATTTGGGATTGGGAGCGTTGCAGATCCCACTATGGGACTCAGCATCAACTGCTGCTTCTCTTTTACTCCTGGGAGAGGGAAAAGGCACCGCTGGGAAAAGGGAAACAGGGATTCACTGGGGAGCTGCAGAGCAGCTGAAACTCCATGAAACCAGAAACCCGGGAGTAAAACTTCTCCCCCTTGCCGAAGATTTTTAGGATGCTCATTTAACAATTCCTGCCGTGCCCTCTCCACACCGTCCTTCCTCCAGCCAGGCTGGGCTTCCCAGGATGCTGCAGGGACAGGGATGGGGGTGGGAACGACTCCCAGAAGTTCTCTGATTCATCAGCCTGGCTCCATAAACAGGAAGCTGGGAAAGTGCAGGCAGGTGATCCTGTGCTGCTGCAAACTGCTTGGAAACACAAATTCCTTGGATTTTTTCAGCCCAGCTGGATAACTCCTTATCCAGGTGAACACCGTTTGGCAGTGTCTGGGGCAGGAAGGGCTCTGGAGTTCATGGCACGGATTCAGAAGGAGATGGACTTTAACACGGAGCTTTTCCCTGCTCCTAATCCCACCCACACTGCCTCAAACCGGAGCAGGAGGCTCTTCCCACCGGGAACAGCCACCTTCCTCCTCCCATTTGCCACAGAACCAGACCTGATTTCACCCTGGCAGCTTCCCGTGTTGGCCTGACTTAACTTCCAGGACGGGAGAGGCGGAGATGTCCAAACAACCCGGCTGATTCAGGGAATCATCCCGCACCGGAGCCGGGAACGCCGGCGCTGAAGCGCCGCTTGTTTTCCCCCGCAGCATTCCCTGCTCCGAACTCAGCCGAGTGCTGCTCAGGGATTGAGGAGCTGAGAGCACGCTGGATGTGGCTGCCAAGCAAAATAATCCCTGAGAGTGCCGTCGTGGTCTGGAATAAACTCCCTAAGTGTCTAAACATAGGCGAGACGGCGAGGATTTGGGATGGGACAGGCGTTCCCGCTGGGAATGCTCGGCTTTGAAGCTGCCAGGCCTGGGGAGAAGGTTGGAGGAGCCTCTAATTAAGGCATGGAAGGGCTGCAGTGGGCGGCTGGCGGGGCTGGGAGCGCCGGCGGGATCCGACTCCGTGTTTGCTTTGGCTCCTTCTCCCCCTGGAATCATCTCCAGGTCTGGTGGGGGGGTGGGAGCTGCCCCCTGCACCCCTGGGAATGAGTCACGGGCAGGAGGTGACAGCCGTGACACCTCCACGGGGGTGGCACAAAGGGAACGGCCCGGCAACGGCGTCTGGCCAAGGGATTTGGCGCGGCCGGAGCTGCCCCCGGAGCGCCCGGCCCCGGGACAGGGGGGATTATTTTGGTCTCGTGGACAAAATCCTTCAGTTCCTGCTGTGAAACTCTGAGGAAGGAGGTTCAAGCCCTGTCGGGGCTTTGGGGGGGTGCAGGGACATGGCCCCATGGAGAGGTTGGACATGATCCCATGGGCTGGATGGACATGATCCCATGGGAAGGTTGGACATGACCCCATGGGGAGTTTGGACATGGCCCCATGGAGAGGTTGGACATGGCCCCATGGGCAGGATGGACATGACCCCGTGGGAAGGTTGGACATGGTCCCATGGGGAGTTTGGACATGGCCCCATGGAGAGGTTGGACAGGATCCCATGGGCAGGATGGACATGATCCCATGGGAAGGTTGGACATGACCCCACAGAGACAGGACCCCATGGGCAGGTTGGACACGGCCCCATGGGAAAGTTGGATGTGATCCCATGGGAAGGATGGACACGGCCCCATGGGAAGGTTGGGCATGATCCCATGGGCAGGTTGGACAGGATCCCATGAAGAGGTTGGACATGGTCCCATGGAGAGGTTGGACATGATCCCATGGGAAGGTTGGACATGGTCCCATGGGGAGTTTGGACATGGCCCCATGGGAAGGTTGGACATGATCCCATGGAGAGGTTGGACAGGATCCCATGGGCAGGATGGACATGACCCCATGGGCAGGATGGACATGACCCCATGGGCAGGTTGGACACAGTCCCATGGGAAGGTCCGACCCAAATCCCATGGGCACATGGACATGACCCACCTGGAGGTGTCACCTGCCGAGGTGCCAGGGACACCAAAGCCACCAGGGATGGGTCCAGGAGCCCCTCAGAGCCCCCCTCGGTGCCCAGCCCGGGGTGGTGCTCGGGCAGAACTTCCCTTCCCCACAGCCAGGCTCCTTTTTCCGCTCTCCTCAGCAGAGTTTTTACCGGAACTCCCGGAACAGGGATCCCGAGCGCTCCTTCGGGGAAAGGGGAACTCGAAACCACCTCAGGAAGCGCCAGTGGGGCCAGCAGAGCTCCTCCTCTGCACGTGGCCGTGGGGACACCTTCCCGAGGTGGAACAGGACGAGCTTTAGGGTCCCTTCCGACCCATTCCGTGATCCCACCTGGAGCACGCGGCCGGAGCAGCTTCACACACAACACCAACCCCGATTTTTCCATGGTTTTTCTGCAGGATTCTCCTGTGCTGGGGCCTGGAGCCGATGGCAGAGAATGTCCACGACTAACAACATAGCACAGGCCCGGAAGCTCGTGGAGCAGCTCCGCATCGAGGCCGGGATCGAGAGGATCAAGGTGAGCATTGGAGCGGGAAAAGATCCCGGGTTTTCCCCCAGTGGGATGTTCCCAGCTCGGAATGGCAGCATTCCAGCGTTCCCTCCAGGATCTGGAGCAGCCTCCAAGGATCCCTCTGGATTCGGAGCCTCCTCGGATCCCTCCAGGTTTGCCCTTCCCAAAAAAAACAGCTTTGGGATAAACCAAGCAGAGCCTTAAATCGTGGATCCTAAAGGTTTCCAAACCTGAACACGAGGCTGCACTCGGGGAAGCTTTTCCATCCCAAATCCCTGAAAAACATGGATAGAACAATGTTCCTTTCAAATCTCCCTGCTGGATTATTTCCCCACACTCCTCGCTATCTATTCCCATAAAAACTCAGATTTTCCACATCCAATCAGGAAAAAAAGGGTTTTTCCCTCCTCCACAAAATTCCTGTTGGGAAAAGCTGGATGTGAATCCCCACAGATCCTGGAAGCTCTGAGCTGGGAATATCCCCCAAATCCCTGCTTTTTTTCCCCCACTATCCAGGTCTCAAAGGCATCCTCGGAGCTGATGAATTACTGTGAGCAGCATGCCCGGAATGATCCGCTCCTGGTGGGAGTTCCCGCTTCCGAGAATCCCTTTAAGGACAAAAAGCCCTGTATCATCCTATAGCTCCGGATCCCTCTGGAAGGGAATCCTCCTCCAGCCTCTGGATCCAGGCTCCTCCACAGCTCCACCTGCACCCAGAGGGTAAAAAACTCAACGCTGGCTTCAAAAGGAACTTCCAAAAAAATTCCCGAGAAAAACAAACAAACAAACAAACAAACAAAAAACCCCAAAAAACCAACCCCAAAAACAATCCAGAGGGGGGGAAAAAATTAAATAAATAAAAAATTGGGGAGCGGGGGTTCTAGGGAAGGGGCGGCTGCTTTGCTGGGAAGGAAGGTGGGAGAGGGGTTAAAAACTGGGATCAGGATTTTTAGGAGTTATTTAGGGAGGAAAAGGGGGGTGGGGAGGAGGGGGGGATTTTTCACCGGGATATTTGGATTTGGAAAAGGGGTGGAGGTGGGGGAGGGGGTCATTCCCAGTGGGATGTGAGAGCTGGACCCAGCTCCAAATGCTCTGATCCACTCAATCTCCGACCAGCAGGAATTTCCTCTGGAGAAGGAACGAGATGGGAGCGATTTTGTAGAAAATCAGCATCAACCCCCCCCCCCCCCCAAAAAAATCAAAAACCCAACAAAAAATCCCCCAAAAAAATCCCTGTTGGGAATGGGCAAAGGGAGGCTGGGGGGGGCTTTTCCCTGAATCCCACGGCTCTGCTGGGATCAGGGGATGGCCCTGTGGGGGAACTCTCAGCCAGGAGAGATCCCAGGAGGAATTTTAGGGAGCTCCAGGGATGGGGGAGGCCGGGATCCATCCCCCCCCCTCCCCCGGGGTGGGGTCTCTGTGCTGTCCCCAAATTTGGGGAGGGAAGGGGCTTCCAGGTGCATCCAAAATCTTGGGAAAATGGGAACTTCAGCCCAAATCGGCAAATTCCCGGCGTTTCCCAGCTCGGTTTTCCACACTGGGAGCAGCGGGTGGAATTCTTCCCGCTAAACCCAGGGCCTGGGAGATGTCCAGGGAAATTTAGGGCAGGTGGGGAGGGGAAGGACCAGCTCTGTTCCCATCCCTTGGGAATCCGGGACTGGGATTTACCCGGGAGCACTTGGGGATAACCCGGCACGGAGGGAGGAACCTGGGGGAGCAGGAAAAGGGGGATCCAGGGAAAAGGGGGGAGCAGAAGACACTTCCATGGAGCCCTTGGAATGTGCTGGGGGTGGTTGGATGCTTGGGAGAGCTCCGGGAATTCCCACGGGCACCTTTTGGCCACCGGATCTGTCAGGAAGGGGACAGATCCCGGGATTTGGGTGCAGTGTCCAAACCCAATCCATGTCCCCAGGGCCCATCCCGGGGCTCAGCAGCCTCCTGGGTGACATTCCCAGAATCCACGAGGTTGGAAAAGCCTTCCCGAGCTCGCCGTAAGGAGAGGCCTTCCCGGTTATCCTGAGCTCAGGTTTTTTGGGAAGAGAAGGGATAAAAACAATCCGGCCACACCTGAAGTGAAATCCTGGGATTCCCCCTATTCCCCAGAAAATCACGTTGGAATGCCAGGGGTCCTGTCACGAGACCGGGAGCGATTCCCATGGGAAAGGATTCGCAATTCCCTGGATTCGCCTGATCCCGCCCTGCCCGTCCCGCTCCAGCGGGAGGGAGAATCCCTGCGGCCCAAACTGGTGCTGCTGGTCGGGGTCACTGGTGCGGGCTGGACACTGGGAGCTGCTCCGGCCGCTTTCCAGAGGCCGATGGAATTCCCAGGGGGGCCGGGATGGGCAGAGCCGCTCCATGTCCCCTCCTCGGCTGCAGGAATGTCGCTATTCCTTGTTTTCAGTCCGCCGTCATTTGCCTTTTCAACAAAATCGGGGGAAATCCCACGTTTTTAACACTAAAAAACCCGTGCGGCTTTCCCTGGGAAAGCTCCCCCGCTGTGTCCCGGAATTCCAAGGCTCGGGAATGTCAGAGCAGGGAAAACGGGATCATTCCCCTCGCTGTCCCCCCCAGCCCCGGCCCAGCAAAGCCTTTTCTGGAGAGTTTCATCCCAAATCCTTCATCCCAGCCCGCTCCAAGCTCCCGCCCGCCGGGAATGGCGTGGACACTCCCGAGTCCAGCCTGGGATTCCTTCTCCAGGAGGGAATTCCCTCCGTCCTTAATCTCTCGTCCAGTTCCAGCCTTATTTTTCTACTCCAGATCTGATTCTTCCTCTGTGTTCGAGACCAGAGCTTGGTGCTATCCCGGAGCGGGGGCTGGAGCCGGGAATTCTTCCTCTTCCTTCCTCCTCCTCCTCCTCCTCAGGGGCTCCAAATCCCCATCCCGGGCAGGGATCCCGCCCTTTCCAGCCCCGCTCGGTGGGAGAATCCCGTGGGATGTGAATCCCAAGGGATGCTCGGCCGGCGAATCCGCTCAGACGATTTTGGGGTGCAGCGTTTTGGGGTCGCTCTGCCTCCCCCATCCTCGTCCTTCTGCCCTGAGCCGGGAGAAAAGGGGCTGGGAGAAGGGAAAAGGGGTTGGGAAAAGGGGCGAGGAGCTGGGGAAAAACGGGCAAGGAGAAGGGAAAAGGAGCCAGGAAAAGGGGTTAAAAAAAGGGGGAAAGAGCCAGGAAAAGGGGTTGGGAAAAGGGAAAAAGAGCCGGGGAAAGGAGCCAGGAAAAGGGGGTAAAAAAAGGGAAAAAGAGCCGGGAAAAGGGGTTGGGAAAAGAGAAAAAGAGCCGGGAAAAGGAGCCAGGAAAAGAGGTTGAAAAAACGGGAAAAGAGCTGGGAAAAGGGGTTGGGAAAAGAGAAAAAGAGCCGGGAAAAGGAGCCAGGAAAAGGGGTTAAAAAAAGGGAAAAAGAGCCGGGAAAAGGGGTTGGGAAAAGAGAAAAAGAGCCGGGAAAAAGAGCCGGGAAAAGGGGTTGGGAAAAGGGGAAAAGGAGCCAGGAAAAGGGGCAGGGAGAAGGGAAAAAGAGCTGGGAAAAGGGGTTGGGAGGAGGGAAAAGGAGCCGGGAAAAGGGGCAGGAAGCCGGGAGAAAGGCCATGGAGCATCTCCCAGGGATCCCGGAATGCCGGCGGCCGAGGGTCCCGCCGGGAGCGGGGGGTGGGAGCTGCTGGCAGGTGCTGGTGTCTCCATGGGTGACTCGTTTTTGGTGGGGGGAAAAAAAAATCCTTAATTTTGATTTTCTTTTTTTTTTCTTTTTTTTTCCTTTTGTTTTTTTTTTCTTTTTTTGTTTTTTTTTTTCCCCTCGGAATTTTTTCCTCGTCCGAGTAAAATCCGTGCTCATCCCGTAGGTGTTTTTGTATGGCAGAAATAGAAGTGCAGATTCCCAGTAGTTGCTTGTACTTTGTTTAGTGCATTTGCCAAATAAATTTATTTAAAAAAAAAATTTAAAAAAAAAAACACACAAAAAAAAAGGGAAAAAGGAGGGAAAAAAATCCACTAAAAAAAAAGGGAAAAAGGAGGAAAAAAATCCACCAAAAAAAGGGAAAAATGAGGAAAAAATTAAAAAAAAAAAAAGGAAAAATCCACAAAAAAAAAAAAAAAAAAAAAAAAAAGACTTTTCAGGACTTTTTTAAGTGCTGGAAGGGGGAGCGGGAGGAGCCGGAGCCCAGCTCCACAAAAGCCCTTTTTTTTTGGGAATAACCACATGCCCAGATCTGTCCGGCTTTTCTTTCTGGCGTGTGGTGAAGCCAGTGCCAAAAATAGAAAACTGGGAAAGAAAAGGGACAGGGAAAAACATCGCTCCCATTCCAGTTTTCCTCCCTTTGCCTCGCCCTCCCCTCCCTGTCCCGGGGGACGGAGCCGGGAGCTGCCCGGACACCCCGGAGCCTCTGGATCCTCCCAAATCCCTCTTTATTCCCCCCCCCCCGCCTTCCCAAAGTACTTAAAAATCCAATTTATTTAACGAAATCCCAAGAATTCATTTACTCCGAGCCCACGTGGGATCCTCGGCGCTCCTCGTTTCCTTCTTCTCTCTGGTCTAACATTCAAATCCTCATTAATTAGGATGATTCTTATTTGCCAAACTCTGAGCTCGTTGCCGAACGCCAATCCAGGTTTTTCCGGACTGTCCTTAGGAAGTGGTCGGTGTCTGTGCCGTAGGCTCCTCATCCGTCTGCAATTCCCGAATTCCCGGTTTTTTGGTTCGGTTCGGTTTTTTCCTTTCTCGTGTGCCATAGCCCCGATCCCTCCTCGCACCGTGTTGAATATTTCGTGGAATTGTTGTTCCCAAGTGAATGGATAACACAATAAAAAGGCTCACTTTGCATTTTGCCAAGATTCCCTCGCCTGCCTCTCCTCCTCTCAGGGGATCGGGAATTCCGGATCCTCCGGGATCCCTCTGGGATTGAGGATTCTCTGGGATCGCGGCCCCTCAAGGAAACCCCTTGGGAATCCCCCGTCCCCTTTCTCCCACCCTTTGGAGCTGCTCCCCATCCCCTCTGGAGCTCCCCTCCCCATCCCTGGATGATCCAGTGGGATCGGGAATGCCCATTCCTTATGTGGATCCTTCAGGGATCCCAGTCCCTCCGAAATACCCTTATCCCACCCTTGGGAATTCTCCCGCTCTCCGGGATCACCTTCTGCCACCCTTGGGAGCCGCTCTGACCCCCCTGGATCTCCCCTCCCCATCCCTGGATGCTCGGATGGGATCAGGAATGCCGATCCCCAGGAATTGCAGCCCCTCAGGGATCTCCCATCCCTGGATGATCCAGTGGGATCGGGAATGCCGATCCCCAGGAATTGCAGCCCCTCAAGGATCACAGACCCTCAGAAATCCCCTTATCCCACTCTTGGGAATCCTGTCAATCTCAGGGATCCTCTTTTCCCACTCCATCCCTGGTGGCTGCTCCACCGGATCCCTCGGGAATCTCCTTTTCCCGGGAATCATCGGAGCCCTCCCATCCCACGGGGCTGCGGGAAAACGAAACCCAGCGCTGCGTCCTTCCCTTTTCGGAGAAAAGGGATCCCGGGCCGCCCCAGCTTCCCGGCAGCTCCGGAGCCGCTTTCCCGGAAAGGCCGCGGGGATCCACGCCGGAATCCTGCAGGAGTCCGGCAGGAACGCGCTGCTCCCGCTGGAGCCGGGAATTGTTGGGATTTTTTCAGTGTCGGCCCCAAAACGCCGCTGGGAAGGGCGGGATGGGCACAGGGACAGGGGGACAAACAATGGGGCGGCAGCAGGTCCCCGGCACAGGATCCCAAACCTGCCCCGAATTCCCTTAAAAACTCCGCGGCACCGGGAGCGGCTCCTCTCCCTGGAATTCGCTTCCGAGCAGCCGGAGGTGGCAGCGGGTGGCGGTGCCAGCGCCAAGCGACACCGGCCGGGTGGCACCGGGCTGGGAGCGCCTAAAAATAACCCTCCCTCCTCCGCCGGGCTATTTTTAGCCTGCCTGCCGCTCTAATTAACTCCCCGCCGCCCTAATTAACTCCTTGCCCCTCGGAACCGCGGGCACCGGCGCTGCCGGGATGGCACCGGCCGGCCCTGCCACGGCCGCGGGTCCCCCCCGGTGCCGCCGGGGCGGCGACAGCAGCGGAGTCACCGCCGCACCCCCGCCCCGTTCCCGGGGACCCCCCCTGACCGCGGGGATTCCGCGTCCCTCCGTGGAGCCTCCCACGATGTCCCCCCGCGGGTGACACGGGGACACCCGTGACGCAATGGAGCCGCCACCGTGACATCACGGAGGGACTTCCTGCTCCGGCCGTCACCGGCGGGGGCGGCGAGCGGCTCCGTGCCTCAGTTTCCCCCAATTTCCAGAGCTGGGCGATGTCGGGATGGGCCGAGCCGCCGGGGAGGGGGGTGGGGGGGGGGGGGAAGGGGCGGGCGGTGCCCCCCCGGTTTTTGTCGCCGGTGTCGCTGCCAGGGTGGAGACGGAGCGCGGGGCCGGGGCCAGGAGCCGCCGGAGCCACCGGAGCCACCCAGGCCAGACTCATAAATCAGCGGGAGCCGGCCCTGCCCTGTCTGGCTGCAGCCGCCCCACAGCCAGGAAGGGGCTCGGGGCCGCCCCCCCCGAACCGAACCGGCCCCGTTTTCACCGCCCCGGGGACACGGCGGGTGCGGGGTCACCCCCGCGGGCCCGCTCGGGGTGGCGGCTGCAGCCCCCGTGTCACCGCCAGCCCCGAAACCCCTCCCCCCCTGCGCGGCGGCTTTGGGGGGGTGCCCAACACCCACCCTGCCCCCCCCCCAGGGCTGGCTGCGACCTCCTAATTATTGATTAATTTCCTAATTATCCTTCCGTGTTTTGTTCTACCCCGGTGTTGATGCGGGGGGGGGGCACGGTGGTGTTGGGGGGGGGGGGGGGTCTCCCCACGACCCCCATTCCCAGCCCTGGGATTCCTTTTCCCGGCGCTGGGAGGGTGCTGGGTGGGGTGGTGGAGGGGGTGGGGGTGAATCAGGGACCCCTCCCCAAACCCCCAAACCTCGCAGCCGCCCCTCCCCCCCCGCGGCGTCTGGGCGGCTCTGGAGGGGTGGAAAGTGTGGGTCACTGTGGGTCACTGTGGGTCACTGTGGGTCACTGTGGGTCACTGTCCGGCCGGGGTCCCACCACCCCCACACCCGGCTGGGGCCGGGAGGGGGCAAAGGAAACCCTGTCTGGGTGTTGGGAGGGGCGAGAGGTGGCTCCGGGGGGGGGGCCCATTGTCCCCCCTCTTGCTGGGGGGTCTTCGGGGGTTCCTGGACCCCTGGGGTGCCCCAGCTGCTGTTTGGGGGGTCCCCTGGGGGGGACACGGGGACACCGGGGCTGGGTGGGATGTGCGTGACCCGGTCCCGGGGGGGCGGCTCCCCTCGAGCTCCGGGGTGGGCGGCGCTCGGGGCTGCTCCGTGGGTGCCCTGCGGGTGGGAGGGGGCGGTGTTGGGGGGTCTGGGGGGGCTGTCACCCCTCCCGCCCCCGTGACAGAGCCGCGGCCTGACACACCGGTCACACGAGCGGCCGCCGCGGTGACAGCGGCGACAGGAATGGCCTCGTGACCCCGCTGCCTCATCAGTGAAACGAGTTTCGGCAGCCTCAGCCGCCCTCGGGCCCTTTCCCTTGGGATTTTCCCAGGGGGATCGCAGGGAGCAGCGAGGCCCCATCGCCCCCCACCCCGAGCTGAGACCCCACAGCTCATGTCAGGTGTGGCCGGGCAGAGCCGGGGGGGGACCAGGCCGGGGGTCCTTTGCAGGGCGGGGGTCGCAGTTGGGCCACCCAGAGGGGGCTGCCACCCCTTTGTCCCCAGGACACGGCGGGGGGGCTGCGGTGGCCTCCGCCGGGGCTGTCACACGCCGCGGTCCCTCCGTGCCTCAGTTTCCCCCCCCCCCCCCGCAATCAAAACCCCAAGGGAGGGCCCAGGGCACGTCCCCAAAGCCACGGGACCCTCTGGGATGGCCACCGCGTCCCCAGCCGGGGCTGGACGGTCGCTGTGTCCCTGCCCAGGCGGACGCCGTGTCCCAGGCGGGCAGCAGCGTCCTGGCTCCGTGCCGGGGCTGGCAGCGCTCCCGGGGCCACCCCGGGGTGACACCGCACGTGTGGAGGGGGACAGGGCTGAGCTCACGGGATGCACCGGACACGCTCCCCCGAGCCCACCCCACCTCCAGGACAGGTCCTGGGGAACCCCCGGGGGTCCCCGTTGCCCACAGAGGGGGGACCCCACCCGCAAGCCCCGCCTCACTTTCCCCGGAGCCCTGGGGCTTCCCTCTCTCCTTGTCCCCAACTCCGGGGGACGCTGAGGGGGTGCCCCAGGTGCCCTGCGGAGGAGGGAGGGAATTCCCAGCCCGCGGCCGGGGGAGGGGATGGGGGCGTGGGGACTGCCCGGGCTCCCCCCACCCACGGGCAGCCCCGGGCCCGGTTCCTACGGCCGCGGAAGCCGCGGGGTCTGTGGGGGTGGGGGAAGCTCCATCCCATAACCCGGGTCAGCCCCCACCCCTCCGAGGGGGCCCTGCCTCAGTTTCCCACGGAGCTCAGGGCACCTCGTGGGTGTTTTTCTTGGAAAGAGCCTTTTTTCAGAGAAGGGTGCGGTGGGAATTTCTCCTCCTCCTCCAGCAGCAGCGGGGCCACACGCGGCTGGGAACCCCCGGCCCTACAAAAACCCCCCCACAGCGTGCAGAGCCCCCAGGGGAGGTGGAGCCCACCCCAAAACCCACCCAGGAGGAGGCGATCCCTCTCCCTTGGGAACGGCTCCAGCAAGGGAGGGAAGAGCAAACACGAGTCACGTCAGACATTTTATTGCAAATAAATTTAGCTCCTCGCTCGGTATAAGAATAAACTCTGGAAAAGGTTCAGCTCAGGGTCTCCAAGTGCAAAAGCAGCACCCGGGGGGCGCAGGTCCATCCGTGCAGACGTCGATAATTCCTTGGAAAAAGCAGCTTTTGCAACGAAAAAAGAAAAAAAAAATCAATCCAGCCCTCTGCAGTCCTCGCCTCCATCGGGTCCCAGCTGCCAAAAATCGCGACAGTGTCCAGCTCCGGGGTCACCCCCCCGCGCTCCGCAGCGCCCGCCCGGGGCTCCCCAGCTCCGGCCCACGGTCCAGCACGACTCCTCGGCCGGCAGCTCCGGCCAGTGTCCATCCGGGCTCCGGCCAGCGTCCCTCCGGGCTTGGCACGGCTCCCTCCATTCCCACCGCAGCGGCCGCGCTCCCCCTTCCTCCTCTCCGGTTAAAAAGAAAAATAAAATCGGTGGGTTTTGGGGATTGTGGGTTGGAACTGGCTGTTTCTCCTTCTTTTTTTTTCCTGCTGTTTTACGTTGGTGATTTTTTTTTTTTTAGGTTTTTAATCCTTCAAGTCCAGGCCGGGAAGGGGCCAGGAAGGGCTCAGCGCTCCTGCAGACACACGTAAGGCACCCACTGGTTCCTGTCGCGACTCTCGGCGCAGTAACTCGCCACCTCCGCCAGCCCTTGGCTCTTCCAGGCGTCCGTGTGCGGGTTCTGGAGGAGCAAGAGCACGAGGTCAGTGCCACCAGCGCCCCGACACGTGTCCCCGAGCCACGCCGTCACCCTCCCCGACCCCTGGCGCGGCGCCCGGCGGAATCACGGGGCCACCAGCGCGTCACCGCCCCGCTCACCGTGACCAGGAGACAGTGCAGGTCGCGGGGCTCGGAGCCCGGCTCGGGCTCGCCCAGGATGGCAGCGAGGCGCTGCATCCCCGACACGCGCAGGATGTGGATGTCGTTGTCGCAGCAGAACGCCTGGATGAGGGTGAAGTGGATCTGCAGGGCGATGTCACCTTCGTCCTCCTCGTCGGTGGCCAGCACGCACAGCACCACGCTGTCGGGGTCCCTGCGGGGGCACGGCGCGTTAGGGGCGGCTGGGACAGCTCTGGATGGTGGAACCCCCTCCCGCGGAGCTGCCACCCCCCCGTGTCACCCCCCTGTCGCACTCGGAGTGGGGGACAGACCCCCCCCAAATGCTGCCTGGTCACCCCCCCCCCCCCCCCCCCCCGTAAAACGCTCCTGCCAAGAGCCAGCTCTGCGCTAACGGCTCCGAGATAGACCCCGGCCAAGCGAGCCGCGCTGGTGCTGCCCGGACCCCCCCTCCCCGACAGACCCCGCGACAGAGCCCTATCGCGATACTCACACATTCATGAGCTTGGCCGACTCGTAGACCCCCACCGTGAGCCGATCCTGCCGCTGCGCCGCCACCAGCACCCGCTCCACCGCCTCGCTCACCGCCTGCATCCTGTCACGGAGGAACGACAGCGCCGGTGAGCAGCGACGGCGACAACCACGGACATCCCCCCCCGCCGCAACGCGCCGAGCTGCCCGCGACTTACTTGCTGCTATCGCAAGGCACCAGCTCCTCCAGGGTCATGGTGCAATTGTAATCCCAAAGAAAAGAAGGCAAATTCCAAGAGCAATAATCCTGACAGCGGCTATCGCGCAGATATCGCGGCGCTATCGCGATCACCGCTCCCGCTCCGCTCCTACCGCAGCTCCAGCGCGATCGCTCTGAGGCTCCGCCGGGCGCTGCGCTGCCTTTTATAGGCTCCCGCCGGGGGGCGGGGCCTCGCTCCGCGCCTCCGCCCCGTCCATTGGCTGCCGCCGCGCGGAGCCGCCCGCGAACGCGGCGCTGATTGGGCGCCGCCGGCGGGGCCCACGTGGGGGTGAAACGCGGGGGGGAGCGCGGGGGAAACCCCCGCCCTGAAACTGCGCCCCCCCCGCGCCGGGACTTGAGCGGGACCGGGGGGGGGGCGGCGGCACCGGGGGCGGGCCGGGGGCCGGGGTCGGTCTGTGGGGCCGGGGTCTGCACGGGGGGGTCGGTCTGTGGGGCCGGGGTCTGCACGGGGGGTCGGTCTGTGGGGCCGGGGTCGGTCTGCGGGACCGGGGTCTGCACGGGGGGGTCGGTCTGGGGGACCGGGGTCTGCACGGGGGGGGCGGGCCGGGGGTCGGGGTCTGCACGGGGGGTCGGTCCGTGGGTCGGGGTCGGTCTGTGGGGCCGGGGTCGGTCTGTGGGGCCGGGGTCTGCACGGGGGGTCGGTCTGTGGGGCCGGGGTCGGTCTGCGGGACCGGGGTCTGCACGGGGGGGTCGGTCTGTGGGGCCGGGGTCTGCACGGGGGGTCGGTCTGTGGGGCCGGGGTCGGTCTGCGGGACCGGGGTCTGCACGGGGGGGTCGGTCTGGGGGACCGGGGTCTGCACGGGGGGGGCGGGCCGGGGGTCGGGGTCTGCACGGGGGGTCGGTCCGTGGGTCGGGGTCTGTCTGTGGGACCGGGGTCTGCACGGGGGGTCGGTCCGTGGGTCGGGGTCGGTCTGTGGGACCGGGGTCTGCACGGGGGGGTCGGTCCGTGGGTCGGGGTCGGTCTGTGGGACCGGGGTCTGCACGGGGGGGTCGGTCCGTGGGTCGGGGTCGGTCTGTGGGACCGGCGTCTGCACGGGGGGGATGGCTCCGTGCACCGGGGGGTCGGGGTCCGCTCCGGGGGTCGCACCGGGGGTCGGTCGGTGAACCTGGGGGTCGGTGCGTGGGGCAGGGGTCTGCACCAGAGGTCGGTCTGTGCACCGGGGGTCGCACCGGGGGTCGGTCCGTGCACCGGGGGCTGCACAGGGGGGTCGGTCCCTGGCACCGGAGCTGCACCGGGGGTCGCGGGCTGCAGCGGGGGTTTTGTGCGTGGGGTGGGGGCTGTACCGAGGGTCGGCCCGGGCACCGGGGTCTGCACAGGGGGGTCGGTTCGTGCACCGGGAGCTGCTCCGGGGGGTGGGTTCGTGGGTCGGGGTCCGCCTGCGGGAGTCGGTCGGTGCACCGGGGGTCTGTCCGTGCACCGGCGGCCGCGCAGAGGGGTCGGTCCGTGGGTCGGGGGCGGCAGCGGGGGTCGGTTCGCGGACCGAGGGACGGTCCGTACACCGGGGGCTGCACCGGGGCTGTGCCGATGGAGCGGAGGCTGCACCGGGGGGCGGCAATTCACGCACCGGCAGCGGGAGGGGTCGGTGCGCTCAGGGCGGGGGGAAACGGGGACACGCGGGGCTGCGGGCGGGCGGCGGCCGCCACCTGCCGGGAACACGGCCCGGGCCCGCCGGGGACGCGCTCCCGGGGACGCGCTCCCGCCCGCCCGCCCGCGCTTGTGCCGGGGCTTTGCACACCGTGGTCGCCTCGTCTTGGCCCCCGGGTCCCGCTGCGGCGGGGCCGGACCGGTGCGTGCACCCCCGGGGCTGTGGGGTGGCGGGAGGTGCCCACGCTCTGCCTCAGTTTCCCTCGGCCGCGCCCGCCTGAGCCGTATTTCCCACGCTGCCACCTGCCCGCGGCGGTGCTGGCGCTCTGTGCGTGTCCCCGCTGTCCCCTGTCCCCTCTCGCTGTCCCCGCTGAGCTCTCCCGTGTCCCCTCGCCCCGTCTCCGAGCACCGCCGCAACTCATCACACCGATGGCCGCGCTCCCGCTCTGAGTCCTCCGGCCCAACAGGCGGCGCTGTGGCCGCCCTCTCGCTGCCCCCCGCCGCAGAGCCTTCTGGGAAGTGTAGTCTCGCCGCGTCCCGCCCTTCCAACGCCATTAAACGAGGACTACATTACCCACAAGGCTTCGCGTCCTTCGATAGGCGGAGCTTCTGTGTGTGGGCGGGGCCTCGGGACCGGGACCGGGACCGGGACCGGGACCGGGGAGCTGGGGCTGAGCTGGAATGGGGCCGGAGGCCACGGCGACCGGCTGGGACCCGACTGGGGCCGGGCTGGGGGTCACCGAACTGGGCTGGGGGCAACCGAACCGGGACCGGACCGAATGGGAACAGGATTGGAGGCCACCGGACCGGGTCTGGGAGCCACCAGACCGGGACCAGACTGGGCTGGGACCGGGCAGGAGTAGCGGGGACTGAGCTGGACCGGGTTTGGGAGCGACGGGACCGGACTGGTCTGGGGGCGACCGGACCGGGATGGGAGGTTGGGACTGGTCCGGATCGGGGAGACCGGACTCGGTGGCGGTCGGGGATCTCCACGGTTCGGTCCTGCCGGTGTCCGGCGGTGCCCCCGCCCCATCCCGCTTTCCGAGGGGGGGCTCCCGCTCCCCCTGGACCCTCCGGGCGGGGACCCCCAAACCCCCAGCGAGGAGGAGGAGGAGGAGGAGGAGGGGCAGGAGGAGGATGCTCGGCTGTGGTGCTGATGGCTGGGACAGGACGGCGGGACAGGGGGGACCCCACAGGAGTGATGAGGGACTGGGGGACCCTCTGGGCACAGAGGGGGTCGGGGGCTGCCTGTGGGGTTTGGGGAGGGTTGTGGGACATAGAGGGACCAGACCGGGATGTAACGGGACCGGAGAACCCCGCTGGGCACACTGGAGAGCCTGGCAGGGCTGTGGGACAGCAGAGCCGCAGCTCCCCCGTGTCCCCCTGTCTGTCCCTCCTGTCTGTCCCCCCGGCTGTCGCCAGCTGTGCAATAAATCCGTTCGTGAGCCCCTCGTGCCCCTCCCCGTCTGTGCCGTGTCCGGCGGGACGCGCCGGGATGAGGCTGCCGGGACGAGCCCCGTGTTTGCTCAGGGAATTGGCGGCGGCCTCCGCCCGCCTGCGGGCCGGGGGGGTCACCCCGGGGGTCCGGGGGGTCACCCTGGGGGTCCCTCCATGGCCTCGCTGCTGACGTCCATCCCGCCCGCTGGCCGGTGGCACCCGTGTCCCCAGGGATGCGTTTCCCGGGGATGTGTCCCCCCTCCAGCTCGGTGACGGTGTCGGGGTTCGGGGGGGGACACAGGCGGCCCGTCTGCGTCACCGCGTGTTTGCCCAGGCCGGGGGCGGCTCAGGGGGTATAAAGCTGAGCCTGGCACATCCCTGAGCACCCAGCGACGCAGCCGCCAACATGGAAAACGCTCGGCTCTGCCTGCTCTGCCTGGTGGGCTCCGGCTTCATCCTGCTCGGCACACCGGAGCCGGTACCGGAGCCCACCCTGAGCCCGCCCGGGCAGAGCCGGGAGGACACAGAGCTGGTAAGGGGCTGGGAGAGCGGGGAAGGGAATCCCCAGCATCCTCCGTGCGGTTTTGGGGCATTTCGGGATGTTCCTGTTGCCCCCACCCCGGTTTGGAGCCGGTTCTGGCCGTGCCGGGGGGTCCCTGGGGAATTGGGGAGGGGGAGGCCGAGACCCCTCCGCTGGTTTTGTGCTGCCGCTGTGGGGTCCTCGGGGGGCTCCTCGCAGCAGCGACAGCGGGGACATCCCGCAGCACGCGGGAATTGCTGCTTTGGGGGATTTCGGTTGGGTTTCCCTTCCCTGTTCCATCCCAGCGTGCTCTGGCTCAGCTGCAGGGAGGGTGGTGGGTACCGGAGGGGGGGATGTGAGGGTGGGATGCACCCTAAGGACAGACCCTGAGCCCCCCGATGCTGCCCCAGCCCCGATTCCGGGCCGGGATGAGCCAGACTCGGGGTGGGGATGGGAGAGGAGCTTGGAACACTCGGGGTGACACGGATCCGGAGCTCCTGGATGTCCCGGGAATTCGGGGTGTCCCGCTGCTCTCCGTGGCAGGTGGAGGTGCTCCAGGAGGTGCTGGACAAGTTGGAGACCCGGGAGCCGCCGGCGCTGGAGAAGAGGCTGAGCTGGGTGCCCTGGGTAAGGGCGGGGCCGGGGGGCGGTGGGCGCTCGCCCTGGGGGCTCAGGGGGACCCCCAAACCCCCCGTGGTGGGGGTGCAGCCCCGGTGCTGACGGTGCCGTCCCGCAGTGCGAGCCCGGGGAGCCGTGCGCGGTGCGGCGCGGGGCGCGCATCGGGAAGCTCTGCAGCTGCCGCCGCGGCACCTCCTGCAACCTCTTCATCCTCAAGTGCTCCTGAGGGACCGGGGACACCGGCGGACAACGGGGGACACCAGCTGCCACCCGCCTGCGCCCCGGGCGGGGCAGGGAGGGCGAGCCGCGGGCCCCCAGCCCCCTCCCCGCACCGGGAGGGAGGGACGCAGCACCCTCGGTGCCCTGGCCCGTGGGGCTGGCGGGGTCCAGGGGCACATTAAACCATTGGGTCCACGCCTGCCGCCTGCTTTTTTGGGGTGCCAGCACCCTCCGCCGCTGGGCAGGGTCCTGGGAGGGGGGGGGGTTTCCATTCTGTTGTGGGTCCAAGTCGGGGATCTGAGGCTGGGGCAGGGATGAGGGACAGGGAATGGGAATCTCAGCCCGCTGTGGGTCCAGCTGCGGCTGGGCTGGGATGCGGGAGAGGGGCAGCAGGAATGGGAGCGTTGCGGGACGGGCAGAGGGCTGAGTCCGGAATCCTTCCGTGGTCACGGCACCGGTGATTCCCGAGCCGCTGGAGGAGGATGGAAGGAGGATCCATCCGGAGGCAGCGGGGTGCGGAGGGCTCATACGGCCCGGCTCGGCCGCATCCCGCATCAGGAATCCCGGATCCCCATCCAGAATCCCGAATCCCCATCCCGAATCCCGGGTCCGAATCCCGAATCCCGGGTCCCCCATCCCGAATCCCGGATCCCCCATCCCGAATCCCGGATCCCCATCCCGAATCCCGGATCCCCCATCCCGAATCCCGGGTCCCCCATCACGAATCCCGGATCCCCCATCCCGAATCCCGGATCCCCATCCCGAATCCCGGGCCCCCCATTCAGAATCCCGAATCCCCATCCCGGGTCCCCCATCCCGAATCCCGGGTCCCCCATCCCGAATCCCGGATCCCCCATCCAGAATCCCGGATCCCCCATCCAGAATCCCGGATCCTCATCACGAATCCCGGATCCCCATCACGAATCCCGGGTCCCCCATCCCGGATCCCCATCCCGAATCCCGGGTCCCCCATCCCGAATCCCGGATCCCCCATCCAGAATCCCGAATCCCCATCCCGAATCCCGGGTCCCCCATCCCGAATCCCCCACCCATAGCCCCTCACCGCCCCCGCGGACCCCACCCGCGGCCCCACCCCGCGCGTTGCCCCTTTAAGAACCCTCGCTCCTCCGCTCCGCCCACCCGCTTCCCTCCGGCGCATCCCATTGGCTGGCGGTGACATCAGTGGGCGTGGCCCGCCCGGCAGTGACGCAGGGGGCGTGGCCAGCGGCGGCGGGCGGGGGGCGCCGAAGATGGCGGCGGCTCCGGTGGCTCCGGCCCCTCCGGCCGCTCCGGCCGCTCCGGCCGCGGGGCCGCGCCGCTTCTCGCTGCTCGCCATCGTGGGCGGCGGCTGCCACCGGCCCGGCCTCAGGGCCGCCGCCCTGCAGCAGCTGGAGCGAGGTGAGACCGCGTGATGCTCCGGGGGATCCTCCCGGACCCGCCCGCCCGCCTCCACCGGAGGAGCCCCCCCTGAGGATGCCCCGTTCGGCCGCGCAGCGCCGGGCTGGGATCGCCCCCATCGGGCTGCCCCTTTCTGCCCCAGCCCCCCGGGATCTGCCTCTCTCCTGCCCCTTTGGGTTCCCAGGATTTGCGCCTCGAAATTCCCAGGATTTGCCCCATTTCCTGCCTCCGCCCGCCTGGATCTGCGGCCTCTCCTGGCCCTCAACCTCTGCGTTTGCCCCTCTGAAATCCCACGATTTGCTCCTTTTTCCTGCCCCAAAATCCTCAGGGGTTTGGGTCCTCAAGCTCTGCTTCCTTCCCAGGCCCCCAGGAATTGCTCCCCCTGGATCTGCCCCGCCAGGATCTGCCCCTTTCCCTGCCCCCCTAAATCCCCAGGAGCTGCACCCCTAAATCTCCAGGATCTTCCCTCCTAAAATCCCAGGATCTTTCCCCCTAAATCCCCAGGATCTGCCCCCCCATAATCCCAGGATCTGCCCCCCTAAAATCCCCAGTATCTTTCCTCCTAAAATCCCAGGATCTTTCCTCCTAAATCCCCAGGATCTGCTCCCTTAAATCTCCCGGGTCTTTCCCCCTAAAATCCCAGGGTCTGCCCCTTTCCCTGCCCCTCAACCCCCCAGGTTCTTCCCCCCATCCCCCCCAGGTTCTGCTCCCCAATCCCAGCATCTGCCCCCCAGGATTCTCAGGATTCGTCCTCCCAGATCTCCAGGATCTGCCGCCCTAAATTCCCAGGATTTGCCCCTTTTCCTGCTGCAGACCCCCAGGATTTACCCCCCCTATTGCAGGGGCCCCCCCCCAGCCCCCACACCCCATTCCTGCCCCTCCCTGAGCCGGGACCAGATCCCAAAATCACGATGGGAGGGACATTTCCAGGCCTGACCCATTGTCCCCTCACGGCGGGACTGTCCCAAACCTCACCAAAACCACCCCAAAACGGCCCCAAACCCTTGTGCAACCCGCGGGCGGTTGCACCATCCCCCACCGATTCTCTGGCCGTTACCGGGAGCACTCAGAGCCACCCAAATTTTTTGGGAACAGGCTCCCAAAATCCCTCCTGGGAAATGCTGAAGGTGCAGCACCTGTCCCGGTGCTGACAGGTAGCCCCGGCGTGCGCCAAATCTTTTTAATTCCTTAATTACCACCTCGGAGGAGGTGCTGGCAGAGCTGTTCCGTGCCCCGAGGGCTCGGGATTTGGGATTGTTGGGATTGGCAGAGCCGGAGCTGCCCTGAGTCACGGCACGAGGAGCTCACCTGCCGGGCAGGTGTTGGCACAGGTGGGCTCGGGGATACCCCAAAAACACCTCAGGGTGGGGTTAGAGGGGGGGTGGATTTTGGGGTGGGTTTTATAGGGTCAGCCCCCACTGGCAGCGTGTGGGTTCTGGGGACGGTGCCGGTGGGTGCTGAGCCCCCTTTCCCAAATTTTTATTCCGTGTTTTTCTCCGCAGGGATCCGCTCGTGGGACATCGACCTCACCTGCTGCAACCTGGACGAGCAGCTGAAGCTCTTCGTGTCCCGGCATTCCGCCACGTTTTCCAGCATCGTGAAAGGTAAAATATGGGATAAAACAGGGAAAAAACGGGGGGAAACCTCTCCCAGAAGCTGGGAAATGGTGGGAAAGGGTGGGGGGGTTGGTGATAAGGGACTCCCCCTCCCCATTCCTGGCTTTTGTGGGAACAGGCCTGGCTTTGTGCCCACCCCCCCCCACATCCAAACCCCGTGATCCCCCCACGTGAGGAGCCGCTTCCTTCTCGCACCCCGGGGCGGGATGAGATTTTCCATGGAGGAATGGAACGGGGAAGACGGAGCTGGGGCCGCTCCGGTGCCTTTTTCCCCCACCCCTTCCCACATCCCACCCCCGCTTGTGTCTTTCCCTGCTTAGAAAGAGAAGGTGAACCCCCAAAACCCCACCCTAGGAGCACCCAGAGCGTTTAGGGGAGGTCCCCACCTGTCCCCCCTCCCCTCCTGTGGCAGGAAGGACACGGGAAATGTGTCCCTTGGCCCCCGCGGTGTCCGGCAGCCGGGACGGTGCCCGTCCCTCTTCCACCGGAAAACCGGGCAGGCCCCGGCCGTGCCACCCCCACGGGGCCAACCCCCCCCCACGGGGGAGGGTGGTGGTCACCCCGTCGGTGCCCACAGGTCAGCGGACCCTCCACCACCGCGGGGATGTGCTGGAGACCCTGGTGCTGCTCAACCCTTCCGACAAATCCCTGTGCGACGAGGTGAGCTGGGAATGCTCCCGCGGGATGAATCCCGCTGCCGTCCCCGCGTCCCCCCCGTGTGTCCTGACGTCCCCCCCCGTGTCCTGACGTCCCCACCCGTGTCCTGACGTCCCCCTCTGTCCCCAGCTGAGGAACCTGATCACGGACGTGTCGCAGCACAAGCTGCTGGTGTTCGCGGGGCCCTGCGTGGAGGACACCGGGGAGCTGATGCTGCAGACCGGCTGCTTCTCCCTGCGGGATTTCATCCAGATCTTCACGGATAAGGAGGTGCGGGAAGGAGCTGGGTAAAGGGGATGGGAGGGGGGGGTGGTTTTGGGGTGGGAGTTGCTGTGTGAGGACGGCAGCGGGAGCCTGGAGGGGTTGGTGGATCTGTGGGAATGCTGCCACGTCCTCCTCCTCCTCGTCTCAGGGGTGTCCTTGCAACGTGTGGGGAAAATCCTGGGGGTCTGCGGCTGGGAAAGGGGCGGATCCTGGGATTTAGGGGGGCAGATCCTGGGAGTTTAGGGAAGCAGATCCCAGGGATTTAGGGGGAAAGATCCTGGGATTTTAGGGGGGCAGATCCCAGGGATTTAGGGGGACAGATCCCAGGGATTTAGGAGGGAAGATCCCGGGGATTTAGGGGGGTGGATCCTGGGAGTTTAGAGGGAAAAATCCTGGGGATTTGGGGGTGCAGATCCTGGAAGTTTAGGGGGGCAGATCCTGGGGATTTAGGGGTGCAGATCCTGGGGATTTAGGGGGGCACATCCCAGGGATTTAGGGGGGCAGATCCCAGGGATTTAGGGGGCAGATCCTCGACTGCCAGGCTGGCGGGGCACTGCCGCAACCGGGGTGGGGGGGATCAAGGAAAGCTCCTCTTGGGGAGCCCCCCAGGACCCTGCTCAGCGGCAGAGGGGGCCGGCACCCCAAAATCCCCCAAAAAGCAGGCAGCGGGTGTAGCTCCAATGGTTTAATGTGTCCCTGGACACCTCCCACCCCCCATGGGTCATCCATGTCCATCCTGGTGTGGGACGGGGGCTGAGGTCCGGCCGCTGTTCCCGGTGCCCCCTCCCACCCGAAGCTCCCCCTCTGTGCAGGTGGGGGACATCCTGAGCTCTGCGGACCCCTCGGCCAAGGCCAGGCTGACCATCAGCTGCCCCGATTTCGGGGAGTGGCGGGACTCGGGCTTGGAGCACCACAACCTGCAGGACTTCATCGAGCTGCGCTACAACCCCGGCTGCGTCCTGCCGGAGATGGAGGGGCTGGAGGAGTTCATGGAGTACCTCTCGGAGTCTCTGGAACCCCAGTCCCCCTTCGACCTCCTGGAGCCCCCCACCATGGTGGGATTCCTGAAGCTCTCCAAGCCCTGCTGCTACATCTTCCCGGGCGGGAGAGGGGACTCGGCTTTCTTCGCCGTCAACGGCTTCAACGTCTTGGTCAACGGCGGCTCCAACCCCAAATCCTCTTTCTGGAAGCTGGTGCGGCACCTGGACCGCATCGACTCCATCCTGGTGACGCACGTGGGCACGGACAGCCTGCCTGGCATCAACAGCCTGCTCCAGAGGAAGCTGGCCGAGCTGGAGGAGGACCCTTCCCAGAGCTCCCAGGGCAACGGCGACTGGGCCAAGAACCTCATCTCGCCCGAGCTGGGCGTCGTCTTCCTCAACGCCTCCGAGAAGCTGAAGGACATCGAGGGCGACTCGCGGGTGCTGAAGAGCTGCGACGAGGCCGCGCTGACCCTGCACTACCTGGAGAAGTTGGGCATCCGGCCCAACCTGCTGGCCCGGGACAGCGGCCCCCGCGCCGAGCCCACCGTGCTCTTCCAGAAGATGGGCGTGGGCCGGCTGGACATGTACGTGCTCAACCCCGTGAAGGGCACCAAGGAGCTGGAGTTCCTCCTGCAGCAGTGGTCGGGGAACGGCTTCCCCAAGGAGCAGGAGCTGCCCCTGCAGTGCCTGACCTCGGTGTGCGTCCTGCTCGTGTGGCACCCCGTGAGCCGCTCCGAGAAGATCATCCGGGTGCTGTTCCCCGGCTGCACGCCCCAGGCTCGGATCCTGGAAGGGTTGGAGAAGGTGAAGCACCTGGAGTTCCTCAAGTACCCCGTGGTCACCAAGAATGACCTGAAGGGGACGTCGCAGGTGGAGAAGCCGCTGAAGCAGAGGAGGGCGGAGAGCAAGGAGAGCCTCAAGTCGGGCTCTAAGCTCAGCTTGGTGGAGGCCGGGGCGCCGGCGCCGAAGGAGAAGGCTCTGAAGGCGGAGAAGAAGGAGGTGAAGCCTGGTGGGACGAAGGAGAAGCCAAAATCCCTGGGGGACGCGGCCAGAACGGGGTCGGAAGAGGAGAAAGCCAAGGATGGCCGAGCCAAGCCGGACTCGGCGGCCGAGAAGGCGAAGGGGGACGCGAAGCTGAAGCTGAGCAAGGAGAAGGCGGCGCCCAAGAAGGAGCCGACTGCCAGGAAGGAGGAGAAGAAGCCACCGAAGAAGGACGAGGGGGCCGAGGCGAAGGCGGAGCCCAAGAAGGAGGTGAAGGTGGTGAAGAAGGAGGCGAAGGCCGAGACGCTGCGGAAGGACTCAAAGGACAGCAAGGCCGAGGCCAAAGCTCCGGCCAAGGCTCCGGCCCGGAAAACGCCGGTTCCGGAGAGCCGCAAAGCCCCGGCCAAGGCCGGCAGCATCAAGAAGACCCCGCTCAAGAAGGAGCCGGACAAAACCAAGGCTAAAACTCCCCGGAAGGAACCGGGGACGTCGGACGGCTCCAAATCCTCCTCCCCCGAGGAGATGCTGCCGGAGGCCGAGCGGGAGGGCGGGAGGAGGAGGAAGGAAGAATCCACGGATGAAGGCATCGCCACGGCCGACAGCGAGCTGGAGCCTTTATCCCTGGAGAACGGGGGGAACCAGCGTCCGGGGGTCCCGGGGGATCCGTCCTGCCTGGAGAACGGCCTGGAAGACCCTGACAGCCCCCAGCGGCTGCGCTACCTGGAGAGCAGCCCCCTGCGAGCCGTGTGCCCCCCGTCGCCCATGGCCAAGACCCCCAAGAGCGACCGCAGCGTCAACTTCGACCTGACGCCCACCGGGCTGCTCAACCACGGCCCCGAGGGCGCCGACGATCCCTGCGGCAGCTCCGAGGAGAAGACCCTGGAGATGATGTCTCCGGCCAGCTCGGGGCCGGCCAGTGCTGGCCACACACCTTTCCACCAGTCGCCGGTGGAGGACGGCGCGGAGGAGCCGGGCAGCGGCGCTGGCCGGCAGCAGAACGCGTGGCCGGCGGCCGGAGGGGGCAAGGCCGCGCAGGACGGCTCCGTGCCGGACAAGCAGGCGGGGTGCCTGTCCCTCAGCCCCTTCAAGGATGACGTCCCCGACGTGTCCCCCACCATCACCACGCCCTCGCTGCCGGCCGAGGTGGGCTCCCCGCACTCCACCGAGGTGGACGAGTCGCTCTCGGTGTCCTTCGAGCAGGTGCTGCCACCGGTCAGCGAGTCCCCGCCGGACGAGGGCCGGCGCTCCCGCGGCTCCGGGGACGCGCCCGAGCCCGAGGCCACCAAAGGGGGGCTGTCGCTGCCGCTGCGGCCGTGCCACCACCCGCCCTGGGCCGACGGGGACGCCGCGCCGCGGCCTGGCCGCCGCTCGGACTCGCCCCACGACGTGGACCTGTGCCTGGTGTCCCCCTGCGAGTTCGAGCACCCCAAGTCCGAGCGGTCGCCCTCGGCCGCCGCCAGCCCGCGGGAGCTGTCGGACAGCGACCCGTCGCAGGAGCTGGTGCCACCCCGGGGCCGGCCGGGCGAGACCCCCCCCACGTCGGTCAGCGAGTCGCTGCCCACCCTCTCCGACTCCGACGTCCCTCCGGCCACCGAGGACTGCCCGTCCATCCTGGCCGACGGGCTGGAGTCGGACGAGGACTCGGAGCGGCCGCCCCGCGCCGTGGCCAGAGCCTGTGACCCGCTGCCAGCCCCCCTGAAGGACCCCTGTCCCCTCCCCGCCCAGCCCGGAATCTGCATGGTGGACCCCGAGGCGCTGCCCCCCGGCCGGAAGGAGCCCCCCGGTGCCAGGGTGAAGAGGACCCCATCCCGCGTGGGCTCGGCGCCCGCCGCCCCCAAAGCCGAGCCCCCGCGTGCCCCCGCCTCGGCCACCAAGGCCAGGCCTCCCGCCAGCGCCGCCGGGGACAAGGACAAGGCCAGGCTGCCCCTTGGGGACAAGAAGGGCCCGTCCAGCGGGGACCCCCGTGCCCCCGGCAGCGCCCGCGGCGCTGGAGCCCGGCCGGCGGCCGGAGCGGGCCGGGCATCACCGGCAGGTACGGGCGGGGGGGGCCGGCGGGGGGGTGGCACTGTGGGGTCTGTGGGGGCTGCTGTGACCACGGTCACCCTGTCCTGGCAGGCACAAGGGCTGCAGCCCCCCAGGGACCCCCTGTCTACGTGGACCTGGCGTACCTGCCCGGCTCCTGGAGCGCCCGCACGGTGGACGAGGAGTTCTTCCGGCGGATCCGCTCCCTCTGCTACGTGGTCAGCGGCGATGACCACCTGAAGGAGGGGGTCCTGCGGCCGCTGCTCGATGCCCTCCTCACGGGCAAGCACCAGTGGGGCATCGACATCCAGGTGAGGTCCCGGCTCTGGGGGTGTGGAGGGGTGGGGTTGGCACCCTCACGGTGCTGGAGAGGTGATAGGATGTCCTGGGGGTCCCTTCTTGGTCCTGGACGGGTGACAAAGTGTCCTGGGTGTCCCTTCCTTTTCCTGGAGGGGTGATAGGATGTCCTGGGTGTCCCTTCCTGGTGCTGAGGGGGTGACAAAGTGTCCTGGGTGTCCCTTCTTGGTCCTGGATGGGTGACAAGGTGTCCTGGGTGTCCCTCCCTGGTGCTGGAGGGGTGATAGGATGTCCTGGGTGTCCCTTCCCAGTCCTAGGAGGGTGACAAAGTGTCCTGGGTGTCCCTCCCTGGTGCTGGAGGGGTGACAAAGTGTCCTGGGTGCCCCTTCCTGGTGCTGGGCGGATGATACGATGTCCTGCGTGTCCCTTCTTGGTCCTGGGGGCTGATAGGATGTCCTGGGTGTCCCTTCCCAGTCCTGGAGGGGTGACAAAGTGTCCTGGGTGTTCCTTCCTGGTGCTTAGAGGGTGACAGAGTGTCCTGGGTGTTCCTTCCTGGTGCTGGGAGGGTGACAAAGTGTCCTGGGTGCCCTCTCCCAGCGCCCAGGGGTGGTGACAGAATGTCCCTGCCGTCCCCTCAGGTGACTTTGATCCCGACCTTCGACTCGCTGGTGATGCACGAGTGGTACCAGGAGACGCACGAGCGGCAGCAGGAGCTGGGCATCACCGTGCTGGGCAGCAACAGCACCGTGGCCATGCAGGACGAGACCTTCCCCGCCTGCAAGGTGGAGTTCTGAGCTGGCACAGGGGGGGGCACACGGCGTGGCTACCACCCCCAGCCTCCTCCCCAAGCCCCCCGCCACCCCTCTCTGAGCCCCCTCCCCACGGAGCTCGGAGGGGAGGGACGGGGGGACAGCAGTGGGGGGGAAGATGGGGTCGTGTCCCGCTCCCCACCTCCGCCACCACCCCCCCAACGCCGCGTGGTCCCCGCATGCCCACGCCAGCCACGCTCTCTGCACCCGCTGCCAGCCCGGGGAGGGGACAAGGGACCAGCTGGGGGTGGGAGGGGGTGGCAAGGTGTGGCCCCCACCGTGCTGAGCCGCCCCCCCCCCCCCCCCCCCCCTCACGGGCAGCTCGATGGAACAGGGTAAATTTTGGTGTTTGGGTAAATTTTTGGTGTTCGGTAAATTTTGGGTTTTTTTTTTTTGTTCTCCCCCCCTCCCCACCATTCCCTGGATGAGCCCCGGTTTTTCCCCTCCACCCCAAATAACCACAGTGCTCAAAGGTGGGGGGGAGGGGCTGGGTGTCTTTTTTGGAGATGGGGGGGGCACAAAGCTTGGACAACCTCGGGGGTCCCATCCCTGAGGGGGGTGGGATTGGGGGGGCTGCTGCTGCTCTGGGGTTGTCCCTGGTGTTTTGACCCCTCCCTCCCCAAAAAGCCCCCCCCAAAACAACGGTTGTAGCCCCCCCCAAAATTGATTGTACCCCCCCTTCACGTGCAGCATCCTCCCCCCCCCAGGCTGAGACCTACCCAGCTCGCTGCACTGATGGCCCTTCCCTCCCCAACCCCCTCCCTCCCCCTAAATTTTGGGGTGAGGGGGCTGAAGGAAGGCACCACCCTCCCCCTGCAGCCCCTCATTTTTTTGGGGGTGGGGAGGGAGTGGAAAGCAGCCCCCCCACATCCACCCCCACCCCCGTGAGTTGCTGGAAGCTGTTCAAAACCAAACGTCACGTGCAATTTTTAAGGGGTTTTTAGGAGCGGAGAGCTCGAAAAAGTGGGGGGGGTCAGGGTGGGGCTGGTGGGGGAGGGGGGGGAACACAAGATGTGACCCTCCCCCCCCCTCCCCAAAATCCCCCCTCCCCAAATTCTCCCCCTCGGGACAAACACTAACCCGTTTTGTAGGAGGCTCCTCAATGGTTCTTTTTTTGTAATGACTTTTTAAGATAAAAAAAAAAAAAAGCCAACAACAAAAAAAAAAAAAAAAAAAAGAAAAAAAAGAAAAAACGACAAAAATCGTGAAAACTGAAGAAACCAAACCTTTTTTGTTTTTGGCGGGGGGGGGAGAGGGAATTTATTTATCTTTACACCCTTCCCCCCCTCCCATAAATGCCCGTGGGGGCTTTTACCTTCGATTGTATCGTCCTACGTGTTCGGGGAGGGGGCACTGAATGTTTCACCTTTAGTGCTTTAAATCGTTTTTTTTCTCCTCAGCTGGAAGGTTTGGAGGTTGGGGGGGCGGTTTTTTTTTTTTTGTGGGTGGGTGGGGTGACTGTGACCTCTCCCCCCACCCCAAAAACCCCGCCCCTGCCCGTGGCTAGTGGCACACGCTCCCTGTCTTGCACGCCACGTTCCCGTTTGGCAAATGTGTGGAAAACGAGCATTAAAGAGGATCATTCCCAGTGGATTTGTGTCTCCTGGGGTGGTTTTTTTTTTTGGCGGGGGGTGTCCCCGATGGATTTGGGGAGGGGGTGGGAAAAGGATGAGTTGGGCAGGGAAGGAAGGGGGAGTTTGGGGTTGTAGCTTGAGGCGGGAAAGGGGTTTTGGGGTTGTTGTTTTTTTTTTTTGAGGGGGTGGGAGGGAGTTCTGGGGTTGCTGCTGGTGGTGGGAGAGGGGTTGGGGGGTTTGGGGGGGTCCAGGGTGTCACGCGGGGGGGGTTGGAGAGGGGTCGGGGGGGTGTGGATGCGCTGCGGCAGCACCGAGGCTGAGGCTGGATGCGGGGTTGCCATGACAACTGCATCCCCATCCCCATCCCCATCCCTGGCAGCCCCAGCCCCGCCGCCCCCGGCCCCCCGAGGAGGAGGAGGAGGAGGGGGGGGGGGGCTGCAGCCGCTGCCTTCGGCCCCCGTAGCTTTTGGGGGGGGGATTTTGGGGGGGGGGTTTGGAGCCTCCTCGGTGCTGCGGGGGGGGTGGGGGTGCTGCGGGGGGGTGGGGGTGCTGCTCGGTGCGCGAGCCTGGCACGAGCAGGGGACAAAACCGCTTGAAATCCCCCCGGACCCCCCCCCCCCAATTCCCCGTTCCACCCCCCCCCCCCCCCAGCCAATCCCAAACCTCCCCTTCCCCAAAATCTCCTCGTTCCCAGCCCCTTGCTCCATCGGGGGTGTTTTGGGGAAGGGGCTCCTCGGGCGCTCCTGGGGGGGTTCGGTCCCTTGGAGCCCAGGGGTGACCCCCGGGGTCGGGGCTGTCCCTGTGTCCCCCCCCCAGGCCGCTCTGAGCCCCCCGCTCCGGTGATTTCCCAGTGCTGTGACTGGTCCCAGTGGCTTTGGGAGCTTCATGGCCGTGGGGAGGGGTCCCAGCGGGGGCTTCTCCGCCACTGCCACCCGACTGGGGGCTGCCAACCCGCGCGGGGACACCGCGGGGTCACGGAGGTGACAATGCCCGTGGTGGCAGCGCCGGCAGAGGCTGATCCTGGCTGAGCCGCGCGTGGAGCTGGGGAGGGGTCTGCACCCCCCCGCCCCCCCCGAGCCCACCGGCGGTGCCACCGGCTGGGCCTGGCACTGCCACCGCGGCGCGGTGACACCTGCCAGGTGTCACCGGCACAAAAGGCAGCGTAACCGAAGCTGTCCCGTGACGTCCCCGCCGTCCCAGCTCCGGTGGCACCGCGGGCTGGCGCGTTCCCCATCCCGGCGGGATGTTTGGTTAATTCCCGACGGGAATGTCCCGTCTCCCCCCCCCCCCGCCTCCCCGCCCCGGGTCCCTGCCCTCCGTGCCCGCTCCCGCAGCTGCGCCGGTGACAGCTGGAGCCGGGGCATGAGCTCAGCGGGGTGCGAGGCACCGGCTGGTACCGGCGGTGGTGGTGGAGATGGGGGGGGGGACAGCCCGGGACCGCGGGTGCGGTGACAACCGGCAGGGTCGGGTGGGAGCCGCTGCACCGGGAGCAGCATCACGGCGAGCTCGGGGGGAGCGGCAGCGTGCGCGGCGGTGGCAGTCCTGGGAAGGGCGCGACAGCTTGGGATCGGTGACAGCCGGGGGACGGCGCCAGCTCCAGCGCCAGGTCTCCGGTACAGGCGGCTCCGCTCCCGCATCTCCCCCCCGCGCCGCTCCCGCCGCGCTTTCGGGGCGGCGGCCGCTTTAAAAATGCAAATCAGCCCCCTCCCCGCGCGCGGCGCGGCGGCGCCTCGGCCAATGGGAAGCGGCGGCCGCTGGCTGCGGTCACCGCTGCCGGGCGCGCTGACCAATGGCGACGCGGCTCGGCGGGAGGGGGCGTGGCCAGCGCCGCCCCCGGCGCGGTCCCGGCGCGGTCCCGGGGCGGCGGCGGCAGCGGAGCGGGGCGGGGGCGGCGGCGGCCCCGCAGGTGAGTCCCGCGTCCTCCCCGGAGCGGGCACCGACCCCCGGCCCCGCGCCCCGCACAGGGGTCCCGCCTCGGAGTCCCCTAAGCCCCCGCCCCGCCGCGCAGCCCCCCCCCCCGGCCCCGCCGTTCCCGCGCGGGTCCCCCCCCCGCCGCCCCCGCAGCATCGCCCTCACCGGGGCGGGGGTGCAGCCCCGCGCCTCCGCCGCCGTACCGGAGATCCCCCCCCTTTGCTGTGCAGCGCGCTCCGCTGCACCGCACCGCGCCCCGGCGCCCCCCGTTAATAAAGCCCCGGTGCACCGGTGCAGCCCCCGCTGGCCACGATCCCGCTCCTGGTGCTGCGGGCGGCCCCCCCGCGACCTCCCCCCGCTGCAGGTGCAGGGCTCGGTTTGGCGCTTTCCCTCCTTTTTAATTTTAGGGGTGCACGCCCCGACCCCCCCCGCGGTGCCTCCCGTTCCCCGGGGGTTCGGGGGGCGCAGCCCCCCCCGGTTCCCGAACCGGGCCCCCTCCCCGTTGCCCCCCGCATCCTTCGGGGGGGTCCCCCGCGCCCCCCGCGCCCCCCGCGCCCCCCGCGCCCCGCTGAAGGTCACGGCTGCGTGTGGCCAGAGCCGCGGGGTTTCGGGGCGCAGGCTGGGGGGGTCTCTGGGGTGACCCTGCCGCAGCTCCCCCACCCCGCACCCCGCACCCCGCACCCCCCGTCCCGCTCGGGGACTCGGTGGCCCCCGCCACCAGCGGGGACTTTGGCCGGCGGCGCGTTCGTGGCGTTTGCGGCCGCTCGGCACCGGCGGGGGTGGAGGGGGGGGGTCCTGCGGTCCCTGAGCCCCCCCTGGCCCCTCCCAGCTTCCCCCCCCCCCAACTTCGACAGGAGGGAAATGGGGGGGCCGCGCTGAGCCCGCCCCGCTCGTGACACAGGTGGCTGAGCCCGTGCGGAGGGACCGGCGAGCACGGGGGGGGGGGCTCGGAGCGGGTTTTGGGGGGGCTGCAGCGCGCTCTGACCCCCCATTTAATCCCCCCCAGACCCCCGGCACGCCGAGGATGCTCGGGGGGGCCCCGCGAGCCCCGCAACAGCCCAGGGTGAGTCGGGGAGCGGGGGGGGGCCTCCCCCGGTGGCGCCAACCGGGCGCGAATTTTTGGGGTTTCCTGTTTTTCTCCGGTGCATGATGGGCAGCGCGGCCGGGGGAGGGCACAGCCAGGGCTGGGGGGCACAACCTGGGCTGGGGGGGCACATCTGGGGGTCACCCCACTGAGTGCTGGTGGGGGGGGGGGGTTGCTCTGCTTGGGGACCCCCACCCAGCACGGCACATTTGGGGTGGTCGGGACACTCGGATCCTTTCTTGTGTAGGGCGGGGGTTCCCCGGGTGGTGCGGGGGTGTTTTGGGGGGAGTTTTTTGGGGGGGCACGGGCACGGCCGGGTGTGGGAGCAGCCGCCGCACGCAGCAGCCGCTCATTTATTATTTATCTGCGTATCTGGTGTCGGGCCCAGCGCCGCCCCGGGGGCCCCCCCGGTGGCCCCCCCATCTCCCACCGGCACCTCGGGGTGCCGCACACACCTTGGGGAGGGGTCCGTGGTGGGCGGGGTGGGTGTGGGGGGGGTTGGATCCCGCGGTTTCCATAGTCACGGGCCTGCGTTTTCCCGGGAAAATTGATCAAGACGGGTGGGTGCCGGTGGGGTGGGGACCCCGCTGAGCCCCCCACCACCCCCGGTAAGGTCCCGGTGTCCCCCCAGGGCGCCGGGAGTTGAGCTGCGGGGTCCCCACCCCCCCTCCCCGGCCAAGATGTCCTATTTCACCGAGCACTTCTGGGTAAGCCCGGACCCCCCACCCTTGGGTGCCCCCCGCCCTCCAGGGGTGCCCCCCACCCCTCTGGGCTCACCGCAGAGACCCCTCCTCCCCTCTCCCCCTGCCCACCCTTGGGGGAGGTGAATTTTCAAGGCCTGGCATCTTCATCAATGTTGTTCATTAATTAATTGGGGGGTGTCTGGGGGTCTCCCAGCTGCGGTGACACCGCTGTCCCCCTCCCCCCCCCCCCTCCATGGGGGTCCCCAGGCTGGGGAGGGGGGCACGGAAGTCGCGTGGTCGGGGTTTCCCGGTTCGTCTGGCAGCTGCCACCACCTTCCTCTTCCTCCTGCCTCAGTTTCCCCTGGGGCTCCACCTGCACCCCCAGCCCGGCGTGTGCGGGAGGGGGGGTGGGGCTGAGGGGAAACCTCTTTGTGGGTGGGGGGGGCAGCACCCAAAAGAACCCCGGGGGCGTTTGGGGTTCAGCCCAGCCCTTCCTGCCCCGGGCACCCCAGGGAGCCCCCGGGGCTGGTTCTGGGTGGGGTTGGGGGGCTGAGCGCCCCAATCTGGGGGGGGGTTTGGGTCACTCCAAGCGCTGATCGTGGTGCTCCCAGGGAAAAGGGGGTGTGGGTCCCTTGGGATTTGGGATCTGAGGGTGGGGACACCCCCCGGCAGGGCGAGAAGAACCACGGCTTCGACGTCCTCTACCACAACATGAAGCACGGGCAGATCTCCACCAAGGAGCTCGCCGACTTCGTCCGGGAGAGGTACCCGGGCGTGGGGACAACCTGGGTCCCCAGAACCCCCGCGGGTGTCCCCAGAATCCCGGCTCCATCCCAAAGCCCCCTCCCCACCACCCCCAGGGCTGCCATCGAGGAGAACTACGCCAAGGCCATGGTGAAGCTGTCGAAGATGGCCACGAACGGGACCCAGCTGGGGTACGGGGCGGGGTCTCATCGGGGAGGAGTCCGGGGCACCTCGAGGTGGCTTTGGGGACCTCGCTGACCCTCGCCCTGGCCTCCACGCAGGACTTTTGCGCCGCTGTGGGAGGTTTTCCGCATCTCCTCGGACAAGCTGGCCCTGTGCCACCTGGAGCTGATGAAGAAGCTGCACGACCTCATCAAGGAGATCTCGCGCTACGGCGAGGAGCAAGGCCGGGTGCACAAGAAGGTACCGCGCTCCCCTCCTCCATCCTGTCCCCTCCCCGGCGTCCCAGGACAACCCCAGCCCAGCCCGCTGTCCCCTCCCAGTCCAAGGAGGAGGTGTCAGGGACGCTGGAGGCCGTGCAGCTGCTGCACGGGGTGGCCCAGCTGCTGCCCAAGTCCAAGGAGAGCTACCACAGCAAGTGCCAGGAGTACGAGCGGCTGCGCAAGGAGGGCACCAGCCAGAAGGAGATCGACAAGGTGACACCCCCGAGTGTCCCTGTGTCCCCTCAGGTGGTCCCTGTGTCCCCTCAGGTGGTCTCTGTCTTCCTGTCCCTTCCGTGATGGTCCCCGAGTCCCCTTCAGTGGTCCCTGTCCCCTCGCACCGGTTCTTGTTCTTCCTCCCCGTGGTCCCTCTCACCCCCCCCTTAGTGGTCCTTGTCCCTTCCCTGGTGAGTCTTGAGCCTCCCTTGATGGTCCTGTTGTCCCACAGTGATCCCTGTCCCCTCCCTGGTGATCCCTGTCCCTCCCTGGTGTCCCTGTCCCCCCCAGGAGGTCTCTGTCCCCTCCCTGATGGCTCCTGTCTTCCTCACGGATGGTCCCTGTCCCCTCCCTGGTGGTCCCTGTCCCCCTGGGTGATCCCTATCCCTTCCTTGTGGATGATCCCTGTCCCCTTCCTGATGGTCATTGTCCCCTCCCTGGTGGTCCCTGTCCCTTCTGGATGGTCCCTGTCCTGTCCCTGGTGATCCCTGTCCCCTGCCTGATGGCTCCTGTCTTCCTCATGGATGGTCCCTGTCCCCTCCCTGGTGATCCCTGTCCCTTCTGGATGGTCCTTATCATTCTTGTGGGTGATCCCTGTCCCTTCCCTGTGACCCCTGTCCCCCTGGGTGGTCCCTATCCCTTCCTTGATGATCCCTGTCCCCTTCCTGCTGATCCCTGTTATTCTTGTGGATGCTCCCTGTCCCCTCTCTGATGCTCCCTGTCCCCTCTGGATGGCCCCTGTCCCGTCCCTGATGATCCCTGTCCCCTCTGGATGGTCCTTATCATTCTTGTGGGTGATCCCTGTCCCCCTGGGTGGTCCCTGTCCCCTCCCTGGTGATCCCTGTCCCCTCTCTGGGTGCTCCATGTCCCCTCTGGGTGATCCCTGTCCCCTCTGGGTGCCCCAATGCCCCTTCTAGGTGATCCCTGTCCCCTCTGGATGATCCCTGTCCCCCCTTCTGGATGATCCCTGTCCCCTCTGGGTGCTCCCTGTCCCCTCCCTGACGATCCCTGTCGTTCTCCTGGCTGTGCCCTGTCCCCGGCCGGTGGCACAGGCGGAGCTGAAGTCCCGGAAGGCGGGCGAGGCGCTGCGGAGGGCGGTGGACAAATACAACGCTGCCCGCGCCGACTTCGAGCAGCGCATGCTGGACTCGGCCATGGTGGGCACCGCCGGGATTTGGGCTCCACTGGGCGGGCAGGGATGGGAACTGATGGGATTTGGGAAGGGATGGGCATTGGTGGGATGTGGGAAGGGGTGGGCACTGATGGGATTTGGGAAGGGATGGGCACTTGGGGACATGCCACCCTCCTTGGGGACACGCCACCCTCCTTGGGGACATGCCAGCCTGACTGAGCCCCATTCCTTGGAGATGCTGTCCCTTGGGAATGTGCCACCCTGGCTGTGCCAAGCCTTGGGGACACTGCCACTCTTCCTGAACCCCTTCCCTGTCCGCATGGTGATCCCTGGGAACATCCCACCCATCCCAAACCCCCTTCCCTGCCCACCTGGGGACATCCCACCCATCCCAAACCCCTGTCCATGCCCACCTGGGGTCATCCCACCCATCCCAAACCCCCTTCCCTGTCCACATGGTGATCCCTGGGGACATCCCACCCATCCCAAACCCCTTCCCTGCCCACCTGGGAACATCCCACCCATCCAAACCCCTTCCCTGCCCACCTCCCGATCCCTGGGGCCATCCCCCACTTCCTGACCCCGCGTTTTTCCCCACTCCAGCACTTCCAGGAGGTGGAAGAAGCCCACCTGCGGCACATGAAGGGGCTCATCGGCTCCTACTCCCACTCCGTGGAGGACACCCACGTCCAGATCGGCCAGGTGAGTCTCCAGCTGCGTGACCCCCTCCCTATTCCCATTTTCCCTCTTTATTTCATGTCCCCTTCCCTATTTTTCCCCCCCCTCGCCTCCAGGTCCACGAGGAATTCAAGCAGAACGTGGAGAACATCGGCACGGAGATGCTGCTCCGGAGGTTTGCCGAGAGCAAGGGGACGGGGAGAGAGCGGCCAGGTGAGGCTGGGGGGTCCCACCTGGGCAGGGATGGATCCGAAATGATCCCGGATGATCCCGGATGATCCCGGATCATGCCGCTCTCCATGGCAGGAGCGTTGGATTTCGATGAGTACCGGCTGGCTCCAGCGCAGGAAGGCAAGTACGTCCGCATCCAGCTGGGAATTCCGGGGGCTGCGGGGGCTCTTCCTCACCCTGTTCCCGCTTTTCCCAGGACCCAAGAGGAGCCGGAGCAAAGCGTTCCGGATCCCGGGCTTGAGCCGTAAGGAGCGGGAGCGTGATGCTGTGTAAGGGCCTGAATCCCGGCATCCCTGCATCCCTGCATCCCTGGATCCCTGCATCCCTGCATTCCTGGCATTCCTGCATCCCTGGATCCCAGCATCCCTGAATCCCGGCATCCCTGCATCCCTGCATTCCTGCATCCATGAATCCCTGCATCCCATATCCTGCATCCCAGCATCCCTGCATCCCTGCATCCTGGCCTTCCTGCATCCCTGTGTCCCTGCATCCTGACATCCCTACATCCCGGCATCCCTGCATCCCATATCCTGCATCCTGGCATTCCTGCATCCCTGGATCCTGGCATCCCAGCATCCGTGCATTCCTGCATTCCTGGCATCCCTGCGTCCCGGCATCCCTGCATCCCATATCCTGCATCCCAGCATTCCTGCATCCTTAGATCCCGGCATCCCTGCATTCCTGCATCCTGGCATTCCTTCAATCCAACATTCCTGCATCCAGAATTCCTGCATCCCTTTGTCCTCGGATCCCGGCATCCCTGCACTCCTAAGTCCTGCATCCTACATCCCTGAATCCTATATCCCTGCAGCTGGCATCCCCGAATTCCCGCATCCCCGAATTCCCTCATCCCCCGATTCCCTCATCCCCGAATTCCCGCATCCCCGAATTCCCGCATCCCCCGATTCCCACATCCCCGCAGTCCCACATCCCTGCATCCCCCAATTCCCGCGTCCCCCAATTCCCACGTCCCCCAATTCCCGCATCCCCCAATTCCCACATCCCCAAATTCCCACATCCACGCATCCCACACCCCTTCCCCGCTCCAGCACCTGACTCTCCCCCTGTCATTCCCCAGGGAATCTCCGGATAACGACCTCGTGAGTGTCCCAGTGCCCCCCCCCCTACCCCAGCACCGCCATTCCCAAACTGGGAGCACTGGGAATGTCCGAGCGTGTCCCCGCAGGGCTGCCCGGAGGTGGACGAGGACGGATTCACCGTGCGCCCGGACATCGCCCGCAGTATCCTTGGGATGCCGTGGGAAAAGCGGGGGGGTTTTTGGGGGGATCCAGGGGGAATTCCAAGCGGGAGTTGCCTTGACGGGGGTGCTCAGGCGAGGCGGAGAATCCCGGCTGTTCCTCCAGCGATTCCGACTACGATGAGGACGAACCCCGGAAGTTTTACGTCCACATCAAACCGGTGCAGCCGCGGGAAGCGTCCGGCAGCGCCGAGGCCACCGTGGAGCAGCTCAAGGCCACCGTGGGAAATCTCATCCTGGCCCCCGGCGTCGGGGTGAGCCTGGGGGGGCCGCGGGGATTCCCGGGATTCCCGGGATCACCTCAGCCCTGTCCCCTTCTCTTGCAGGGCACTGTCAGGAGGCAGGCGTCCCGTAAGTGGCACCGCGGGCGTGTGGCAGCCTGGGGGTGGCATCGAGGCTGAGCCCCAATCCCTGGGGATATCCCGTCCTTCCTGAGGGCCATTCCCTGGGGATATCCCGTCCTTCCTGAGAGCCTCTCCCTGGGGATATCCCGTCCTTCCTGAGCCCCAATCCTTGGGGACATCCCGTCCTTCCTGAGAGCCATTCCTTGGGGATATCCCGTCCTTCCTGAGCCCCATTCCTTGGGGATATCCCGTCCTTCCTGAGCCCCAGTCCCTGGGGATATCCCGTCCTTCCTGAGCCCCATTCCCTGGGGACCTTTAATCCTTCCTGAGTCCCCTCCCTTGGGGACAATGCCACCCTTCCTCACACCCATTCCTTGGCGACATCCCATCCTTGCTGAACCCCATTTTTGGGGACATCCCACCCTTCCTTAAACCCACTCCTTGGGCACATCCCACCCTTTCCCAACACCCGTTCCTTGGGGACATCCGATCCTTCCTGACCCCCCTTCCTTGAGGACAGTCCCGCCCTTCCTTAAACCCAATCCTTAGGGACATCCCACCCTTCCTAAGCCCCATTCCCTGTCCACTTGCCGACCCCTGGGGACACCCCACCCTTCCCGAGCCACCCCAGAGCTTCCCTCATGGTGACATCCCTCCGCAGGACACGCGGCATCCCTGGCCCCAGCCTCGGGTGACACGGACCCCGAGGGGACACTGGCGGCGGGTGAGGCTGGGCCGGGGGTCCTGGGGATGTGGGGGGAACACGAAGGGGGGTGGCATTGTCCCCAAGGATGCAGCGCCGTGTCCCCTCTCCCCGCAGGTGACAGCGCGGGGAGGGGTCTCCCAGCAGCGCCGGTGAACAGGTATGGGGCAGGGGGGGTTTGGGGTGCCGTGGGGTGGTCACCCCCCATCCCTGGGGGATCCCAGGCAGGCTCTGAGCCCCCCCCTCTGTCCCTGTCCCAGCGGCCCCGGGAAGCCCCCCCAGGACACGCTGCCCTCGGCCGCTCTCTTCGGGCCCCCCTTGGAGTCGGCGTTCGAAGCGGAGGAATTCCCGGGTGAGGATTTGGGGTGCGGGAGGGAGACCCCCTTTGGGATGGGGTGGGGTGGGGAAGGGGGCCGCGCTCTGACCGGGGCTGTCCCGCAGCCCCCCGCGCCTACGTCCTCACCTCGTCCTCGTCGCCCTTCTCGTCCTCGTCCCCGGAGAACGTGGAGGACTCGGGGCTGGACTCGCCCTCTCACCCCGCCCCCGGACCCTCCCCGGACTCCCGGCCCTGGACCCCGCAGCCGGGGACGCCGCAGAGCCCCCTCCCCAAACCGGACCCGCCGCTGCCCCCCCCCTCCAGCAGCGCCTGGGCCCCCCGGCCCCGCAGCCCCTCCGGTCGCCTCCCCGAGCCCCCCAACTTCGCCGTCTTCAGCGGCCCCGGCGCCGAGGGGCTCTGGGGGGACGGGGGGGCCGCGCCCCGGGGGCGCAGCCGCTGCCTCAGCGGCCCCATCCCGCGAGAAGCCCCCTCGCCAGACCCTTTTGGGGAGCCCCCGGCCTGGGGCAGACCCCGCAGCCCCGGGGGGGAGCAGCCCCCCCCGACGCGTCCTTCCTCCAACTCGGCCTCCTCCTCGTCCTCGTCGCCGGCCCCCCCGAGCCGGGGGGAGTCCTCCAGCCCCTCTCCCTGGACCTGCCAAGGGCCGGGGGTGAGGCTGAGCGAGGGGGGCACGGCGGGGACACCCCCGTTGCAGTCGGAGCTGGGTGAGTGGCAGGGGGTGCTGCCCCCCCCCATTGTCCCTAAATCTGCCCCCCATTGTCCCTAAATCTGCCCCCCATTACCCCTAAATCTGCCCCCCCATTACCCCTAAATCTGCCCCCCATTACCCCTAAATCTGCCCCCCATTGCCCCTAAATCTGCCCCCCCATTACCCCTAAATGTGCCCCCTATTATCCCTAAATGTGCCCCACATAACCCCTAACCCTGCGCTGCATTGCCCCGAATTCTGCCCCCCAATTACCCCAAGCTCTGCCCCCAACTCTGCCCCCAATGACCCCCAACTCTGCCCCCAATGACCCCCAACTCTGCCCCCCATAACCCCAAACCCTGCCGCCCCATCACCCCCAACTCCGCCCCCACCCCGCCCCACCCGAGCCGCGCTGAGCCCTGCCCAACTCACGACACCTCTGACCCTGCTGGATCCTGGGCGGGGGGGGGGGGTCCCTGATCCCTGGGGGGGATCCCTGATCCCTGGGGGGGGTCCTGCCGTGTCGGGGCTCTCTCCTCACCCCCTCCCCTTTGTGCCCCCCAGATTCTGCCCCCCCCTGGCCCAGCGCAGCCCCCCGGGACGTTCCTCTCGTGGCCCCCCCGCGCCGCTCCCGCACGAAGCGGCCGCCGGCCGGGCCGGCCGCGGGCAGCAACAGCGACCTGGTGCGGGGCTGGGCCGGGGGGCGCGGGGACCCCCGGGCTGGGGCACCCCCGGGTTGGGGGACCCCCGGGAGGGGCGGTCAGACAGGCTCCGGCTTCCCAGTGCTCCCAGTATGGGAATGGCAGCGTCGGGGAGGGGGCACTGGGAGGAAGATTCCCTGGGGAATGGCAGCGGGAGAGGGGGGTGATGGTGCGGGGTGTGGGAATTCAGGGATTCGGGACTCCGGGAATGCCGGGTGCAGGGATATAGAGTTTGGGGATGCGGGATTTGGGAATGCCGGGGTATAGGGTGTGGGAATTCAGGGGTGAGGGGTGCAGGATTTGGGAATGCAGGGGTGCCGGGATGTGGAATTCAGGGATTTTGGGAAGGCAGGATTTGGGGAATGCAGGGGTAGCCAGGGATGCAGGGATGTGGAATTCGGGGGTGCAGGGATGCAGGATTTGGGAATTTGGGGATGTAGGATTTGGGAATTCAGGGGTGCAGGGATGCTCATATGTGGAATTCGGGGGTGCAGGATTTGGGAATTAGGGGGATGCAGAATTTGGGAATTTGGGGATGCAGGATTTGGGAATCCGGGGATGCAGGGGATGCAAGATTTGGGAATCCGGGGGTGCAGGGCACGGGATGTACGATTTGGGAATTTGGGGATGCAGTGATGCTCGTATGTGGAACTCAGGGATGCAGGATTTGGGAATCTGGGGATGCAGGATTTGGGAATTCGGGGATGCAGGGATGCAGGATTTGGGAATCTGGGGATGCAGGATTTGGGAATTCGGGGATGCAGGGATGCAGGATTTGGGAATCCGGGGGTGCAGGGATGCTCGTATGTGGAATTCGGGGATGCAGGATTTGGGAATTTGGGGGATGCAGGATTTGGGAGTCTGGGGGATGCAGAATTTGGGAGTCTGGGGGATGCAGGATTTGGGAATCGGGGGGTGCAGGATTTGGGAATCGGGGGGTGCACACACACCCACACGCCCCCCGCCTTGCCTCCGCAGTCGCGCTCGCTGAGCCCCTCGCCCTCCTGGAGCTGCGGCCCCTCGCACTCGGCGCCCGCCAGCCTGGGCGAGCGCGGCTTCTTCGCCGTGGCCCCGCCGGCGCTCGGTGGGTGCCGGGGGGCTGTTGGAGGGGGTGGCATGGGGGAATCCCAGCCGCTCTTTGACCCCCCCCCCGCCCCCTCCCCAGGGCTATCGCGCGGCCCCAGCCCCGTGGTGCTGGGCTCGCAGGACGCGCTGCCCGTGGCCACCGCCTTCACCGAGTACGTGCACGCCTATTTCAAGGGGCGCGACGCCGACAGGTACGGGGAGGGGGGGGGGGGGACCGGGCGGGGGGAGGACGGATCCCGGGGGTCCTGGGGCATCCCCTGACCGCCGGCGTGTCCCCGGCAGCTGCCTGGTGAAGGTGACGGGGGAGCTCACCATGTCCTTCCCCGCCGGCATCGTGCGCGTCTTCAGCGGCACCGCGGCCCCTCCCGTGCTCAGCTTCCGCCTCCTCAACGCCGGCGCCATCGAGCAGTTCCTGCCCAACGCCGAGCTGCTCTACAGGTGCGGGGACGCGGCGGCACCCGCGGGACAGCCCCGGGCAGGGCGGGGAAGCTGGGGGGGGGGGCGCGGTGCTGGGGGGTGTGGGGGGCGCAGGGAGTTCGGGAAGGGGTGGGTGAAGGGATGGGGGTGGGTTTTGGGGTGTCTGGGGATGTCTGGGGGATGCAGGGAGTTTGGGAAGGGGTGGGTGAAGGGATGGGAGTGGGTTTTGGGGTGTCTGGGGGGCACAGGGAAGTGGTGGGTGAAGTGATGGGGGTGGGTTTTGGGGTGTCTGGGGGTGTCTGAGGGATGCAGGGAGTTTGGGAAGGGGTGGGTGAAGGGATGGGAGTGGGTTTTGGGGTGTTGGGGGATGCAGGGAGTTTGGGGAGGGGTGGGTGCAGTGATGGGAGCGGGTTTTGGGGTGTCTGGGGGACGCAAGGAAGTGGTGGGTGCAGTGATGAGGGTGGTTTTTGGGGTGTCTGGGGGGCACAGGGACCTTGGGATGTGGTGGGTGCAGTGATGGGAGCAGATTTTGGGATGTCTGGGGGATGCAGGGAGTTTGGGAAGTGGTGGGTGAAGTGATGGGAGTGGGTTTTGGGGTGTCTGGGGGATGCAGGGAAATGGTGGGTGCAGTGATGGGGGTGGGTTTTGGGGTACAGAGTGTCCCCGTTTTCTTGGGGATGCCCCCAGGAGCTGAGGGATGCAGAGATGGGGAGCTGAGTTTTGGGGTTCGGGGGTTCCCAGGGGTCTGGGTGTCCTGTGGAGCCGGGGGGGGGTGCAGCAATGGGGAGCTGAGTTTTGGGGTCCTTGGGCATCCTGGGAGCTGGGGGACGCAGCAATGGGGAGCTGAGTTTTGGGGTTTTTGGGCATCCTGGGGGATGCAGCAATGGGGAGCTGAGTTTTGGGATTTTTGGGCATCCTGGGGGATGCAGCAATGGGGAGCTGAGTTTTGGGGTTTTTGGGCATCCTGGGGGATGCAGCAATGGGGAGCTGAGTTTTTGGGCTCCCAGCGCTCTGGGCATCCTGTGGAGCTGGTTTGGAGCTGGGTACCGGGCTGCTGAGTTTTGGGGGTACCCAACCCCTGCTGCCCCTCTTCCCCCGTGCCCCCAGCGACCCCTCCCAGAGCGACCCCAGCACCAAGGACTTCTGGCTGAACATGGCAGCGCTGACCGGGCACCTGCAGAAGCAGGCGGAGCAGAGCCCGGCCGCCTCCTACTACAACGTGGCTCTGCTCAAGTACCAGGTGAGCCCTTCAGGGGACCCCTCGTGGGCACGGGAGGGTCTCAGTGCCCCCCTAAACCCCCTCCTCACCCCGGTGTGCCCCAGTTCTCGCGGCTGGGCCCCGGCTCGGCGCCGCTGCGGCTCTGCGTGCGCTGGGACTGCGCGCCCGGGGCCACGCGGGTCAGCGTCGAGTACGGCTACAACGCGGCCGCCCTGGCACTGCCCGTGCCCCTCGCCAACGTCCACGTGCTGCTGCCCGTGGAGGAGCCCCTGACCAACCTGCGGCTGCAGCCCGCGGCCAGCTGGTAACGGGGGCAAGGGAGGAGGAGTGGGGGGCTTGAACCGCCTCGGGGTGGGAGGGTCTGAGCCTGGATGGGGTGGGGGATGCAGGGTTTGGGGTCCTGAACACCTGCCAAGGGTGGGAGATGCAGGGTCTGGGGTCCTGAACCTGCCAAGGGTGGGAGATGCAGGGTCTGGGGTCCTGAACCTGCCAAGGGTGGGAGATGGAGGGTCTGGGGTCCTGAACCTGCCAAGGATGGGGGATGCAGGGTCTGGGGTCCTGAACACCTGCCAAGGGTGGGAGATGCAGGGTCTGGGGTCCTGAACACCCCCAAGGGTGGGAGATGCAGGGTCTGGGGTCCTGAACACCCCCAAGGGTGGGAGATGCAGGGTCTGGGGTCCCAGAAACCCTCCAAGGTGGGAGATGCAGGGTCTGGGGTCCTGAACACCCCCAAGGGTGGGAGATGCAGGGTCTGGGGTCCCAGAAACCCTCCAAGGTGGGAGATGCAGGGTCTGGGGTCCCAAAAACCCCCCAAGGGTGGGAGATGCAGGGTCTGGGGTCCCAGAAACCCTCCAAGGTGGGAGATGCAGGGTCTGGGGTCCCAAAAACCCCCCAAGGGTGGGAGATGCAGGGTCTGGGGTCCCAGAAACCCTCCAAGGTGGGAGATGCAGGGTCTGGGGTCCCAAAAACCACCCAAGGGTGGGAGATGCAGGGTCTGGGGTCCTGAACACCTGCCAAGGGTGGGAGATGGAGACTCTGGGGTCCAGAACCTTCACAGGGTGTGTGACACGGGGCTGGGGGTCCCAAACACTTCCAGAGTGGGAGATGGAGGGTCTGGGGTCCCAAAAACCCCCCAAGGGTGGGAGATGGAGAGTCTGGGGTCCTGAACCTTTACAGGGTGGGGGGGCCACAGGATCTGGGGTCCCAAAATCCCCCAGAGGGAGGGGACACAGGGCTGGGGGTCCTGAGCTCTCCCAGGATGGGAAACGCATCCCAAACCTGCCCAGGGGGGGAAACGCAGGATCCGGGATCCTGGACACCCCCAGGGGGATCCCAAACTTTCCCCAGGATGGGAAGCACAGGAAGGGGGGTCCTAAATCCCCCCAGGGTGGGAGAAGGGGACCCTGGGATGGGAAACGGGAATGCTGAGCTTGGAAAAGGGAACCTTGAGCCAGGAACCGGGGACGCTGATGGGGTAAGGAAGGCAGAGAGGTGCGGCTGGGTGGCAAGGGGTGGATTTTGGGGGGCGCGTGGGGGCTTGAGGACACCCCGTTATCCCGGCAGGAACCTGGAGGAGAAGCGGCTCCTCTGGAAGCTGCTGGACGTGCCCGGTGCCCCGGGGCAGGGAGGTGAGGCCGGGCCCGCCCTGCTCGGCGGACACGGGGTGGGGGTCCCGACCGACCCCTCCCCTCCCAACCCCTGCGCTGTCCCCCCAGGCTGCGGGCGGCTCTCGGCCAGCTGGGAGCCCCTGGGGGGGCCCAGTAAGCCCAGTCCCGTGGCCGCCCAGTTCAGCAGCGAGGGCAGCACCTTGTCGGGAGTGGAGGTGGAGCTGGCGGGCGCCGGGTACCGCATGTCGCTGGTCAAGAAGAGGTTCGCCACAGGTACGGCCCTAGAGGGGGGGTCCCGTCCCCACGGCCTTGGGGGGTGCGGGGTCCTCTCCCCATCGCCTGGGTCCTGGGGGAACAGAGGGTCCCTTCCCTGGGGTACTGAGGGTCCTTTCCCTGCCCCTTGGGGTGCTCGGGGGTCCCTTTTCTGCCCCTTGGGGTGCTCAGGGGTCCCTTCTCTGGGGTACTGAGGGTTCTTTCCCTGCTCCTTGGGGTGCTTGGGGGTCCCTTTTCTGCTCCTTGGGGTGCTCAGGGGTCCCTTCTCTGGGGTACTGAGGGTCCTTTCCCTGCCCCTTGGGGTGCTTGGGGTCCCTTTTCTGCTCTTTGGGGGTGCTCAGGGGTCCCTTTCCTGCTCGGGGTCCCTTTCCTGCGGTACTGAGGGTCCTTTCCCTGCTCCTTGGGGTGCTCAGAGTCCCTTCTTCGGGGTACTGAGGGTTCTTTCCCTGCTGTTTGGGGTGCTTGGGGTCCCTTTTCTGCTCCTTGGGGTGCTCCGGGGTCCCTTTCCTGCTTGGGGTCCCTTCCCTGCCCCTTGGGGTGCTCGGGGGTCCCTTTTCTGGGGTACTGAGGGTCCTTTCTCTACTCTTTGGGGTGCTCGGGGGTCCCTTTTCTGCTCGGGGTCCCTTCCCTGCCCCTTGGGGTGCTCAGGGGTCTCTTCTCTGGGGTGCTGAGGGTCTTCTCCCTGCCCCTTGGGGTGCTCGGGGGTCCCTTTTCTGCCCCTTGGGGTGCTCGGAGTCCCTTCTCTGGGGTACTGAGGGTCCTTTCCCTGCTCTTTGGGGTGCTCGGGGGTCCCTTTTCTGCTCAGGGTCCCTTTCCTGCCCCTTGGGGTCCCTTCCCAGGAGCACACAGGGGTCCCTTTCCTTCCCTTTGGGGTGCTCGGGGTCCCATCCCTGGGGGTCTCTCCCTGCTCCCCACGACCCCGGGGTGCTGAGATCCCTTTCCAGAGGGTCCCTTCCATGCTCTCCACAATCCTGAGGGGGCGTGGGTCCCCTCCCCACCCCCCCAAACTCCTTTCCCCCCCTCACTGGGCCATGCCTGAGGTCGCTCAGTTCGGTGCTGGCACCGTGCTCCGGCCGCTGGGCAGTGCCCATCCTTTGGTGGGGCCGTTCCCTCCTCCCTGCCCGCCTTTCCTCCGCAGGGATTTACCTGGCAGGGTCCTGAGCCGCCTCCCAGCCCCCCCCGAGCCCCCCGGGCTTCTCCTGTGGTTGTGTGAACTGGAAAACACTGGATGGAGGGAGGCTGGGGAGGGGGCTCTTCCTCCTCTTCCTCCTCTTCCTCCTCTTCCTCCTCTTCCTCCTCTTCCTCCTCTTCCTCCTCTTCCTCCTCTTCCTCCTCCTCCTCCTCCTGTCGCTGTCCCCGCTCTGTCGCTGTCCCCACGTTGTCTCCTGCTCCCCCCCCGCCGCCCTCCCCTGTGCTGTGAAGGGAGCAGGAGCTGCTCTTTTATTAAACATTTTATTTTCTAATAAACCGGCCCCGCCGGCTCCCGCCTCCCTCCTGCCACGGCGCCCGTCCCATGGATCCCATCCCATGGATCCTGTCCTATGGATCCCATCCCATGGATCCCATCCCATGGATCCCATCCCATGGATCCTGTCCCATGGATCCCGTCCCATCAATCCCGTCCCATCCCATCCCATCCCATCCCATCCCATCCCATCCCATCCCATCCCATCAATCCCATCCCATCCCATCCCATCAATCCCATCCCATCCCATCCCATCAATCCCATCCCATCCCATCAATCCCGTCCCATCAACCCCATCTCATGGATCCCATCTCATGGATCCCATCCCATGGATCCCATCCCATCAATTCCATCCCATCCCATCCCATGGATCCCATCCCGTAAATCCCGTCCCATCAGCCCCATCTCATGGATCCCATCCCATCCATCCCATCCCGTCCCATGGATTGCATCCCATGGATCCCATCCCATCCCATCCTATGCCATCAATCCCATCCATCCCATGGATCCCATCCCATCAATTCCATCCCACTCCATCCCATCCCATCCCATCCCATCCCATCCCATCCCATCCCATCCCATCCCATCCCATCCCATCCCATCCCATCCCATCCCATGGATCCCGTCCCATAAATCCCGTCCCATCAACCCCATCTCATGGATCCCATCCCATCCCATCCCATCCCATCCCATCCCCAGCCCTCCCGGAGCTCCTTGGAAACGGCGCCGGCGGCTCCTCCCCGCGGGGAAACTGAGGCAGGGAGGGCTGGCAGGGCTGTGCCGAGGTGCCTTGGGCGGGTGGGCAAAGGGGTGGGTGGCACCTCCAGGGGGGAGATTCCCACGGGATCCTGGGCATCACCGGGGTGTCCCTGGCTGCGGTGTGAGAGTGGCACCAAGGGATTGGGGATTCTGGGGACCTTGGAGGTGTCTTCAGGGAGGTTTGGTGGCTCTTGGTGGCATTGAGGGCTCTGGGATGGTGCCACTACCTCGGGTAGGGACCTCCTGGATGTGTCCCTGTCCCAGTGGGAGTATCCTGGGGTCCCTGGGGTGCCCCCAGCTGTGAGGGTGGCACTGGCTCTGCACCAAGGGACTGGGGGTGTCTCTGGGGACGTTTGGTGGCTCTTGGTGGCATCGAGGGGTCTGGGATGGTGCCACCACCTCGGGTAGAGACCTCCTGGATGTGTCCCTGTCCCAGTGGGAGGATTCCTGTGGGATCCTGGGGTCCCTGGGGTGCCCCCGGCTGCGGTGTGAGGGTGGCACTGGCTCTGCACCACGGGGGTGTCTCTGGGGAGGTTTGGTGGCTCTTGGTGACATCGAGGGACGGTGCCACCACCTGGATCTGTCCCTGTCCCACCGGGCTCTGCAGCGAGGAGTCCAGGGAGGCTCTCCGGGGGAATTCTTGGCTCTGGGATGCTGCCACCACCTCGGATGGGGACCCAAGATCCATGGATCCATCCCTGTCCCACTGGACTCTGCTCTTGGGGGGCTCTCCAGGGGGGGATTTGTAGCTCTTGGCAGAGCAGAGGGGTCCGGGATGGTTTGGGGATAACCGGTGGCAAATCCCAATCCCGCTCCCTTCCGCGTGCCGGCAGCTGCAGGGTCTGGTTCCAGAGGGAATGAGGCCATTCCCTGCTCCGGGTGTGGATTCCGAGGGTCTGGGAATTCCAGGCGCTCAATCCCGCTCCCCTCCCGTCCCCACGTGTCCCCCCCTCGCCTCATCCCAGCAGGAAAATTTACCGAACTTTAATCAAATAAGGCTGAATTCTGCCATGGGGGGGGGGGAGGAAGGAGGGAAAAGAGGGGGGGGAAAGCCGAAGGGATTGAGGGGAGGGGGGGTTTGTGCTGCGGGAAAAGGGGGCGGGGGCCGTGTCCCCCCCACGCTGCGCCCCTCAAAGCCCAGGGAAGCGTCGTCATGGATTGAGGGTCCCAGCGGGATTCTGGGGGGGCCGCGCTACCCCCGCGTTTTGCTCCTCCCATCCCGCAGCGCCTCGATTTTGGGGGCCAGCTGCCCAAAAGTGGGTCTGGCGCTGGGGGCGAAGGCCCAGCAGCTCATCATCAGCGCGTACACCTGGCGACAAGGGACACAGCGAGGCCATCAGGGGAGCGGGGCGACCCCGGGGACCCCCTCCCACCAGCCCCGGGGCAGCGGTGTCACCTCCGCGGGGCAGCCGGCGGGGGCCGGGAGCCGCCGGTTGTCCTTGAGGAGCTCCAGCAGGTGACAGATGATCTGCGCCGGCTTCCCGGTGCCCATCATCCGCAGGAATTCCTGCGGGCACGGGGGGCACAGCCATGAGCGTGAAGGGGGGTGCGGGGGAGGTGGGGAAGGGGCTCGTCCCCAAGGGAATGATCCCCGCATCCCGGGAAAATCCCACCTCCGAGGGGCTCTTGCTCTTGGAGCTGTAGGTGAAGAGCTCGTAGAGCAGCACCCCGAAGCTCCAGGTGTCGGAGGCGCGGGAGAAAATGTTGTCAGCCAGGGATTCCGGCGCGTACCTGCCGGGAAAAGCGGGATTCTGAGCTCCGGCTCCCGCTGGAATTCCAGCCCTCCCCCGGTGTCCTCCCCTCACCAAAAAACGGGGCTCTGTCCGGGCTCCCGCACCACGTAGTAATCCTTGTCCTGCGGGAGCAGCTTGGCCAGCCCGAAGTCGCCGATCTTGACGTGGCTGTCGCTCTCCACCAGGATGTTCCTGCTCGCCAGGTCCCGGTGCACGCAGCGCTGCGCCCCCAGGTACTCCATGCCCTGCCGGGAGGCGGCTGCTCGAGGGGAGCGGGGACACGGCGGCGTCCCCCGGGGCTGGAGGAGCCCCGGGATGAGGGTCCCTGGCGGCTCAGCCCGGCTGGAGCGCGACCCGCCGGGTGAGGGTGGGATTGCTCCGGCCGGGATGCAGCTGCTGGCAGGGACAGGATCCAGGAGCATCCCCAGGGGTGGGACCGGATCCCGGCGGGACAAATGACCCTTGGGTGGGCACCCCTGGGGGCTCATCCCGGCTGGACAAATGACCCTTGGGTGGGCACCCCTGGGGCTGGATGATCCCGGCTGGACAAATGACCCTTGGGTGGGCACCCCTGGGGGCTCATCCTAGCTGGACAAATGACCCTTGGGTGGGCACCCCTGGGGGCTCATCCCGGCTGGACAAGTGACCCTTGGGTGGGCACCCCTGGGGGCTCATCCCAGCTGGACAAATGACCCTTGGGTGGGCACCCCTGGGGCTGGATGATCCCGGCTGGACAAATGACCCTTGGGTGCACCATGGCATTGATCCGGCCAGGATGCAGCTGCTGGCAGGGGCAGGATCCCAGGGGTGGGACTGGATCCCGGCTGGACAAATGACCCTTGGGTGGGCACCCCTGGGGGCTCATCCCGGCTGGACAAGTGACCCTTGGGTGGGCACCATGGCGTTGCTCCAGCCAGGACACAGCTGCTGGCAGGGCCAGGACCCAGCAGCGTCCCCAGGGGCTGCACCAGGACCCTTGGCTGACCCATGGCACCGTTCCAGCCCCATCCCGGGACAGCGGGATGCCCGTTTTGCCCGTGCCCGCCCTGATCCCACCTTGCAGATCTGCCAGGCGTAGAGGAGCAGCGTGCAGTGCTCCAGGCGGGGCTGGTTCTTCTGCAGGAAATCCCGCAGGCAGCCGTTGGGCAGGAATTCCATCACCAGCCGCAGCCCGCGCATTCCTGGGGCCAAATCCATCACCGCGATGGAGCAGCGGGATAGGATCGGGGATCCCTGCGCGCTCCCTGCCCCGTTCCCTGCCCCGTTCCCTGCCCCATTCCCTGCCCCATTCCCTGCCCCATTCCCTGCCCCACTGCCTGCTCATTCCCTGCCCCATTCCCTGCCCATTCCCTTCCCCGTTCCCTGCCCCATTCCCTGCCCCATTCCCTGCTCATTCCCTGCCCCATTCCCTGCCTATTCCCTGCCCCGTTCCCTGCCCCATTCCCTGCCCACTCCCTGCCCCATTCCCTGCCCCATTCCCTGCCCATTCCCTGCCCCACTCCCTGCTCATTCCCTGCCCATTCCCTGCCCCATTCCCTGCTCCACTCCCTGCCCCGTTCCCGGCTCACCCCGGCTGTAGCAAACCCCCCGGTACTGGACGATGAAGTCGTGCTGCAGCGAGTGCAGGATTTGGATCTCCCGCTCGAAATCCCGAATTTCCTTGGCTGAATCCTGCTGCAGCTTCTTCACCGCCACCAGCTCACCCGTGCTGTCGCCCAGGGGGTCATAGCGGCACAGCTCCACGCTCCCAAAATTCCCCTGGATGCAGGGAACCGGGGCTGGATATTGGGGTGCCCCCCAACATTCCCAGTGCCTCATCCCTCCCAAAATCCCACGCATGGTGGAGGAACCTCAGGATTTGTTTCTCAGCACAGCCAGGGTGTCCTGCACCCCAAACCAGGGAAGGGAAGAGCGGCTGAGCTGAATTTTGGGGTTTGGGGTCTCTCCTGTGCCCCCACCTTGCCCAGCAGCGAGATGTACTTGAGGTGCCGCTCCTGGAAGAGCTCGGGATCCTGGCTCATGGCGAGGGAATCGTGGCCCCAGAAGCCATCCCGGAGCGTCACATCCGTGGGGGACAGGTCGGAGAGCAGCTCGTAGTCTGGGGGAGGAGGGCGGTGAGGCCCCTGTGGGGTCCCCCCCGTGTCCCCCCAGCCCGTCCCGGCACCCACCGGAGGTGATGAGGCTGTTGAGGTCGCGGATGAGGGCGCGGAAGCAGGGCCGGCGCTGGGGCTCGTATTCCATGCACTGGGCCACGAGTGTGGCCAGCTCTGGCCACTTGGGAGCCGGGAGCTGCTGGTGGCTCTGGTAGAATTCCAGCTTCTGCGGGAGAGGGGGAATTGTGGGGTGTGGGACCCCCAAAGAGCCCCTGAATGGCTCCAGGATGGGGAAAAGAGCGGGGTCTGGGAGCAGCAGGGTAGGGCAGGAGGGATGGGATGGGATGGGATGGGATGGGATGGGATGGGATGGGATGGGATGGGATGGGATGGGATCAGTGGGATGAGGATGGGAATGGGGACAAGGACGGGATGGGATGGGATGGGAATGGGGATGAGGTAAAGGATGGGATGGGATGGGATGGGATGGGATGGGATGGGATGGGATGGGATGGGATGGATGGGATGGGATGGGATAGGGTGGGATGGGATTGATGGGGTGGGATCCATGGGATGGGATGGGATTGATGGGATGGATGGAATGGGATGGGATGGGATTGGGCAGGGAAGAAGGGCTGGGATACAGCGGGAAGGGACAGGAAGGTTGGGATGCAGTGGGATGGGGCAGCAGGATCAAGATGCAGCGGGATGGAGCAGGAGGGTTGGGATGGGATGGGAGGATCAGGATATAGGAAGGGAAGAAGGGCTGGGATACAGTGGGAAGGGAAGACGGGCTGGGATACAGCGGGAAGGGACAGGAGGGTTGGGATACAGTGGGATAGAGGAGGAGGATTGGGATGGAGGAGGAGGATTGGGATCCAGCAGGATGGGTCAGGAATGCTGGGATCCAGCAGGATGGAACAGGAGGATCGGGGTCCAGCGGGATGGGGCAGCCTCACCCTCTGGGGCTCCAGCAGGCTCAGGGGCATGTTCCCCCCACTGAAGATCTCCCAGAGGGTGGCTCCGAAGCCCCACTTGTCGGCCGGCAGCGCCAGGCTCCCGGGATCGCTGACGCACTCGGGGGCCACCCACGGGATCCGCTCCACCAGCACTGGGGGGGGACCCGGCCCCACTCAGCACCCACGGGGGGCCCAGCACCCCCAGGACCCCCCCGGGACCCCCTCACTCACTGTCCCGGGCCAGGACGGTGGCGCTGACCCCGGGGTCGTTGAGTTTGATGAGGGGGGTTCAGAGCCCACAGCCAGGACCCCGCTTTGAGGATGAGCACAGAACTCCGAGCCCAGAGCCAGGAGCCCAAAGCCAGAGCCAGGAACCCAAACCCACAGCTGGGATTCAGAACCCAGAGCCAGGAACCCAAACCCAGAGCCAGGAGCCCAAACCCAGAGCCAGGAACCCAAACCCACAGCTGGGATTCAGAACCCAGAGCCAGGAACCCAAACCCAGAGCCAGGAACCCAAACCCAGAGCCAGGAGCCCAAACCCAGAGCCAGGAACCCAAACCCAGAGCCAGGAGCCCAAACCCAGAGCCAGGAACCCAAACCCCAAAGCCAGGAACCCAAACCCAGAGCCAGGAACCCAAACCCAGAGCTGGAATCCAGAGCCAGGATTCCCAGTTGAGGATGAACACAGGACCCTAAACCCAAAGCCAGAACCCCAAACCCAGAGCTGGGATTCAGAACCCACAGCCAGGACCCCGCTTTGAGGGGCAGAACAGAACCAGGAGCCCAAACCAGAGCTGGGATCCAGAGCCCACAGCCAGGATTCCCCATCGAGGATGAGCACAGGACCCTATAGCCAAAGCCAGAACCCCAAACCCAGAACCCCAGGACACCCCAGGACCCCCCAGGACACCCCAGGACCACCCAGGACCCCCCCGGGACCCCCTCACTCACTGTCCCGGGCCAGGACGGTGACGCTGACCCCGGGGTCGTTGAGTTTGATGAACGGGGGGCTCCCCCCGGCCGTGTCCCCCTCCCGTGCCAGCAGCACCTTCTTAGCGGAGACGTTCCCGTGTGGGATTTTCTTGTCCTCCTGGATGGGGGGGAGAGGGATCGGGACCCTCAGGGTGGCCCCGTGCACTGGGCTGGGCTGGGGGAGCACCAGGGATGGGTGGGAGCCGTGGGACGTGGATGGATCGGGAGCTGTGGGGTGTGGATCCATGGGATCCGTGGGATATGGATGTGTGGGATCCATGGGATCCGTGGGGTAGGGATGTGTGGGATCCATGGGATATGGATGTGTGGGATCCATGGGGTATGGATGTGTGGGATCCATGGGATCCATGGGATATGGATGTGTGGGATCCATGGGATCCATGGGGTATGGATGTGTGGGATCCATGGGATTCATGGGGTAGGGATGTCCAGGATCCATGGGGTATGGATGTGTGGGATCCATGGGATATGGATCTATGGGATCCATGGGGTACAGATCTGTGGGATCTATGGGGTACAGATCTGTGGGATCCACGGGGTACAGATCTGTGGGATCCATGGGGTACAGATCTGTGGGATCCATGGGGTACAGATCTACGGGATCCACGGGGTACGGATGTGTGGGATCCACGGGGTACAGATGTTTGGGATCCACAGGGTACAGATCTGTGGGACCCATAGCCATGGACTCATGGGAGCCGCGGATGCGCTGAGCCTGCAGGGCGGGGATGCAGAGCTGCAGGACACCCAGGGGATACGGATTCCAGGGATCCCTGGGATATGGACACGGGAAGAACACGGAACGCGGGCGGGTGGGAGCTGCCGGACACCGGCATGGGCTCACCAGGTAGTTGAGGGCGTAGGCCAACTGCTTGGCCACCGTCAGCTTCCAGCCGGTGGTCACCGCGCCGCGGTGCTTGCGCAGGTACAGGTCCAGCGGCCCGTGCCGGACGTGCTCCTGCACCATCACACCTGCGGGGCCACCCGGGGCTCAGGGGGTGCCCACAAAGGGGTCAGGGGGTGCCCACAAAGGGGTCAGAGGGTGCCCAGGTGGCCCCGTGGCCGCGGCCCCGCCGGACACTCACTGTCCTTGCCGAGGCTGACGCCGTGCAGCAGCACCAGGTGCTTGTGGGAGAGCTGGCTCATGGTGCTGGCGGCCTCCAGGAAGGACTGCGACAGGGACAAGCGGCTCAGGGCGGGCCTTAGGGCCCCCCAGGTGACACCCTGGAGGTGGCAGTGCCACCCCCTCACCTCCAGGCAGTTGCGGTGGCTGCTGTCCATGACCTTGAGCACCACCGGGGTCTGCCGGGGTCCGTCCTCCTCGTCCTGGTCCCGTTTGATGCCTTTGTAGATCTGCGTGAAGGAGCCCTGGCCCAGGCTCTCGCCCTGGGGGACACGGGGACGTCGCCAGGGGGTCCCCGTCCCCCCTGTGCCACCCCCCATGGCCCCGATCCCACCCGCCCCGTACCCGTGTCAGGCTCTGGGGGTCGATCTTGTGGAACATCATCTGGTGGAGGCTGCGGCAGCGGGGCACGGGAGGGGACCCGGGGGGACAGGGGACACCGCTCCGAACGATCAGCAGGTTGGACTTCTCTGGGGGGGGAGGGGAGGGGAGGGGAGGGGAGGGAGGGCGTGAGGGGGGGGCTGGGGAAGGGGACCCCCACCTGGTGACCTCACACAGCCCCTCTGTGACGTCACAGCCGCTCTGTGACATCACAGCTCCTCTGTGACATCACAGCCCCTCTGTGACCTCACCGCACCCCCCCTCCGGTGTCACCTTTGGGCCGGGGGGGACAGGCGACCTCCAGGCGCATTTGGGCCCCCTCGGCCTGCAGCCCCCGGCGCCCGTAGGTGCCCAGCAGCTCCCGCAGGCTGCAGAACCTCCGCGCCACCCCCGACAGCCACAAGTGCCCGTCCTCGTCCCGGCGGATCTGGCACCGCTTGTAATCCCGGCCGGATCGGGTCTGCGGGGGAACCACCGGGATCAGCACCCCCGGGACCCCCCCCAAACCCCTCCGGCCCCAAAGGGACACCGCGCGTGGCTCCGTCCCCGTGGCTCCGTCCCCGTGGCTCCGTCCCCGGCTGCGTTTCCCTCCCGGTGCCGGGGCCCCGCGCGATCCCGGCCGCCCCAAAGCCCCCCCCGGGGGTCTCACCTGGACGCACACGGTCAGCAGGTAACTGTCGAAGTCCTGGGGGCTGCGGCGCAACAGGAACAGCCCCGGGGCACCCCCGGCCGCCTCCAGCTTGTTCACGGCGAACTCGGCGCTGCCAAGGGCAGGGATGGCCGTGGTCCCCCTGGGGGACACCGCGGGGACCCCCCGTGCCCACCCCAGGGTGCCCAGGGAGCGGGATGGGGACCCGCCCGTGCCGGGGGTGGTTCCGTGCCCTCCCTTCCCGCCTCCCCTCCGGCTCGGGGGTGCTCAGGGGGTGCCGGTACCCACCTGATGGGCCCGTGGCACTGATTTTCCAAGTCCTCCAGCAGCCGCGGAGGGGCCACCTCCTTGCAGAAGTAGTGCTGGGCATCCACCGTCAGCCGGTAGTAGCCATCGAGCAGCGCCACGAAGGACCGAGCCTCGCGCAGCGTGGGGAACTCCACCTCCTGCGCCAGGCTTGGGGTCACCCCATCGTCCCCCCGAGCCCCCCGGGGGCCTCCCCAAACCCTTCTCGAGCTCACCAACACCCGGTTGTCCGCCTTGGTGAGGGTGACCAGCCGGTTCTCCACGGGGCCGCCGTCGCGGCTCGCCGCCTGCTTGATGCTGATGTCGGCGATGTCGGGGAAGTCGCAGAAGTGCTGGCGGCTCTGCGAGGGGGACAGCGGGCGGGGGGGTGAGGTGACAAGGCCGTCACCCAGCTCCCCGCACCGCTCCCGGCCACCGCCAGCACCTCGGACCCGCCGCAGCTCCAGGACACGCCGCTCTCGCCGGACACGTGGATGGCCACGGCCGCGGCCGAACCGGGGGAGCGCACGTGGAAAATCTCGCCGGTGCAGCGGCGCTGGAGCCGCTCGAGGTCCAGCAGGTACTTGAGCTTGAGGTGCGGCCCGTCCGTGTGGCAGCCCCCGAGGCGCCGCAGGGATTTGCCGAAGCGGCGGCGGAGGCGCTGGCGGGTCAGGAAGCTGTGCTGCTGGATCTGCCTCCGCAGCGGCGCCGGCAGGCACGACTTGTAGCTGCGGGGAGCCGCGGATGCCGAGGGGGTCCCCGAGGGCGTCGGGGTGTCCCCAGGGGTGCCAGGGTGTCCCTGAGGGTGTTGGGGTGTCCCCAGGGGTGCCAGGGTGTCCCCGAGGGTGTCGGGGTGTCCCCAGGGGTGCCAGGGTGTCCCTGACGGTGTTGAGGTGTCCCCAAGGGTGCCTAGTGGTCCCCAGGGGTGCCAAGTGTTCCCCAGGGTGTCCCGAGGGTGTCCCCGAGGGTGTTGGGGTGTTCCCAGGGGTGACGGGGTGTCCCCAGGGGTGCCAGGGTGTCCCCGAGGGTGTTGGGATGTCCCCAGGGGTGCCAGGGTGTCCCCAGGGGTGTCGCGGTGTCCCCAGGGGTGCCAAGTGTTCCCCGGGGTGCCAGGGTGTCCCGAGGGTGTTGGGGTGTCCCAGGGGTGCCGGGATGTCCCCAGGGGTGCCAAGTGTTCCCCAGGGGTGCCAGGGTGTCCCTGAGGGTGTCGGGGTGTCCCCAGGGGTGCCGGGATGTTCCCAGGGGTGCCAGGGTGTCCCCAGGGGTGCCAGGGTGCCCCCAGGGATGTCAGGGTGCCCCCAGGGATGTCAGGTTGTCCCAATGGACACCAGACTGTCCCCAGGGTGCCAGGGTGTCCCCAGGGGTGCCAGGCTGTCCCCAGGAGTGTCAAGTGCTCCCCAGAGGTGTCGGGATGTCCCCAGGGGTGCCAGGCTGTCCCCAGCGGTGCAAGCCCGACCCCCAGGGCTGTCACACTGTCCCGTGGCTGCCAGGCTGTTCCCAGCCATGCCGGGCTGTCCCGTGAGTGCCACTCTGTGCCCCCCAGGCCCCGCTCACCTGACGTGGCTGCAGACCTGGCCGGGGCTGTGCTGCTCCTCCTTGGCGATGCGCAGCATGTCCAGCACGGCCAGGCTCAGGCACTGCTCCTGCGTGGGCAGGCTCAGCCCCACGGCCACGCGGCCCGCGATGAAATCACTGCGGGACTGGGCGGGGCACGAGGTTCGGGGGGGTCTCCCATCTCCCGAGACCCCCGACCCGTGCTCGTGTCACCCTCGTGTCCCAGTGCCCACGGGAGTCACATCCTGCCCGGGCTCTGCTTTCCTGCTGCTTCCCTGGCCCCGATCCCTGGGCATGTCCCCCCCCCAGGGGACACAGTGACCCCATCTCGGCCAGCTGGGATGGCTTGTGCCCGCTGTGGGGTGGCCACGAGCTGCTCCAGGTGAGCCAGGGAAAGGGATCCACATCCACCGGGCACCGGTGGATGAGGAGGAGGAGGAGGAGGAGGAGGAGCCAGCCCAGCAGGGCTCACCTGGGCGAACAGGTAATCGATGACAGGATAATCCAGGACAGGGCTGGCCCGGTCATTGAGCAGCTGGAAGCGGTGGGACTGTCCCGGTCCGCACCAGTTGGGGAAGAAGAACCTGATGGGAACAACGGAGGGGTCTCAGCGCTGCGTCCCCTCAGAGAGCACAACCCCAAAAGCCAGCAGAGCATCGCGGGAGCGGGGCCGGGGCTGTACCTGATCCTGTACACCACGAGCTGGCTGCGGGACTCGTCCACGGTGAACAGATGGTTTGGGGGGAACCAGCAGCTCAGGTCCTCCGTGGCCAGGGCGAAGAGCGGGTGGCACACGGGCAGCACGCCTGGGGATGGAGAGCGGGGCTGGCACCGGGACCCCGAGCCCACGGACAGGATCTTGACTCAGGGCTGGGACCCTGAGCCCAGGGCCAGGATCGCCTGTCAAGGATGGGCACGGGACCCCAAGCCCATGGCCGGTAGCCTGAGCCCACAGCTGGACCCCAAACCCAGAGCTGGGATTCAGAACCCACAGCCAGGATTCCCTGCTGAGGACAAGCACAGGACTCCAAGCCCACAGCCAGGACCCCACATCCACATCCAGGACCCCACATCCACATCCAGGGCCTCATTCCCACATCCAGGACCCCACACCCACATCCAGGATCCCACATCCACATCTAGGGCCCCATTCCCACATCCAGGGCCCCATTCCCACATCCAGGACCCCATTCCTACATCCAGGACCCCACACCCACATCCAGAACCCTACATGCACATCCAGGACCCCATTCCCACATCCAACACCCCATTCCCACATCCAGAACCCCACATCCAGAACCCCACACCCACATCCAGGACCCTGTTCCCACATCCAGCACCCCCATTCCCCCCCCGGCCGGCGCTCACCGCAGGCTTTGGCAGCGCGCACGCAGAGCTCCTCGGCCGTGTACTCGCCGAAGGTGAAGCTGAGGGTGCCGGCGGCGCTGCCGGGGCCGCTGCGCGGGGTGGGCTCCCGGTGGTACAGGAGCACCTGCAGGGAGCCGCTCTCGGCCGAGGAAAGGCTGCACGAGCGGCCCCCGATCAGCGGAGTCTCCTCGCCCAGCGGGGCCATGGTGGCCTCTGCAAGGAGGGATTGGCCTCGCGGTGACCCCCTTGTCCCACACCTGCCCTTCCCTCCTCATCCTCCCCGCAGCGCTGCCAGGGCTGGGAGCGGCTCCTCTTGGGGAGGAGGAAGGGGAAACTGAGGCACGCGGTTGGATATCCCCCCCCTCCTCCCTCCCTGTTCCCAGCCTGTCCCACCCTCCCGGCCGCTCCTCCTGCTCCTCCTCAGCGCTCCCGGCGTGGGCAGGGAGGACCCGGCTCCATCCCCTGCCGCACCCCCGGAGCCCCCCCGGTACCTCTGCCGCGCAGGGGGCCTCGCTGTGACCCTGAGGAGGGGGTCCCGAGCGGGCTGCGCTGCCAAAAAATCGGGGTTCTCGGGGTGCGTAGGTGGCTGCGAGCGAAGGAGAGAGATTAAAAAAAAAAAATCCCCCGGGTGATTTCCTTCCTGCCCGAGGCCTGCTGGGCGTGCGGCTTCCTGGCAGGGGAGGGGGGGACGAAACGAGGCAGCGCAGGGTGCGGCGAGCGGGGTGTCGGGAGGGAGAAGGGCCGGAAACCCGGGCACCCCTCTGGGTACCCGTCTGGGCACCCCACGCCCTCCGGGGCTGGCGCTGTGGGTACCGCAGGGACGGGGGATGCTCTGCCAGCGCATCCCAGCCCGGGGTGAGGGGCTGGGTGCTGCCATCCCCCTGCTGCACCCCATTGCTGCCACCCCCAGCGCCCCAGTGCCGGCTGCTGGCCCCGGAGCTGGCCCAGGTGCCACGGCGGGGCTGGGCGTGTGCCAGCCCCGGGGTTGTGCGGCGTCGCACGTCGCCGCGGGCGGATGTGGACCCGAAATCTCGTTGTTTTATCCCCTGGAGCTGCTCCAACCCGCTCGGCGAGGAGGCGGCGCCGCGGAGAGGAGGGGAAGGGGTCCCGGCCGGGGACAGGGGGTGGGGACAGTGCAGGGAGCCTCGTGTGCCCGGTGGAGAGGGCTCAGAGAGGGCGGTTCCGCCGTGGTGGCACCTTAGAGGGGATGGTGGCACCTTAGAGGGGATGGTGGCACCTTAGAGGAGATGGTGGCACCTTAGAGGGGATGGTGGCACCTTAAAGGGGATGGTGGCACCTTAGAGGGGATGGTGGCACCTTAGAGGCGATGGTGGCACCTTAGAGGGGATGGTGACACCTTAGAGGCGATGGTGGCACCTTAGAGGGGATGGTGACACCTTAGAGGGGATGGTGGCACCTTAGAGGGGGTGATGGCACCTTAGAGGGGATGGTGGCACCTTAGAGGGGATGGTGGCACCTTAAAGGGGATGGTGGCACCTTAGAGGGGATGGTGGCACCTTAGAGGGGATGGTGACACCTTAGAGGGGATGGTGGCACCTTAGAGGGGATGGTGGCACCTTAGAGGGGATGGTGGCACCTTAAAGGGGGTGATGGCACCTTAGAGGGGATGGTGGCACCTTAGAGGGGGTGATGGCACCTTAGAGGGGATGGTGGCACCTTAGAGGGGATGGTGACACCTTAGAGGGGATGGTGACACCTTAGAGGGGATGGTGGCACCTGGGAGGGGATGGTGGCACCTTAGAGGGGATGGTGGCACCTTAGAGGGGATGGTGGCACCTGGGAGGGGATGGTGGCACCTTAGAGGGGATGGTGACCTGGCAGTGATGGCTCAGAGGGTGACGCTCCGTGGTGGCACCTGGGAGAGGTCAATGCCTTCATGGTGATACATGGAAGGGGACAATGCCTCCATGGTGATGGCCTGGAGGGGACGGTGACCTCGTGGCGATGACCTCGAGGAGGTGACAGTGACCTCGTGGCGATGACCTCGAGGAGGTGACAGTGACCTTGCAGTGATGCCTCGGAGGGGGACGGTGCCACATCCGAGGACACACTGCCCGCACAGCAGCTCTGTCCCCCCCTCAGCGCTGTTCCCCTGCCCCAACCCCAACCTCATCCGCGGGGTTTGAGGTGACGGGGTGGAAATTCCCAAACCTGACCAGGGGCCGGGCGGGACAAAGTGGCGTTTGTGCCAGGGAATGAGGAAGCGGGGCCAGCCCCACGCCCGGTGCCACGTATCCCGGCACCGCCGCGCTCCCGGGGCCAGGGAGCTCCGCGGCACCGGGGCCGTGCGGGAGGGAAGGGGTTATGGCCGCGGCCTCCGACAGCTCCATCCTCCCCGCCGAGGGTCCCTCCCCGACGCTCTGAACCTGCCTCCCACCCGCTGGAGCAGCCCGAGGCACGGCCGGCCCCTCGACGCCTTCCGAGAACGTCGCAGGGACCCCCAGGGACCCCCAGGCAGCCCCCGCCCGGCTCCCCGGGCTCGGCAGCCGGTCTGTCCCGCTCTGCCGGCAAACAACCTGCTCCTTCTGGGTAAAGGTTCCCTTCGGGTTTGTTGTTTTTTGCTCTCGGCTGGAGATAAATTTGGCTCCACCGAAGGCTCTGCCCCTCCTTGTTTGTGGCGGTTTGGGGAGGGGTCGCTCCCTTCCGGCCGTGTCCTTTGGGTGCTGGCGCTTCCCTGGAGCCGGTGGCCGGAGCAGCTGGACCGGGGGCTCCAAACCGAGAGGGATCGGGGAAATTCCCGTGTCAAATTCTGGCTGTTCCTGGGGCAATTCCCCGGCCAAAATCTGTCTGTTCCTCGTCGGACTCTGCCCTTTTTCACCCCTTGGCACAGCTCCTGCCGGGGAAGGGCACAGGGTGGGGCACAAAAACCCTGCTCCCCGCTCCGCGCTCGCTGCTTTCCCCTTGGAGCGCCCATTCCAAGGAGTTCTCTCTCCCTCCAGCGTCCCCTCGGATGCGTCGCTGCCGCCGAGCCCCGGCCTAACCTCGCCTGAAGTCCCCGCACCCCCGTCCTCCCTCAGGTGCCCAGTTTGGGCTTGTCCCCACCCTGAAGTGACCATGGCAGCTCCGGAGGGACTCCGGGACGTGCGGGACCTCACCTTCAGCCTGTGGGATTACGGCGTCTTCGGGCTGATGCTGCTCATCTCCACGGGCATCGGGCTCTTCCACGGCCTGGCCAAGGGCGGCCAGAAAACCTCGGAGGATTTTTTCACGGGGGGCAGACGGATGTCGGCGCTGCCCGTGGGGCTCTCGCTGTCCGCCAGCTTCATGTCGGCCATCCAGGTGCTGGGAGTGCCGGCCGAGGCGTTCCGCTACGGAACCAAATTCCTCTGGATGTGCCTGGCGCAGCTCATCAACACCGTGCTCACGGCGCAGCTCTTCCTGCCCGTCTTCTACCGCCTGGGGCTCACCAGCACCTACGAGGTGGGCGCGGGGCGCGGCGGGGGAGGACGTGGCAGGGGACATGGCAGGGGACATGGCAGGGGACATGGCAGGGGACGTGGCGGTGCCGGGGTGGCCCCCGACGTTCTCCTTGTCCTTTGTCGCAGTACCTGGAGCGGCGCTTCAGCAGGAGCGTGCGGCTGTGCGGGACCGTGCAGTACGTGGTGGCCACGGTGCGTTGTGGTGGCCACGGTGCGTGTGGCCGGGCCCGGGGACAGCGCGGGGAGCCGGCGGGGAGCGCAGCGGCGCTGCCCTGAGCCCTTGGCAAGCGTCCTCGTTCCCGTGCTCGTGTTTTGCCTGGCTCCGAGCGAGCGGAGCGCGGCGGGAGCGCTGTTTGGAGTGAAAACCTCCGTGTTTGCCCAGCCGAGCTTTTTGGGCAGCGTTATCCCCGCGGGGTCACCTGCTGTCACCCCTCTTCCCACAGATGCTCTACACCGGGATCGTCATCTACGCGCCCGCCCTGATCCTAAACCAAGGTGTGGTGGCTCGAGGGGGCTGCTCCTCGTCCCTGTCCCCCCTCTCCAGGTGACATTTCCCCCCCTTCAGCACCTCCCCTTCCTCTCCAGTGACCGGCCTGGACATTTGGGCGTCCCTGCTGTCCACGGGGATCATCTGCACCTTTTACACCACCATAGTGAGTGAGGGAGAGCCGGGGAGTGTCCCGGGGGTGTCCCTGAGGTGTCCCGGGGGTGTCCCGGGGTGTCCCGGGGGTGTCCCGGGGGTGTCCCGGGGGTGTCCCTGAGGTGTCCCGGGGGTGTCCCGGGGGTGTCCTGGGGGTGTCCTGGGGGTGTCCTGGGGTGTCCTGGGGGTGTCCCGGGGGTGTCCCCGGGGTGTCCCGGGGGTGTCCTGGGGGTGTCCTGGGGGTGTCCTGGGGGTGTCTTGGGGGTGTCCTGGGGTGTCCTGGGGGTGTCCCGGGGGTGTCCCCGGGGGTGTCCTGGGGGTGTCCTGGGGTGTCCTGGGGTGTCCCGGGGGTGTCCCGGGGGTGTCCCGGGGATGTCCTGGGGGTGTCCTGGGGTGTCCTGGGGGTGTCCCCGGGGTGTCCCCGGGGGTGTCCTGGGGGTGTCCCGGGGGTGTCCTGGGGGTGTCGCCGGGGTCTCCCGGGGTGTCCTGGGGGTGTCCCGGGGGTGTCCTGGGGGTGTCCCGGGGGTGTCCCGGGGGTGTCGCCGGGGTGTCCCGGGGGTGTCGCCGGGGTGTCCCGGGGGTGTCCCGGGGGTGTCCCGGGGGTGTCCCGGGGGTGTCCTGGGGGTGTCCCGGGGGTGTCCCGGGGGTGTCCCGGGGGTGTCCCCGGGGTGTCCCGGGGGTGTCCTGGGGGTGTCCTGGGGGTGTCCTGGGGTGTCCTGGGGGTGTCCCGGGGGTGTCCCCGGGGGTGTCCCGGGGGTGTCCTGGGGTGTCCTGGGGTGTCCCGGGGGTGTCCCGGGGATGTCCTGGGGGTGTCCCGGGGTGTCCTGGGGGTGTCCCGGGGGTGTCCCTGAGGTGTCCCGGGGGTGTCCCGGGGTGTCCTGGGGGTGTCCCGGGGTGTCCCGGGGGTGTCCCGGGGGTGTCCCGGGGGTGTCCTGGGGGTGTCCCCGGGATGTCCCGGGGGTGTTCCCGGAGCTCAGCCCCGGCTCGCTGTGGCGCAGGGTGGGATGAAGGCTGTCATCTGGACCGACGTGTTCCAGGTGTTTGTGATGCTCGCGGGCTTTGTCGCCATCGCCATCCGCGGGGTGCAGCTGGTGGGGGGTCCCGCCGAGGTGCTGAGCATCGCCGCCAATGGCTCCAGGATCAACTTCGCCGAGTGAGTCCCCCCCAAAGCCCGCGGGGTGCGGACCCCGCTCCCCCTGCCCCGGGGTGCTGGGGGGGTCACTGTGTCCCCCCCAAAGCCCTCGGGGTGCGGACCCCGCTCCCCCTGCCCCGGGGTGCTGGGGGGGTCACTGTGTCCCCCCAAAGCCCGCGGGGTGCGGACCCCGCTCCCTCTATCCGGGGGTGCTGGGGGTCACTGTGTCCCCCCCAAAGCCCTCGGGGTGCGGACCCCGCTCCCCCTGTCCCCGGGGTGCTGGGGGTCAATCCCAGCCCCTCTCACTCCCTGCCCCGGAGTTTTGGGGGTCTTTTCTGCCCCAAACCCACAGCGTGTGGATCCCTCTCCCCCCCTGTTGAGGGGGCACTCCCAGCCCCTCTCCCCCCTGTCCTGCGTTCTGGGGTCACTCCCAGCCCCTCTCCTCCCCGTCCTGGATTCTGGGGGTCAGTCCCAGCCCCTCTCCCCCCCTTTCCTGGGTTCTGGGGTCACTCCCAGCCCCTCACCCCCCCTTTCCTGGATTCTGGGGGTCACTCCCAGCCCCTCTCCCCCTGCTTTGGGTTCTGGGGTCACTCCCAGCCCCTCTCCTCCCTGTCCTGGATTCTGGGGTCACTCCCAGCCCCTCTCCTCCCCGTCCTGGATTCTGGGGTCACTCCCAGCCCCTCTCCCCCCCTTTCCTGGGTTCTGGGGTCACTCCCATCCCCTCTCCTCCCTTTCCTGGGCTCTGGGGGTCACTCCCATCCCCTCTCCTCCCTTTCCTGGATTCTGGGGGTCACTCCCAGCCCCTCTCCCCCTGCTTTGGGTTCTGGGGTCACTCCCAGCCCCTCTCCTCCCTTTCCTGCGTTCTGGGGTCACTTCCAGCCCCTCTCCCCCCCTTTCCTGGGTTCTGGGGTCACTCCCATCCCCTCTCCTCCCTTTCCTGGGCTCTGGGGGTCACTCCCATCCCCTCTCCTCCCTTTCCTGGATTCTGGGGGTCACTCCCAGCCCCTCTCCCCCTGCTTTGGGTTCTGGGGTCACTCCCAGCCCCTCTCCTCCCTTTCCTGGGCTCTGGGGGTCACTCCCAGTCCCTCTCCCCCTGCTTTGGGTTCTGGGGTCACTCCCATCCCCTCTCCCTCCCTTTCCTGGATTCTGGGGGTCACTCCCACCCCCTCTGACCCCTTCCCCTGGCACCGGGGCTCCGTGCCCAGCTTCAACCCGGACCCGCGGAGCCGCTACACGGCCTGGACGTTGCTGCTGGGCGGGACCGTGGTGTGGCTCTCCATGTACGGCGTGAACCAGGCGCAGGTGCAGCGCTACGTGGCCTGCAGGAGCGAGAGGGAGGCCAAGATGTGAGTCCGGGGCTGCTCCGGATCCCAGGGATCGCCTGGATCCCGGGAATTGTCCGGATCCCGCTCTGTGGGTTCACGGGGGGGTGAGGGGATGCGTTGAGTGCTGCTTTGTTCCCTGCGTGGGTCGCTGTATGGCTCCTGCACCCTGTAAGGACCTGGCACCCTGCAAGGACCTGGCACCCTGCAAGGACCCTGCGTAGAGCGTGCAGGTTTTTCTGGACCCTGAATTGACCTGATAGCCCTGCAAGGACCTTGCAATGAACCCAGCACCCCTGGGAGGACCCTGCGGTCCTTTATGGACACTGAAATCACCTGAAAGCCCCGCACGGCCCCTGAACAGACCCTGCAAGGACCCAGCGCCCTCGTATTGCCCCTGCAAGGACCCTACGAGGTCCCCGCACCCCTGCAAGGACCCTGCACCCCTTCACGGACCCTGAATTGACCTGAACCCCCTGCACAGGCCCTGCAAGGACCCTGCACCCCTGCCTTGCCCCTGCACCCCTACAAGGACCTGCATTGCCCTTATACAGCCCCTGCACGGACCCAGCACCCCTGTACGGACCCTTTACGACCCCTACCCCCCTGCCAGGACCTGCCACCCCTTCCTTTGCCCTGCGCAGACCCTTCAAGGACCCCGCACCCCTTTCTGGACCATGAATTCACCCGAAATCCCCACACGGACCCTGCAGAGCCCCAGCACGGACTGAACCCCGACCCCCCCCCAATGACCCCTACCCCCCTGCCAGGACCTGCCAGCCCTTCCTTTGCCCTGCGCAGACCCTGGCAGGGCCCCGCTGAGCCCCGGTGCCCGCAGGGCGCTGCTGGTCAATCAAGTGGGGCTGTTCTGCATCGTGAGCAGCGCGGTCTCCTGCGGCCTCGTCATGTTCGCGCTCTACCGGGACTGCGACCCCCTCCTGGCCGGGGCCATCGCCGCCCCCGACCAGGTACGGGACCCCCGAGCCCCCCTTCCCCCTTCCAGGACCTCCCCCGAGGTCGGGGTGTCACAGGGTCCTTCCTCATTCCAGGATGTTGGGGTTTCGCAGAGTCTTTCTCCCTTCCAGGACCCCTCCGGGGGTTGGGGTTTCACAGGGTCCTTCCCCCTTCCAGGACCCCTCTGGGGGCTGGGGTCTCACAGGGCCCTTCCCCCTTCCAGGACCCGCTGGGTTGGGGTCCCTCAGGGATCTTCCCCCTTCCAGGACGTTGGGGTCTCACCGGGCCCTTCCCCCTTCCAGGACCCCGTCGGGGGTTGGGGTCCCTCGGGGATCTTCCCCCTTCCAGGACCCCCAACGCAATGGGGTCAGAGGGGGTTTTGGGGGTCCCACAGGGTTCTGCCCCTTCCAGGACCCCTGGGGCAGCAGCGTGGGAGGCTGAAGGGGGTCCCAGAGAGTTTTGGGGTCCCGGAGGTTCCTGATCCCTCCAGCACCTCCCAAAAGCAGTGGGATGGGGGGGAAAGGGGTCACAGGGGGGGTTTTGGGGTCCCCATGGTACCGGCCCCCTCCAGCACCCCCTGAGGTAACAGGATGGGAGGGTTTTGGGGTCCCAGAGGGTTTTGGGGTCCCCCCAAGATCCTGATCCCTCCAGAACCCCCCAAGGCAGCAGGGTCAGAGGGGATTTTGGAGTCCTCCAGCACCCCCTGAGGCAGTGGGATGGGGGGGAAAGGGGTCACAGGGGGGGTTTTGGGGTGCCCTGGGGTCCTGATCCCTCCAGCAACCCCTGAGGCAGTGGGATGGGGGGGAAAGGGGTCACAGGGGGGGTTTTGGGGTGCCCTGGGATCCTGATCCCTCCAGCAACCCCTGAGGCAGCAGGCTGGGACTTCGGGGGGATCTCAGAGGGTTTTGGGGTCCCCCCAAGATCCTGATCCCTCCAGCACCCCCTGAGGCAGCAGGATGAGACTTTGGGGCGATCTCAGAAGGTTTTGGGGTCCCCTGCGATCCTGCCCCCTCTGAGGCCGTGGGGTGGGAGGTTGAGGCTGTCCCAGGGGGGATTTTGGGGTCCCATCCCCTTCCAGCACCCCCTGAGGCAGCGCAGGCTGGGGGATAAAGGGATCCCAGAAGGTTTTGGGGTCCCAGAAGGTTTTGGGGTCCCCCTTGACCCCCCTTCCCCCCACAGTACATGCCCTATTTGGTCCTGGACATCTTCGAGAGCACCCCGGGGGTGCCGGGGCTGTTCCTGGCCTGCGCCTACAGCGGGACCCTGAGGTGAGGAGGGGGTGCCCGGCGCAGGGACCCCGCGCAGGGGGTGCCACCCGCGGTGCCCCCGCGGGGCTGACCGGGCTCTCCCGGTGCCCAGCACGGCGTCCACGTCCATCAACGCCATGGCCGCCGTCACCGTGGAGGATTTCGTGCGGCCGCGGCTGCCGGCGCTGTCCCCGAGGAGGCTGGCGCTGATCGGCAAAGGGCTCTGTGAGTGCCGCCCGCGGCTGGCATGGGGCACCCCAACCTGGCATGGGGCACCCCAACCTGGCATGGGGCACCCGCGGCTGGCATGCGGCACCCCAACCTGGCATGGGGCACCCCAACCTGGCATGGGGCACCCCAACTTGGCATGGGGCACCCGCGGCTGGGGTGGGGCACCCCAACTTGGGATACGGTGCCCCAACCTGGGATGGTGTAGCCCAGACTGGGATGGGGCACCCGTGGCTTGGGGTGTGGCACCCCAACCTGGGATGGGGTAGCCCAGACTGGGATGTGGCACCCTCAGCTGGGATGGGGCACCCGCGGCTTGGGGTGGGGCACCCTCAGCTGGGATGGGGCACTCCAACCTGGGATATGGCACCCCAACCTGGGATGGGGCACCCCAGACTGGGATATGGCACCCCAACCCGGGATATGGCACCCCAACCTGGGATATGGCACCCTCAGCTGGGGTGTGGCACCCCAACCTCGGGTGTGGCACCCCAACCTGGTATGGGGCACCCCAACCTGGGATATAGCATGCCAACCTGGGGTGGGGCACCCCAGACTGGGATGTGGCAGTCCCGGCTGGGATGGGGCACCCTTTGCTGGGATATGGCACCCCAATCTGGGATGTGGCACCCCAATCTGGGATATGGCACCCCAATCTGGGATATGGTACCCCAACCCGGCATGGGGCACCCCAACCTGGGATGTGGAAGCCCCAGCTGGCATGGGGCACCCCAGACAGGGATGGGGCACCCCAACCCAGCATGGGGCACCCTCGGCTGGCATGGGGCACCCCAACTTGGGATGTGGCACCCCCGGCTGGGATGGGGCACCCTCAGCTGGGATGGGGCAGCCCAACCTGGCATGTGGCAGCCCCGGCTGGGATGTGTTATCCCAAACTGGGGTGTGCCAGGCTGTGCCACCCCATCCAATCCCACCCCGAGCCGTTCCCACATTCCCGCAGCTCTCACCTTCGGCACCTCGTGCATCACCGTGGCCGCTCTGTCCTCGCTGCTGGGGGGGGGCGTCCTGCAGGTGAGACCCCCCCGCGACCCCAAATCCCCTCCCTCAGCTTCTGCCCCATAAAAAACCCCAAATCCCCCCCCATGGTGTCAGTGCCCATCCGAGCGGGGACACGGCCACGCTCTGCTGGCACCTGGAGAGCCCTCGGGGATGGGGATTTGGGGCTGTGCCAGGGACCCCCTAAGGCCCCCTCAGACCCCAAATCCCCTCTCTCACCTTCTACCCCATAAAAAAACCCAAATCCACCCCCCTGGGCTCTCAGTGCCCATCCAAGCAGGGACACGGCCACGCTCTGCTGGCACCCGGAGAGCCCTCAAGGACGGGGATTTGGGGCTGTGCCAGGCACCCCCTGGGGCCTCCTCAGACCCCAAAGACCCCAAAAACCCCAAAAACCCCAAAGACCCCAAAGAGCCCCAAAACCCCAAAGACCCCAAAGAACCCAAAAACCCCAAAGAGCCCCAAAAACCCCAAAGACCCCAAAGACCCCAAAGACCCCAAAAACCGTAAGGAGCCCCAAAAACCCCAAAGACCCCCAAAGACCCCTCAGACCCCAAAAACCCCAAAAGCCCCAAAAACCCCAAAAAAACCCAAAAACCCCCCAGCCCCCCCAGCAGAGCTGTGCCCCCCCAGGGCTCCTTCACGGTGATGGGGGTGATCAGCGGGCCCCTGCTGGGCGCCTTCGTGCTTGGGATGTTCCTGCCCCGCTGCGGCACCGCCGTGAGTGGGGTCACGGGTTTGGGGTTTGGGGTTTGGGGTTTTGGGGTCCTGCCCCGCTGCGGCGCCGCCGTGAGTGCGGTTTGGGGTTTGGGGTTTGGGGTTTGGGGTTTTGGGGTTTGGGGTCACAGGGTTTTGGGGTTTGGGGTTTTCGGGTTTGGGGTTTTGGGGTTTGGGGTCACGGGGTTTTGGGGTTTGGGGTTTTCGGGTTTGGGGTTTTGGGGTCTGGGGTTCTGGGGTTTGGGGTCACGGGGATTTGGGGTTTTGGGGTCCTGCTGTTCTGCAGCACTGCTGGGAGTGGGGGGTTGGGGATTTGGGGTCACGGGGTTTTGGGGTTCTGCCCCGCTGCAGCACGGCTGGGAGTGGGGTTTGGGGTCATGGGGATTTGGGGTTTTGGGGTTTTGGGGTTCTGCCCCGCTGTGGCATGGCCGTGAGCGGGGTTTGGGGGTTTGGGGTTTGGGGGTTTGGGGGTTTTGGGGTTCTGCCCCGCTGCAGCGCGGCCGTGAGTGGGGGGAGCTTGGGGAGGGGGTTTTGGGAATGGGTGGACTCGGGGAAAGAGAATTTTGGGGAGGGGGACTTTGGGATGGGGGATTTTGGGGGATGGGGGGAATTTGAGGATGGGGAATTTTGGGATTTTGGGCTGGGGGATTTTGGAGTGGGGGGATTTTGGGATGGGGGATTTTGGGATTTTGGGCTGGGGGGATTTTGGGCTGGGAGCTCTCCACAGCCCCCACGCCCCCGCTCAGTGCCGAGCCCTCCCCGTCCCCACGGCAGGGGGTGCTGGGCGGCCTGGCCGTGGGGCTGGCGCTGGCCCTGTGGGTGGCCGTGGGGGCCACCCTGTACCCGCCCGGCGCGGCCGCCATGGGGGTGCTGCCCACCTCGGGGGCGCTGTGCCCGCCCCGCAACGGCACCGTGGGCACCGACGGCACCGTGGGCACCGACATCGGCACCGCGGGCACCGCGGGCACCAACAACGGCACCGCGGGCACCCCGGAGAGCCCCCGGTGAGCGCGGCTGGGGGGCGGCTCCGGGGAGGGTGATGTGTCCTGTGATGTCATAGCGCTGTCCCTGACAGCTGTGACGTCACAGCGCTGTCCCTGTGACGTCACAGCCCTGTCCCTGTTCCCTGTGACGTCACAGCGCTGTCCTGTGCCCTGTGATGTCATAGCACTGTCCTGTTCCCTGTGACGTCACAGCGCTGTCCCTGTGACGTCACAGCGCTGTCCCTGTTCCCTGTGATGTCATAGCACTGTCCTGTTCCCTGTGACGTCACAGCGCTGTCCCCATTCCCTGTGATGTCACACCAATGTCCCTGTTCCCTGTGATGTCACAGCCCTGTCCCTGTTCCCTGTGATGTCACAGTGCTGTCCCTGGGTCCTTATGACGTCACACTGCTTCCCTTGTCCCTTATGATGTCACAGCCCTGTCCCTGCTTGTGGTGACGTCACACCACTGTGCCCCTTCCCTGTGACATCACAGCCATGCCCCTTTCAGCTGTGACATCACACCCCTGTACCTGTCAGCTGTGACGTCACATCCCTGTACCTGTCAGCTGTGACGTCACATCCCTGTCCCCGTTCCCTGTGACGTGACACCCCGTTCTCCACTCCCTGTGACGTCACACCCCATGTCCCCGTTCACTGTGACGTCACACCCGGTCCTTGTAACGTCACACCCCATGTCCCTGTTCCATGTGATGTCACACCCCATGTCCCCGTTCCCTGTGACATCACACCCGTTGCCTGTGACGTCACACCCCATGTCCCCATTCCCTGTGACGTCACACCCGTTGCCTGTGACGTCACACCCCATATCCCCATTCCCTGTGACGTCACACCCCATGTCCCCGTTCCCTGTGACGTCACACCCGTTCCCTGTGATGTCACACCCCGTCCCCCGCAGCCCGGCCATCCTGGGTGACCTCTACGCCGTGTCCTACCTGTACTACGGCGCCCTGGGGACCCTCGGCACCGTGGGGACAGGGGCCCTGCTCAGCCTCCTGCCAGGTGAGGGGGGGGGGGGGCTGGCCCTGGCACCCTGGCACTCCTCAGTGTCACCCCGTCACCCTGTGACCCTGTCCCTGGCACCCTGGCACCCCTCGATGTCACCCTGTCCCTGGCACCCCTCCCTGTCACCCTGTCACCCTGACCCTGGCACCCTGGCACTCCTCGGTGTCACCCCGTCACCCTGTGACCCTGTCCCTGTCACCCTGGCACCCCTCCCTGTCACCCTGGCACCCTGACCCTGGCACCCTGGCACTCCTCAGTGTCTCCCTGTCACCCCTCCCTGTTACCCTGACCCTGTCACCCTGTCCCTGTCACCCTGTCACCCCTCCCTGTTACCCTGTCACCCCTCCCTGGCACCCTGTCCCTGGCACCCTGTCCCTGGCACCCTGTCCCCTCTCACCCCTCCCTGTCACCCCGTCCCCCCTCCCTGAACCCCTGACCCTGTTACCTCTCCCTGTCCCCCTGTCCCCCTTGTCCCCCTGTCACCCCTCCCTGTCACCCCTCCCTGTCACATCACCCTGTCATGCTGTCACCCCTCCCTGTCACCCTGTCCCCTTGTCCCTGTCCCCTTGTCCCCCCTATCCCTGTCACCCTGTCCCCCCGTCCCTATCCCCCTGTCCCTGTCCCCCTATCCCCCTGTCCCCCTGTCCCCCTGTCACCCTGTCCCCTTGTCCCTGTCCCCCTGTCCCCCCATCCCCCTGTCCCTGTCACCCTGTCCCCCCCTCCCTGTCCCCCATCCCCCTGTCCCCCCGTCCTCCTGTCCCCCTGTCCCTGTCCCTGTCACCCCTCCCTGTCGCCCCTGTCGCCCCTGTCCCCCTCTCCCCCTGTCCCTGTCACCCTGTCCCCCCTCCCTGTCCCCCTGTCTCTGTCCCCCTGTCCTCCCTCCCTGTCCCCTTGTCCCCGTGCCCCCTGTCCCCCCATCCCCCTGTCTCTGTCCCCCTGTCCCCCTGTCCCCGTGCCCCCTGTCCCCCCGTCCCCCTGTCACCCTGTGGCTTCCCGGCAGGCCCAGCCCGGCAGAAGCGCCGGCCCCAGGGCGTGCTGTGGTGGGACATCGTCAGGGCCAGGCCCTCCGCTGGCCCCAGAGGGGACCGGACCCCCCGGGACGAGCCCCCGGACAAGGCCGGAGCGTCCCAGGAGCTGCTGGGCACGGAGGGGACACCCCCGGGTGACCCTGCCAAGGGTGGCACCGTGGCCGAGAGCGACGTGTAGGGGACAGCGGGGTGGGGACAGCGCCCTGACCCCAATAAAGGAGCTGCTGACCCTGGCCGGAGCCTGGCCTTGGGGACACGGGGAGGGGACACGGCCACTGCCCCTCGGGTGACACGGCCCGAATGGGGAGGGGGCCATGGGCAAGTGGGGAGGGGGGCTGGGAGTCAAGGCCTGCCCTGGGAGGCCACGCCCAGTCTGGGGACAGTAGCCACACCCTTTTAAGCCCCACCCACTCTGGGGACAAAGGACCCCACCCTTTTAAGCCCCACCCACTCCGATAACAATGGCCACACCTTTTTAAGCCCCACCCACTCCGTTGACAACGACCCCACCCTGATAAGCCCCGCCCACTCCGGTGAAAATGGCCACACCCTGATAAGCCCCGCCCAGTCAGATGACAATGGCCCCACCCTTTTAAGCCCCGCCCACTCCAGTAACAACGACCACACCCTTTTAAGCCCCACCCACTCCAGCGACAATGGCCACACCCTTTTAAGCCCCACCCAGTCTGGGGACAATGGACCCCACCCTGATAAGCCCCACCCACTCCAGTAACGACAGACCCCACCCTTTTAAGCCCCACCCATTCCGGTGACAATGACCCCACCCTTTTAAGCCCCGCCCACTCCAGGGACAAAGGACCCCACCCTTTTAAGCCCCACCCACTCCAATAACAATGGCCACACCCTGATAAGCCCCACCCACTCCGGTGGCAATGGCCACACCCTTTTAAGCCCCACCCACTCGGATGACAACGGACCCCACCCTTTGAAGCCCCGCCCACCTCGGCGACAAGAACAAAGACCTGACCAACGTTCCAGGTGCCAATGGGCCCCACCCTGTGATGGGCACCCCAATGGTGCCTCCCGCCGCTGACAAACGGCCCCACCCTGTTAGACTCCGCCCACCCAGGCGGCAACGACCCCGCCCTCTTAAGCCCCGCCCACCCCCCCTCCCTCAGGTGTGACGCCATCTTGGAACCGGGCAGAGCCGCCCCGTGGGTTCCCCCGCGGATTTTTTTCCAGCGCGCCGCCAGCGCTGCCGTGAGCGGGGATCTCCGCCCGTCCGCTCCCTCCGCTCCCTCCGCTCCCTCCGCTCCCTCCACCGCCGCTCCCTCACGGAGGCAGCACGGCCTTGCCCTCAACCAACATGGCGGCGGCGCCTTCCCGGTCCTCTCCCGCCATGCTGAGGCGACGGCGCGCGGTGATGACGCGCAAGGCGCGCGACGGGCGGGGCGGCGGGGCCCGGGTAGGAGCGGGGCCGGTTCGGGGCCGGTTCGGGGCCGGTTCGGGGCCGGTTCGGGGCCGGTTCGGGGCTGAGGGACCGGGACGGGCCCGGGCGGGGAACGAGGGGAAAGGACGGGAGCGGAGGCAGCGGGGGAGGCCGGGGGGTGACGGGGCGGGGAGGGCTGGGCCGGGCCTGGGTGTCCCTTGTTGCACCCCCCCCCCCCTCCCCTCAGGTGGGGCCCAGCCCGGCTCGCGCTCCTTGGGAAGGGTCAGGGGGCGGGAAAAGGGATTTTAGGAAGGCTCAGAGGGCGGGAAAAGGGATTTTCGGGATGCTCAGAGGATGTTCCAGGCAGGAGAAAGGATTGAATCCATCCCAGGCTGTGAAAACCTCGGCAGTGGAGCAGCCCTGCCCTGCCCTGTTTGATTTGCTAAGCAACGATCCGTCACGAAAATCAAAGATTGAAGCCCCAGCGCCGCGATTTTCGCGGCGTTTGCTTGATTTGAAAGCTCAGATCTCCCTGGATTTGACTTTTCCCAGCCTGGATAACGACTCCAGCCCATTTTTGTGGCTGTTTATCCAAATTAAAAGCGGTCCTGTCACATCCCTGTGGGTAAAGGCACCTGAATCCCTTTTTTTCCTGCTTCAGGGTTTTTTTTTGCCTTTTCCTTGGGGTGGGGGGCGTGTCCCCTGCTGGAATTTTGGGATGGACTGAGCACGTTCCTTTGGGATGAGCCAGGATCTGGGAACTGGTGAAATATGGAAAATTTATCCCGGTCTGAGGTTGGGATAAATGGGGGGAGGGAGGGGGGGATGGTCCCAAGTTTTTCATCCTCCACAGGGCTCAGGTTTGGGGAGCTTCCTTCCCCCCCACAATTCCCCAAAATCTTTATGGATCATCGGGAGGGGCTGGAGAGTGTCTGGGGAAGGGAATGGAGCTGGGAAAGGCTGGAGAATTCCCAGTTGGGAAGGAAGTGGAGAATTCCCAGTTGGGAAAGGCTGGAGAATTCCTGAGGGAGCTGGGAAAGGGCTGGAGAATTCCTGAGGGGGCTGGGAAGGGGCTCAGCCTGGAGCAAAGCGGGATCAGGGGGGACATTCCCAATCTCCACCAGTCCCTGCCAGGAGGGCACAGCCGGGGTGGGGGATCCCAGGGGACACCAGGACAGGAGGGAACGGCCCCAAGCTGTTCCAGGTGGGAATTTCCTCCTGGAAAAGTTGCTCAGGGGTTGGAATTACCCAGGAACGTTCGGAACCCCCACCCCAGCTCCTGGGCGTGCCGTGGATGACCTGGATGACCCCAAACCTCATTCCCAACATCTCCATCCCTACCAAAGCCCATCCCAACCCCCGACTGTTGCTCTCTTTTCCCTTCTTTCCCACAGCATCTTGAGGGATGCCCAAGAAATTCCAGGGGGAAAACACCAAGTCGGCTGCGGCCCGAGCCCGCAGAGCCGAGGCCAAGGCAGCGGCCGACGCCCGCAGGCAGCAGGAGCTGGAGGATGCCCTCTGGAAGGATGAGGATAAACACGTCCTGAGGAAGGAGCAGAGGAAGGTCAGCAGGCCCAAATCCTGGGAAATCCACTCAGCATTCCCAAAAAATCCACTCAGCATTCCCAGGAAATCCACTCAGCGTTCCCCAGTCCCGGGAAATCCACTCAGCATTCCCAGAAAATCCACTCAGCATTCCCCAATCCCAGGAAATCCACTCAGCATTCCCAAATCCTGGGAAATCCACTCAGCATTCCCAAAAAATCCACTCAGCATTCCTAGGAAATCCACTCAGCAATCCCAGGAAATCCACTCAGTATTCCCAGGAAATCCACTCAGCATTCCCCAGTCCTGGGAAATCCACTCAGTATTCCCAGAAAATCCACTCAGCATTCCCAGGAAATCCACTCAGCATTCCCAAATCCTGGGAAATCCACTCAGCATTCCCAGGAAATCCACTCAGCAATCCCAGGAAATCCACTCAGCATTCCCAGGAAATCCACTCAGCATTCCCCAAATCCTGGGAAATCCACTCAGCATTCTCAGGAAATCTACTCAGTAATCCCAAAAAATCCACTCAGCATTCTCAAATCCCAGGAAATCCACTCAGCATTCCCGGGAAATCCACTCAGCATTCCCAGGAAACCCACTCAGCATTCCCCAATCCCAGGAAATGTTGTTGGAGGTCCTGAGGGAGTCTTTCCTGGGCTTTTCCAGCCTTTCCTGGGGTTTTCCAGCCTTTCCTGGGGTTTTCCAGCCTTTCCAGAGCCTCTCCAGCTTTTCCAGGGAGAGGAGGAGCAGCCCTGGGAATGAGGAGAGGAGGAAAACTGGGAATGGGAGGAGGAAAATCTCTGGGAAGGAGAGGAGAAACAGCCCTGGGAATGAGGAGGAGGAAAATCTGGGAATGGGAGGAGGAAAAACGCTGGGAATGAGGGAGAGGAAGAACCCTGGGAATCAGAGGAGGAACGTCCATGGATCCATCCCTCCCTCCATCCATCCCTCCATCCATCCATCCATCCATCCATCCATCCATCCATCCATCCCTCCATCCATCCATCCATCCATCCATCCATCCATCCATCCATCCATCCATCCATCCATCCCTCCATCCATCCATCCCTCCATCCATCCCTCCATCCATCCCTCCATCCATCCCTCCCTCCATCCATCCCTCCCTCCATCCATCCCTCCCTCCATCCATCCATCCATCCCTCCATCCATCCCTCCATCCCTCCATCCATCCATCCATCCCTCCATCCATCCCTCCATCCATCCATCCATCCATCCATCCATCCCTCCATCCATCCATCCATCCATCCATCCATCCATCCCTCCATCCATCCCTCCATCCATCCATCCATCCATCCCTCCCTCCCTCCATCCATCCGTCCATCCATCCATCCATCCATCCCTCCATCCATCCATCCATCCATCCATCCATCCCTCCATCCATCCATCCATCCATCCATCCATCCATCCATCCATCCCTCCATCCATCCATCCATCCATCCATCCATCCCTCCCTCCCTCCATCCATCCATCCATCCATCCATCCATCCCTCCATCCATCCGTCCATCCATCCATCCATCCCTCCATCCATCCATCCATCCATCCATCCATCCATCCATCCATCCCTCCATCCATCCCTCCATCCATCCATCCATCCATCCCTCCCTCCATCCATCCATCCATCCATCCATCCATCCATCCCTCCATCCATCCATCCATCCATCTATCCATCCATCCATCCCTCCATCCATCCCTCCATCCATCCATCCATCCATCCCTCCCTCCCTCCATCCATCCATCCATCCCTCCATCCATCCCTCCCTCCATCCATCCCTCCCTCCCTCCATCCATCCATCCATCCATCCATCCATCCCTCCATCCATCCCTCCATCCATCCATCCATCCATCCATCCCTCCATCCATCCCTCCCTCCATCCATCCATCCATCCATCCATCCATCCATCCATCCATCCATCCATCCCTCCCTCCCTCCATCCATCCGTCCATCCATCCATCCATCCATCCATCCATCCATCCCTCCCTCCCTCCATCCATCCGTCCATCCATCCATCCATCCCTCCATCCATCCCTCCATCCATCCATCCATCCATCCATCCATCCCTCCATCCATCCCTCCATCCATCCATCCATCCATCCCTCCCTCCCTCCATCCATCCGTCCATCCATCCATCCATCCATCCATCCATCCATCCCTCCCTCCCTCCATCCATCCATCCATCCATCCATCCATCCATCCATCCCTCCATCCCTCCATCCATCCATCCATCCATCCATCCATCCATCCCTCCATCCCTCCATCCATCCATCCATCCATCCCTCCATCCCTCCCTCCATCCCTCCCTCCATCCCTCAGGAATTCCCCATCCCCCCTCATTCCCATCCCCCCAGCCCAATCCCATCTCATCCCCTTCTCCCCGAGCACCCCAAACCCCCCCCCACAGAACCCCCCTCCCACCAGGACAACACCCCACAAACCCCATTCACCTCTGGCAACAAAACCCCAAAATCCCCCCAAAAATCCCAACCCTGACCTCCCCCCTTCCTTCCCCCGCCTCCAGCACCGCTGGGATCCCTCTGGAATTTGGGAATCGAGCGCTTCCTTATCCCCTTTCCCAGGAGGAGCGGGAGAAGCGGCGCCTGGAGCAGCTGGAGCGCAAGAAGGAGCTGCAGCGGCTCCTGGAGGAGGAGGATTCCAAACTCAAAGGGAAAACTCCCAAGCAGGGAAATCCTGGGAAAATCACCCGGGCTCAGATCGAGGAGAGCATCCGCAAGGAGCAGCAGCACCGGGAGAGCAGCGATGGAGGTTTGGGAATTCCTCGGGAATGCGCCCCGAGTCGGCGCTTTTCCGGGAAAACGGGGCTGGAAGTGGGAGCTGCCGGCGACCGCGGCGTTCCCGCTGGGATTTGGGTCGGAGTTGTTGTTCTTTGGGGTTATCCCAGGGAAATTCAGCCCCTTCCCTGTTCCCAGGGCTGTGGGGTCGGGCTGGGGTTGGGTGCGAAGGATCTTGGCCGGCTTTGGCTGTGGGGTTTTGTTCTTGGGCTTCTGGGTTTGTTGTGGTCGTGTTTTGATCTGTCCCAAACTTCCCATCCCCAATCCCAGATTGCCTCCCCAATCCCAAATTCCCGTCCCTATCCCAAATTCCCATCCCTATTTCCCCTTCCCCAATCCCAAATTTCCCTTCCCCAATCCCAAATTTCCCATCCCCTATCCCAAATTCCCATCCCTATCCCACATTTCCCCTTCCCCAATCCCAAATTTCCCATCCCCAATCCCAGATTGCCACCCCAATCCCAAATTCCCATCCCTATCCCACATTTCCCTTTCCCCAATCCCAAATTCCCTTTCCTCAATCCCAAGTTCCCCTTCCCCAATCCCAAATTCCCCTTCCCCTATCCCACTTTTCCCCTCCCCTATACCGAATTCCCCTTCCTCAATCCCAAATTCCCCTTCCCCAATCCCAATTTCCTATTCCTTATCCCATATTTCCCCTTCCCCTATCCCAAATTCCCCTTCCCCGATCCCAAATTCCCATTCCTTATCCCACATTTCCCCTCTCCTATCCCAAATTCCTTTTCCCCAATCCCAAATTCCCCTTCCCCAATCCAAATTTCCCATTCCTTATCCCACATTTCTCCTCTCCTATCCCAAATTCCCCTTCCCCAATCCCAAATTCCCCTTCCACAATCCCACATTTCCCCTCCCCTATCCCAAATTCCCTTTCCTTTATCCCACATTTCCCATCCCCAATCCCAAATTCCCCTCCCTTTATCCCAATTTCCCATCCCAATCCCACATTTCCCATCCCCAATCCCAAATTCCCCTTCCTTTTTCCTAAATTTCCCTTTCTCAATCCCAAATTCCCATCCCAATCCCAAATTCCCATCCATATCCTGAATTTTCCAAGGGAAACCTGAGGGGTTTTTTGGGGAAAAACGGGGCTTTCCAGAGGGAAAATGGAGTTTTCCAAGGAAAAGCTGAGTTTTCCAGAGGAAAATCTGAGCTTTTTTAGAGAAAAAAATGGAGTTTTTTAGAGGAAAAATGGAGATTTTTTGAGGAAAACATGGAGGTTTTTAGAGCAAAAAATTGAGTTTTTTAGTGGAAAAAAATGAGTTTTTTTGAGGAAAACATGGAGTTTTTTCGAGGAAAAATTGAATTTTTTAGAGGAAAAATGGAGTTTTTTTGAGGTAAAAATAGAGTTTTTTTGAGGAAAACATGGAGTTTTTTAGAGGGAAAAATGGAGTTTTTTAGTGGAAAAAATGGAGGTTTTTTGAGGAAAAATTGAACTTTTTAGAGGAAAAAAACGAGGTTTTTTGAGGAAAAATGGAATTTTCCAAGGGAAAATTGACGTTTTTAGAGGGAAAATGGGGATTTTAAGCGGGAAAACTGAGGGTTTTTTTGAGGAAAAATGGAGTTTTTTCACGGAAAAAACGGGATTTTCCAAGGAACCCCCGAGTTTTCCAGGCCCCCCCGATTTTTCCAGCGCCCCCCCGATTTTTCCAGGGCCCCCCAAGTTTTCCAGGGAACCCCGAGTTTTCCAAGGGACCCCCAAGGGACCCCCAAGTTTTCCAGGGACCCCCGATTTTCCCAGCCCCCCCGATTTTCCCAGCCCCCGCCGATTTTCCCAGTCTCCCCCGATTTTTCCCAGGCCCCCCGAGTTTCCAGGCCCCCCCGAGTTTTCCCAGGGCCCCCCGAGTTTTCCAAGGACCCCCCGAGTTTCCCAGGAACCCCCGAGTTTTCCAGGGAACCCCGAGTTTTCCAGGGACCCCCAAGGGAACCCCAAGTTTTCCAGGGCCCTCGAGTTTTCCCAGGGCCCCCCGAGTTTTCCAGGACCCCCGAGTTTTCCAAGGGACCCCCGAGTTTTCCAAGGGATCCCCGAGTTTCCAAGGGAACCCCGAGTTCTCCAGGCACCCCCGAGTTTTCCAGGGACCCCCCAAGGGACCCCCGAGTTTCCCAGGACCCCCCGATTTTTCCCAGCCCCCCCCGAGTTTCCCAGCCCCCCCGATTTTCCCAGCCCCCCCCAATTTTCCCAGCCCCCCCCAATTTTCCCAGGCCCCCCGAGTTTTCCCAGCCCCCCCCAAGTTTTCCAAGGACCCCCCGAGTTTTCCAAGGACCCCCCAAGTTTCCCAGGAACCCCCGAGTTTTCCAGGAACCCCCGAGTTTCCCAGGAACCCCCGAGTTTTCCAGGAACCCCCGAGTTTTCCAGGGACCCCCAAGGGAACCCCAAGTTTTCCAGGGACCCCGAGTTTTCCAAGGACCCCCCGAGTTTCCCAGGAACCCCCGAGTTTTCCAGGAACCCCCGAGTTTTCCAGGGACCCCCAAGGGAACCCCAAGTTTTCCAGGGACCCCGAGTTTTCCCAGGGCCCCCCGAGTTTTCCAGGACCCCCGAGTTTTCCAAGGGACCCCCGAGTTTTCCAAGGGGAACCCCGAGTTTTCCAGGAACCCCCGAGTTTTCCCAGGGCCCCCTCAGTTTTCCAAGGACCCCCAAGGGAACCCCGAGTTTTCCAGGGATCCCCGATTTTCCCAGGCCCCCCCGATTTTCCCAGCCCCCCCCGAGTTTTCCCAGGGCCCCCCGAGTTTTCCAGGACCTCCGAGTTTTCCAAGGGACCCCCGAGTTTTCCAAGGGATCCCCGAGTTTCCAAGGGAACCCCGAGTTCTCCAGGCACCCCCGAGTTTTCCAGGGACCCCCCAAGGGACCCCCGATTTTTCCAGGCCCCCCCGATTTTCCCAGCCCCCGCCGATTTTCCCAGCCCCCCCCGATTTTCCCAGGCCCCCCGAGTTTCCAGGCCCCCCCGAGTTTTCCCAGCCCCCCCCGAGTTTTCCCAGGGCCCCCCGAGTTTTCCAAGGACCCCCCGAGTTTTCCAGGAACCCCCGAGTTTTCCCAGGGCCCCCCGAGTTTTCCCAGGGCCCCCCGAGTTTTCCAGGACCCCCGAGTTTTCCAAGGGACCCCCGAGTTTTCCAAGGGGAACCCCGAGTTTTCCAGGAACCCCCGAGTTTTCCCAGGGCCCCCTCAGTTTTCCAAGGACCCCCAAGGGACCCCCGAGTTTTCCAGGGATCCCCGATTTTTCCCAGCCCCCCCGATTTTTCCCAGCCCCCCCGATTTTTCCCAGCCCCCCCCGAGTTTTCCCAGGGCCCCCCGAGTTTTCCAAGGACCCCCCGAGTTTCCCAGGAACCCCCGAGTTTTCCCAGGGCCCCCTCAGTTTTCCAAGGACCCCCAAGGGAACCCCAAGTTTTCCAGGGATCCCGAGTTTTCCCAGGGCCCCCCGAGTTTTCCAGGACCCCCGAGTTTTCCAGGACCCCCGAGTTTTCCAAGGGATCCCCGAGTTTCCAAGGGAACCCCGAGTTCTCCAGGCACCCCCAAGTTTTCCAGGGACCCCCCAAGGGACCCCCGGTTTTTCCAGGGACCCCCGAGTTTCCCAGCCCCCCCGATTTTTCCCAGCCCCCCCCGATTTTCCCAGTCCCCCCCGATTTTCCCAGGCCCCCCGAGTTTCCAGGCCCCCCCGAGTTTTCCCAGCCCCCCCCGAGTTTTCCCAGGGCCCCCCGAGTTTTCCAGGAACCCCCGAGTTTTCCAGGGAACCCCGAGTTTTCCAGGGACCCCCAAGGGAACCCCAAGTTTTCCAGGGCCCCCGAGTTTTCCCAGGGCCCCCCGAGTTTTCCAGGACCCCCGAGTTTTCCAGGGAACCCCGAGTTTTCCAGGGACCCCCAAGGGAACCCCAAGTTTTCCAGGGACCCCGAGTTTTCCAGGGACCCCGAGTTTTCCAGGACCCCCGAGTTTTCCAGGAACCCCCGAGTTTTCCCAGGGCCCCCTCAGTTTTCCAAGGACCCCCAAGGGAACCCCGAGTTTTCCAGGGATCCCCGAGTTTCCCAGCCCCCCCGATCGTTCCCGGCCCCCCCGGTCGTTCCCGGCCGGGCAGTGAGGCCGTGCCGCTGTTCCCGGCAGGGCAGAAGGAGAAGGAGCGATCGCACCTGGAGCTGCCGCTGGAGGAGAACCGGAACCGGCGGCCGCCGGACGAGGGCGCGCTGGAGGCGCGGAGCGTGGAGGAGGCCATCGCTGCCCTCAGGTGAGGCCTGCTCCGGGATTCCTGGAATTCCGGCTTTCCCAGGGAATTCCCAGGGAATTCTGGCGTTTCCCAAGGAATTCCGGCGTTTTCCAGGGAATGCCGGCTTTTCCCAGGGAATTCCCAGGGAATTCTGGCAGTTTCCAGGGAATTCCCAGGGAATTCTGGCGTTTCCCAAGGAATTCCGGCGTTTTCCAGGGAATTCCGGCTTTTCCAGGAAATTCCCAGGGAATTCCTTCTGGCTTTTCCAGGGAATTCTTTCTGGCTTTTCCAGGGAATTCTGGTGTTCCCAGGGAATTCCCAGGGAATTCTGGCTTTTCCAGGGAATTCCCTGAGAATTCCTTCTGGCTTTTCCAGGGAATTCTTTCCGGCTTTTCCAGGGAATTCTGGTGTTCCCAGGGAATTCCCAGGGAATTCTGGCCTTTTCCCAGGGAATTCCTCCTGGCATTTCCCAGGGAATTCCCAGGGAGTTCCAGCTTTTCCAGGGAATTCCTTCCGGTGTTTCCCAGGGAATTCCCAGAGAATTCCGGCTTTTCCCAGGGAATTCCTCCTGGCATTTCCCAGGGAATTCCCAGGGAGTTCCAGTTTTTCCAGGGAATTCCTTCTGGCATTTTCCAGGAAATTCCCAGGGAATTCCTTCTGGCATTTTCCAGGAAATTCCCAGGGAATTCCGGCAGTTTCCAGGGAATTCCTGCGTTTCCCAGGGAATTCTGGTGTTCCCAGGGAATTCCAGCGTTTCCAGGGAATTCTGGCTTTTCCCAGGGAATTCCCAGGGAATTCCAGCTTTTCCTAGGGAATTCCCTGAGAATTCTGGCAGTTTCCAGGGAATTCTCAGGGAATTCCAGCGTTTTCCAGGGAATTCCCGCCCGGGATTTCGGGAGGAGGGGTTGGAGAGCGGTGGGGGGAGGATTGCTTTGGGGTGATGCCTGTGGGATTGGGGTATCCCTGAAATCCTTGGGGTGATTCCTGTGGGATTGGGGCTGATCCTGGTGCCGTTCCCTTTGGGATCAGCCCATCCCTTTGGGATCAGCCCATCCCCTCTCCTCTTCCCTTTGGGATTGGGGCCATTCCCTTTGGGATCAGCCCATTCCCTTTGGGATCAGCCCATCCCCTTTGGGATCAGCCCATTCCCTTTGGGACCACCCCACCCCCTCTCCCATTCCCTTTGGGATCAGCCCATTCCTTTTGGGTTCAGGCTATCCCTGGTGCCATTCCCTTTGGGATTGGTGCCATTCCCTTTGGGATCAGGCTATCCCTGGTGCCATTCCCTTTGGGATCAGCCCATTCCCTTTGGGACCAGCCCATTCCCTTTGGGATCAGGGTATCCCTGGTGCCATTCCCGTTGGGATTGGGGCCATTCCCTTTGGGATCAACCCATTCCCTTTGGGACCACCCCACCCGTCTCCCATTCCCTTTGGGATTGGTGCCATTCCCTTTGGGATCAGCCCATCCCCTTTACCACCAGCCCATCCCTGGTGCCATTCCCTTTGGGACCACCAGCCCATTCCCTTTGGGATCAGCCCATTCCCTTTGGGATCAGCCCATTCCCTTTGGGATTGGTGCCATTCCCTTTGGGATCAGGCTATCCCTGGTGCCATTCCCTTTGGGACCAGCCCATTCCCTTTGGGATCAGCCCATCCCTGGTGCCATTCCCTTTGGCATTGATGCCATTCCCTTTGGGATCAGCCCATCCCCTCTCCCATTCCCTTTGGGATCAGGGTATCCCCTCTCCCATTCCCTTCGGGACCACCCCACCCCTCTCCCATTCCCTTTGGGATCAGCCCATTCCCTTTGGGATCAGGGTATCCCCTCTCCCATTCCCTTTGGGATCAGCCCATCCTCTCCCATTCCCTTCGGGACCACCCCACCCCTCTCCCACCCCCTTCCCCCCTCAGCCATCCCCTCTCTCCGGCAGCGTGGCGGCTCCCTCGGAGCGGCACCCGGAGCGCCGGCTCCGCGCCGCCTTCGCCGCCTTCGAGGAGCTGCAGCTGCCGCGCCTGAAGCAGCAGAACCCCAACATGCGGCTGTCGCAGCTGCGGCAGCTCCTCAGGAAGGAGTGGATGAAATCCCCGGAAAACCCCCTGAACCAGCGGCACAAACCCTACAACAGCCACTGACGGGACTGCGGCTGCCGCTCTCCCCCTTGGGATTCTCCCGGGAAACGCCCGGAGCTCTGCCGGGGTTTCGCTTTCTCTCCGTGGATTGCCGGACGTCGGCGGCGCCGCGGTGGTGGGGGTCGGACTGATGGCGGCTTCTCCTTCCTGAAATTCCCGGCGTTCTCCTGTCCTTCCCTGCTTGGAATTCTCCCAGAGTGCTGCTTTTGAAGAGATTCCAGACCGGGATCGTCGTTCCAGCCTTCCCAAAGATGTTGGGAAGAGGGAAAATCCCTCTGGAAGGAGTGGGAAAAGGCACGGCCCGGCCGGATTCCCGCTTTTCCTGAGGGGGGCCCAGCGGTGCCAGGCAGCTCCAGGTGATATTCCCGGTGTTCCCTGGAATGCTGGAGCCCCAAATCCACCTGGAGAAGGGAAATTCCTGCTTTTCCCATTCCCTTTTTTCCCCCTTTCCCTGATCCCAGGCTCGGGATGGGAGCCTTGGGAAGGGGAGGTGACGCTCCCTGAGCTGCGTTCCCGTGGGAATGCGGGGTGAGATCCCTGAGCGTTTTCTAGGGAATTCCGGAGTTTCCCAGGGAATTCCCAGGGGATTCCGGCGTTTCCCAGGGAATTCCAGCATTTCCCAGGGGATTCCTTCTGGCATTTTCCAGGGAATTCCCAGGGAATTCCAGCGTTTCCAGGGGATTCCTTCTGGCATTTTCCAGGGAATTCCCAGGGAATTCCAGCCTTTTCCAGGGAATTCCAGCCTTTTCCAGGGAATTCCTTCCAGCCTTTCCCAGGGAATTCTGGCATTTCCCAGGGAATTCCTGAGCTCCCTCGGGAATGCTGAAATCCTTGGGAATACCAGAATCCTTGGGAATACCAGAATCCTCGGGAATGCCAATCCTGCCCTTTCCCCTCTCTTTTCCCATCCTTTGGGAATGAAATTCCTTCCCAGGGAATCGTTCTGGGGGTGCCACTGGACTTCCCAAAACTCCCCCCTCCAAATCCCTGTGGGATTCCTCCAATCCCACTCCCTGGTTTTGGGGCTGGTCCATGGTCCCCCATCCCAGAATTCCCAAATCCAGCCAGGGAGGAATCACCCCCCGCCCCCCCTTTTTTTTTTCGGTGAGAGTTTGGTGTGTTTGAATCCGATTAAAAACCTAAAAACCATCCCAAAATCCTCATAAATCCGGGAAGGAATCATTTGGGGTTTCCAGGAGGATTCTTGCTTTGCTTTGCTCACTTTTATCCCTGAAAATGTGGAAAATCCCGCTGGAATTGGGGCTGGGGTTCCTACATGGATTTGGGGGGGGGTTCTCTCCCTTTGGGACCCCCCCCAGGTTGTTCCTGGGGAGGGGGAATTCCCCATTCCCGCTGCTCCTGGAGTGAGGAACCCACAGGAGGGGTGGGGGGGTGTCCCCCCTCCCATCCCCATCCCAGGAATTCCCTCCTCCTTCCCCCATCCCTGGGGTGTCTCCTCCCTGTCCTCCCCCACCCCCCCTCGGGGCTCTTTGTGTGGCAGAGCCCCCCCAGGCCCCTCCCCTTCATCCCCGTTCCCATCCCCGTTCCCATCCCCGTTCCCATCCCCGTTCCCATCCCATTCCCATCCCATTCCTGTTCCCATCCCATTCCCATCCCATTCCCATCCCATTCCTGTTCTCTCCCCATTCCCATCCCATTCCCCTTCATCCCTGTTCCCATCCCATTCCCAGACCCCTCCCCTTCATCCCCGTTCCCATCCCCGTTCCCATCCCATCCCATTCATTCCCATTCCCGTTCCCATTCCCATCCCATTCCCCTTCATCCCCATTCCCATCCCATTCCCATCCCATTCCCGTTCCCTCCCCATTCCCATTCCCATCCCATTCTTGTTCTCTCCCCGTTCCCATCCCATTCCCATCCCATCCCATCCCATCCCATCCCATCCCATCCCATCCCATCCCATCCCATCCCATCCCATTCCCATCCCCGTTCCCATCCCATCCCATCCCCGTCCCATTCCCGGTATTCCCTCACTGGGGGGGGGGATGGGGCTGTGGCTGTCAGGACCCCCCCCCCATTCAGCCTCAGGGGAGCCGGGGGGGATTTAGGGGACCCTAAAAGATCGATGGGGTCCCCCTGCTTTGAGGAAAGGGGGGATTTGGGGGAACCCCTCTGTGCGAGGGGGGGCATCGGGATTAAATTCCCACGGGATTTGGGGGAACCCCTCTGTGCCGGGGGGGGGTCGGGATTGAATTCCCACGGGATTTGGGGGAACCCCTCTGTGCCAGGGGGCGTCGGGATTAAATTCCCGTGGGATTTGGGGGAACCCCTCCGTGCCAGGGGGGGTCGGGATTAAATTCCCGTGGGATTTGGGGGAACCCCTCCGTGCCAGGGGGGTCGGGATTAAATTCCCGTGGGATTTGGGGGAACCCCCCCACTCTGTAGGGTGGGGGGCGTCCCGGTGTCCCCCTCCCCCTCAGCAAAGCGGTTCCCGAAGGGAGGGGATTCCCCGCCCCTCCCCCCTTTTCCCATCATTTGGGGGGGGGGGGGAACGGGACATTGCCATGGCAACGGGGGGGGCATTGCCATGGCAACGGGGGGGGGCATTGCTATGGCAACCGGGGGGCATTGCCATGGCAACCGGGGGGCATTGCCATGGCAACCGGCTGAAGGAGGGGGACACGCGGGGGCGGCGGTCACGCAGCCCCGGGATCCGCCCGCGCAGCCGTGTGGGGCTGGCACCGGGCATCGCCCCCCAAACCGGGCATCGCCCCCCAAACCGGGCACCGCCCCCCCCAAACCGGGCATCGCCCCCCAAACCGGGCATCGCCCCCCCGAACTGGGCATCGCCCCCCAAACCGGGCACCGCGCCCCAAACCGGGCATCGCCCCCCCAAACCGGGCACCGCCCCCCAAACCGGGCACCGCCCCCCAAACCGGGCATCGCCCCCCAAACCGGGCATCGCCCCCCCCAAACCGGGCATCGCCCCCCAAACCGGGCACCGCCCCCCCAAACCGGGCACCGCCCCCCCCAAACCGGGCATCGCCCCCCAAACCGGGCATCTCCCCCCAAACCGGGCATCGCCCCCCCCAAACCGGGCATCGCCCCCCCAAACCGGGCACGGACCCCCAAACCGGGCATCGCCCCCCAAACCGGGCATCCCCTCCCTCCCCCCATATCGGGCATCCCCCCCCGTTCTCACCGGGCAACCCCAAACCGGGAATCCCCCGCTGCCCCCGCACCGGGAATTCTGCCCCCCCCCCCCCCACCGGCTTTTCCCTCCCCCTCGTCCTCCCCCCTCACCGGGAATCCCCCTCCCCCCTCACTGGGCATCCTGGGCCCCCCCCGTCGCCCCCTGGCCCCGGTCCCGCCCCCGCCCCCCCCTCACCACCCCCGCCCCCTCCGGGCACCGCCTGCGACCCCCCCGCGGCACCGGGGCGGCGATTGCGGGGATGGAACGGGACAGGGACACACGGACACACGGACATGGACGGGGACAGACGGACAGGGGGACACGGACTGGGGGACAAGGACAGGGACACGCGGCCAGGGGGACACGGACACACGGACACGGACACACGGACATGGACGGGGACACACGGACAGGGGGACACGGACAGAGGGACAGGGACGGGGACACGGCCAGGGGGACACGGACACACGGACACGGACACACGGACAGGGGGACAGGGACACGCGTGTGTCACACCCGCCCCGCACAGCGCCCCTTGCACGCCCCTGTGCACAGCCGGCCTTGCACACCCCAAATTCACCCCCCAAATTCACACCCCCTGTTCACACCCCTGGACCCCCTGTTCACACCCATTGCACCCCCCAAATTCACACCCCGATCCACACCCCCCGTGCACAACCAACCTTGCACACCCCAAATTCACCCCCCCGTTCACCCCCCAAATTCACCACCCAAACTCACACCCCCTGTTCACACCCTTTGCGCACCCCAAATTCACCCCTCAAATTCACACCCCAAATTCACACCCCAATCCACACCCCCCGTGCACAACCAACCATGCTCACCCCAAACTCACACCCCCTGTTCACACCCCTTGCGCACCCCAAATTCACCCCCCCGTTCACACCATCCCTTGCACACCCCAAATTCACACCCCAAACTCACCCCCCAAACTCACCCCCCCCATTCACGCCCCTCTCACACCCCACCTCGCCCCCCCCGTGCTTTGTTCCCCGCCGACTCCATCCCTGCTCCCCCCTAACTCCACCCCAACCCCACTGTTCACACTCACCCCCCGTCCTTGCACACGCGTGTGCCCGCGCCCCCCAGCCCCCCCCCCCGCGCGTGTGCGGCACTCCCCAAACCCGGGGGTCACCCCGCGCCCCCTCCCCACCGCCAGCACCCCCGGGGAGGTGACACCGAGGGCTTTGGGGGGGCGGGGGGGGGGGGGGTGACGGCCACTCCCGGGGCCACCCCGGTGTCACCGTGGGGGGGTCCCCACGGGGAGGGCGGGGGGAGATCGCCCCCGGCCCCGCGGCTGCGGCGACGCGCGTGGGGAGGGACCCCGCAGAGGGGTGTGAGGGGGTGGGGGGGGTGGCTGAATTTATCCGCAGCGGCTGCCGGGAGGCCCCGGGAAGCCCCGGGAATCACCGGGAGGCCCCGGAAGGCTCTGGGGAGCACCGGGAGGCCCCGGGAAGCCCCGGGAAGGCGGCGGGGCGGGCGCGCGCGGCTGCGCGTGTGGAGCGGCATCGCAACGGCGCCGCATCGCCGCCCGCAGCCCCCGCGGCCGCCGCCTGCGCGCTGGGGAAACCGAGGCACGGGGCGGCCGTGAGGGGCTCGGCGGCACCGCGGGGCCGCTGTCCAGGCTCGCCCCCGGCCCCCGGTTGTGCCACCGGAACCTGCCGGGATCCCGGGCTCGGCGCCGCACGTGTCGCCGCCGCCGGGCCATGGTCAGCGGCGGCAGCGCCCGAGGGCAGCGGAGGCCGGGGGCTGGCGGCAGGTGGGTGAATTTGGGGGGGTCCGTGAGGGTGGGGAACCCCCCCTCAGCTCCAGGGGGGGGCTGCTGGTGCTGGGGAACCCCGTGGCTCCCGGGAATCCCCGCATTCCTGGGAATCCCCCGGCTCGGGAGGATCCCCCCGCTCGCGGGGAGCCCCCGGCGCAGTGTGAGGGGGGGGGTGCCCGAGGGGGTTGGCGAAGGGGAGGGGGCACCATGGGGGGGCTTCCCCGGGGGTTCCCCGGGGTTCTGAGGGTCCGAGGTGCTCGGGGCCTGCTCAGGGCCCCGGTGCGGCGGCGGCGGGGGGGGGGGGGGGTGGGCTGCGTTGGGGCACGGGGGGCGCGGGAGGAGCCCCCGGCGGTGACAATGAGGACGCGCTGGGAGTGACTGTGCCCGGCTAAAAATATCCTCGGCTGCCACCCACCGCCAGCGCCGCGGTCTCAAGGTCACTGCCCTGCCGGGGGGGGGGAACGCGGGGGCGTGGGGCGGGGAAGCCCCCGGCCCCCCCCTCCCCGTGCCGCGGCTCCCGCACGCTGCTGTCGCCAGTGTCGCTCCGCCGCCGCGCCGAGAGCCAGCAGCGCCCGCCGCCCCCGCGGCCCCCGGCACATGTCCCCGCCGCCCCCCGGGCCCCCCGGCGCCTCCCGACGCTCCCCGTAGCACGGGGCCGTGGCAAGTGAGCGGGCGAGGGGGTGGCAGCGGCAGGGGGGGACACCCCGGGGGTGGCAGCGGTGGCGGGGGGGGACCCCGCGCTTGGCGTTGCCCGGTGTGGGGACGGCGGGGAATCCCTCCCTGCGGCGGTGGGGACGGCGGGGATGGCGTGCCTGGGGGGTGGCGGATGTGGGGACGGCGGGGACTCCCTCCCTGAGGGTGTGGGGACGGCGGGGACTCCCTCCGTGAGGGTGTGGGGACCGCAGGGACGCCCTCCCTGCGGGGTTTGCGGCGTGGGGACAGCGGGGATGTCCTGTCTGCGGGGTTCGGCTGCTCGGGGCTGGTGGAGCCCGGGCATTTGGGGGTTCCCGTCCTTGGGGACGATGTGGCGGCTGTCACCCAAAGGCGTGAGTGCGGTTGAGGGGTTGGTGGGTGCTCGGGGCTCCCCGGTTTTGGCCACCAGCTGCTGGGGTGGCCCCGGTGCCACAGCGGGGGTGACAGCGATGGCACAGCGGGGGTGACACCCGGCTCAGCGCCCACCAAAACCAGGGGGACCCCGTGCCACAAACAGCCTCGGCTGGGACACCGGTGCTGGCGGGCCCCGGGGCCGGTGCCGAGGCCGGGGTGGGCACCGCGGGCTCTGGGCGGGTTCCGGCTCCGTGTGGCCCTCGTGGCCTCGACGCGCGGGGCGAAGCCGTCGAGGCGGGGACCGTGGGGACGTGGGGGCCTTGCCGCCCCTCACGACCTTCCCGGTGACCTTGGCGCACCCCTGGGGACCCCGCGCTGGGTGGGCACCGCGGGGACCCCTCCTCAGCGCTGGGGACCCCCGCCCTGCAGTGGGGACACGGGGCTCTACAAGGGCGGTGCGAGCTTTGGGGGACCCCCCCCCCCCCCCCCGTGGCTGAGGGGCTTTGTGGCGGTGCCAGGGACAGCGGCGACCGCCGTGTCCCCCCCGGGTGGCCACGGGCGGGGGGTCCGCGGTGGCCCGGCGGGGGCAGCCAGGCGGAGCGGCTTTGTCCTTTCGGCTGAGCCGAGCGCGTGGGGGAGGCGCAGGGAGAACCCGGCGCGGCGGCTTTGTCTGGGGACGCCGGCGCGGTGGCGGCGAAGGGGGGACGTGGGGAGCCCCCCGAACCCCCCTCGCTGCACCCCCCGCGACCCCCCAGCGCAGCCCCTCGCACCCGCTTGTCCCCACGCAGGTAGGGTGTCCCCGGCTGCGCGTCCCCTCCTGAGGCGGAGGGATGGGGATGGGGTCCCCCCTTGGGTTGGGGGTGTCGCGGGGGATGGGAGGGGGAATCACGGCTGTCTCTGCCGCCCCTGGGGACATCGGGGGTGTCGCGGTGTCCCCGGATCCAGCGGCGGTCCCTGGGTGTCCCGGTGGGGCTCTGGGGAGGGATTTTCTCGGGGAGACCCCGGCAGCAGCCGGGGATTCCCCGGCGTCGCGGCGGGGCCGGGGAGCTTCGGGTGTCCCCGCGTGTCCCCGCGTGTCCCCGCGGGTGTGCCAGCCCCTGTGGGTCCCCCCGCGCCGTGGGGGACACACGGACACCCCGCGGGTGGCACCGGGCCCGATCCTGCCTGGGGGAAATCCCCGCCAGCGCCGGGCGCTGCCCCTCTGCCCCCCCACCCCCCCCACGCCGCTGTGCCAGGGGGGTGACACGGGGAGGGGTCGCGGGTGTTGGCACCACCGGGGATCCCCCCGTGGCGGGGCTGGGCTGAGCCTCTCGGGGGAGCCGGGTGGCCTCGTCCCGCCGCCTCCGGGGCTCTCAGCCGCTCCTGGGCCCCCCCAAACCCCGCTGAGCCCCCCTGCCCTGCCCTGGGGGGGCAGCGGCGGTGCCACCCCCGGCCCGCCCCGTGCCGGCGGGTGGGCAGCGGCGATTGCGGGGGCCGGGGGCTCCTGCTGGCCCCGCCAGCTGCTCCCCAGCCTGGGACATATGGCCAGGGCTTGGCGGCGGCGGGAGGAACCGGGGCCACCGCGGCGGATTTTTGGGGACGAGAAGGGGGGGCTACCAGGGGTCTGACGCACTTGGTGCCCCCGGCGAGCCCCGGGCCGCGGTGGCGGCTGGCGAGGAGCCCCCGTGACCCCGGGCGGGGTCACCGCGCGGTGCCACAAGCCCTGAGCACCCTCAGCGCCCCGTCCCCAACCCCACAACCGGCGAGGGGAGAGGGGGGGTTCCCCGCTCCCCTGGCCGCTGTCCCCGCGGGCACCTCCCCCAAATTCCTGCCCCACCCTGCCGTGATTCCCGGGCAGGAATTAGGAGCGGGCGATAAATAAATCACCCGCGGGGAGCCTTTCGGCCGCCCGCCGCTATTTTTAGCCGCACCCTCCCTCCTCTGCAGTTGCTCCGAGGCAGCGCCGCTGCTCCGGGCCACGGGGGGAGCCCCATTGTCACCCCGCTGCCACCCTGTTGTCACCCCACTGTCACCCCGCTGCCACCCCCGGGCACTGCGGGCTGCTGCGGCCCGGCCGTGGGGGCTCAGCTCCGGGCAAGGGTGGGCGGTGCTGCCGTGGTTGGGGTCACCCTTAGGGCCGGTGCTGCGCCAGCCGGGTGGCACCCTGAGCTCCCCACGTCCTTGTCCCCAGTGCGGGCTGGCAGAGCCACCCTCCCCCCGTGCCCCGCCACCCGTGGGTGTCCTGCTGCCGTGTCACATCCCGGAGCAGCGCCACGCGTGCCCGTGGCTCAAGGACACGCGGTGCCCGTGGTTTGGGGGAGCTGCGATGTCCCCATCCCCACCTTGGGGACGATGGGGACACCCGCGCATCCTACCCTGGGCATGCAGCCCCCGGCCAGGGCGTCCCCTTGGCGACAGGGGACAGGGGACAGGGGGTCCCGGAGGCCTTCCCGGGATGCGGGGAAGCGGATCCGTCCCTGTGGATGCTCCGGCGGGAGGGGGGGAAGGATTGGATCAGGCCCTTTTGCGGAGGAATGAAACCACCCCGGAGCGGTGCTTCATGAAATATTTACTATCCCCAGCCAGGGAGGGCTCCAGGGTGGCCTCACCCAGCCCCATTTGAGGCGACCAAAACTTTTCCGGGCTGTGGGGCCCTGGCAGAGCCACAGGGGAATGAAAATTTCCCCCTCAGTCCCTGCCCGCTGCGGGTTTTTTGTTTTTTTTTCCTCCCCAGCCGAATATTAAAAAGAAATCGGAGCCCATTTTCCTGCGATAAATTTGGCAGAATGGAGAGAAAATGATCCGGCCCTGGAGGGGAGCCAGGCCCCGGCTGCACACCGGGAGCAGCTGGGGGCTGGAGCCCGGCCACGCTCCGGAGCTCCCGGGGGGAAACCGGGACCGGCTCAGCCCCGGCTCTGCGGGGTGGGAACGGGGTCCCGAGGGGCCGCAGCCCCCCCAGGGCATCGCGGGGTGCTGCCGGCGGCTCCGCACCGGTGTCCGAACCCATCCCGGTGTTTCGGAGGCCCCAAATCCCGGGAGCTGCTGCAGGGATGGAGGGAGGGAGGGAGGGAGGGAGAAGCTGCGGGAGCCCGGGGATGGGGTTGTGGGGTCTGGGGGGGGGGTTTGGAGGGTGTTGTGCAATGGGGTTTGCTCGTGGTGCAGCTCCTTGGGTGATGGGGTTGTGGGTGCCATGGGGCTCCTCGTGCTGTGGGGTTTTCCGTGTGGTGCAGCCCCTCGAGCCATGGGGGTTTTGGTGCGATTGAGCCCCTGGTGCAAAAGGGACGCAAAAGGGACAAAGGGCCTCGTGCAAGGGGGTTGTTGGTGCAATGGGGCCCCGAGTGGGATGGGGTTTTAGTGTGACGCAGCCCCTCGAGCAATGGGGTTGTTGGTGCAATAGGACCCCTCGTGCAATGGGGTTTTAGTGTGACGCAGCCCCTCGAGCAATGGGGTTTTAGTGGGATGCAGCCCCTCACTCAATGGGGTTTTTAGTGTGATGCAGCCCCTCCAGCAATGGGGTTTTCCCATGTGGTGCAGCCCCTCTGGAATGGGGTTGGTGCAGTAGAGCCCCTCGTGCAAGGGGGTTTTGGTGCAATGGGGACCCTCGTGCAACGGGGTTTTTAGTGTGACGCAGCCCCTCGAGCAATGGGCTTTTTGGTGCAATAGGACCCCTTGTGCAGTGGGGTTTTTGGTGTGGTGCAGCCCCTCGAGCAATGGGGTTTTTGGTGCATTAGGACCCCTCGTGTGATGGGGTTTAAGTGTGATGCAGCCCCTTGAGCAATGGGGTTTTTCCATGTGGTGCAGCCCCTCTGGAAAGCCCCTCTGGGGTTGGTGCAGTAGAGCCCCTCGTGCAATGGGGTTGTCAGTGCAATAGGACCCCTCGTTCAAGGGGGTCGTTGGTGCAATGGGGCCCCGAGTGTGACGGGGTTTTTAGTGTGACGCAGCCCCTCGTGCAATGGGGTTTTTGGTGCATTAGGACCCCTCGTGTGATGGGGTTTTTGGTGTGGTGCAGCCCCTCAAGCAATGGGGTTTTTGGTGCAATAGGACCCCTCGTTCAAGGGGGTTGTTGGTGCAATGGGGCCCCTCGTGCAATGGGGTTTTTAGTGTGACGCAGCCCCTCGAGCAATGGGGTTTTAGTGTGCCCCTCGTGCAGTGGGGTCGTTGGTGCAATGGGGTTTTTCGTGTGGTGCAGCCCCTCGTGCAACGGAGTTTTTGGTGCAATAGGACCCCTCGTGTGATGGGGTTTTCCCATGTGGTGCAGCCCCTCCTGCAATGGGGTTTTTGGTGCAATAGGACCCCTTGTTCAAGGGGGTCGTTGGTGCAATGAGGCCCCTCTTGCAATGGGGTTTTTCGTGTGGTGCAGCCCCTCGTGCAATGGAGTTTTTGGTGCAATAGGACCCCTCGTGCAGTGGGGTTTTGTTTGTGATGCAGCCGCTCGTGCAAGGGGATCATTGGTGCAATAGGACCCCTCACTCAAGGGGGTCGTTGGTGCAATAGGACCCCTCATCCAAGGGGATCATTGGTGCCATGAGGCCCCTCATGAGCAGGGGGTTGTTGGTGCAATAGGGCCGCTCGTGCAATGGGGTTTTTCAGGCGACTGATGGGGTTTTTCTTGCGGTGCAGCCCCTCGTGCAACGGGACCGTTTTTGTGCTGCAGCCCCTCACTCAGAGGGGACATCGCTGTGACACCCCCTCGTGCTATGGGGTCGTGGATGTGACAGACCCCTCGTGCTATGGGGTCACTGAAGTGACACCCCCTCGTCTGTGGGGTCACGGATGTGACACCCCCTCGTCTGTGGGGTCACGGATGTGACACCCCCTCCTGCCCAGAGGTCACCGGTGCCAGGGACAGGGTGACCCCCCCTGGGTGGCCGTGCCAGGGCAGGACCCTCGCTGGCTGTGGCAGCTCTGGGGGGTCCCTGCCCCGTCACCGGTGGAGGAGGGGAGGGTTCGAGGACCCCCTAACGCCGCGTGTCCCCCCGGCCAGGCGTGGAGGGAAGCCCATGGCCCCCGGACCCCCGGACCGCCCCCGCGCCCAGCCCCGGCCCCGCAGCCCCTAACGCCCCCAGGACCCCCCCGGCCGGCCCCGGGGAGCCCCAGCAGGTACGGGGGGACGGCGGGGGGTGCACCGAGGGCTTGGGGGTGTTTTGGTGGGGGATGAATTTTGGGGTGCAGCGAGGCCGAAGGATGGGAAGGGGCTTCCGGGGGGTGCTGAGGGGCTGTGATGGGGAAGAGGCCTTTTGGGGGGGGGGGGGCGGGGTCCGGGGGGGCTCCGGGATGGCTTGGGGGGGTGGGGGGGGGGGGGAGGGAGGGAGCTGGGGGGGCGTGGCCAAAGGCGTGGCGCGGTGTCCGTCAGCGGGGGCGGGGGCTGCTCGGACCAATCAGAGCGCGGGGTACGGGGAGACCACGCCCCCAGCCCCGCCCCCCGGCGCTCCGGTGCCGCCGCCGCGCGCCCCCGGGACCGGCTCGGGCTGCGGCGGCGGCGGCGGCGGGACCCGGCCCGGCCCCCGGGCCCCGGGCACGGCAGGTACCGGGCACGGCAGGGCCGCGTCCCGGCCGGGGGGAGCGGCCCCGGAGTCCCCCCGGCAGCCCCGGGCACGGCAGCCCCGGGCACGGCGCGCTCGGGGGCGGCGGGGACGCGCAGCTGCGGCTCGGGACCGGAGCCGTCCCGCGGCCGCGGGGAGGGGACAGGGGACAGCAGCGAGGGGGGGTGGCCGTGAACGCAGCGGGGAGGGCGGCGGGGACACGGCGCGGTTGGGTGGGCAGGACACGGGCACGTCCCCGCGGGCAGGGCACGGACACGGGCACGTCCCCGCGGGCGGGACGCGTACCTGTGGTCGCGGGGAGTCCCCGCCACGGGCAGGACACGGCCGCGTCCCCCACGAGCGCCGCTCGTCCTCCCCCACCGTGGGCGGGACGCGGAGCTGTGGTCCCAGCGTGTCCCCCGCGGGCAGGACGTGTCCCCCATGCCAGGACGTGTCCCCCATGCCAGGACGTGTCCCCACGGCCGTCGCGGCCACCGCGGCACGCTGGGCTCCCCGTGTCCCCCAGCCGCCACCACGCACTCGCCCCCGATCTGTCCCCCTGTCCCGCAGGTCGCCCCCGCGCCGCTGAGCCATGCGGGATCGCCCGGCGCCGTCCCCGCCAGAGCCATGAGCGGCTGCCGCTACAATGGGGGGGTGACACGGCCCCGGGGCCCCCTGAGCTCCTCCGCCCGCACCCCGCAGCCGCTGGAAGGGGAGACGCAGCCGCTGCGCAGCCCCTGCCCGTCCCCGCGCCTCGAGGTGGTGGTGTCCCGGCCGGAGCAGCCCGGGGCAGCGGATCCCGGCCCCGCCGCGGCCCCACCGGGGCAGGATGCGGCCGAGGAGCGGGCGGGGGAGCCGCGGAGGAACCAGAACATCGGCTACAAGCTGGGCCACCGGCGAGCGCTCTTCGAGAAGCGCAAGCGCCTCAGCGATTACGCCCTGATCTTCGGCATGTTCGGCATCGTGGTCATGGTCACCGAGACGGAGCTGTCCTGGGGGGTCTACACCAAGGTTGTGGAGGGGGGTGGGGTGGCCGGAGAGGGGTGGGGGGTGGGAGCTCAGGGAGGTCCGGCCAGGCTCACAGTGGCCCCCTGCCCTCGGCAGGAGTCGTCGTATTCGTTTGCACTGAAATGCCTTATCAGCCTCTCCACCCTCATCCTGCTGGGGCTCATCGTCATGTACCACGCCAGGGAGATCCAGGTGAGAGCCGGCCCGGCAGAGGGTGTCACCAGCGTCGTGTGACCTCGCCGGAGGTGTCAGCAGCCCGGCCTTGTCCCCGTGTCACAGCTGTTCATGGTGGACAACGGCGCGGACGACTGGCGCATCGCCATGACCTACGAGCGCATCTTCTTCATCGCGCTGGAGCTGATCGTGTGCGCCATCCACCCCATCCCCGGGCAGTACCTGTTCACCTGGACGGCGCGCCTGGCCTTCACCTACGCCGCCTCGGTGGCCGACGCCGACGTGGACATCATCCTGTCCATCCCCATGTTCCTGCGGCTCTACCTGATCGGCCGCGTGATGCTCCTGCACAGCAAACTCTTCACCGACGCCTCGTCCCGCAGCATCGGCGCCCTCAACAAGATCAACTTCAACACCCGCTTCGTCATGAAGACCCTCATGACCATCTGCCCCGGCACCGTGCTGCTGGTGTTCAGCATCTCCTCCTGGATCATCGCCGCCTGGACCGTCCGCGTCTGCGAGAGGTGCGGGGCCGGGGCCGGGGGGGGGGCGGCGAGGGGTTGGGGGGTGGCTGAGGAGGCACCGGGTGCACCCCGGGGGGATGTTGAGGGGTGGGGAGAGACCCCCACAGTCCGGACGGATCCCTCTGGTGGGGTTTTTGGGGTTTGTCAAACCAAATCCCCCTCGTGGGGGGTGGGGGAGGAGCTTTCCTGAGCGCCTCCGTGTCCCCCCGGGACGGGGCAGCTTCTCGTCTGTGGGGCTGGGGGTGTCCCAGAGGGGACCGAGGAGCTGGGGGTGTCCCAAAATTGGGTCCCGCAGAGGGGTCTGAGGTAGTAGGGGTCTCACAGAGGGGACTGAGGAGCTGGGGGTGTCAAGAGAACCAAAATTTGGGGGTCTCACTGAGGGGTCTGAGGAGCTGGAGGTGTCCAGGTGACCAAAATTTGGGGGTCCCACAGAGGGGACTGAGGAGCTGGAGGTGTCCAGGGGACCAAAATTTGGGGGTCCCACAGAGGGGACTGAGGAGCTGGAGGTGTCCAGGGGACCAAAATTTGGGGGTCCCACAGAGGGGACTGAGGAGCTGGAGGTGTCCAGGGGACCGAAATTTGGGGGTCCCACAGAGGGGTCTGAGGCAGTGAGGGTCTCACTGAGGGGACCGAGGAGCTGGGGGTGCCCAGGGGACCAAAATTTGGGGGTCCCACAGAGGGGTCTGAGGCAGTGGGGGTCTCACTGAGGGGACCGAAGAGCTGGAGGTGTCCAGGGGATCAAAATTTGGGGGTCTCACTGAGGGCTCTGAGGAGCTGGAGGTACCAAGGGGACCAAAAATTTGGGGTCCCACAAGGAAGATCTGAGAACCTGGGGGTGTCACAGAGGAGACCAAAGAGCTGGAGGCGTCAAGGGGACCAAAATGTGGGGGTCTCACTGAGGGGTCCGAAGAGCTGGGGGTGCCAAGGGAACCAAAATTTGGGGGTCCCTCCGAGGGGACTAAAAATTTGGGGTCCCGCAAGGGGGGTCTGAGGACCTGGTGGGGGGGGGGGGGTCACAGAGGGAACCGAAAAGCTGGAGAGGTCAAGGGGACCAAAATTGGGGGTCCTGCAGAGGAGACCGAGGAGCTGAAAGTGCCAAGGGGAACAAAATTTGGGGATCCCACAGAGAGAACCGAAGAGCTGGGGGTGTCCAGGGGACCAAAATTGGGGGTCCCACAGAAAGAACCGAAGAGCTGGGGGTGCCAAGGGGACTAAAATTGGGGGTCCCTCAGCGGGGACTGAAATTGGGGGAGTCCCACTGAGAGAACTGAAGAGCTGGGGGTGTCCAGGGGACCAACATTGGGGGTCCCACAGAGAGGACCAAAAGTTGGGGGTCCCACAGATGAGACCGAGGAGCTGAAGGTGCCAAGGGAACCAAAATTCAGGGGTCCCATCGAGGGAACCGAAGAGCTGGGGGTGCCCAGGGGACCAAAATTTGGGGGTTCCACAGGGAGAACCGAAGAGCTGGGGGTGCCAAGGGGACCAAAATTGGGGGTCCCACAGAGAGGACCAAAAGTTGGGGGTCCCACAGGGAGAACCGAAGAGCTGGGGGTGCCAAGGGGACCAAAATTGGGGTTCCCTCAGCGTGGACCGAAATTGGGGGGGGGTCCCTCAGAGGGGTCCCACCGAGGCCGTGCCGTTCCCCCCGCGGGCCGTCCCCGCGCTCCTCCGCCGCTGCCCGCGGGCTACCGGCGATGTCCCCGCCGTGCCCCCTCCCCTGCTGGCCCCGGTGCCCCCCTCACCCCGACCCCCCCAGCCCCCTCCCCATCCCCCCAAGCCCCCGGGGGTCGCGCATTAACCGCTCTTGTTTTCCCTCCCTGCCCGCTCTGCTGCTTGCAGGGACAAACTGTGAGTGACCGCAGGGACCGCCCCAGGCTTCTGCTTCCCGGAATTCCCAGAATTTAGGATTAGCTGCAGCCGGGGGTGGGGGATGGGGACACGGAAAGGGGCCGGAGTCCTTTTCCACTTGGAACCTCAGCAGCTGCTCCTGTTCCCCCTCCTTCCCCCCCCCCAGCTGGAGTTTGGGGACTTCCGTGGTGCTTTTGGGGGATTTTCGGAAGGGTTCTGGAAGGGGAAACCTCACGAGGAGCTGCTGGGTCCTGCTCGCTTTTTTGGGAGTCTCCAAAGGGGTTTTTTGGGTGTTGTTGTTGTTGTTCCTGGGTTTTGGTTTTGTCCCGTCGCGTTTCCCTCCATCCTCGGCCCCGCACGTTTTGGGGTCCTGGAGGGAATCCCGGGTGTTCCTTGGGAATGGGGAGCTCGGCAGGGCCTGGGAAATGTCCCCGTGGCTGTCACCTCCCCCTCCCCCCCCTCCCCGGGGTGTCCCCAACACGTCCCCGCCGTGTCCCTCGGTGCCGGGTGAGGTTCCAAGCCCAGACGGGGTTGGGATGCAGCAATCCTAAATTCCTGAGACCCGCCACTGCCAGCCCGGCTTGCTCCTGTGTCCCCTTCCCTTTCCCCACCCCATTTTCCCGTTCCTCATCCCATTTCCCTTTTTTGACCCCGTTTTCCCCTTTTGGACCCCATTTTCCTGCTTCCCATCCCATTTCCCCGTCTCCCAATTTTCCCTTTCCCACCCCATTTTCCCTTTTTTGACCCTTTTTTCCCCTTTTTGACCCCATTTCCCTGCTCCCCACCCCATTTCCCCTTTCCCACCCCATTTCCCCGTCTCCCAATTTTCCCTTTCCCACCCCATTTTCCCTTTTTTAACCCCATTTCCCCCCCTTTTTGACCCCATTTCCCTACTCCCCACCCCATTTTCCCTTTTTTAACCCCATTGTCCCTTTTTTAACCCCATTTCCCCCCCCTTTTGGACCCCATTTCCCCTTTCCCCACCCCATTTCCCCATCTCCCCGCATGTCCCTGTCCCCTTGCCCGGCTTGGCCGCTGCTCCGCGTCCCCCGGCCGGTCCCGTCCCCTCCCCGGCTGCCCCTCGGGGAAGGGGGGGGAGGGCGGTGGCACCGCTGGCATTTGTGCCGCCGCAATCTCACGGTGCCCCCCGCTGCCCTCCCCTCATTGTCCCCTCATCGTCCCCAACCCCATTCCCGTCCCCACGGTCTCCCCAACTCCAGCTCGGGGACAGCACCCCCCAAAAACCACAGCAGCACCCGGAGTGGGGGGTGGGGAGGGAGGGGATGAAGGGGATTCGGTGACAACAACGGTGACCACCCCCTGAGCAGGTACCACGACAAGCAGGAGGTCACCAGCAACTTTTTGGGGGCCATGTGGCTGATCTCCATCACCTTCCTGTCCATCGGCTACGGGGACATGGTGCCCCACACCTACTGCGGCAAGGGCGTGTGCCTGCTCACCGGCATCATGGTGAGCACGGGGACGGGGCTGGGGGTCAGGCACGGCCACCCCGGCGTGTCCCCCCCCTCACCCTGACCCCCACCGCCGTCCCCCGCCCCCACAGGGCGCCGGCTGCACCGCCTTGGTGGTGGCCGTGGTGGCCAGGAAGCTGGAGTTGACCAAAGCGGAGAAACACGTCCATAACTTCATGATGGACACGCAGCTCACCAAGCGGGTGAAAAAAAACCCCAAAACCCCCCCCAGAAATGCCATTCTTGTCTCCATCCGTGGCTAATTCCCAGGATTTGGTGCCTTTTCCAGGTGAAAAATGCTGCTGCCAACGTACTCAGGGAAACGTGGCTCATCTACAAACACACCAAGCTGGTGAAGAAGATCGACCATGCCAAAGTTCGGAAACACCAGCGTAAGTTCCTCCAAGCCATCCATCAGTAAGTGCCAAAGCTTTTCCTGCTTCCTACCAGGAACCCCGCTGCGAGGTTGTTGTTCCCGGCGGGAATGCTCGGGGTGGAGTCCCCGTCCTCGTCCCTCCCCCCGGGTGGGAGCCAGCTGGTCCCGGTGTGGTGGCCCGGTCACTTGTTGGCTGTCGGTGTCGCCGTGCCGGCCGTCTCTGCTGCTGTCGTGTTCTTCTGGCCTTGTTCGCTGTCCCCTTCTTGGCCCCATTCCTTGGCCCCTGTCCTTGGCCCTTGGCCCTCTCTCCCACTGTCCTGCTCCCCTGTACTTGTCCTCTATCCCATTCTTGTCCCCCATTCCTTGTCCCCATTCCTTGTCCCCATTCCTTGTCCCCTGTCCTTTTCCTTTGTCCTCTATCCCATTCTTGTCCCCTGTCCCCATTCCTTGTCCCCATTCCTTGTCCCCTGTCCTTTGTCCTCTATCCCATTCCTTGTCCCCATTCCTTGTCCCCATTCCCTGTCCCCTGTCCCTGTCCCCATTCCCTGTCCCCTGTCCTTTGTCCTCTATCCCATTCCTTGTCCCCATTCCTTGTCCCCATTCCCTGTCCCCTGTCCCTGTCCCCATTCCCTGTCCCCTGTCCTTTGTCCTCTATCCCATTCTTGTCCCCATTCCCTGTCCCCATTCCCTGTCCCCATTCCCCGTCCCCATTCCTTGTCCCCTGTCCTCGTCCTCTATCCCATTCTTGTCCCCTATCCGTGTCCCCATTCCTTGTCCCCATTCCCTGTCCCGTCCTCACCCTCTATCCCATTCTTGTCCTCATTCCTTGTCCTCATTCCTTGTCCTTTGTCCTCTATCCCATTTTTGTCCCCTATCCCTGTTCCCATTCCTTGTCCCCATTCCTTGTCCCCTGTCCATCATTCCCACTGTCCCACTCCCCATTCCTTGTCCCCTGTCCCATTCTTGTGCCCTGTCCTTTTTTTCCATCCCCACTGGCCCCATCCCCACTGGCCCCATCCCCTGTCCCATCCCAGTCCTCCTGTCCCATTCCCATTCCCCATCCCCCCTCCTGTCCTTGTCCTTGTCCTTGTCCTTGTCCTTGTCCTTGTCCTTGTCCTTGTCCTCCACCCCCTGCCCCCTCCCCTATTCCATCCCCATCCCCCTCCCCTCTCCCTGTCCTTCTCCCCCACCTCTGCCATCCCCTGGCCCTGTGGGACCCTCTCCCACCCCAATCCCACCGGGGTTAATTGCCTGTCCCCAATTAACGACCTTTCACCTCACTGTGACCGCATCCCTCATCCTGGGGGGAGCAGAACCGCGGGGCCGTGACCCCCCCCCCCTGCTGCCTCCGCCTTTGGGGGGGGCTGTGGGGTGTGACCAGGCCGGGGCTGGCGGGGACAGGGGGGCTCCTTTTGGGGTGGGGGTGGTGGCGCTGCTCCGCTGTCCCCTCGGAATTAAACCTTTGTTTTGTCTCTGTTCCGCCCCAAACCTGCAGAGCTCAGAAGTAAGTGCCCCCCTCCCTGCCCTCCTCCCCCCAGCTTTGCATGGGCTCTGGCTGCCAAATTTTGGGGGTGGGGGACACCCCACAACTCAGGGGGACACCCCACAACTCGGTGTGACCCCCCACAACTCAGGGGGACACCCCACAACTCGAGGGAACACCCCATAACTCAGGGGGACACCCCACAACTCGGTGTGACCCCCCACAACTCGAGGGGACACCCCACAACTCGAGGGGACACCCCACAACTCGGTGTGACCCCCCACAACTCGAGGGGACACCCCACAACTCGAGGGGACACCCCACAACTCGGTGTGACCCCCCATAACTCAGTGTGACCCCCCACAATTCGAGGGGACACCCCACAACTCGGTGTGCCCCCCCACAACTCGGTGTGCCCCCCCACAACTCGGTGTGCCCCCTCCCCACACCCCCAGGAGCTGTTTTGGGGTGGAGGGGCTGCGCTTGCTTGGAGGGGTTGCACGTTTGGGGTGAGGGGCTGCATGGGCGAGCCCAGGGGGGTTCGTGGCGGGGTGACAACGCTCGGGGGGGGGTCCCCAACCCTGTGGCCGTCCCCACAGGCTGAGGAGTGTGAAGATGGAGCAGCGCAAGCTCAACGACCAGGCCAACACCTTGGTGGACCTGGCCAAGGTGAGCCCAGCTGGGGACGCTTTGTGGCCACCCCATTTTTGTGGGCTCAGATCCATCCCTGACACCCCCCCCCCTAAATCTGACCGTCCCCCCTCACCTCCCCCAGACCCAGAACGTGATGTACGACATGGTGTCGGAGCTGCAGGAGCGCCACGAGGACCTGGAGAAGCGGCTGGGAGCGCTGGAGAGCAAACTGGAAGCGCTGGGGCTGAGCCTGCTGGCCCTGCCGGGGCTCGTCAGCCAAGCCCTGGGCCAGCAGCAGCGGGAGCTGCTCGGGGCGTGGCCCCCCCGCCTCTGCTCCGCCACCGCCCCCTGCACCCCCACCCGGGCCCCCTCCCGAGCCGCCCCCGACAGCCCCCGGCCCGCCTCGGACAGTGGGTGAGGGGTGGGGGGTGCTGGGGACACCCCCGTGTCCCCTTTGGTCACCTCAGATAGAGGGTGGGAGGCTTTGGGGACACCCCCGTGTCCCCTTTGGTCACCTCGGATAGTGGGTGAGGGGTGGGGGGGCTTTGGGGACACCCCCGTGTCCCCCTTGGTCACCTCTGCACCCCTTTGGACTGTGGATAATGGGGTGGGGGGGCTTTGGGGACACCCCCGTGTCCCCCTTGGTCACCTCTGCACCCCTTTGGACTGTGGATAATGGGGTGGGGGGACTTTGGGGTCACCCCCAGCTCCCTTTGTGCCCCCTCCTCACCCTCGGGACGGCGGGTTTGGGGTGCAGAGGGGGGGTCCCAGCTCCCTTTGTGCCCCCTCCTCACCCCCGGGCTGGCAGCTCTGGAGTGGGTGCAGAATAGGGGGGGGTGTGAGGGGTCCCAGCTCCCTTTGTGCCCCCCACCCTCCCTCCTCACCCTCGGGACGGCGGTTTTGGGGTGCAGGGGAGGGGAACGGGGGGGTCCCGGGGGGGCCCCGTTAATGTCTGGCCATCGTGTGGCTGATCTCAGTAGCTTTGTTCTGTAAAGCCCTGTATAAACTTCCTGCGTTCACTGTGCTGGCCTCAGGCTGGACCCCGGGACCCCCTCCCCACCAAAAAAAAAACACCCCCAGACCCCCTCCCCAAAACCCCCCCCCGGCCGCTGGGAGCCGAGCTGAGCCTCCAGGAAGGCTTTTTTTTTGGGGGGGTGGGGGGGGGGGTGGGACGCTCTGGGGGAGGGGGACAAGGGACAGAGGGGACAAGCCAGGAGCCCTGAGTGGTTTTGGGGGGAGGGGGGGGGGTTCAGGGTTGTGTCCCCCCCTTCGGGGTGGGGGTTTGGGGGGGTGACCCCCGTGGTGAGAGCAGGGCTGAGCCCCAGGGTGGTGGTGGTGGGGGGGGGATTTTTTTTTTTTTGGGGGGGGGGATGGAGGGGGTTGGGGGGGGACAATTCCTGGCTCTGCCCCGAAGTGACCTTGGCGAAGTCACGTCACCTCTCTGTGCCTCAGTTTCCCCCATCTGTAAAATGGGGGGGGGGGGGGGGGATTTTTTTCGAGGTTGGAGGGGTGTGGAGGGGGGGGCACCAACCAGAAATCCCTGGATGCAATACTGAGCCCAGCCCCCACCCCAAAAGGGGGGCCACGACCCTGGACCTCCCCCCTCCCCCACACATCGTTCTGCTCCCCCCCGGTGTGGGGGAGGGGGTCGTGGGGGGGGGGGGTTGGGGGGTTTTGGGGGGGCTGAGGCGCACATTAAAGGAGCCTGAACTGGACGCGTCGCTCTCTGCTCGCGCTGGGCGGGGTTTGGGGCGGTTTTTGGGGGGATTTGGGGGGTTTTGTTTTTAATTCCGGGTGACAAAACCCCACGGGGAGGGCTGGGGGGGGTGACGCCCCCCAAATGGGGCAGTTTGGGGGGGGGGAGAGGGGAGGTTATGGGGGACCCCAGCCCCTTTTTGTAGCCCCGGGAGGGTGGGGGACGCTCAGGGGTGGTGGCCCCATGGTGGCCACGTGTGACAATTTGGGGGTGGCCCAGTGAGGCTGTCAATGATTAACCCGCGGTGCCTGGCGGTGGTGGCGGTGCCTGGTGGCACTGGTGGTGGCACCGGTGGTGGCACCGGTGGTGGCACCGCTGGGAACAGCCAGGGGACATCGCGCTGGGCCCCAGGGTCGCGTGTGTCCCCTCCCCAGGCGGTGGCGGGGACAGGAGGGGACACGGAGCACCCACGAAGGAGGGGGACCGAGGGGTCGCTGGGGGGTCACCAGTGGGTGTTTCCCACTCATCCCAGTCCAAACTGGGAGCGACTGGGACGTGCTGGCTGCGCTGGAAGCGACATCCCGGGGGACACCGTGGCCTCGCGGTGCCACCGGGAAGGGATGGCTGCAGGTGCCCCGCGGGGGAAACTGAGGCACGGCACCGGTGGCACCGTGCCCGGGGGTCGCTGTGTCACTCCAGGGGTGGCCTGGAAGCGCCAGGAGACCCTCGGGGGTCCCACGGTGCCCAGGAGCGGGGACATCCCCGCGTGGTCCCCGCCGTGTCCCCCGGTCCGGCGACAACGCCACCTCACCCTCGTCCCTCGCGTCGCGACGCCGCTGCCAGCCCGTGCCAGGCGCGTCACCTTCGAGGACGAGGTGGTGACAGCGCGGGGGAGGCCGCCGGAGAAGCCGGGGGACAGCGCTGTGTCCCCAAAAGTGTCACCGTCCCCAAAAGTGTCCCCGTCGCCAGGCGCCGTCCCGGACTACGTGGCGTAAGTGGCTGCTGGGGGACGGCGACAGGGCTGTCACAGCCCCTCAGGGACACCCCGCCAGGGTCCCCGGGGGTGTGGCGGACCCCCAACGCCACGCTGGTGGCTTTTTGGGGTGCAGGAGGTACCCCGCGATCCGGAGTCCCCGGCAGCGGGCCGGCTACCTGGGGGTGTTCCAGGACCAGCGCCAGGAATTCCGGGATCTGCTCCGGGAGCTCCGTGTCACTTGGCACCCCCCGGGCAGCACGGTGGGTCCCCGTGAGGGGTCACCGGGAGGGGGGTGGGTGTGGGGAGAGGACAGAGGGGACACCCGCGAGGGCTGGTGGCACCGGGAGGGGTTGGGTGTGATAAGGAGACACCCCCAGGCTCTGGTGGCACCGGGAAGGGTTGGGTGGCATGAGGGGACAGAGGGGACACCCGCAGGGGCTGGTGGCACCGGGAGGGAGGGGACAGAGGGGACACCCCCAGGCTCTGGTGGCACCAAGAGGGGTTGGGTGTGGTGAGGGGACAAAGGGGACACCCGCGGGGTCTGGTGGCACCGGGAGGGGTTGGGTGGCATGAGGGGACAGAGGGGACACCCTCAGGGGCTGGTGGCCCCAGGAAGGCTTGGGTGTGATAAGGGGACAGAGGACACCCCCAGGCTCTGGTGGCACCGGGATAGGTTGGGTGTGATAAGGGGACACCCCCAGGCTCTGGTGGCACCGGGAGGGGTTGGGTGTGATAAGGGGACACCCCCAGGCTCTGGTGGCCCCAGGCGACACCGGGCAGCTCCTGGAAAAATCCACGAGCTCTGGAATTCCACGGCTGCGCCCCGCGGGGACATTTTGCCTCCCTGGAAGCTCTGGAATTGTCCCCGAACTCCCCCAGATTTGTCGCCTGAACCCCCCCCCGGGCTGTATCCCTGGCCCGCGGCGTGGGGACACCGCAGCGCTGAGAGCTCGGGGTCAGTTTTGGGGGGTCCGGGGTGGGGGGATCCCCTGGACATTCCCGGGGGGATCCCCTGGACATTCCCGGCGGGATTCCCGCAGGATCCATCCCGGCTGCAGAAGCAGCGGCGCTGTGAGTACCTCAAGGAGAAGCTGTCGCACCTCAAGGCGCGGATCCGCGACTACGACCGCGCCACCCTCGCCAGCCCCGCTGCCCCCTGAGCCGGCGACAACCGGCGACAACCGGCGACCACCCCGGGCCACCCCGAGGGCTGGGCAGGGGGTGGCGGTGTCGTTGCACCCCCCGTTCGGGGCTTTTTTGGGGAGCCTCGGGGGGCGTTCCGACCCCCTTCTTGTGCCCCTGGATGTGGCGCTTGTCCCCCGTGGGAATTGGGGACCCCTCCCCCTCGTGAAGGGGGGGAAGGTTTTAATTTCATAATTAGGACTCATTAATTGGTGGTGCTTGTGAGTCTCCGAGTTGTTTTTTGGGGGGGGGGGGGTCTCCAGGTTTTTTTGGAGGGGTCTTCACGCCCCTCTTGGGGACACCCACAACGACCGGGAGGGGGGGGGGAAGGGGGGATCCCCCCCGCTCCATCCCCACCACCCTTGGGGGACCCTCCTGTCCCCAATTTCCCCCTTTTATCACCCCCCAATTTAATCCCCCCCCCCCCCTTTTACCTCACCCCCAAATTTTCCCGGTGCTGCCCCCTGCCCTTTTTTAACCCCTCCCTGCCCGGAGGCGGCCCCGGTGCCCCCCCGCCCTCCCCGGGGGCGGGACCCGGGGCCGGTCCCGCAGCGCCGCCGCCGCCGCCGCTCCCGGCTGCCATTTTAAGGTGAACAAAGCGGCGGAGGAGGCGGCAGGTGAGTGGCTCCGCGGCCGCGGGACCCCCCGGTACCGGCACCGGTATCGGCAGCGAGGGCCGAGCGCGGTCTCGGAACGGGAGGGAGCACCGGGAGTGGGGGGGAGGTTCGTCCTTCCCCGCCGCTCCACCGGCACCGGGGGCCCCACCGGGCTTCCCTCCGGTACCGGGGTCTCTACCGGAACGCAGGTCCCCGCCGGTACCGGCTACGGGATTCCAAGGCGGTACCGGGCTCCTCACTGGTACCGGGGGCCCCACCGGGCTTCCCTCCGGTACCGGGGTCTCTACCGGAACGCAGGTCCCCGCCGGTACCGGCTACGGGATTCCAAGGCGGTACCGGGCTCCTCACTGGTACCGGGGGCCCCACCGGGCTTCTCTCCGGTACCGGGGTCTCCACCGGAACGCAGGTCCCCGCCGGTATCGGCTACGGGATTCCAAGGCGGTACCGGGCTCCTCACCGGTACCGGGGTCCCCGCCGGTACCGGATTCCAGCGCGGTACCGGGGTCCCCACCGGGTGCACACCGGTACCGGCGGCCGAACCCCGCAGCGGTACCGGGCTCCCCAACAACACCGAAATCCCCTCCGTGCTCCCTCCTCACCGGTCCCGGAGCCTCCACCGGCACCGCGGCTCCTCCCGGTGTCCCCGCAGCCGGGAAGGGACCCCCGAGCCCCCAGCCCTGTCCCCTCCCCGCCGCCACCGGGGACACCGCGCTCCGGTCACCGCTCCAGGGCGCTCCCGGTGGGCTCAGACCGCGGGATCCCACGGGGATTTGGGGTTTATAGGATTGGAGCACCGCGGCTCTTGGACACCCCCACAACCCCACCGGTGCCCGCCCTTACCGGGGGTCCCTCCCCCGCCCCTCCCGGAGGTCCGAGCAAAGCCCGGTACGGCCGGAACGGGCTCCCGGCTGGGTTTTCCCACAGGGATCCGGTTTTCCCCGGCGCTGCTCCTCACTCCGGGGTCTCCTGTGGGGTCCCCACATTGATTTTGAGACCTCCCCCCCCAAATTTTCCAGCCGCGATTCGCCGCGTTCCTCAGGGCTGTGCCTCGCGTGCCCTCTGTAATTATTATTACTTCGAAAATTACTATTATTTCTTGCGTTATCATTATTTTTCTCCCCATTATTTCCGTTTTTAATCCCCCCCCCCCCCCCTCCGGATCAGCTTAGGGCCCCGCGTAAGCGCTTGGCTGCTTCCCTCAGAATTCCAACAACCCCAATTAATTCCCAGCCGGCTCTGGGCTGCTGGGCGAGGGAGGACAGGGAGGTGGCACCCGAGCCCGGCGTGCCTGGGGTGGCACCGTCTGGTGAGTCACCCGCTGGCCGTGCCTCAGTTTCCCCACGAAACCACGGCGACTCCCGGTTCGTGACGAAGGGCTCAAAGTCCTTTCTCTGGCCACAGAACCTCCCACGAGCGGCTTTGTCCCCTCCAGGCTCGGCCGGGATGTTCAGCAAGAAGCCCTACGACAGCCCCGCCACCGGCTACGGCCCCGCCACCACCTACGGCTCCCCCACCGTGGCTTACGGGCCACCTGTGGGCGACTACGGCTACGATTTCGGCGCCCGCTCGCCGCCGCCGGGCTCCTACTACATCGAGGATGTCCCTCAGCATTTTTACAAGTGGTCGTCGCCGCCCGGCCTGGTGCGGATCCTGGAGGTCGTGGTCATCCTGCTCTGCATCGCCATCTTCGCCTGCGTGGCCTCCACGCTGGCCTGGGAGTACGGCTACGGCTTCGGCAGCGCTTTTGGGAACGGTTTCGGGGGGTTTTATGGCTCTGGCTACTACGGCAGCGGGGTGAACTACGGCTACGGCTACGGCGGCTACTACGGCGGCGTCACCAACCCGCGGGCGGCCAACGGCTTCATGATCGCCATGGCCGTGCTCTGCTTCCTGGCCCAGCTGGGGCTCTTGGTGGCCAGCCTGAGCAAGTCGAGCGGCTCGCGCTCGCGCCGCTTCTACCTGGTGGTCATCGTGGCCTGCGCCGTGCTGGCCTTCGTCATGCTGATCGCCACCATCGTCTACGTGGTGGGGGTCAACCCGCAGGCGCAGATGAGCGGCGGCTACTACTACAACCCGCTGCTGACCATGTGCAGCCAGGTGTACGCCGGGGGCACCGTGCTCAACCAGTACCTGCTGCACTACTGCACCGTGGACCCCCAGGAGGTGAGGGGGGAGCCCCCAAAAGATGAGGGAGGGACCCTCAGGAAGTGAGGGAGGGACCCTCAGGAAGTGAGGGAGGGACACCCTGAGGTGAGGGAGGGACCCTCAAAAGGTGAGGGAGGGACTCCCAGGGAATGAGGGATGGATCAAGGGAGGGACCCCCAGGATGGGAGGGAGGGATCCCCCAAAAGATGAGGGAGGGGCCCCCAAAAAATGAGGGAAGGACCAAGGGAGGGACCCCCCAAAAGATGAGGGAGGGACCCCCAGGAAATGAGGGATGGGCCAAGGGAGGGACTCCCCAAAAGATGAGGGAGGGATCCCCCAAAAGATGAGGGAGGGACCCTCAAAAAATGAGGGATGGACCAAGGGAGGGACCCCCAGGGGGTGAGGAAGGGACCCCCAAAAGATGAGGGAGGGACCCCCAGGAAATGAGGGAGGGACACCCTGAGGTGAGGGAGGGACCCCCAGGAGGGGAGGGAGGGACCCCCCAAAGATGAGGAGAGGATTCCCAGGAAGGGATGAAGTTGTCGATCCCAGAGGAATCCCAGGAATTCCCAAAGGAGCGAGGGACCCCCTTGGGGTGAGGGAGGGACCCCCAGGTCGGGTCAGACCCCATGGATTTGGGGACAAGCGGGATTAGGGGGGGGAGAGGGGTCAGCACGCGGCCCCACTCGGGTACTGTCCGGCCCTTGGGGTTTTTCTGCTGGACTTAAAGGGTTTGGTGGTCACTCTTTGGTGTCCAGCCCTAAATCCCCATCCTGTCCTTCATCCCCATCCTGCTTTTGGGGTTTTCCTGCTGGATTTAGGGGATTTCATGGCTCAGGTCACCCCTTGGTGGCCGGGGGTGTCCAGCCCTCGATCCCCATCCTGCCCTCAATCCCTCTCCTGCTTTTGGGGTTTTTAAGGGGTTTGGTGGCTCCCGTTCCCATTCCCATTCCCGTTCCCACTCCCATTCCCGTTCCCATTCCCGTTCCTGTTCCTGTTCCCATTCCCATTCCCATTCCCGCTCCTGTTCCCATTCCCGTTCCTGTTCCCATTCCCGTTACCCTTCCCATTCCCGCTCCCATTCCCGCTCCCATTCCCGTCCCCGTCCCCGTTCCCATTCCCGCTCCCATTCCCGTCCCCGTCCCCGTTCCCATTCCCGTCCCCGTTCCCATTCCCGTTCCCATTCCCATTCCCATTCCCATTCCCGCTCCCGTTCCCATTCCCATTCCCATTCCCGTTTCCATTCCCGTTTCCATTCCCGTTCCCATTCCCGCTCCCGTTCCCATTCCCATTCCTGTCCCCATTCCCGTTCCCATTCCCGTCCCCGTTCCCATTCCCATTCCCATTCCCACTCCCATTCCCATTCCCATTCCCATTCCCATTCCCATTCCCATTCCCACTCCCATTCCCATTCCCATTCCCATTCCCATTCCCGTTCCCGTTCCCATTCCCATTCCCATTCCCATTCCCATTCCCATTCCCGTTCCCGTTCCCGTTCCCGTTCCCATTCCCGTCCCCATTCCCATTCCCGCTCCCGTTCCCATTCCCATTCCTGTCCCCATTCCCGTTCCCGTTCCCGTCCCCGTTCCCATTCCCGTTCCCATTCCCGTCCCCGTTCCCGTTCCCGTTCCCGTTCCCGTTCCCATTCCCGTCCCCATTCCCATTCCCGTTCCCATTCCCATTCCCATTCCCGTCCCCATTCCCATTCCCGTCCCCATTCCCGTCCCCGTTCCCATTCCCGGCCAGGCTGGAAGTGCCGCATTCCAGCCCCGCCCCTCCCGAGCCGCCGGGGCCGTGCGGGGCCCGGGCTCAGGGATCGGGATCCTGCCCAGGGTTTGGGATCGCGGCGCCGCCGCTCCTGAGCCCTGCCAGGGCCTGTGGGGGCCCACTGGGTTTAGGGATTGGGATCCTGGGAATGGTTTGGGATCTCTCCTTCCCAAGTCCCAAACCTTTCCCGGCTCTTCCAGAGTCCCAAACCTTTCAGAATCCCAGACCCTTCAGAATCCCAAACCTTCCTGTCCTTCCCAAATCCCAAACCCTTCAGAATCCCAGACCTTTCAGAATCCCAAACCTTTCCCTGCCCTTCCCAAATCCCAAACCTTCCCAAATCCCAAACCCTTCAGAATCCCAAACCTTTCCCTGCCCTTCCCAAATCCCAAACCTTCCCAAATCCCAAACCCTTCAGAATCCCAAACCTTCCTGTCCTTCCCAAATCCCAAACCCTTCAGAATCCCAGACCTTTCAGAATCCCAAACCTTTCCTTGCCCTTCCCAAATCCCAAACCTTCCCAAATCCCAAACCCTTCAGAATCCCAAACCTTTCCCTGCCCTTCCCAAATCCCGGGATGAGGCCCCTCAGGGATCCCAGAGATTCTGGGGTGCGAGGGAGGATTGGAATGGGGGGGCTTGATTTTCCCATGGAGATGGGAAAGGTTTGGGATTGGGGAAGGTTTAGGATTCAGGAAGGTTTGGGATTTGGGGAAGGTTTGGGATTCAGGAAGGTTTGGGATTCAGGAAAGGTTTGGGATTGGGAAAGGTTTGGGATTGGGGAAGGTTTAGGATTCAGGAAGGTTTAGGATTCAGGAAGGTTTGGGATTCAGGAAGGTTTGGGATTGGGAAAGGTCTGGGATTCAAGAAGGTTTGGGATTCAGGAAGGTTTGGGATTCAGGAAGGTTTAGGATTCAGGAAGGTTTAGGATTCGGGAAGGTTTGGGATTGGGGAAGGTTTAGGATTCGGGAAGGTTTGGGATTGGGAAAGGTTTGGGATTCAGGAAGGTTTGGGATTCAGGAAGGTTTGGGATTCGGGAAGGTTTGGGATTCGGGAAGGTTTGGGATTCGGGAAGGTTTAGGATTCAGGAAGGTTTGGGATTCGGGAAGGTTTGGGATTCGGGAAGAACAGGGAACCTTTGCAACTCAGAATTCGGGAACATCTGGGATTTAGGACCTACAGCAAACCTTTCCCCTTCGGGGGTTCATCCAACCCCGTGAAGATTTCCGGGATCAAATCCCCGATTCCTGGCGCTCCCGGCCGATGCCAGGAATTCCCAAATCCCGATGTTCCCGTTCCAGGCCGTGGCCATCGTCTGTGGCTTCCTGATCGTGCTCCTGCTGTGCCTCATCTGCCTCTTCGCCCACAAGACGCGGAGCAAGATCTGGAAATATGGGAAACCCAACATTTTTTGGGATAAAATCCCGGCGGTCCCGGAAGGGCCGGATGTGGAGGAGTGGGTGAGTCCCGGGAATGTTGGGAATTCCGGGAATGGGATCCGGGAGATGCTTCCCGACGGTCCCGGCTTTGGGATGTGGGTGCTGGGAGGGGCTTTGGGGGGGGGGGGATTTGGGGAATTTAAGGGGGTTTGGGGACACCAGGAGGGGTTGGGGACACCAGGAAGGGACTTTAGGGGGGGTTTGGGGACTTTAGGGGAGGTTTGGGGATTTTAGGGGGGGTTTGGGGACTTTAGGGGAGGTTTGGGGACACCAAGAAGGGACTTTAGGGGGCGTTTGGGGACTTTAGGGAGGGTTTGGGGACTTTAGGGGGGGTTTGGGGACACCAAGAGGGGACTTTAGGGGAGGTTTGGGGACTTTAGGGGGGGTTTGGGGACACCAAGAAGGGGTTGGGGACACCAAGAAGGGACTTTAGGGAGGACTTTAGAGGGATTTGGAAAAGTTAGGGGGGATTTGGGGACTTCAGGAAGGGTTTGAGGACACCAAGAGGGGACTTGAGGGGGGGTTGGGGACACCAGGAGAGGTTTGGGGACACCAGGATTGTGTAGGGACCCCAAGAGGGTTTGGGAACCTCAGGAGGAGTTTGGGGACACCAAGAGGGGACTTGAGAGGGGTTTGGGGACACCAGGATTGTGTAGGGACCCCAAGGGGATTTGGGGACTTGAGGAGGAGTTTGGGGGACCTCGGGAAATTTGGGGACTTGAGGAGGAGTTTGGGGGACCTCGGGAAGTTTGGGGACTTCAGGAGGAGTTTGGGGGACACCAAGAGGGTTTGGGGACGTTGCCAGGTGCCACTGCCAGGTGCCACCGCGGGGCCACCGCGCTCGGTTTCGGTCTGGCCAATGATTCACCGGGAGGTGGCACCGGGAGGTGGCACCGGGAAAAGGAGGAAGAATTCCCGGCTGGTGGCAGCTGGTGGCACCTGGATGGGGACCCTGGCGACATGAGGGAAGGAGCTGCTGGCCCCGAGCGTGGCTTTGGGGCCACTCCTGTCCCTGTCCCCATCCCCGTCCCCAATCCTTCAGCTGCTCTCCAGCCTGGGAATTTGGGGCTGTGTCCTTGTGGCCCCCCCACCCCACCCCACTCCTGGCTCTGGGTCCCCTCATGTCCCCAAGCCCCACTCCTGGTGTCCCCTGGGTCCCCTCATGTCCCCACCCCATTGTCCCTGTGTCCCCAAACCTCTCTCTGTGTCCCCACTCCTCTCTCTGTGTCCTCACCCCATTGTCCCCACCCCTCTCTCTGTGTCCCCACCCCACTGTCCTCATGTCCCCACTCCTCTCTCTGTGTCCCCAAACCTCTCTCTGTGTCCCCACCCCATTGTCCCCCCTGTCCCCACTCCTCTCTGTGTCCCCTGTGTCCTCCCCACTCCTGTCCCCCCTGTCCCCACATCTCTCCTCGGGTCCCCAATCCTCTTTCTGTGTCCCCCCAACACCTCACCCCCTGTCCCCACTCCTGTCCCCGTGTCCCCAGTCCTCTCCCCTGTCCCCACCACCGTCCCCTCTCCTGTCCACCGTCCCCTGTCCCCTGTCCCCACTCCCATCCCCTGTCCCCAATCCTGTCCCCTGTCCTACTCCTGTCCCCTCTGTCCCCTGTCCCCACTCCCATCCCCTGTCCCCTCTCCCCCCTGTCCCATGTCCCCCATCCCTGCTGTCCCCACTCCCATCCCCTGTCCCCAATCCTGTCCCATGTCCCCAGTCCTGTCCCCATATCCCCACTCCCATCCCCTGTCCCCACTCCTGTCCCCTGTCCCCTCTCCCCCCGTCCCATGTCCCCCATCCCTGCTGTCCCAATCCCATCCCCTGTCCCCAATCCTGTCCCGTGTCCCCAATCCTGTCCCCATATCCCCACTCCCGTCCCCTGTCCCCAATCCTGTCCCGTGTCCCCACTCCCATCCCCTGTCCCAATCCCATCCCCTGTCCCCACTCCCATCCCCTGTCCCCAATCCTGTCCCCCTGTCCCCACTCCCATCCCCTGTCCCCAATCCTGTCCCCCTGTCCCCACTCCCATCCCCTGTCCCCAATCCTGTCCCATATCCCCACTCCCGTCCCGTGTCCCCAATCCTGTCCCCTGTCCCCACTCCCATCCCCTGTCCCCACTCCCATCCCCTGTCCCCAATCCTGTCCCCATATCCCCACTCCCGTCCCCTGTCCCCAATCCTGTCCCCTGTCCCACTCCCATCCCCTGTCCCCAATCCTGTCCCCCTGTCCCCCTCTCCCCCATCCCCCCCCACCCCCTCTCCCACTGGGATTTCCCCTCGGGCCCCGCTCCCTTTGTTCCTTTCCCTTTTATTTCGTTCCCATTTATTTACTCCAAGTCCCTCCCTGGCCGAGCATTTCCTGTCCCCCTGGGGACCCGCGACCCCCTCCCGGTGCCACCCTCCCTGTCCCCACCCCCCTTTTCAGGGCTGTCACCCCCTTTTGGGGCCATCACGCTCGATGGGGCCACCCCACAGTGCCACCGCGGCTTTTGGGGACACACCTGGTGGCCCCCGGGGAGGGGACAACGACGGAAGCGGCGATGTCCGGCCGGATGTCCCCAAGGCCACCGAGCCGGAGGGGACCGGCGTCCGGCACAAAAAACCCCACAAAGGGCAGGAAGGAAGGGGACAGGGGACAGCCGGATGTCCCTTTGTCCCTTTGTGGGGCCGCAGGGGACACGCGCGGCCACCCCAAATCCTTGGGGGGAGGAGGAGGTGCGGGTGTCACCCCGGGGATGTCGCCGCCCCCCAGGCTGGGTCACGCTGGCGCTCCGGGGGGATTTGGGGTTTTTTTTGGGTTTTTTTGGGGTTGTGGGGTTTTTTTTGGGTGGGGGTTGGGTCCTTCCTCAGCCCCACACCCCAAATCCCCCATTCCGAGCTCCATCCCCACCTCCAGAGTCATGGGGGACGCTCGAATTCCAGGGATTGTCCCTGGATTTTCCAAGGGGGTTTCCTTGGATTTGGGGTCCCTCCTGAGTCTGGGGGTGACCCCATAAAAGGTTCTGCGGGCGCTGGTGGGGTTTGGGGTGTCCCTGAGGGATTTGGGGGATTCCTGGAGGGTTTGGGATATCCCTGGGAATTTTGGGGGAATCCAGGGGGGACAAGGACCCCTCGTTCCCATGGATTTTCCGCGGGATTTCTCAGGGAATTTTCAGGGATTTCTTGAGGAATTTTCGGGCGTTTCTCAATGAATTTTCAGGGAATTCTTGACAATATCTCGGGGAATTTTCAGGGATTTCTCGGGGAATTTTCAGGGATTTCTTGGGGAACTTTCAGGGATTTCTTGACGATTTCTCGGGGAATTTTCAGGGATTTCTTGGGGAACTTTCAGGGATTTCTTGACGATTTCTCGGGGAACTTTCAGGGATTTTTCGGGGATTTCTCGGGGAGTTTTCAGGGAATTTTCAGGGAATTTTCAAGGAATTCTCGACGATTTCTTGGGGAATTTTCGGGGATGTTTTGGGGAATTTTCAGGAATTTCTCGACGATTTCTCAGGGAATTTTCAGGGATTTCTCAGGGAATTTTCAAGGAATTCTCGACGATTTCTCGGGCAATTTTCAGGGAACTCTCAACGATTTCTCAGGCATTTCTCAGGAAATTCCCGGGCAATTTTCAGGGAATTTTCGGGCACTTCTCCTTGATCCCAGATGATTTTCCCCCTCCCCACCCCGCCCTCCCCAAACCCTCAAACCACCCCCGGTCCGTGCCGCAGGTGAAGAACGTTTCGGGCGGGGCGAGCGTTCCGGACGAGGCGGCGACCGTGGCGTACTCGGAGAAAGCCGCGAGCCCCGCCCTGGCCCCGCCCTACAGCCCCCCGTCCTACAGCGACCCCCCCCAAAACGGCTTCGGACCCCCCCCGACCCCCGGCACCCGCGACGGGGGCTGGAAAAGGTGGGGAGGGGTCGGGAGAGGTGGGGGAATATGGGGAGGGGTCGGGAAAAAGGGTGGGAGAGGGGTGGGGAGAGGATGGGAAATATGGGGAGGGGTCGGGGAAGGATTTGAAGGGGTCGGGAGAGGGGTGGGAAAGGTGGGGAGGGGAGGGAAAGGGATGGGAATGTGGGGTGGGGTCGGGAAATATGGGGAGGGGTCGGGAAAAGATTGGAGGGGTCGGGAAATATGGGGAGGGGTCGGGAAAGGGTTTGAAGGATCGGGAGAGGGGTGGGAGGGGTCGGGAAAGGTGGGGAGGGGTCGGGAAAGGATGGGAGAAGGTGGAAAAGGTGGGAGGGGGCGGGAAAAGGGGGAAAAAGCTCGGGAAAGGAGGAAATCCCAATGTTCACCCCCCCCCCCCATTCCCCCATGCCAAACCCCATGTCCCCGTGTCCCCCTCAGTGACCCCCGGGAGGAGCCCCCAAATCCCCCAAAACCCCCTGTGACCCGCTGATGTCCCCATATCCCCCTCAGTGACCCCCAGGAGGATCCCCCCAGCCCCACAGAGGGGACGGAGTGGGACCAGCCCCCCCAAAACCCCCTGTGACCAACCCATGTCCCCCTCAGTGACCCCCCAGGACCAGCCCCCCAAATCCCCCTGTGACCCACTGATGTCCCCATGTCCCCCTCAGTGACCCCCAGGAGAAGCCCCCCAAAACCCCCTGTGACCAACCCATGTCCCCATGTCCCCCTCAGTGACCCCCGGGAGGATCCCCCCAGCCCCACAGAAGGGAAATCTCGAGACCCCTCCCCAACCAAACCCCCAACCCGCCGGGGCCGCCGGCGCCGCCGGCAGCAGCCCGAACTGGAGGAATCCCAGTACGAGACCGATTACACCACGGCCGTGGAGTCGGGGGACGAGCTGGACCGCCAGCAGTGGCACAGGTGGCACGGCTGCGGGCGGGCAGGGGGGCGCTCGGGGGGCTGTGCCCATCGCTGACCGCCCCCCGCCCTGCCCCCCGCCCTGCCCCCCGCCAGGCTGTACCCCCCGATCGGCTCGGACGGGGCGCGGCAGAGGTACAAGGAGGAGTTTGCGGCGGAGCTGCGGCGCTACAAGGAGCTCTGTGCCCACATGGACGGCGTCAACGAGCGGCTGGCACAGCTGGGCAAACAGCTGGATGAGGTGGCCGAGGACAGCGCCCAGTACCAGGTGCTGGGATGGGGTGGGATCAGATCAATGGGATGGGATCAGTGGGATGGGATGGGATGGGATGGGATGGGATGGGATGGGATGGGATGGGATGGGATGGGATGGGATCAATGGGATGGGATGGGATGGGATGGGATGGGATGGGATGGGATGGGATGGGATGGGATGGGATGGGATGGGATGGGATGGGATGGGATGGGATGGGATGGCATGGATGGCATGGCATGGGATCAATGGGGTGGGATGGGATGGGATTGATGGGATGGGATCAATGGGGTGGGATGGGATGGGATTGATGGGATGGGATGGGATGGGATCCATGGGATGGGATTGCATTGATGGGATGGGATCAATGGGATGGGATCGATGGGATCAGTGGGATGGGATCGATGGGGTGGGATTGGATCGATGGGATGGGATTGGATTTATGGGATGGGATGGGATGGGGTGGGATGGGATGGGATTGGATCGATGGGATGGGATTGGATCGATGGGATGGGTCAATGGGGTGGGATCGATGGGATGGGTCAATGGGGTGGGATCGATGGGATGGGATTGATGGGATGGGGTGGGATTGGATCGATGGGATAGGATGGGACTGATGGGATGGGGTGGGATCAATGGGATGGGATCTATGGGATCAGTGGGATGGGATTGGATTGATGGGTTTGGGATCAGATCAATGGGATGGGATGGGGTGGGATCACTGGGATGGGATTGATGGGATGGGATCGATGGGATGGGATCAATGGGATGGGATGGGATCAGTGGGATGGGATCAGTGGGATGGGATCAGTGGGATGGGATCGATGGGATGGGATCAATGGGATGGGATCAATGGGATGGGATGGGATCAGTGGGATGGGATTGATGGGATGGGATCAGTGGGATGGGATTGATGGGATGGGATCGATGGGATGGGATCAGTAGGATGGGATCAGTGGGATGGGATCAGTGGGATGGGATGGGATCAGTGGGATGGGAGGTGTAGTGGGCCTGGGACACCGATGGGAACGGGGGATGGATTTTGTGGAGGCTCTGGGATGCTGCGGGGTACAGGGGATGGGGGGTTTGGGATGGATTCTGTGGGGTTTGGGATGGATTCTGTGGGATTTGGAATGGATTCTGTGGGGGATTTGGGATGGATTCTGTGGGGTTTTGGGATGGATTCTGTGAGGTTTTGGGATGGATTCTGTGGGGTTTTGGGATGGATTCTGTGGGATTTGGGATGGATTCTGGGGGGGTTTTGGGATGGATTCTGTGGGATTTGGGATGGATTCTGGGGGATTTGGGATGGATTCTGTGGGGTTTGGGATGGATTCTGTGGGGGATTTGGGATGGATTCTGTGGGGATTTGGGATGGGTGTCGGAGAGGGTCTGGGATGCTGAGGGGTTTTGGGATGGATTTTGTGACAGATTGGGAATCCCTCCATTTCCCCCCTTTTTTCTTCCCATTTTTCTCCCCTTTCCCCCCATTTTTCCCCATTTCCCCCCATTTTTCCATTTTTTTCCCCCATTTTTTCCCCATTCCCCCCCATTTTTCCCCTCATTTTTCCCCATTTTTTCCCCCATTTTTCCCCCCAATTTTTTCCCCATTTTCCCCCATTTTTCTCCATTTTTCCCCATTTTTCCCCATTTTATTTCCCCATTTTTCCCCATTTCCCCCTCTTTTCCCCCTCCCTGTCCCCACAGGCCCTGGCCGAGGAGTACAACCACCTCAAGGACCTGAAGCGGGTGAGTTTTGGGGTGGAGGGGCCGATTTTTGGGGTCCACCCCCCCCATCTTTCCAAGGACACATCCCCTGTGACCCCAAACATCCCCAAACCCTGAACCCCCCCCAAACCCTGAGCCCCCCCAAACCCTGACCCCCCCAAATCCTGACCCCCTCAAATCCTGACCCCCCAAACCCTGAACCCCCCCCAAACCCTGACCCCCCCCTCAAACCCAATCCCTGACCCCCCCCAAATCCTGATCCCCCCAAACCCTGAAACCCCAAACCCAAACCCTGACCCCCCAAACCCTGACCCCTCAAACCCAAACCCTGACCCCCCAAATCCTGACTCCCCAAACCCTGAACCCCCCCAAATCCTGAACTGCCCCAAATCCTGACCCCTCCTCAAACCCAATCCCTGACCCCCCCCAAACCCTGACCCCCCAAACCCTGACCCCCCCCAAACCCTGACCCCCCCAAATCCTGACCCCCCCAAATCCTGACCCCTCCTCAAACCCAAATCCTGACCCCCCCAAACCCTGACCCCCCCAAATCCTGACCCCCCCCCAAACCCTGAACCCCCCCAAATCCTGACCCCCCCCCAAACCCTGAACCCCCCCAAATCCTGAACTCCCCCAAACCCTGACCCCCCCAAATCCTGACCCCCCCTCAAACCCAATCCCTGACCCCCCCTCAAACCCTAATCCCCCAAACCCAAACCCTGACCCCCCAAATCCTGACCCCCTAAACCCTGAACCCCCCCAAATCCTGACCCCCCAAACCCTGAACCCCCCCAAATCCTGAAACCCCTCAAACCCTGAACCCCCCAAACCCTGACACCCCCTCAAACCCAATCCCTGACCCCCCCTCAAACCCTGACCCCCCCAAACCCAAACCCTGACCCCCCAAACCCTGACCCCCCAAACCCAAACCCAAACCCTGACCCCCCCAAACCCAAACCCAAACCCTGACCCCCCCAAACCCTGACCCCCCCAATCCTGACCCCCCCAAACCCAAACCCTGCCCCCCCAGAGCCCGGAATACCAGGACAAAAAGCAGGAATCCAAAACGCTCCGGAACAAACTGTTCCACATCAAGAGGATGGTGAGCGACTACGACCAACTCCGGGGCTGACCCCAAAAGCCCCCACCCCACAACAAAAAAAGGGACATTGGGATGGATTTGGGAGGGGACAACGACACCCCAAAAAATCCCCCTCTCCCCCCCCCAACCCCCTCCAAAGACTTTTGTGCCTTTGTATGAAAAAACCCCAAAATTCCTCATTTTAAGCCCTCCCCGGTGCCAAGGGTGGGATGGGGGGGGGGGTTGTGTGACCCCCCCCAAAAATGTCCCTAAATGTCCCCTAAATGTCCCCTCCACCCTCTGGGACCCCCCTCCAGTGCCTTCCCCAGGTTGTAAATAGGGTTTTTTATGGGGTTTGCACCCCCCTGGTTGCCTTAAAGGGGTTGGGGGGGTCCCAAATTGTGGGGGATGGGGGGACACACACACACAAAAAACCCTTTAGGGGACCCCGATCCCAAAATATTTTGTAGGGAAGCGGTGGGAATTGTGTGATATTGTAATTGTGTCTGGGTTTTGGTTTGTTTTTTTTTTTTAATAAATGAAGTGTAATTGTTGATTTTAATTTGGGGCCAGGGTGAAAGGGGAGGTGGTCGAAAGCTCCCTAAATTTGGGAGGGAAATCCCAAATCCCAAATCCCAAATCCATCCCTCCCCCAGCCTTGGGAAGAGAAATCCCAATTCCCCCCCAAATTTCGGAGGGAAATCCCAAATCCCAAATCCGTCCCTCCCCCAGCCTTGGGAAGAGAAATCCCAATTTCCCCCCAAATTTCGGAGGGAAATCCCAAATCCCAAATCCCAAATCCATCACTCTCTCCTCCCCCAGCCTTGGGAAGAGAAATCCCAATTTCCCCCCAAATTTCGGAGGGAAATCCCAAATCCCCCCTCCTTGGGAATAAAAACCCCAAATCCCCACAAACCTTGGGAGAGAAATCCCAAATCCCTCCAAATTTGGAAGGAAAACCCCAAACCCCCCCAAATCTCAGGAAAAGCAGCCCCAAATCCCTTCACCTTGGGAAGAGAAACCCCAACCCCCCCCAAAAATCCCAAACTTCCCCCATCCCACTGCTCCAGCTCTTCCCAGCCTGATTTCTTCCCAAAAAACCCCAAACGGAAGAAGAACCCCTGAAATCCCCATTTTCTCCTCCCCCACCCCAAAAAAAAACCCCCCAATTTTGGGGGATTTTTTATGGACCTCTCCTATTTTTGGGGTGGGATCACCCCATGCCGGCCTCCCCCATTCCAGTTTTTCCAAATCCCAAATCCCAAATCGCTGCAGACCCGCGGGGGTTGTAGGAAACGTCTTTAATTGGCGTTAATTACCGGGTTTCTGGGGCGGAGCGAGGATTCCATCGGCCGGGAACGGGCCCCAAAAAATCCCCCCAAAAATCCCCAAATCCCAACGAATCCCGGCTCATCCCGGTGCCAGCCAGGAGGGGGCAGCCCTGGGGGGGGGGTGCTGTGTGTCCCCTCCTTCCTTGGGGACACCCATGGGTGGCTCTGTCCCCTCTCCACCCTTGGGGACACCCTGGGGACACCCTTGGGTGCCTCTGTCCCCTCTCCGTGTCCCCTCCTTCCTTGGGGACACCCCTGGGTGCCTCTGTCCCCTCCTTCCTTGGGGACACCCTGGGGACACCCTTGGGTGGCTTTGTCCCCTCTCCATGTCCCCTCCACCCTTAGGGACACCCTTGGGTGCCTCTGTCCCCTCTCCGTGTCCCCTCTCCCTCCTTGGGGACACCCATGGGTGGCTCTGTCCCCTCTCCACCCTTGGGTGCCTCTGTCCCCTCTCCGTGTCCCCTCCCCCTCCTTGGGGACACCCCTGGGTGCCTCTGTCCCCTCTCCACCCTTGGGGACACCCTTGGGTGCCTCTGTCCCCTCTCCATGTCCCCTCTCCTTCCTTAGGGACACCCTTGGGTGCCTCTGTCCCCTCCCCCTCCTTGGGGACACCTCTGGGTGACTCTGTCCCCTCTCCATGTCCCCTCTCCCACCTTGGGGACACCCTTGGGTGCCTCTGTCCCCTCTCCATGTCCCCTCCACCCTTAGGGACACCCATGGGTGGCTCTGTCCCCTCTACGTGTCCCCTCTCCCTCCTTCAGGACACCCTGGGGACACCCTTGGGTGCCTCTGTCCCCTCTCCGTGTCCCCTCTCCCACCTTGGGGACACCCCTGGGTGGCTCTGACCCCTTCCCCTCCTTGGGGACACCTTGGGGACACCCATGGGTGGCTCTGTCCCCTCTGCTACCTTGGGGACACCCTTGGGTGCCTCTGTCCCCTCTCTGTGTCCCCTCTCCCTCCTTGGGGACACCCCTGGGTGCTCAGGGGACACCTCAGGGCCCACCCGGCCACACTTCCCAACCTCCGGAATCCGGGAAAAAAAGAGCGGGATCGCCCTTCCCGGGGCTCCGAGGAGGGGACAGAGGCACCCTGGGGACACCCTGGGGACACCCCGGGGACACCCCGGGGACACCCCGGGGACACCCCGAGGACACCCCGATGGCCCCAAGGGGTGGCCAGAAGGTCGGGAAGCTCCACAGGGATGGGATCAGTCCAGATTCCAACCGGGAGAACCTTCGGATTTAGGGCGATCCCACAGATTTGGCGACAACGGCGGGACCCCAAAACTTCTGGCGACAATGACAGGAGCCCAAAAGTTTTGGGGACAATGTGGGAACCCCAAAACTTTTGGGGACAATGCCAGGACCCCAAAATTTTGGGGACAACCTCACAACTTTTGGCGACAATGGCAGGACCCCAAAACTTTCAGGGACAACCCCATAACTTCTGGGGATAACGCTGGGACCCCAAAACTTCTGGTGACAGCCCTGGGACCCCAAAACTTTTGGGGACAATGCCAGGACCCCAAAATTTTGGGGACAACACCAGGACTCCAAAACTTTCAGGGACAACCCCATAACTTTTGGGGACAACCCTGGGAACCCCAAAACTTCTGGTGACAACCCTGGGACCCCACAACTTTTGGGGACAATGCCAGGACCCCAAAACTTTCAGGGACGACCCCATAACTTTTGGGGACAACGTTGGGACCCCAAAACTTCCAGTGACAACGCCGGGACCCCAAAACTTTTGTGAACACTCCCACAACTTCTGGCGACAACGCTGGGACCCCCAAAACTTTTGGTGACAATGCCGGGAGCCCAAATCTTTTAGGGACAACCCCACAACATTTTAGGGACAACCCTAGAGGGAGAATCCCCGTTCTTGTGGGAACGGGATGAGCTCCGGAGCGAGCAGTTCGGGGGAATCCACATCGAGCATTCCCGGGATATTTTCCTTCCCTCCCCCACCCTGGTCCGGAGCGTCCGTCCCTATTGTCCGGTCCCGTAGGGCCAGTTGAAGGTGCTCCCGGACAGCAGCATGTCCCGGATGAGCGTCTCGATGGGAGTTTTCCCGACGAGCCTCATGAAGAAAAGTTGGGATATGAGGGCGGCGGGAACGGCCCGGAGCGCCGGGAGCCGCAGCAGGAGCCTCCCGAAGCGTTGGGGTTGGGATGGATATTGGGATCGCACGTATTCCGTCAGCGCCACCTGAGCCTTCTCCTGCAGGTTCTCCACGTGGGCGGGGTCGGAGAGGCCGCAGGCGTCTGCGGAAGGGATGGGATGGGGGTTGGAGCAATCCTGGAATGTGTAGGGAATGTCCCGAAGTGGGAGAGGGGTTGGTGCTGGTGGGGGATGAGGTGAGGGAGGGAGGGGTGGAGGGAGGGGAGGGATGGATGGATGGATGGATGGGTGGATGGGTGGATGGATGGATGGATGGATGGATGGATGGATGGAGGGATGGAGGGATGGAGGGATGGAGGGATGGAGGGATGGATGGAGGGATGGAGGGATGGAGGGATGGAGGGAGGGATGGAGGGATGGAGGGATGGAGGGATGGAGGGATGGAGGGATGGATGGAGGGATGGATGGATGGAGGGATGGAGGGAGGGATGGATGGATGGATGGATGGATGGATGGATGGATGGATGGAGGGATGGAGGGATGGAAGGATCTATGGAGGGATGGATCCATGGAGGGATCCATGGATGGGGAGGATGTTTGGGTCCATGCCCAGGGCTCATTCCCAGGGAGTGATCCCTGGCTATGGGAGGAAAAGCAGGAACTGGTCCTTGCCCTGCTCATTCCCAATCCACCAAACCCTTGGAAAAACCCGGGATCAACTCTTCCAACTCATTCCCAAGACCCCAAACCCTTGGGAAAACATGGACCAACCTCTCCCTGCTCATTCCCACCTCTGGATTGATCCCAAACCCTCAGGGGCCATCAGGAAAACCTGGAAAAACCCGGAAAAACCCCTCCCTACTCATTCCTAAGACCCCAATCCCTTGGGGAAAACCCAGAAAAACCTCTCCCTACTCCTTCCCAACCCCCCAAATCCTCGGGAAAACATGGACCAACCTCTCCCTACTCCTTCCCAACCCCCCAGGTCCTTCCCAACCCCCCAAATCCTCAGGAAAACCTGGACCAACCCCTCCCTACTCCTTCCCAACCCCCCAAGTCCTCGGGAAAACCCGGACCAACCCCTCCCTACTCCTTCCCAACCCCCCAAGTCCTCGGGAAAACACGGAAAAACCCCTCCCTACTCCTTCCCAACCCCCCAGATCCTTCCCAACCCCCCAAATCCTCAGGAAAACCCGGACCAACCCCTCCCTACTCCTTCCCAACCCCCCCAAACCCTCGGCAAAAATCCAGGCCAACCCCCTCCCACCTCATTCCAGCCGAAAACCTCCACCCCAAGCCCTACCGGGCGTGAAGAGCGCGATGGCCTTGAGGCAGCTGTACTCGGCCGAATCCACCTGCAGCCGGTTGAGCTTCTCCACCTGCTCCTGGAAAACGCGGATCTGATCCATGAAGGACACGACCCTCTCGGCCGACATGGGCGAGGCGTGGAAGCCGGCGGCCGCCAGCAGCGGCGCCATGTGCAGCGGCAGCGCCGACTGCGCCGCGTTGAGCACGAAGAGCTCGCTCCAGCTCAGCCGCAGCAGCGCCACTTGGTCGGAGACGGGAAGCTCCGGGAAGAAGGGAATGTTCCGGGCCCACTCCACGGTGCTGAAGAGCAAGCGGGCGGCCAGCTCGCAGATGTTGTCGATGCCCATCACGCTGCCCTGCTGGGCGTACTGGGAGCCGTAGCGGGCGGCCGGGTAGGGCTCAGCGCGGAGGAGTTGGGAAATCAGCTCCGACACCGGCTGCCCGTTGAAGTATTCGCCGCTGGGAATGGGGTTGGGGCTGCTGCTGGAGTGGCTGGGCGGGATGCGGCCCCGCTGCACGGCTGCAGGGCGAGAGCACAAACCCAGCTGGGGGAGCCCGACCCCGGCCTTGGGACACGGGGAGAAGCTCCCCAAAATCACCTCGGAGCTTTCCCAATGGATGACCCCAATCCCGGGCTTGGAGCAGCAGGAGAAGCTCCCCAAACTCATCCCAGATCTTTCCCAATGGATAAAACCCCATGGATGACCCCGATCGTGGTCTTGGAGCAGCAGGAAAAGCTCCCAAACTCATCCCAGATCTTTCCCCAGTCTTGACCCCAATCCCAGTCTTGGAGCACCAGGAAAAGCTCCCCAAACTCATCCCAGATCTTTCCCAATGGATGATCCTGATCCTGGTCCTGGAGCACCAGGAAAAGCTCCCCAAATCCATTGGATCTCCATCCCAATGGATGAACCCACCTGGGGGACCCCAATCCCAGTCCTGGAGCACCAGGAAAAGCTCTCCAAACTCATCCCAGAACTTTCCCATTGGATGACCCCAATCGTGGTCTTGGACCATCAGGAAAAGCTCCCAAACTCATCCCAGATGGTTCCTGATGGATGACCCCAATTGTGGGCTTGGAGCACCAGGAAGAGCTCCCCAAAAATCATCCCAGACCTTTCCCAATGGATGATCCCGGTCCTGGAGCACCAGGAAAAGCTCCCCAAATCCATTGGATCTCCATCCCAATGGATGAACCCACCTGGGGATGACCCCAATCATGGGCTTGGAGCACCAGGAAAAGCTCCCCAAAAATCATCCCAGACCTTTCCCAATGGATGATCCCAGTCTTGGAGCACCAGGAAAAGCTCCCAAGCTCATCCCAGATTGTTCCTGATGGATGATCCCAATCGTGGTCTTGGAACACCAGGAAAAGCTCCCCAAAATCACCTCGGAGCTTTCCCAATAACCCCAGGCACGGTCCTGGAGCAGCAGGAAAGGCTCCCCAAACTCATCCCGGAATTTTGGGATAAACCTGGGAATTTTGGAATGAACTGGGATTTTTTGGGAATAGACCTGAGATTTTTAGCGATAAACCTGGGATTTTTGGGGGATAAACCTGGGGATTTGGGGATAAATCTGGGATTTTTAGGGGTAAACCTGGGAATTTTGAATAAACCTGGGGTTTTAGGGATAAACCCGGGCTTTTTAGGGATAAACCTGAGGATTTGGGCGTGAATCTGGGATTTTTAGGGATAAACCTGGGGTTTTTTTAGGAATAAATCTGGGATTTTTGGGGATAAACCTGAGAATTAGGAGGATAAACCTCGGGATTTGGGATAAACCTGGGGATTTGGGGATAAACCTGGGGATTTTTAGGGATAAACCTGGGATTTTTCAGGATAAACCTGGGGGTCTTTTAGGAATACACCCAGGATTTTGGGGGATAAACCCAGGCTTTTCGGGATAAACCCAGGTTTTTCGGGATAAACCCAGGATTTTTGGGATAAACCTGGGTTTTTTTAGGAATAAACCCAGGATTTTTTGGGATAAACCCAGGATTTTCGGGATAAACCCAGGCTTTTCGGGATAAACCCAAGCTTTTCACCCTAAACCCCTCATCCCAAACACCCCATCCTTGAAAAACTTGGGCATTTCCACCCCCACACCTGCCAGAACAAAGAACAAACTCCAGGATTTCCCTGGATCCAGGAATCCACCCCACCCCACAAACCCAACCCCAGCTCCAGGCGAGCTCGGAACACTCAAAAACAAGGAAAAAAAAAAACCCAAAAATCCCAAAAAATCCCCCAAAAAAAGAGGGAAACCCGGGGTTTTTTGCTGGAAACAGCCATTCCCAGGATGGCTCGGGATCCCTCTGGAATTTTTTCCGTACCTTCCTTCCTCATTCCCACTCGGAAGCACTTCTTGAGGCGGCAGTACTGGCATTGGTTGCGGTGGTGTTGATCGATCTGGCAATCCCGGTTGGATCTGCGGGAAGCACCGGGATCAGCCAGAATTCCCGGGAATTCCATCCCCCCCCTCCCCCATCCCGGGAATTCCTGAGCTCATTCCCGAATTTTTCCAGCCCCTTCCTGCTTTTCCTCATCGGGATTTTATGGGAATGGGTGGTTTTGGGGTGGCATTCCTCGTTTTTTTCCCCCCTTTGGAAAAGCGGGAAAAGGTTTGGGATTTTTGGGATTTGGATTTTTGGTGATGCCATAAAAGTGGTTCCTCATTGCTGGGTGGGGCATGGTTGGAATTCCAAGGAATTCCAGGAATTTTCTACGGGGTTGGGGGTGAAATCCTTCAGGCAGCGCTGTTCCCAAATCCTTTGGGATGCTGGGATGGAGGGATCTTCCCAAAATTCCCCCAAAATCCCTGGAAAAGGGGATTCATCCCAAAATTCCCAAATTTCCTGGAAAAGGGGTCCTGGCTCATGGATTCATCCCAAAATTCCCTCAAATCTCTGGAAAAGGGGTCCTGGCTCAAGGATTCATCTCAAAATTCCCCCAAATCGCCCCAAATCCCATTTTCCAGGGGGGGAGGGGGTCCCATGCCAGGAATGCAGCCGGAAATCCCTTCCCAGCTGTAATTGGGGCGGGAAAAGGGAATTTGGGATGGATGGAACGGGATAAAACCAGGCCGGGAAGCTCCGGGAGGCGCGGGAATCGCGACATGGAGCTCCTGGAATCGCGACACGGATCTCCCAAAATCCCGACACGGATCTCCCCCAATCCCGACACGGATCTCCCCAAATCCCGACATGGATCTCCCCAAATCCCGGCATGGATCTCCCAATATGGATCTCCCCCAATCCCAACACAGATCTCCCGGAATCCCGACATGGATCTCCCCCAATCCCGACATGGATCTCCCCAAATCCCGGCATGGATCTCCCCAGATCCCGACACGGATCTCCCGGAATCCCGACACGGAGCTCCCGGAATCCCGACATGGATCTCCCCAAATCCCGACATGGATCTCCCCAAATCCCCACACGGATCTCCCGGAATCTGGACACGGAGCTCCCAATATGGATCTCCCAAAATCCCGACATGGATCTCCCCCAATCCCGACACAGATCTCAGGGAATCCCAACATGGATCTCCCCGAATCCCGACACGGAGCTCCCGGAATCCCAACATGGATCTCCCCAGATCCCGACATGGAGCTCCCAAAATCCCGACACGGTTCTCAGGGAATCCCAACATGGATCTCTCCCAATCCTGACACGGAGCTCCCCGAATCCCAACACGGAGCTCCCGGAATCCTGACATGGATCTCCCCAAATCCCGACACGGCTCTCCCCCAATCCCGACATGGATCTCCCCAAATCCCGACACGGCTCTCCCCCAATCCCGACACGGATCTCCCCAAATCCCGACACGGCTCTCCCCCAATCCCGACATGGATCTCCCCAAATCCCGACACGGCTCTCCCCCAATCCCGACACGGATCTCCCCCAGTCCCGACACGGATCTGCCGGAATCCTGACACGGCTCCGGAGGCGAAGCCGGCGGGGATTGGCACGGAATTAATTCATCCCGAACATCCCCGCTGCGGCTCCCGATGAAAAGCCCGGAGCAGAGCGGCCCTGACGTCTTCATTGCCAGGAATGGCCTCGGGAAGGCCCCGGGAAGGGCTCGGAGCAGCGGGAAAAGCTCCCAAAATTTATCCCGGATTTTTTCCAATGGATGAATCTGCCTGGATGACCCCGATCGTGGTCTTGGAATATCAGGAAAAGCTCCCAAAATTCATCCTGGATTTTTTCCAATGGATAAAACCTCCTGGATGATCCCAATTGTGGCCTTGGAGCAGCGGGAAAAGCTCCCCAAATTCATCCCAGATCTTTTCCAATGGACAAATCCTCCTGGGTGATTCCCACCACGGCCTTGGAATATCGGGAAAAGCTCCCCAAATTCATCCCAGATTTTTTCCAATGGACAAATCCGCCTGGGTGATTCCCACCACAGCCTTGGAACATCGGGAAAAGCTCCCAGAATTTATCCCGGATTTTTTCCAATGGATAAAACCTCCTGGATGATCCCAATTGTGGCCTTGGAGCAGCGGGAAAAGCTCCCAAAATTCATCCCAGATTTTTTCCAATGGATAAAATCGTCTGGTTGATCCCAAATGTGGCCTTGGAGCAGCAGGAAAAGCTCCCAGAATTTATCCTGGGTTTTTTCCAATGGATGAATCCACCTGGGGACCCTGATTGTGGTTTTGGAATATCAAGAAAAGCTCCCAAAATTTATCCCGGATTTTTTCCAATGGATAAAATCACCTGGATGACCCCAATTGTGGCCTTGGAATATCAAGAAAAGCTCCCGAAAATTATCCTGGATTTTTTCCAATGGATAAATCCGCCTGAGCAATTCCCACCACGGCCTTGGAATATCGGGAAAAGCTCCCAAAATTTATCCTGGATTTTTTCCAAGGGATAAAATCACCTGGATGATCCCAAATGTGGCCTTGGAGCATCAGGAAAAGCTCCCAAAATTCATCCTGGATTTTTTCCAATGGATAAAACCTCCTGGATGATCCCAATTGTGGCCTTGGAGCAGCGGGAAAAGCTCCCAAAATTCATCCCAGATTTTTTCCAATGGACAAATCCGCCTGGGTGATTCCCACCACGGCCTTGGAACATCGGGAAAAGCTCCCAGAATTTATCCCGGATTTTTTCCAATGGATAAAACCTCCTGGATGATCCCAGTTGTGGTCTTGGAGCATCAGGAAAAGCTCCCCAAATTCATCCCAGATTTTTTCCAATGGATAAAATCGTCTGGATGATCCCAAATGTGGCCTTGGAGCAGCAGGAAAAGCTCCAAAAATTTATCCTGGGTTTTTTCCAATGGATGAATCCACCTGGGGACCCTGATTGTGGTTTTGGAATATCAAGAAAAGCTCCCAAAATTTATCCCGGATTTTTTCCAAGGGATAAAATCACCTGGATGACCCCAATTGTGGCCTTGGAATATCAAGAAAAGCTCCCGAAAATTATCCTGGATTTTTTCCAATGGATAAATCCGCCTGGGTGATTCCCACCATGGCCTTGGAATATCAGGAAAAGCTCCCAAAATTTATCCTGGATTTTTTCCAAGGGATAAAATCACCTGGATGACCCCGATTGTGGCCTTGGAGCAGCGGGAAAAGCTCCCCAAATTCATCCCAGATTTTTTCCAATGGACAAATCCGCCTGGGTGATTCCCACCACGGCCTTGGAACATCGGGAAAAGCTCCCCAAATTCATCCCGGATCTTTCCCGACATCCGAACCCCCTCCCTCAGCCCCGGCCAAAGCTCCCCAAAAATCCCCTCGGCACTTTTCCAATGGAAAAGGCGGCAGCGAGCCGGGAAATTTGGGAAGCTCCAAAAGGCCCGGGCTGTGCTAATTACTTAATTAGGGCGGGTAATTAGCGAGAGCGGGAATTAAAGTGAGGCCGAGGCACTTTGAATATGCAAATGAGCGCCACCGGGGGGCTCGGGGCCGCTTTTGATTGCCGGAACAAAAGCGGGATCCTGGAGCTTTGTTCCCGACCCCTCTTCCCACTTGGAAAAGCCAACAATTCCCAAGTCACTTCCCGGCTTTTTGCTTTTTTTAAAGAAAAGGGAAAAAAAAACACCCCAAAATCCTGGAATATCCCAAAATCCCGGCGTGATCCTGGTGCTGTCACCCCTCTCTCTGCCCCCCCAGGGATTTGCTCCAGCTTTTCCCGTTGTTCCGGGAATGTGGAATTCCTTAAACGCCCCCCCCCCCCCCCCCCCCCCGGTTTTCCAAGCGTTTAATCCCGGTGGATCCAACGGGGAAACTGAGGCAGGGCCGCATCCCCAGGGAAGGATCGGAGGCGCTGCCGGGATTTTGGGAATACGGGGAAGGATCCCGAGGGTCCCGGGGTAGGACCGGGAGGGGATTCCAGCCGGGATCGGAACCGGGAGCGGATTCCAGCCGGGAGTGGATTCCAGCCGGGATCGGAACCGGGAGCGGATTCCAGCCGGGAGCGGATTCCAGCCGGGATCGGAACCGGGAGCGGATTCCGGCCGGGATCGGAACCGGGAGCGGATTCCGGCCGGGATCGGAACCGGGAGCGGATTCCGGCCGGGATCGGACGGATCCAGGCCTCCCAAACGGCTCCCAGATGATTCCCGATCCTTTTCCCTTCTCCCCAAAAAAATCCCTTCGCTCTTCCTCAGCCGGGATGAGGCAACGGGGACCCTCCGAAGTTCGGGAAGCGCCGCTGGAAGCGGGAATTCCCCTCTCCGGGAGCAGCCCGGTGGGATTGGGGTCTCCCGTGTGCCGCCCGCATTCCAGAGCCAGGGAATTCCAGAGGTTCCGGCAGCTCCGAACTCGCCGGGAGTCACATCCCGGTGCTCCCGGATGTGCGGGGGGCGGGGGCATCCTCGCGGATCTCTGCTCCCGGGATTCCAGCGGATCCCGGGATTCCAGCGGCTCCCTGCTCCCGGTATCCCGGTGGACCCCGGTATCCCCAGCAGATTCCTGCTCCCGGTATCCCCGGGATCCCGGGATTCCAGCGGCTCCCTGCTCCCGGTATCCCGGTGGACCCCGATATCCCCAGCAGATCCCCGCTCCCGGTATCCCCGGGATCCCGGGATTCCAGCGGCTCCCTGCTCCCGGTATCCCGGTATTGACCCGGATCCCGGTGATCCCCGCTCCCGGTATTCCAGCAGATCCCTGCTCCCGGTATCCCCGGGGATCCCGGTATTAACCCGGAGCATCCCGGTGATCCCCGCTCCCGGTATTCCAGCGGATCCCGGCTGATCCCGGCGCCCGCGGCCGTGCCCGGGGTGAGTCACGGGGATGGCGGGATCCAGACAGCGGCCCCGGGAACACCGGGAATGGACCGGGAATACCGGGAATGGACTGGGAACACTGGGAATGGACTGGGAATACCAGGAATGGACTGGGAATACCGGGAATGCGGCCCTGGGATGGACTGGGAATACCGGGAATGGACTGGGAACACCGGGAATGGACCAGGAATGCGGCCCTGGGATGGACTGGGAATACTGGGAATGGACCGAGATCACCGGGAATGGACCGGGAACACCGGGAATGCGGCCCTGGGATGGACTGGGAATACTGGGAATGGACTGGGAACACTGGGAATGGACCGGGAATGGGGCCCTGGGATGGACTGGGAATACTGGGAATGGACCGGGAACACCGGGAATGGGGCCCTGGGATGGACTGGGAACACTGGGAATGGACCGGGAATGCGGCCCTGGGATGGACCAGGAATGCCGGGAATGGGGGCGGCTGGGGGAGAAACCAGTGCTGGACTGGGGGATACTGGGATGGACTGGAGGGGATCCCTGGGATGAACTGGGAGATACTGGGATGGACTGGGGAGAATCCCTGGGCCAGACTGGGAGATACTGGGATGGACTGGGGGATGGTTGTGCTGTACTGGGCGGGATCCCCGTGCTGAACTGGGAGCCACTGGGCTGAACTGGGAGGGATCCCTGTGCTGTACTGGGAACCCCCGGCCCGTACTGGGCAACGCCTGTGCTGCACCAGGAGATGCCTGTACCCTACTGGGAGCCACTGGTTTGTACTGGGCGACCTCGAGCTCTACTGGGAGCCACTGGTTTGTACTGGGCAACCTCGAGCTCTACTGGGAGCCACTGGTTTGTACTGGGACACCCCCGCGCTACACTGGAGACCCCTGATTTGCACTGGGAGCCGCTGATTTGTACTGGCTGACCCTCGAGCTGTACTGGGAGCCACTGGTTTGTACTGGGGGACTCTGGTGCTGCACTGGGGACCCTTAATTTACACTGGGGCACCGCTGTGCTGCACTGGTTTGTACTGGGGTACCGCTGTGCTGCACTGGGGACCACTGGTTTGTACTGGGGCACCGCTGTGCTGCACTGGTTTGTACTGGGGCACCGCTGTGCTGCACTGGGGACCACTGGTTTGTACTGGGGCACTGCTGTGCTGCACTGGTTTGTACTGGGGCACCGCTGTGCTGCACTGGTTTGTACTGGGGCACCGCTGTGCTGCACTGGGGACCACTGGTTTGTACTGGGGCACCCTCGAGCTGCACTGGGGATCGCTGGTTCCTACTGGGGCACCCTCGGGCCGCACTGGAACCCACTGGTTTCTACTGGGGCACCCCCATCCGCCCACCCCACTGCTCCCACACCGAGGCCACCGCGCCGCCCCAACCGGGCCAGCACCGAGGTCACCGCGGCTCCCCCGGGCTCCTTTCCCCGGTTTCCCCCCGGCCCTTCCAGGGCCTCTCCGGTTCCCCTCCCCGGTGCCCAGCACCTCTCCAGTTCCCCTCCCCGGTGCCCGGCACCTCTCCGGTTCCCCCTCCCCGATGCCCAGCACCTCTCCAGTTCCCCTCCCCGGTGCCCGGCACCTCTCCGGTTCCCCTCCCCGGTGCCCGGCACCTCTCCGGTTCCCCCTCCCCGGTGCCCGGAGCCTCTCCGGTTCCCCTCCCCGATGCCCAGCACCTCTCCAGTTCCCCTCCCCGGTGCCCAGCACCTCTCCGGTTCCCCTCCCCGGTGCCCGGAGCCTCTCCGGTTCCCCTCCCCGATGACCAGCACCTCTCCGGTTCCCCTCCCCGGTGCCCGGAGCCTCTCCGGTTCCCCTCCCCGATGCCCAGCACCTCTCCGGTTCCCCTCCCCGGTGCCCCGGGCGCCGTTACCTGCAGGTGTAGCTGAGATTCCTGCGGATGCTGCGCTTGAAGAAGCTCTTGCAGCCCTCGCAGGTGAACACCCCGTAGTGCTTCCCGCTCGACTTGTCCCCGCACACCACGCAGTCCACGGCGGCCGCCCCGGCCCGTTCCTCCTCGCCGTGCTCCGCGTCGCTGCCGCCGCCCGCGGGGGACGCCGCCTCCTCCCCTCCGCCGCCGCCGCCGCCGCCGCCTCCTCCGCCGCCTCCGCCGCCTCCGCCGCCACCGTTGGGCTCGCCCCAAGCGCCGGCCACCATGGCCATGGCTCCGCGGGGCTCAGCGCCGCCGCATCGAGCGGAGCCGCCCGGTGCCGCGGCGAGTTCCGTAAGTTTTGGGCAGCCAAAAGGAGGAGGAAAAAAAAAAAAAAAAAAGCACCGCGCGCCGCTCTGGGGTTGGGTTTTTTTTTTGGTTGGGTTGTTTTTTTGCTTTGAGGGTTTTTTGGGGGTTGTTGGGGGTTTTTTTTTTTTGGGGGGGGGGGGGGAGGGGATGGTCCGCGCCGCTGCTCCGCAGCGCTTTAGTCCAGGGACGCGTTTTGGCTCAGGGATTTCTTCTTCTTCTTCTTCTTCTTCTCCTCCTCCTCGTCGTCGTCGTCCTCGTCCTCCCCGCCGCGGTTCACGGCGCGGGCCCCGCGGAAACTTTGCGGCGGCGGCGGCGGGGCCGGGGCGCGGCGCATCCCCCCGCGGGCACCGGCCGCATGCGGGGGCCGCTCCCGCCCCCGGTGGTTCCTCCGCTCCGCGGCACCGGCTGGAAGGAGGAGGAGGAGGAGGAGGAGGAGGAGGAGGAGAGGAGGAGGAGGAGGAGGATGATGAGGAGGAGGGAGGGGGAGGCGCTGCCCCGGTGCGCCCTCACCCCTCCGGGCCCCGCCGCCGCTCGCAGCCCGGTCCCGGTGCGGCTGCGGGTGCGGCGGGACCGGCTCCGCCGAGCCCCGGGGCTCTCCCCGCCTCCCGTGAAAGAGCAAAGTTCAGCCGCTGCCGCGGTGGCCGCCCTGGATGCTCCTCCCCGTCCTCCTCCCCTTCCGCTCCCGGGTCCTGCCCCGGTCCCGGCCCCGCCGCCGCCGCCGCCGCCGCACCGGGGCCGCCCCCGCCGCTCCCCCCCGCGGGTCGGGAACGGCCACCGGGGCCGGGGGGAGCGGGGGGTGGAGAGCGGGGTTTGGCCACCGGAGCTGGCGGCTGTGGCCCCTCGCGGGCCCCCGCGGGCATTTTGGGCACCGGGGCTCGCGGCTGGCACCGGGATTGCAGCGGGAGCCTGGCACGGGAACGGGAGCCCGGTGTGGCACTGGGATCTCGGGATCAAACTGGGAGCCTGGCACTGGGATCTCGGGATCAAACTGGGAGCCTGGCGCTGGAACAGGAGCCCGGTGTGGCACTGGGATCTCGGGATCAAGCTGGGAGCCTGGCACTGGGATCCCGGGATCAAACTGGGAGCCCCCCATTGTACCAGGAATCTGGGATCGGAACGGGAGCCGCACGTGGCACCGGGATCCCAGCACAGAATTGAGATTCCGGGATCAAACCGGGAGCCCGGCGCGGCGCTGGGATGATGGGATCACACCAGGCTGGATTCCAGATCCCCCCCCACCCCTTTTTAGGACAGGGATGGAATCCCGGCCCCGCTGCCCTCCCAGGGACACCCCGCTGGCAACCTGGGAAGCAATTCCCACTCCTGGGGCGGAATCTTTAATTCCCGAGGGGTTCCTTGGGGTGCCACCAGCCCCGGGAAAGCAGCGCGGGGCTGGAAGCGCCTCGGGCCTGACTCCGGCGGCCCCATAAAATCGCGGCGGCCCCATAAAATCCCGGCGGCCCCATAAAATCCCGGCGGCCCCATAAAATCCCAGCGGCCCCATGAAGTCCGGCTGCAATGCGGTCGATCCAGTCGGACCCGTCGGGGCCGGCCAGGTGCGGGCTCCCAGGTGGGTGCTGGGATTCCTGGGAATCATTAACCACGGGATAAACCCTGCGGGGGAAAAAGGTGCCTGACCCCGGCACCCCGCCCTGCCCCCGCTTTTCCCCCCCGCGGCCGAACTCTCCGAGGGGCAAAGTCCGGCGGGCAGGGCACGGGGTGACCCCAAAACCCGGCGGTGTCCCCGAGGGCGCTGCCAGGCTGGGTTTGTCCTTGGCATTCCCGATCCGTGTGCTGGGTCGGGATTAAGGGAACGGCAAAAAGGCGAGCCTGGAGTTGGGGTGAAGCGTGAATTAATTCAATCCCAAATCCCTTGGATTTAGGGCGCTCTGCTCGCTGGGAGTGCCCAGAATGATCCCAAAGCCCTCCGGTCATGGAATAACCCCCGGGCTGGAGTTGGGGTGCAGCAGGGATGGCCATAAATAACATTAAAACGGCCATAAATAAAATTAAACCCCCAATTTCCCTGTATTTAGGGCTCTTAGATCACTGGAAGTGCCCAGAACGATCCCGATTTCCCCCCAGTCACGGAACAACCCCCCGGCACATCCAGCTGGGAACGGGGCCGGGCTTTTGGGGGATCCCCATCCGGGCACAGCGGGGTCACCGCCACCCTTTCCCCTGTGGCAGGCTGTGATTTATGGCCCTTTCCCTGCCGCTGCCCCGAACTCCCTGGGGAAAAAAAAAAAACCAAAAAACAACCCCAAATAATAATCCAGGAACAAAGGAGGAAATCGGATCTGGTCCCCCCCGCGCCGCTGCCGGGTTTGTTTTGACGTCGGTGTCCAGTTGGGGCCGGCGTTTGATCTCCGGAGGAATTCCAATCGCAATTCCTCCTCCTCCTCCTCCTCCTTCTCCTCCTCCTCCTCCTCCTCCTCCTCCTCCTCCTCCTCCTCCTTCCTCGCGCTGCTCCGCTGCTTCCCGCCCCACAAAAGGGCCCCCGGCTCCTTTGGGGCCGCCCCAAAAGGAAGGGTCCGGCAGCGCGGAGGCCTTGCCGAGGGTTTTCCGGGCTCGTGTTTTTTCCGGGGTGGGATTCGGCTCCGGAGGCCTTTGGAAGGGTTGTGGGGTTCTGGTGGAGTTTGTGGGGTGGGGATGGGGTTGGGGCTGTGCTGGTGGTGGTGGAGAAGCGGGGGAAGGTCCCTAAAATTATCCCAGATCTTTTCCCAGTGGATGAACCCGCCTGGGTGACCCCACCAAGGTCTCAGAGGGCTGGGAAGAGATCCCAAAAATCGTCCCAGATTTTTCCCCAATGGACAAACCCGCCTGGCTGACCCCAATTGCGGTCTTGGAGCATCCCAAAAATCATCCCAATGGAAAAGACCCCACGGCAGAGATCCAGAGCCAGCCCCGATGGAGAGATGGGAACCACCAGCCCTGCCCCAAAAATCCCACCCCAGTGATCCCAGTCCTTTTCCCAATCCCACACGGGAGCTGCAGGCAGTGGCTTCCCAGGGGGTTGGATCGGGATTGGATCGGGATTGGATCGGGATTGGATCAGGACCACCCCATCCCTCTGTCTCTCTGATGCCCCATGGCCGGAATTGGGCATTTTGGGGTCAAATCCCTGATTTTCAGCCACTCTGGGGGGTGCAAACCTGGGGTGCGGGGTCACCACATTGTCACCCACCCCTCACGTCCCCGGTGCCACCCCAAGGAGAGGTGACACCCTCCAGACAATTCCCGGGGGGTGACCTCACCCTTCTGCTTTTCCAGAGGGGAAACTGAGGCACGGACCGCGGACACTCAGAGCCCCTCGGTGGCCCCGGGGCTCAGCCAGACGTGGCGAGGAGGGGACAGCGCCAGGTGCCACCTGCCCTGCCCCCCCTGCTGTCACCGAGGCCGAGGCGGCCCCGGCTGCCCCCGCCTTTCACGCGGAGCCTGACCCCGCACAAAGCCCCCGGCAGCGAATTTGAATCTCAAAAGGGCTCCGGGAGCCGAGCCCTGACCTTCAACCCTCGGGTCAGCCCCTCCACGCCACCGCCACCACCCCCGGGATCCCCCCCCTCACCCCCTCCCGGCCACCGGGGGGACGAGCGGAGTGGCCCCGGTGGCCGCGGGTGGCATCGCCGCCGCCGCCGCTCGGTGCCAGCGCGGCTGCCCCGGGCTGGGCCCGGCTTTGATGCGGCCCCGGCGGGGGCGGGCGCGGGGAGGTGACCCCGATTCGGAGGTTCCTGGAGAGGGGGCGGGGATGAGCTGGCTGCTTGAATTCCCACAGCTCTGCGGCCCTGAATCCTGAATTATCGCCGTAGCCCGGAATCCTGAATTATCCCCACAGCCCTGCGTCCTGCATCCCCATAGCCCTGGAAAATCGCATCCCCACATCCCTGTATCCCTGCATCCCTGAATCCCCAAATCCCTGCATCCCCACATCCCTGTATCCCTGCATCCCTGAATCCCCAAATCCATGCATCCCTACATCCCTGTATCTCTGCATCCCCATATCCCTGAATCCCCAAATCCCCACATCCCTGAATCCCCAAATCCCTGCATCCCCACATCCCTGTATCCCTACATCCCTGAATCCCCAAATCCATGCATCCCTACATCCCTGTATCTCTGCATCCCCATATCCCTGAATCCCCAAATCCCCACATCCCTGAATCCCCAAATCACTGTATCCCCATACCCCTGAATCCCTGCATCCCTACATCCCTGAATCCCCAAATCCCTGTGTCCCCACATCCCCAAATCCCTGAATCCCCAAATCCCTGAATCCCCAAATCCCTACATCCCCAAATCCCTGCATCCCCACATCCCTGTATCCCTGCATCCCCATATCCCTGAATCCCTGTATCCCTGAATCCCCAAATGCCTCCATCCCCAAATCCCTGTATCCCTGCATCCCTGCATCCCCATATCCCCATATCCCTGAATCCCTGAATCCTCAAATCCCTGAATCCTGCATTCCCATATCCCCACATCCCTGCTCATTTGCATCCCTGCATCCCCACAGCTCTGCATCCCCAAATCCCCGAATTCCCAAATCCCTAGATCCCTGCATCCCCACATCCCTGCAATCCCCGCATCCCCACATCCCCGCAATCCCCGCATCCCCACATCCCCGAATCCCTGCACCCCCAAATCCCCGCATCCCAAAACCCCACACCCCTGTCTCCGTCTCCCAGCCCTGTCCACTGCCAGAATTCCAGATGCTGATCCCTGGAGCCTTGAACTCTTCTCTGGGATCCCTCCAGGGGAAGTCCAGCCCCCATTCCATCCCATAAATCCCATCCCATAAATCCCATCCCATAAATCCCATCCCATCCACCCCATCCCATCCCATCCCATCCCATCCCATCCCGTCCCATCCCATAAATCCCGTCCCGTCCCGTCCCATCCCATCCCATCCCATAAATCCTATCAATCCCATAAATCCCATCCCATCCCATAAATCCCATCCTATCCCATCCATCCCATCAATCCCGTGAATCCCATAAATCCCATCCCATCCTATCCCATCCCATAAATCCCACAAATCCCACCTATCCCATCCCATCCCACCTATCCCATCCCATCAATCCCACCCCATCCCATCCCCCGCTCCGTGCCTCAGTTTCCCCACCCCCCAACCCCCCAACCCCCCCGCCGATTCTCCCATTATTCCCCATCCATCATTCCAGGCTGGACGGGCTCGCGCAGATCCCTCCTTTTCCCGATCCCCGCCGATTCTCCCGGCGCGGCCCTCGCCGCTCCCGTCCCTGCCGGGCACGGAGGTGCCAACGGCTGCTGCCATCACCTTTGATCCGGCGCCGGCGGCACCCGAGCGGCGTCACCTGCGCGGAGACACCGCTGGAGGGGGGACCCGGCCTTTATCCCCAACCGCGCTGGGGACAAACCCAGCCGGGGGTCCCGCAGCTGAATCCCCGAGCCCCAAAAACCAAACCACCCCAAAAGCGGCGGGGCTGAGCCACGGGGTTGTTATTTGGGGTTAAAGCGGGCACGCCGTGCTTTGCTGGGAGGGTTTGGGGGGGCTCCTGGAGGGTTTTGGGGGGTTTTCTGGGGTTTTGGGGGTTCTTCTGGGGTTTTTGTGGGGTCTTCTGTGGTTTTTGGGGATTTTCCAGCGGTTTTGTGGGGTCTGCAGCGGTTTTTGGGGGGTCTTCCGGGGGTTTTGGGGGTTCTCCAGTGGGTTTTGGGGGTTCTAAAGGGTTTTTGGGGGGTCTCCAGCGGTTTTTGGGGGTTCTGCAGGGTTTTTGTGGGGTCTTCTGGGGTTTTGTGGGTTCTCCAGGGAGTTTTGGTGTTCTCCAGGGTTTTTTTCGGTTCTCATGGGGTTTCTGTGGGTCCTCCATGGTTTTTTTGTGGGTTCTCCTGGGTTTTTTGGGGTTCTCCTGGGGTTTTTTGGGTTTTCATGGGATTTTTGTGGGTTCTCCTGGGGTTTTTTGGGTTCTCATGGGGTTTTATTGGGTTCTCCAGGAATTTTTATGCGTTCTCCAGGGAATTTTTGTATGTCCTCTGTGGTTTCTTGGGGGGGGCTTCTCCTGGTTTTTTGGGGGGTTCTCCTGGGATTTCTTGGGTTTTCATGGGATTTTTGTGGGTTCTCCTGGGGTTTTTATGCGTTCTCCTGGGATTTTTTGAGTTCTCCTGGGGTTTCTCATGGGGTTTTATTGGGTTCTCCGGGAATTTTTATGCATTCTCCAGGGAGTTTTTGTGGGTCCTCTGTGGTTTCTTTGGGGGGGCTTCTCCTGGTTTTTTTGGGAGTTCTCCTGGGTTTTTTTGGGTTCTCCTGGGATTTTTGTGGGTTCTCCAGGAGTTCTTTAAGTTCTCCTGGGATTTTTTGGTTCTCATGGGGTTTTATTGGGTTCTCCAGGAATTTTTATGCATTCTCCAGGGAGTTTTTGTGGGTCCTCTGTGGTTTCTTGGGGGGGGCTTCTCCTGTTTTTTTTGGGAGTTCTCCTGGGTTTTTTTGGGTTCTCCTGGGATTTTTGTGGGTTCTCCAGGAGTTCTTTAAGTTCTCCTGGGATTTTTTGGTTCTCATGGGGTTTTATTGGGTTCTCCAGGAATTTTTATGCATTCTCCAGGGAATTTTTGTATGTCCTCTGTGGTTTCTTGGGGGGGGGGCTTCTCCAGGTGTTTTTGTGGGTTCTCCAGGGATCTTCCCGGCGTTCTCCAGGAGGTTTTTGGGGGTCTCTAGATGCAGGTCTCGCCGCCCTGCTGGAGGCCGCGCAGTTTGCGGGCCAGCGCCTGCTCCCTCCGGCCGTGCTGCCTCCGCAGCGCTCCCGCCTGCGCCTCCAGGCGCCGCAGCTGCTCCGCCTGCCTGCGCCGGGCCCCGCGGTGCGCCAGGGCCAGCGAGCTGCGGGGACACGGCGGGGTGCGGGGGTTCAGGGATCCAGGGATTCGGGGAGTCGGGGATTCAGGGATTCGGGGGTTCAGGGAGCTGCGGGGACACGGCGGGGTGCGGGGGTTCAGGGATCCAAGGATTCGGGGAGTCGGGGATTTAGGGAGTCGGGGATTCAGGGATTCGGGGGTTTAGGGAGCTGCGGGGACACGAGGGGGGAGCCGGGGACTCAGGGATCATGGGATTCAGGGAGTCGGGGAGTCGGGGATTTAGGGATTCGGGGATTTAGGGAGCTGCGGGGACAAGGCCGGGTGCGGGGGTTCAGGGATCATGGGATTCAGGGGTTCAGGGATTCAGGGATTCAGGGATTCAGGGATTCAGGGGTTTAGGGAGCTGCGGGGACACGGCGGGGATGCGGGGGTTCAGGGATTTAGGGATTCGGGGGTTTAGGGAGCTGCGGGGACACGGCGGGGATGCGGGGGTTCAGGGATTTAGGGATTCGGGGGTTTAGGGAGCTGCGGGGACACGGCGGGGATGCCGGGGTTCAGGGATTTAGGGATTCGGGGAGTCGGGGATTTAGGGAGTCGTGGAGTCGGGGATTCAGGGATTCGGGGGTTCAGGGAGCTGCGGGGACACAGCGGGGATGCCGGGGTTCAGGGGTCATGGGATTCAGGGAGTCGAGGATTCAGGGATTTAGGGAGCTGCGGGGACACGGTGGGATGCGGGGGTTCAGGGATTCAGGGATTCGGGGAGTCGGGGATTTAGGGATTCGGGGATTTAGGGAGCTGCGGGGACACGGCGGGGTGCGGGGGTTCAGGGATCATGGGATTCAGGGGTTCAGGGATTCAGGGATTCAGGGATTCAGGGATTCAGGGGTTTAGGGAGCTGCGGGGACACGGCGGGGATGCGGGGGTTCAGGGATTTAGGGATTCGGGGGTTTAGGGAGCTGCGGGGACACGGCGGGGATGCGGGGGTTCAGGGATTTAGGGATTCGGGGGTTTAGGGAGCTGCGGGGACACGGCGGGGGTGCCGGGGTTCAGGGATTCAGGGATTCAGGGATTTAGGAGCTGCGGGGACACAGCGGGGATGCCGGGGTTCAGGGATTTAGGGATTCGGGGAGTCGGGGATTTAGGGAGTCGGGGAGTCGGGGATTCAGGGATTCGGGGGTTCAGGGAGCTGCGGGGACACGGCGGGGTGCGGGGGTTCAGGGGTCATGGGATTCAGGGATTTAGGGAGCTGCGGGGACACGGTGGGATCCGGGGGTTCAGGGATCCAGGGATTCGGGGGTTTAGGGAGCTGCGGGGACACGGCGGGGTGCCGGGGTTCAGGGGTCATGGGATTCAGGGATTTAGGGAGCTGCGGGGACACGGCGGGGATGCGGGGGTTCAGGGATCCAGGGATTCGGGGAGTCGGGGATTTAGGGAGTCGGGGATTCAGGGATTCGGGGGTTTAGGGAGCTGCGGGGACACGAGGGGGGAGCCGGGGACTCAGGGATCATGGGATTCAGGGAGTCGGGGATTCAGGGATTTAGGGAGCTGCGGGCACACGGTGGGATGCGGGGGTTCAGGGATTCAGGGATTCGGGGAGTCGGGGATTTAGGGAGTCGGGGAGTCGGGGATTCAGGGATTCGGGGATTTAGGGAGCTGCGGGGACACGGCGGGGTGCGGGGGTTCAGGGGTCATGGGATTCAGGGATTTAGGGAGCTGCGGGGACACGGTGGGATCCGGGGGTTCAGGGATCCAGGGATTCGGGGGTTTAGGGAGCTGCGGGGACACAGCGGGGATGCCGGGGTTCAGGGATCCAGGGATTCGGGGAGTCGGGGATTTAGGGAGTCGGGGATTCAGGGATTCGGGGGTTTAGGGAGCTGCGGGGACACGAGGGGGGAGCCGGGGACTCAGGGATCATGGGATTCAGGGAGTCGCGGAGTCGGGGATTTAGGAATTCGGGGATTTAGGGAGCTGCGGGGACACGGCGGGGTGCCGGGGTTCAGGGGCCATGGGATTCAGGGATTTAGGGAGCTGCGGGGACACGGCGGGGTGCGGGGGTTCAGGGATTCAGGGGTTCAGGGATTCAGGGATTCAGGGATTCAGGGGTTTAGGGAGCTGCGGGGACACGGCGGGGATGCCGGGGTTCAGGGATTTAGGGATTCGGGGAGTCGGGGATTCAGGGATTCGGGGGTTCAGGGAGCTGCGGGGACACAGCGGGGATGCCGGGGTTCAGGGGTCATGGGATTCAGGGAGTCGGGGATTCAGGGATTTAGGGAGCTGCGGGGACACGGCGGGGTGCGGGGGTTCAGGGATTTAGGGATTCGGGGAGTCGGGGATTCAGGGATTCGGGGATTTAGGGAGCTGCGGGGACACGGCGGGGATGCGGGGGTTCAGGGATTTAGGGATTCGGGGAGTCGGGGATTTAGGGATTTAGGGAGCTGCGGGGACACGGCAGGGATGCCGGGTTTCAGGGATTCAGGGATCATGGGATTCAGGGAGTCGGGGAGTCGGGGATTCAGGGAGTCGGGGATTTAGGGATTCGGGGGTTCAGGGAGCTGCGAGGGACACGGGGGGATGCGGGGGTTCAGGGGTCATGGGAGTCGAGGAGTCGGGGATTCAGGGATTCAGCGATTTAGGGATTCAGGGGGTCGGGGATTCAGGGATTCAGGGATCATGGGATTCAGGGAGTCGGGGATTTAGGGAGCTGCGGGGACACGGTGGGATGTGGGGGTTCAGGGATTTAGGGATTCGGGGAGTCGGGGATTTAGGGATTCGGGGGTTTAGGGAGCTGCGGGGACACGGCGGGGTGCGGGGGTTCAGGGATTCAGGGATCATGGGATTCAAGGAGTCGGGAATTCAGGAAGTCGGGGATTCAGGGAGCTGCAGGGGACACGGGGGGTTGCGGGGGTTCAGGGATCATGGGATTCAGGAATTCGGGGATTTGGGGGTCTAGGGATTCAAGGAGTCGGGGATTCAGGGATTCAGGGATTTAGGGAGCTGCGGGGGACACGGGGGGATGCGGGGTTCAGGGATCATGGGATTCAGGGATTCAGGGAGTCGGGGATTCAGGGATTCGGAGAGTCAGGGGTTCAGGGAGCTGCGGGGGACACGGGGAGATGGGGATTCGGGGATTTAAGGATTTAGGGAGTCGGGGGATCCAGGGGTTCAGGGATTTAGGGAGTCGAGGGATTCGGGGGATTCAGGGAGTCGGGGGAGGCAGGGAAGCAGGGATTTAGGGAGTCGGGGTATTCATGGATTTAGGGAGCCAGGGGATTCAGGGGATTCAGGGATATAGGGAATCGGGGGATTCGGGGATTTAGGGAGCCAGGGGATTCAGGGGATTCAGGGATTTAGGGAATCGGGGGATTCGGGGATTTAGGGAGTCGGGGGATTCAGGGATCTAGGAGTTTGGGGATTTAGGGAGTCAGGGGATCGAGGGGAGTCAGGGGACTGAGGGGACCCAGCGCATCCGGGTGACACAGGGGACATCGGATCTCCAGAGGACCCAGAGCACCCAGGGGACCCAGGGGATCCAGGGAATGTGGGATATCCAAAGGATCCAGAGCACCCAGGGGACACAGGGGACCCAGAGCACCCAGGGGATCCAGGGAATGTGGGATATCCAAAGGATCCAGGGCACCCACAGGATCCAAGGGACCCAGGGCGCAGAGGGGACATAGGATATCCATGGGATCCAAGGGACACGGGGCACCCATGGCACCCATGGCACCCAGGGGACCCAAGGGGACCCAGGGGACCCCGACGCCCACGCGGTGCCCACCGGTGCGCCTGGCAGAGCTCGGCGGCGGCCGCGCCGCTCTGGGCCCGCTGGGCTCGGCCGGCAGCGCTGCCCCGCTCCAGGGCCAGCGCCAGGTCCTGCGCCCGGCGCCGCAGCTGCTCCGTCCTGGCCACCGCGGGTCAGCGGGGCCACCGCGGGTCAGCGGGGCCACCGAGCGGCCCTGCCCGGCCCCACAGCATTCCCGGCCCCACAACATTCCCGGCCCCACAGAATTCCCAATCCCCCACAATTTCCAGGCTCACACCATTCCCAACCCCACAGAATTCCCAACCCCACACCATTCCCAACCCCACACCATTCCCAGTCTTCCACAATTTCCAACCCCACACCATTCCTGATCCCACACCATTCCCAGCCCCAAAGAATTCCCAATCCCACACCATTCCCAGCCCCACACCATTCCCAGCCCCACAGAATTCCCGATCCCACACCATTCCCAATCCCACACCATTCCCGATCCCACACCATTCCCAATCCCACAGAATTCCCAGCCCCACACCATTCCCAGCCCCACAGAATTCCCAATCCCACACCATTCCCAACCCCACAGAATTCCCGATCCCACACCATTCCCAGCCCTCACCGGGCCCGGATCCGGAGCAGCTCCTCCCTGGTTCTCTCCGCATCCGGAGGGTTCCGTGGAGCCATCGCTGCCCCCCGGCCCATCTGGGCACCCCACAGAGAATTTGGGGGTTTCTCCCACCCCTCGGGAACCCCCAAATCCCGGGGAATGTCCCATGGGAGCCATCCCTACCTCGTCAGAGCTGCTGGAGCTGCCGGAGCTGCTGGAGGGCTCATCCCGATCCCGATCCCGCTCCCACTGCCGGTACTGGAGCACCAGGCGCAGGGCGGCTTCCTGGGGTCCCTGCGTGGCCACCAGCAGGTCCAGGGCCCGCTTCTCCCACTGCGCCAACTGCAGCCGCGTCCGCAGCTCGGCCAGAGCCTCCTGGGCACCGCGGGGGCATCACCGTGGGCCGGGGAAACTGAGGCACGGCCGGGGGGAGCCCGGGAGGGAGCCAGGGGGGAGCCAGGGAGGAGCCAGGGGAGGGATCCAGGATGGGATTCAGGGAGGGAACAAGGGAAGGATCCAGGGAGGGATTCAGGGCAGGATCCAGGGAAGGATCCAGGGAGGGATCCAAGGAAGGATACAGGGAAGGGATCCAGGGAGGGAGCCAGGGTGGGATCCTGGGGGGGGATCCAAGGAAGGATTCAGGGCGGGATCCAGGCAAGGATCCAGGGAAGTATCCAGGGAGGGACCCAGGGAGAGATCCTGGGGGGGATTCAGGGCGGGATCCAGGGAAGGACCCAGGGAGGGATCCAGGGCGGGATCCAGGGAAGGATCCAGGGAGGGACCCAGGGAAGGACCCAGGGAAGGATCCGGGGCGGGATCCAAGGAAGGATCCAGGGAGGGATCCAGGGAGGGATCCAGGGAAGGACCCAGGGAGGGATCCAGGGCAGGACCCAGGGAAGGATCCAGGGCGGGATCCAGGGCGGGATCCAGGGCAGGATCCCAATCCCACCTTGAGCACCACCAGCTCCCGCAGCAGCTCCGCCTTCTCGGGCCGCCTCCAGCCGGGCAGCAGCAGCAGCGCCCGCGCGTCCCGCAGCGCCCGCTCCGCCCGAGCTCGGGGGTCCCGACCCCGGGGGGGCTCGGCGGGTTCGGGGGTGTCCAGCAGGGACCCCTCCACCACCGCCTGCTCGGCGCGGAGCCGCCGGATATGTTCCCGCAGCGCTCCCTCCTCCATGCCCCGGGCGCTGCGGGGTGGGCACGAGGCGGGGTGGGCACGGGGGTACCCCGGGGGTGGCTCAGGGAGGGGACCCAGCGAGCCCCGGTACCTGTGCGCGCTGTCCGCGGTGTCCCCCCCCGGCTTGTCCGGCTCCGGTGGCTCCGGTGGCTCCGGTGTGGCGGGGCCCGGTCCCGGTGCGTGCCCCGGGCTCGGCTCGGTCGCGGTTCCTGGGCACGGGGTGGGCACGGTGCGGGGCTGTCCCCCTGCCCAGGGGTGGCCGCAGGGGCCGTGCGGGGCATTGGGGTCCCCACGCCCTCCCTGCATCCCCTCCTGCGTCCCCCGGTATCCCTCCGAGATAATACCCCAGTGCCCTCCCAGCATCCTCCCCAGCACTCCCAGTATCCCCCAGTTTCCCCCCCGGTCCCGCCGGGCCCTTCCCCCACTGTCACTCACCCCCACGGGTGCCGTCCTCCGGTGTCCCCTTTGCCCGCACCAGCTCCAGGAGGGCGGCGTAGGCCCCCCCGCAGCGCTCGCTGGGGGACGGGGGGCTCAGGGGGGACTGTCCCCATCCCTGTCCCCATCCCCATCCCTGTCCCCATCCCTGTCCCCATCCCTGTCCCCATCCCCATCCCTGTCCCCATCCCTGTCCTCATCTTGTCCCCATCCCAAGGGTCTCAGGGAGACTGTCCCCATCCCCTCCCTGTCCCCATCCCCATCCCCGTCCCGGGGGGCTCGGGGGGACTGCCCCCATCCCCATCCCTGTCCCCATCCCATCCCATCCCTGTCCCTGTCCCAGTCCCTGTTCCCATCCCTGTCCCTGTCCCGGTCCCTGTCCCAGTCCCTGTTCCCATCCCAAGGGTCTCAGGGGGACTGTCCCCATCCCTGTCCCCATCCCCATCCCCATCCCCTCCCTGTCCCATCCCCTCCCTGTCCCCTTCCTGTCCCATCCCTGTCCCCTTCACGTCGCCATCCCGATCCCTCCCATCCCCGTCCCCATCCCCTCCCTGTCCCACACCTGTCCCCATCCCCACCCCATCCCCATTCCATTCCTGTCCCCATCCCCTCCCTGTCCCCATCTCTGTCCCCTCCCTGTCCCCACCCCTCTCCCCATCCCATCCCTGTCCTCATCCCATCCCTGTCCCCATCCCATCCCTGTCCCACCCCTGTGCCCTCCCTGTCCCCATCCCATCCCATCCCATCCCACCCCACCCCACCCCATCCCATCCCATCCCATCCCATCCCATCCCATCCCATCCCATCCCATCCCATCCCATCCCCTCCCATCCCCTCCCCTCCCCTCCCCATCCCCTCCCGTCCCCTCCCGGTCCCACCTGCAGCGCAGCGCCAGGCGCAGGGCGGTGCAGCGGGACTCGCGCTGTCCCAGCTCCATGCTCAGCCGCTCCGCCTCGCCCTTGCACTCGCCGAACGCGGCCGCCAGCTCCCGGTTCTGCTCCTGCAGCCGCGCCAGGCACCTGCGGCCCGCCCAACCCCGCCGTCACCGCCGCCGTGCCTCAGTTTCCCCACCGGAGAGGGCACGGGGGGTGTGGGGGGGACTCACTCCTCCAGCTGCTGCACCCGCTCCTCCTGCTCCCGGCTGCTTCCCGCCGAGGCTTGTGGGGAGAGCGCGGTGTGGGGCTGCATCCCGAGGGGTTGGACATCGAGGGGCTGCGTCCCGTGGGGTTTTATCCCGTGGGGCTGCGTCCCGTGGGGCTGGGAGCCGTGGGGCTGCATCCCGTGGGGTTTTATCCCTCAGGACTGCATCCCGTGGGGTTTTATCCCGTGGGGTTTTATCCCTTGGGGCTGCATCCCGTGGGGCTGGGAGCCGTGGGGTTTTATCCCATGGGGTTCAGAGCCAAGGGGCTGCATCTCATGGGGTTTTATCCCGTGGGGTTTTATCCCTTGGGGTTTTATCCCGTGGGGCCGAGCATCGTCACCACCGCGGGTCACATCCTGCAGAGGGCACAGCCAGAGCCCCGTGCCAGGGCAGGATCCCCCAAAACCCCCGTGCCCCAGCCCCGCACTCACCCGGTGCCCCGGGGGGCTGCTGGGCCCGGGGCTGTCACCGATCCCGGGGCTGTCACGGATCCCGGGGCTGTCACCGATCCCGGGGCTGTCACCGATCCCGGGGGTGTCACCGACCCCGGGGCTGTCACGGATCCCGGGGGTGTCACCGATCCCGGGGGTGTCACCGATCCCCGGGCTGTCACCGATCCCGGGGCTGTCACCGATCCCGGGGGTGCCACCGATCCCGGGGGTGCCACTTCCAGACCCCCCCGGCTCCTCCAGCCTGGCCAGAGCCTCCCGCAGGTCCCGCACCTGAACCGGACACCGGGTTCAGCACCGGGGCCGCCCCGCTGGCACCCCGGAGGTGGCACCCGGTGTCCCCCCCCCTCACCCACCTTGCCCTGCAGGCGATCCCGGTCGCCCCGCAGCGCTCGCAGCGCGGCCGTGGCCTGGCCCAGCTCCTCGTCCCGGTGCCCCAGGGCCGCCCGCAGGCTCGCGTTCCTCGCCGCCTCTGTCGCCACCTCCGCCGGTAGCCCCTGACCCGCCGCCACCTCCGGCCACCACCGGCGGGCCCAGCCCGGTGTCCGGCTCAGCTCGTCCAGGCTCTGGGAATACCAGGCTGGTCGGGCAGTGCCCATCTGCTCGCTGTGGGCACTGCGGGGGTGGTTTTGGGGTCACAGCCACACCGGGAGTCCTCGGGTTTTGGGGTCACAGCCACAGCGGGAGTCCCCCGGGTTTTGGAGTCACAGCCATGCCAGGATCGCCCCCCAGTTTTGGGGTCACAGCCACACCGGGAATCCCCGGGTTTTGGGGTCACAGCCATGCCAGGATCGCCCCTGAATCCCCGGTTTTGGGGTCGCAGCCACACCGGGAGTCCCCGGGTTTTGGGGTCACAGCCACACCGGGAGTCCCCCGGGTTTTGGGGTCACAGCCACAGCGGGACCCCCAGAGCCCCTCCAGGCTCACCTTGACCACTCGGTGCCAAGCCTCTCTGGGCAGTGGCCACGCTGCCGGCGGCTGCCGGTGCCGGGAGAACACGGCGCGTTCCAGGGAGCTCACGGCGTGCTGGAGGTCCTCGAAGGGATCCGGGCCGCGCTCTGGGGACAGGGACAGGGCCGGGATCCGCGCTGGCACGGCACGGAACGGCACCCGCGGGCCGGCGGCACGGGCGGAACGCAGCGCTCACCGTCCTGCCCGGTGCCACCGCGGTGTCGCGGGGCTGAGCTGGCAGCGGGGCCAGCGGGGCCAGCGGCGGTGGCTTGCCAGCCGTGCTCGTGGTCGCTGTGGGGTGATGAACGGCGGAGTGAGGGGGTGGCACCGTCGCGGTGTCCCCGCGGTGTCGCCGGGGGCGGTGCCGGTGCCGGTACCTGGCGGGGCGGGGCTGTGGCCGCTGTTGTGGCCGGGTCACCGCGGCCAGTAGCCCCAGCTCGTAGCGCAGGATGTGCTCGGCGTCACCTGCCACGTCCTCGTCGTCGTCATCCTCATCTTCATCATCATCATCCTCATCCTCATCCTCATCCTCATCACCATCCTCATCCCTCTCCTCCTCCTCCTCCCGTGGGGACCCGCGCGGGGTGTCCGTGCCCTGGCCAGCAGCGGGGTCGCAGCGGGTGGCACCCGCCGGGCTTTCCTGGCATAAGGATGAGCTCTGGCCACCAGCCCGCTCGGCCACGGCCTCACCCCGCTGTCCAGACCGGGAATTCCAGCCGGGAGCCCCGCGCGAGGAGCCCCACGGCCACCAGGGTGGGGTCAGCCCTGCGGTGCCCACTCACCTTCTCCATGCCGGGATGGTCCTGCCCGGAATTCGCTGTGCCCGCCGGGCTCTCGGCACGTCCCGGTGCCACTCGGAGGGTCCCAAGAGGTGCCGGTGCCACTCGGAGGGTCCTGGCACGTCCCAGTTCCACGCTGGGGGTTCCAACACGTCCTGGCTGCACACAAAAAGTCCCAGGACGTCCCAGTTCCACCGCGAAGGTCCTGGTACCTCCTGGTTCCAAACTGGGAGTCCCAGTATGTCCCAGTTGCGCGCCGGGGTTCCAGCAGGTCCTGGTTCCACCCTGGTGTCCGGGCACGTCCCAGTTCCACACCGAAGGTCCCGCTCTATCCCAGTTCCATCCCCTGGGATCCCAGCAGCTCCCAGTTCTGCACAGACAGTCCCATTCTGTCCCAGTCCCACACCGAGCGTCCCAGCACAGCCCAGTTCCACCCCGGGGGTTCCCGTTCTATCCCAGTTCCATCCCTGGGTTCCTGTTCTATCCCAGTTCCACCCCAGGGTTCCTGTTCTATCCCGGTTCCACCCCCGGGCTCCCAGCAGCTCCCAGTCCCACCCCAGGGTTCCTGTTCTACCCCAGTCCCACCCCAAGGGTCCCATTCTATCCCAGTTCCATCCCTGGGTTCCTGTTCCATCCCAATCCCACCCCGGGGTTCCCGTTCTATCCCAGTTCCATCCCTGGGTTCCATCCCAATCCCACCCCAGGGTTCCCGTTCTATCCTGTTTCCACCCCCGGGCTCCCAGCAGCTCCCAGTCCCACCCCGAGGGTCCCATTCTACCCCAATCCCACCCCGGGGCTCCCAGCCCGCCCCGGTTCCACCCCCGGGCTCCCAGCAGCTCCCAGTCCCACCCCGAGGGGTCCCGTTCTACCCCATTCCCACCTGTAGGATCCCGTTCTACCCCATTCCCACCCTGGCGCTCCCAGGTCCGCCCCGGCTCCCCGGCCAAAGGCTCCGGCACCTCCCGGCGCGTTCCGGCCGCGCCTGCGGCCGCTGCCCTCGGCCTCCCCCCGGCCTTGTTCCTGCCGAGATTTCCTCTTCCTTTAACCGTTCAGCTGCCCCGGGCTCGGGGCCACCCTGAGGGGCCCTTTTGGGGTGCTCTGCCCCCCCAAAAATCCCCCCCACAACCCCCCCAGACCCCCACGAGCCCCCCCGCTTTGCCAGGAGGGAGGATGCTCCCAACCCCCCCCCCCCCCCCCCTGGAGCATCCCTGGAACACTTTGGGGGTGCGCAGGGGAATTTGAGGGGGCCGGGAGGGATTTGGGGTGGAGGGAGAGGGTTCGGGGGGGGCTGGGAGAAGTGTGGGGTGCGCAGGGAGGGGTTTTGGGGTGCTGAGGGTGTGTTTGGGGTGCGGGGGTGGGGTGGGGTGGAGCGGGAGGATTTGGGGTGCGGGAGGCGGTGCAGGGGGTGCAGGTGGGTATTCGGGGTGCAGGTGGATATTTGGGGTGCACAGGGTGATGCACACGGGTATTCGGGGTGCAGGTGGATATTTGGGGTGCACAGGGTGATGCACACGGGTATTCGGGGTGCAGGTGGATATTCGGGGTGCAGAGGGCGATGCACACGGATATTTGGGGTGCAGGTGGATATTTGGGGTGCAGAGGGCGATGCACACGGATATTCGGGGTGCAGGTGGATATTTGGGGTGCACAGGGTGATGCACACGGATATTTGGGGTGCAGGTGGATATTCGGGGTGCAGAGGGCGATGCACACGGATATTTGGGGTGTAGGTGGATATTTGGGGTGCAGGTGGATATTTGGGGTGCAGAGGGCGATGCACACGGATATTCGGGGTGCAGGTGGATATTCGGGGTGCAGAGGGTGATGCACACGGGTATTCGGGGTGCAGGTGGATATTTGGGGTGCAGGTGGATATTTGGGGTGCAGAGGGCGATGCACACGGGTATTCGGGGTGCAGGTGGATATTTGGGGTTCAGAGGGTGATGCACACGGATATTTGGGGTGCAGGTGGATATTCGGGGTTCAGAGGGCGATGCACACGGATATTTGGGGTGCAGGTGGATATTTGGGGTTCAGAGGGCGATGCACACGGATATTTGGGGTGCAGGTGGATATTTGGGGTGCAGAGGGTGATGCACACGGATATTTGGGGTGCAGGTGGATATTTGGGGTGCACAGGGTGATGCACACGGGTATTTGGGGTGCAGGTGGATATTTGGGGTGCAGAGGGTGATGCACACGGATATTTGGGGTGCAGGTGGATATTTGGGGTGCAGAGGGTGATGCACACGGATATTTGGGGTGCAGGTGGATATTTGGGGTGCAGAGGGCGATGCACACGGATATTTGGGGTGCAGGTGGATATTTGGGGTGCAGAGGGTGATGCACACGGATATTTGGGGTGCAGGTGGATATTCGGGGTGCAGAGGGCGATGCACACGGATATTTGGGGTGCAGGTGGATATTTGGGGTGCAGAGGGTGATGCACACGGATATTTGGGGTGCAGGTGGATATTTGGGGTGCACAGGGTGATGCACACGGATATTTGGGGTGCAGGTGGATATTCGGGGTGCAGAGGGTGATGCACACGGATATTTGGGGTGCAGGTGGATATTTGGGGTGCAGAGGGTGATGCACACGGGTATTCGGGGTGCAGGTGGATATTTGGGGTGCACAGGGTGATGCACACGGGTATTTGGGGTGCAGGTGGATATTTGGGGTGCAGAGGGCGATGCACACGGATATTTGGGGTGCAGGTGGATATTTGGGGTGCACAGGGTGATGCACACGGGTATTCGGGGTGCAGGTGGATATTCGGGGTGCAGAGGGTGATGCACACGGGTATTTGGGGTGCAGGTGGATATTTGGGGTGCACAGGGTGATGCACACGGGTATTCGGGGTGCAGGTGGATATTTGGGGTGCAGAGGGTGATGCACACGGATATTTGGGGTGCAGGTGGATATTTGGGGTGCACAGGGTGATGCACACGGGTATTCGGGGTGCAGGTGGATATTTGGGGTGCAGGTGGATATTTGGGGTGCAGAGGGTGATGCACACGGGTATTCGGGGTGCAGGTGGATATTTGGGGTGCAGGTGGATATTCGGGGTTCAGAGGGCGATGCACACGGATATTTGGGGTGCAGGTGGATATTTGGGGTGCAGAGGGCGATGCACACAGATATTCGGGGTGCAGGTGGATATTCGGGGTGCAGAGGGTGATGCACACGGGTATTTGGGGTGCAGGTGGATATTTGGGGTGCAGAGGGTGATGCACACAGATATTTGGGGTGCAGGTGGATATTTGGGGTGCAGAGGGTGATGCACACGGATATTTGGGGTGCAGGTGGATATTTGGGGTGCAGAGGGTGATGCACACGGATATTTGGGGTTCACACGGATATTTGGGGTTCACACGGATATTCGGGGTGCACACGGATATTCGGGGTGCAGGAAGCCCTTGCTGAGGGGTACACACCATTTTCGGGGTCCGGGAGAGGCGCAGCGCGCTTTAGAGCAGCATTTATGGGGCGGGGGGCGGCGTTTGGGGGTCTCGGGCTTTGCCGGGGGGGGGGGGATCTCTCCCCACCCCGTGGTGGCCGCCGGGCTGTGCAGGGACTACAACTCCCAGCAGCCCCCGCGCGGCGCCACTTCCGGCGGGACGGGGCGGGGCCAGAGCGGTGGCGAGCGGTGAGCGCGGGGGGCGAGCGGGGGGCGAGCGGGGGCTCAGCGGGTTTTGGGGGGCTCAGGGGGGTCGGGGGGGGCGACACGAGTGGGGGAGGGGGCGTGGGGAAGGGGGAAATGGGGCAGGGGGTGCGGATTGGGGGGGCGGGGCGTGGGAAAAGGGGTCCGCGGAGTGGGGGGGGGGTGGGGAGGGGGCTACGAGGGGCGGGGGGTCCGGGGCCGGGTGGGGGGGGGGCAGAGAGAGACCCCAGAGGGTTTTGGGGTCACGGGCACATCGGGACACCCCCCTGAACCCCCCCGGTTTTGGGGTCACAGGCACAGCGGGATCGCCCTGAGCCTCCCGGGTTTGGGGTCCCGGTTTTGGGGTCACAGTTTTGGGGTCCCAGGCACACCGAACCCCCCTGCCCCCCCAATTTTGGGCTCCCGGACACACAATGACCCCCGTGCCCCCCCAGTTTTGGGCTCCCAGACACACAATGACCCCCGTGCCCCCCCAATTTCGGGGTCCCAGGCCCCCCGAACCCCCCTGCCCCCCCCAATTTTGGGCTCACAGACACACAACGACCCCCGTGCCCCCCAGTTTTGGGGTCCCAGGCCCCCCGAACCCCCCTGAACCCCCCAATTTTGGGCTCCCAGACACACAATGACCCCCGTGCCCCCCCAATTTTGGGGTCCCAGGCACACCGAGTCCCCCTGAACCCCCCAATTTTGGGGTCCCAGGCACACCGAACCCCCCTGAACTCCCCAATTTTGGGGTCCCAGACACACAATGACCCCCGTGCCCCCCCAGTTTTGGGGTCCCAGGCCCCCCGAACCCCCCTGAACCCCCCGATTTTGGGGTCCCAGACACACAATGACCCCCATGCCCCCCCAATTTTGGGGTCCCAGACACACAATGACCCCCGTGCCCCCCCAGTTTTGGGGTCCCAGGCCCCCCGAACCCCCCTGAACCCCCAATTTTGGGCTCCCGGACACACAATGACCCCCGTGCCCCCCCAGTTTTGGGGTCCCAGACACACAATGACCCCCGTGCCCCCCCAGTTTTGGGGTCCCAGACACACAATGACCCCCGTGCCCCCCAATTTTGGGCTCCCGGACACACAATGACCCCCGTGCCCCCCCAGTTTTGGGCTCCCAGACACACAATGACCCCCGTGCCCCCCCAATTTCGGGGTCCCAGGCCCCCCGAACCCCCCTGCCCCCCCAATTTTGGGCTCACAGACACACAACGACCCCCGTGCCCCCCAGTTTTGGGGTCCCAGGCACACCGAGTCCCCCTGAACCCCCCAATTTTGGGGTCCCAGGCACACCGAGTCCCCCTGAACCCCCCAATTTTGGGGTCCCAGGCACACCGAACCCCCCTGCCCCCCCAATTTTGGGCTCACAGACACACAACGACCCCCGTGCCCCCCAGTTTTGGGGTCCCAGGCCCCCCGAACCCCCCTGAACCCCCCAATTTTGGGCTCCCAGCCACACAATGACCCCCGTGCCCCCCCAATTTCGGGGTCCCAGGCCCCCCGAACCCCCCTGCCCCCCCAATTTTGGGTTCCCGGACACACAATGACCCCCGTGCCCCCCCAATTTTGGGGTCCCAGGCACACCGAGTCCCCCTGAACCCCCCAATTTTGGGGTCCCAGGCACACCGAACCCCCCTGAACCCCCCAATTTTGGGGTCCCAGACACACAATGACCCCCGTGCCCCCCCAGTTTTGGGGTCCCAGGCCCCCCGAACCCCCCCTGCCCCCCCAATTTTGGGCTCCCAGACACACAATGACCCCCATGCCCCCCCAATTTTGGGGTCCCAGACACACAATGACCCCCGTGCCCCCCCAGTTTTGGGGTCCCAGGCCCCCCGAACCCCCCTGCCCCCCCAATTTTGGGCTCCCGGACACACAATGACCCCCGTGCCCCCCAATTTTGGGCTCCCAGGCCCCCCGAACCCCCCTGAACCCCCCAATTTTGGGCTCCCAGACACACAATGACCCCCGTGCCCCCCCAATTTTGGGGTCCCAGACACACAATGACCCCCGTGCCCCCCCAGTTTTGGGCTCCCAGGCCCCCCGAACCCCCCTGAACCCCCCAATTTTGGGCTCCCAGACACACAATGACCCCCGTGCCCCCCCAGTTTTGGGGTCCCAGGCACACCGAGTCCCCCTGAACCCCCCAATTTTGGGGTCCCAGGCACACCGAACCCCCCTGCCCCCCCAATTTTGGGCTCCCAGCCACACAATGACCCCCGTGGCCCCGCAATTTTGGGCTCACAGACACACAACGACCCCCGTGCCCCCCAGTTTTGGGGTCCCAGGCCCCCCGAACCCCCCTGAACCCCCCAATTTTGGGCTCACAGACACACAACGACCCCCATGCCCCCCAGTTTTGGGGTCCCAGGCCCCCCGAACCCCCCTGAACCCCCCAATTTTGGGCTCCCAGCCACACAATGACCCCCGTGCCCCCCCATTTTGGGGTCCCAGGCCCCCCGAACCCCCCTGAACCCCCCAATTTTGGGCTCCCAGCCACACAATGACCCCCGTGCCCCCCCAGTTTTGGGGTCCCAGGCCCCCCGAACCCCCCTGAACCCCCCAATTTTGGGCTCCCGGACACACAATGACCCCCGTGCCCCCCCAATTTTGGGGTCCCAGGCCCCCCGAACCCCCCGCCCCGCCATGGACACGTCGGAGCCGGGCAGCGCGGCCGAGGATGAGGAGGAGAAGGCGCCGGAGCCGCGGCCCCGGACCCGCTCGAACCCCGAGGGGGCCGAGGACCGGGGGGCTCTGGGTGCCCGGGGGGCTCTGGGTGCCCGGGGGGCTCTGGGTGCCCAGGCGGCCGTGGGCAACCGCAGCGAGGGCGAGGGCGAGGCGGCCAGCGCTGAGCACAGCCCCCAGCTGGCCACGCCGGGCCACCAGGCCACCCCCTGGGCTGGCCCCGGCGCCCCCCCCGCGGAGGTGCAGGTGAAAACCCCGCGGGTGAACTGCCCCGAGAAGGTGGTGAGTGAGGGACTGGGGGGGACTGGGAGGGACTGGGAGGGAGTTGGGGGGCTCTGGGGGGACTGGGAGGGGGCTGGGAGGGAGTGGGGGGGAGTTGGGGGGGAGTGGGAGGGACTGGAGGGGGAGTGGGGGGGAGTTGGGGGGGCTGGGAGGGAGTGGGAGGGACTGGGGGGGGAGTTGGGGGGACTGGGAGGGGACTGGGGGGGAGTGGGAGGGATTTGGGGGGGCTGGGAGGGAGTGGAGGGGACTGGGAGGGACTGGGGGGGAGTGGGGAGTTATAGGGGAGGGTGCTGGGGGGATACTGGGGGATACTGGGGGATACTGGGGGAATACTGGGATGTTATCATGGAGGATACTGGGGGGATACTGGGGGGATACTGGGATGTTATCATGGAGGATACTGGGGGGATACTGGGGGATACTGGGGGGATACTGGGATGTTATCATGGAGGATACTGGGGGGATACTGGGGGATACTGGGGGGATACTGGGATGTTATCATGGAGGGTACTGGGGGGATACTGGGGGATACTGGGGGGATACTGGGATGTTATCATGGAGGATACTGGGGGGATACTGGGGGATACTGGGGGAATACTGGGATGTTATCATGGAGGATACTGGGGGGATACTGGGGGATACTGGGGGGATACTGGGATGTTATCATGGAGGATACTGGGGGGGTACTGGGGGATACTGGGGGAATACTGGGATGTTATCAGGGAGGATACTGGGGGCTTATCAGGGGGGATGCTGGGAGGATACTGGGGGGTTATCGGGGGGGTACTGGGAGGATACTGGGATATCATTTAGGGGGATACTGGGGTGTTATTCGGGGGGATAGTGGGGATACTGGGCGGATACTGGGGGGATACTGGGGGGTTATCAGGGGGGATACTGGGAAGGATACTGGGGGGATCCTGGGCATACTGGGAGCATACTGGGGATACTGGGGAGTCACCGAGGGGGTGCAGGGGGGTCTGGGGGATATTTTGGGGGTGCAGGGGGATATTTTGGGGGGTCTGGGGGATATTTGGGGGTTTTTGGGGTCCCAGCTGTGCCCCCTGCCCAGATCATCTGCCTGGACCTGGCCGAGGAGATGGCACTGCCCAAGCTGGAGTCCTTCAACGGGTGAGGCCGGGGGGTTTGGGGTGCCAGGGGGGTTTTTGGGGTGCCAGGGGTGGTGTTTGTGATACCAGGGGTGGTGTTTGGGGTGCCAGGGGTGGTGTTTGGGGTGCCAGGGGTGGTTTTTGGGGTGCCAGAGGTGGGGTTTGGGGTGCCAGGGGTGGTGTTTGGGGTGCCAGGGGTGGGGTTTGGGGTGCCGGGGGGGGTTTTTGGGGTGCCGGGGGGGGGTTTTGGGGTGCCAGGGGTGGTTTTTGGGGTGCCAGGGGTGGTGTTTGGGGTGCCAGGGGTGGGGTTTGGGGTGCCAGGGGTGGTGTTTGGGGGTGCCAGGGGGGGTTTTGGGGTGCCAGGGTGGTGTTTGTGATACCAGGGGTGGTTTTTGGGGTGTCAGGGGGGTTTTTGGGGTGCCAGTGGTGGTGTTTGGGGTGCCAGGGGGGTGTTTGTGATACCAGGGGTGGTTTTTGGGGTGCCAGGGGTGGTTTTTGGGGTGTCAGGGGGGTTTTTGGGGTGCCAGGGGTGGTTTTTGGGGTGCCAGGGTGGTGTTTGTGATACCAGGGGTGGTGTTTGGGGCGCCAGGAGGGTGTTTGTGATACCAGGGGTGGTGTTTGGGGTGCCAGGGTGGTTTTTGGGGTGCCAGGGTGGTGTTTGGGGTGCCAGGGTGGTGTTTGGGGTGCCAGGGGGGTGTTTGTGATACCGGGGGTGGTGTTTGGGGTGCCAGGGTGGTTTTTGGGGTGCCGGGGTGGCTGAGGCCGTGCCCGCCGGTGCCAGGTCCCGGAGCAATGCCCTGACGGTGTCGCAGAAAATGATCGAGATGTTCGTGAGGACCAAACACAAAATCGACAAAAGCCACGAGTTCGCCCTGGTGGTGGTGAACAACGATGCCACCTGGGTGGGCACAGGGACAGGGGACAGGGTGGGCACAGGGACAGGGCACAGGGACAGGGGACAGGGACAGGGGACAGGGAGGGCACAGGGACAGGGAGGGGATAGGGAGGGCACAGGGGACAGGGGACAGGGATGGGGACAGGGATGGGTACAGGGACAGGGCGGGGATGGGCACAGGGAGGGCACAGGGTGGGCACAGGGACAGGGGACAGGGACAGGGGACAGGGATGGGCACAGGGAGGGCACAGGGACAGGGGACAGGGTGGGCACAGGGACAGGGACAGGGAGGGCACAGGGACAGGGGACAGGGACACGGTGGGCACAGGGATGGGCACAGGGTGGGCACAGGGACAGGGATGGGCACAGGGTGGGCACAGGGGGACAGGGAGGGGAACAGGGACAGGGGACAGGGAGGGCACAGGGATGGGTACAGGGACAGGGCGGGGATGGGCACAGGGAGGGCACAGGGACAGGGATGGGCACAGGGAGGGCACAGGGACAGGGATGGGGACACGGTGGGCACAGGGATGGGCACAGGGTGGGCACAGGGACAGGGAGGGCACAGGGAGGGCACAGGGGGACAGGGAGGGGATAGGGACAGGGATGGGAATGGGATGGGGGACAGGGGGACAGGGATGGGCACACGGGTGGGCACAGGGATGGGCACAGGGAACAGGGACAGGGAGGGCACAGGGACAGGGACAGGGTGGGGATGGGGACAGGGTGGGCACAGGGAGGGCACAGGGAACAGGGAGGGCACAGGGACAGGGAGGGCACGGGGACAGGGGACAGGGTGGGCACAGGGACAGGGTGGGCACAGGGATGGGCACAGGGACAGGGCGGGGATGGGGACAGGGAGGGCACAGGGACAGGGGACAGGGACACGGTGGGCACAGGGATGGGCACAGGGACAGGGAGGGCACAGGGAAGAAGGAGGGCACAGGGGGACAGGGATGAGCACAGGGACAGGGTGGGCACAGGGACAGGGTGGGCACAGGGACAGGATGGGCACAGGGATGGGCACAGGGATGGGCACAGGGATGGGTACAGGGATGGGATGGGGGCACAGGGGGACGGGGATGGGAATGGGATGGGGGCCACAGGGCCGGTGCCAGCCCGATGCCAGCCCGATGCCAACCCGGTGCCCGCCCGGTGCCCTCTCAGCTGTCGGGCTTCACCTCGGACCCCCGCGAGGTTTGCAGCTGCCTCTACGACCTGGACACCGTCGTGTGCCAGTCCTTCAGTATCCTCCAGCCCCGCGGGTGCCGCCGGCGTGCCCTGGGTGCCACCCTGGGTGGCAGCGACCCAGCGGAGCCGCTGAGGGTGCCCCCTCCCCTCCGTCCCCACCCCCACCCATCAAACCCCCGAGTTTGGGGGGGTTTTGCCCCATTTTCCGCCTCCTGGGAGGGTGCCAGGGTGCCCCTGGGGGTGGCATCGGGGTGACATTGGGGTGCCCTGGGGGTGGCATTGGGGTGTCCCTGGGGGTGGCATTGGGGTGGCATTGGGGTGTCCCTGGGGGTGGCATCGGGGTGGCATTGGGGTGCCCCTGGGGGTGACACTGGGGTGTCCCTGGAGGTGGCATTGGGGTGTCCCTGCCCCTGGGGGTGGCATTGGGGTGTCCTAGGGGGTGACATTGGGGTGGTATTGGGGTGTCCTTGGGGGTGTCCCTGGGGGGGGCATTGGGGTGTCCCTGGGGGTGGCATTGGGGTGTCCTTGGGGTGCCCCTGGGGGTGGCATTGGGGTGTCCTTGGGGGTGGCATTGGGGGTGGCATTGGGGTGCCCCTGGGGGTGGCATTGGGGTGGCATTGGGGGGTGACATTGGGGTGCCCCTGGGGGTGGCATTGGGGTGGCATTGGGGGTGACATTGGGGTGCCCCTGGGGGTGGCATTGGGGTGTCCCTGGGGGTGGCATTGGGGTGTCCCTGGCCCTGGGGATGACACTGGGGTGCCCCTGGCCCTGGGGGTGGCATTGGGGTGTCCCTGGGGATGACATTGGGGTGCCCCTGGGGGTGGCAGCGGTGCCAGGATCAGGCCTTGACTTGGAATTCAGACCTGGAAGGGCTCTTCAACCTCATGTGAGCACGGCCTGGGGGGCAAGGGGGGCACTCTGGGGGTGCCAGGAGGGGTCTGGGGGTGCCAGGAGGGGTTTTGGGGGTGCCAGGAGGGGTGTGGGGGTGCCAGGAGGGGTCTGAGGGTGCCAGAAGGGGTCTGAGGGTGCCAGGAGAGGTTTTAGGGGTGCCAGGAGGGGTTTTGGGGGTGCCAGGAGGGGTCTGGGGGTGCCAGGAGAGGTTTTAGGGGTGCCAGGAGAGGTTTTGGGTGTTCCAGAGAGGTTCTGGGGGTGCCAGAAGGGGTCTGGGGATACCAGGAGGGGTCTGGGAGGTGCCAGGAGAGGTTTTGGGGCTACCAGAAGAGCCTTTGGGCATCCCAAAAGAGCTCCAAGCCGGCCAAAAATCCCTTTTCACCCTCCAAACCCCCCCAAAAAAAGCTCCTTGCTGGGGCTGGGGGTGGCACCCTGAGCCCAGGGGGTGCCAGGAGAGATTTTAGGGGTGCCAGGAGGGGTTTTAGGGATACCAGGAGGGGTTTTGGGGGTGCCAGGAGGGGTTTTGGGGGTGCCAGGAGAGATTTTAGGGGTGCCAGGAAAGGTTTTAGAGGTGCCAGGAGGGGCTTTTTGGGTTCCAGGAGAGATTTTGGGGGTGCCAGGAGGGGTCTGGGGGTACCAGGAGGGGTTTTAGAGGTGCCAGAAGGAGTTTTGGGGATACCAGGAGGGGTTCTGGGGGTGCCAGCAGGGGTCTGGGGATACCAGGAGGGGTCTGGAGAGGTTTTGGGGCTACCAGAAGAGCCTTTGGGCATCCCAAAAGAGCTCCAAGCCGGCCAAAAATCCCTTTTCACCCTCCAAACCCCCCCAAAAAAAGCTCCTTGCTGGGGCTGGGGGTGGCACCCCGAGCCCAGGGGTGCCAGCCCGTGTCCCTTGCCCGGGCACAGCCAGCAGAAGATCGAGTTGCCCGTGACCGACAACGTCCAGACCATCCCCCCCCCCTACGTGGTCAGGACCATCCTGGTGTTCGGGCGCCCGGGCTGCCAGCCCCAGTTCTGTGGGGGTGAGCACGTCAAGGTGGGTGCCACCCTACAAATGCCCGCCCCACCCTAAAATTCTCCACGTTTTCCACCCCAAAATCCCGTTTTCCCCTCCAAAATCCCATTTTCCCAACCCCAAAATCCTCCCCATTTCCCTCCCCAAAATCCTCCCATTTCCCTCCCAAAATCCCATTTTCCCAACTCTAAAATCCTCCCCGTTTCCACCCCAAAATCCCATTTTCCCCTCAAAAATCCCATTTTCCTTCCCAAAATCCTCCCCATTTTCCACCCCCAAAATCCTCCCCATTTTCCCAACCCCAAAATCCTCCACGTTTTCCTTTCCAAAATCCCGTTTTCTTCTCAAAAATCCCATTTCCCACCCCAAATCCTCCCCATTTCCCCCCCAAAATTCTCCCCATTATCCCCTCCAAAATCCCGTTTTCCCCTCAAAAATCCCATTTTCCCAACCCCAAAATCCTCCCCATTTTCCACCCCAAATCCTCCCCATTTCCCTGCCCCAAAATCCTCCCAATTCCCTCCCAAAATCCTCCCCGTTTTCCCCTCCAAAATCCCATTTTCCTCTCAAAAATCCCATTTTCCCAACCCCAAAATTCTCCCCCTTTTCCCCTCAAAAATCCCATTTTCCCAACCCCAAATCCTCCCCGTTTCCCCCCCAAAATCCTCCCCATTTCCCTCCCAAAATCCCATTTCCTTCCCCCAAAATTCTCCCTGTTTTCCCCTCCAAAATCCCATTTTCTTCTCAAAAATCCCATTTTCCCAACCCCAAAATCCTCCCCATTTCCCTCCCCAAAATCCTCCCTGTTTTCCTCTCCAAAACCCCGTTTTCCACCCCAAAATCCTCCCATTTCCCTCCCAAAATCCCATTTTCCCAACTCTAAAATCCTCCCTGTTTCCACCCCAAAATCCCATTTTCCCAACCCCAAATCCTCCCTATTTTCCACCCCCAAAATCCTCCCCATTTCACCACAAAATCCTCTCATTTCCCTCCCAAAATCCCATTTCCTTCCCCCAAAACCCTCCTTGTTTTCCTCTCCAAAATCCCATTTTCCCAACCCTAAAATCCTCCCCGTTTCCACCCCAAAATCCCATTTTCCCCTCAAAAATCCCATTTTCCTTCCCAAAATCCTCCCCATTTTCCACCCCAAATCCTCCCCATTTCCCTGCCCCAAAATCCTCCCAATTCCCTCCCAAAATCCTCCCCGTTTTCCCCTCCAAAATCCCATTTTCCTCTCAAAAATCCCATTTTCCCAACCCCAAAATTCTCCCCCTTTTCCCCTCAAAAATCCCATTTTCCCAACCCCAAATCCTCCCCGTTTCCCTCCCAAAATCCCATTTTCCCAACTCTAAAATCCTCCCCGTTTCCACTCCAAAATCCCGTTTTCCCCTCCAAAATCCCATTCTCCCCCCAAAATCCTCCCTATTTTCCTCCCTCAAAAATCCCATTTTCCACCCCAAAATCCCATTTCCACCCCAAAATCCCGTTTTTCCCCCCAAAATCCCATTTCCCCCCCAAAATCCTCCCCATTTTCCCCTCAAAAATCCCATTTCCCCACCCCCAAAATCCTCCTCATTTCCACCCCAAAATCCCATTTTCCCCCCAAAATCCCCCCTTTTTCCCCCAAATCCCCCTTTTCCCCACCTTTTCCCCCCCTTTTCCCCCTTTTTTCCCCCCAAATTCCCCCTTTTTTCCCCCCAAATTCCCCCTTTTTCCCCCTTTTTTCCCCCATTTCTCCCCCAAATCTCCCTTTTTGCCCCCAAATCCCCCCTTTTTTCCCACTTTTTTTTCCCTTCTCCCCCCCTTTTTCCCCCTTTTTCCCCCTTTTTCCCCCTTTTTCCCCAAATCCCCCTTTTTTCCCCCAGAAGCTCCTGCAGTGCCCCTATTTCTTCTTCGACGTCGTTTACATCCACAACGGCCTGGAGGAGAAGGAGGACGAGAGCAGCTGGAAGGTGAAGGGGACCCTTTTCCCCAAAATTCCCCCAAATTCCCCCTTTTCCCCAAAATTCCCCCGTTTCCCCCAAAATTCCCCCTTTCCCCTCCCCAAAATTCCCATTTTCCCCCATTTTCCCCCCCAAATTCCCATTTTTTCCCCCCCAAATTCCCCCTTTTCCCCTCCATTTCTTCCCATTTCCCCCCAAAATTCCCATTTTCCCCCAAATTCCCCCTTTTCCCCCTCCAAAATTCCCATTTTCCCCCCAAAATTCCCTCATTTCCCCCCCAAAATTCCCATTTCTCCCCCAAATTCCCCCTTTTCCCCCCAAAATTCCCATTTCTCCCCCCCCAAAATTCCCATTTCCCCCCCCAAATTCCCCCTTTTCTCCCCCAAAACTCCCATTTCTCCCCCAAAATTCCCATTTCCCCCCCAAAATTCCCATTTCTCCCCCATATTCCCCCATTTCCCCCCCAAATTCCCAAATGTGGAGGGGAAATGGGGGGAATTTGGGGGAAGTTGGGGGGATTTGGGGGAAAAAGGGGGAATTTGGGGGAAATGGGAGCCGAAAGGAGGGGATTTGGGGGGGATTTTGGGGGGATTTTGGGGAATTTTGGGGTGGGAATAGGGGGGGTTTGGAGGGGAAATGGGGAGAATTTGGGGGAAAAAGGGGAGAAATGAGGGGCAAAAGGAGGGGATTTGTGGGGGATTTGGGGGGGATTTTGGGGTGGGAATTTGGGGGATTTGGAGGGGAAATGGGGAGCAAAAGGAGGGGATTTGTGGGGGATTTGTGGGAATTTTGGGGTGGGAATAGAAAGGATTTGGAGGGGAAATGGGGAGAATTTGAGGGAAAAAGGGGAGAAATGAGGGGCAAAAAGAGGGGATTTGTGGGGGATTTTGGGGGGATTTTGGGGAATTTTGGGGTGGGAATAGGGGGATTTGGGGTGGGAAATGGGGGCTGAAAGGATGGGATTTGTGGGGGATTTGTGGGGGATTTTGGGGTGGGAATAGGGGGGATTAGGAGGGGAAATGGGGGGAATTTGGGGGAAATGGGGGGCAAAAGGAGGGGATTTGGGGGGGATTTTGTGGGGGATTTTGGGGTGGGAATAGGGGGAATTTGGAGGGGAAATGAGGAGAATTTGGGGGAAAAAGGGGGGAAATGGGGGGCAAAAGGAGGGGATTTGTGGGGGATTTGTGGGGAATTTTGGGGCTGGGAATAGGGGGGATTTGGAGGGGAAAGGGGGAGAATTTGGGGGAAATGGGGGGCAAAAGGAGGGGATTTGTGGGATGTTTGTGGGGGATTTGTGGGGATTTTGGGGTGGGAATAGGGGGGATTCGGAGGGGAAAGGGCGGGAATTTGGGGGAAATGGGGGGCAAAAGGAGGGGATTTCTGGGGGATTTGTGGGGGATTTGTGGGAATTTTGGGGGTGGGAATAGAAAGGATTTGGAGGGGAAATGGGGAGCAAAAGGAGGGGATTTGTGGGGGATTTCTAGGGGATTTGTGGGGAATTTTGGGGTGGGAATAGAAGGGATTTGGAGGGGAAATGGGGAGCAAAAGGAGGGGATTTGTGGGGGATTTGTGGGGAATTTTGGGGCTGGGAATAGGGGGAATTTGGAGGGGAAATGAGGAGAATTTGAGGGAAAAAGGGGAGAAACGAGGGCCGAAAAGAGGGGATTTGTGGGAAGAAAACAGGCTGGGATTTGGGGCTGGCATTTGTCGGGGATTTTCACCTCCGGCACCACCCCCTCGCCCCCTCCCTCACGGTGGCCACCCTCCTTTGTCCCCTGGCCAGGACATGTTTGGCTTTTTCGGCAGCCTGGACACCAAAGGCACCAACTACAAGTACGAGGTGCCGCTGGCAGGGCCTGCGCTGGAGCTGCACAACTGCATGGCCAAGCTGCTGGCGCATCCCCTGCAGCGGCCCTGCCAGAGCCACGCCGCCTACGGGCTGCTGGATGGCCCCGACAGCCCCGACAGCGAGGCCACCGTCTGAGGGGCCAGCGCTAGCCCGGCCCCGCTGGCCACCCGAGGCTGCCCGGGGCCGCCCCGGCACTGCCCGGGGCTGCGGAGGGGGGTGGGGAGAGGGAGGGAGGAGATCTCGTGGTGTGGGGGGGCGTGGGCTCAGCGCTTGTGGGCCTGGGTCACCTCTGCTGGGCCTGGGTCATCTCTGCTGGTTCTCGGTCACCTCTTGTGGTCCTTTGTCACCTCTCGTGGCCCTGGGTCACCTCTGCTGGTCCTGGGTCACCTCTCCTGGTCCTGGGTCACCTCTCGTGGTCCTGGGTCACCTCTTGTGGTCCTTTGTCACCTCTCGTGGTCCTTTGTCACCTCTCGTGGTCCTGGGTCATCTCTTGTGGTCCTGGGTCACCTCTTGTGGTCCTGGGTCACCTCTGCTGGCCCTGGGTCACCTCTGCTGGTCCTTTGTCACCTCTGTGGTCATTTGTCACCTCTCGTGGTCCTGGGTCACCTCTTGTGGTCCTTTGTCCCCTCTCGTGGTCCTGGGTCACCTCTGCTGGTCCTGGGTCACCTCTCCTGGTCCTTTGTCACCTCTTGTAGTCATTTGTCACCTCTCGTGGTCATGTGTCCCCTCTCCCAGCCCTGTGTCACCCCCAGGTCTCGGGGATGGACATCGTGGTGTCCCCGGGGTGTCCCCGGGGTGTCCCTGGGGGTGTCCCCAAGGTGTCCCTGGGGGTGTCCCTGGGGTGTCCCCGGGGTGTTTGGGGGTGTCCCTGGGGTGTTTGGGGGTGTCCCTGGGGGTGTCCCCGGGGTGTTTGGGGGTGTCCCCGGGGTGTTTGGGGGTGTCCCTGGGCACACGCGCTGGTGGTGGCTCTGTGGGGAAAGAGAAGACTTTTCCTGACTTGTGGGGTCTGTGGTGTTTGGGGGTCCCCTCTGCCGGCCCTGGGTCGGGTCATGGGGATGGGGGTCCAGTGGGGAGCACTGGGAGCACTGGGTGGCACTGGGAGCACTGGGCAGTGCCAGTTGGTGGCACTGGGAGCACTGGGTGGCACTGATGGCACTGGGAGCCCTGGTGGCACTGGTGGCACTGGGAGCACTGGGTGGCACTGGTGGCACTGGGTGGCACTGGTGGCACTGGGAGCACTGGTGGCACTGGGAGCACTGGGTGGCACTGGTGGCACTGGGAGCACTGGGAGCACTGGTGACACTGGGAGCACTGGTGACACTGGGTGGCACTGGGAGCCCTGGTGGCACTGGTGGCACTGGTGGCACTGGGAGCCCTGGTGGCACTGGTGGCACTGGTGGCACTGGGAGCCCTGGTGACACTGGGTGGCACTGGTGGCACTGGTGGCACTGGTGGCACTGGGAGCCCTGGTGGCACTGGGAGTACTGGGTGGCACTGGGAGCCCTGGTGGCACTGGTGGCACTGGGAGCACTGGGTGGCACTGGTGGCACTGGTGGCACTGGGAGCCCTGGTGGCACTGGGAGTACTGGGTGGCACTGGGTGGCACTGGTGGCACTGGTGGCACTGGGAGCACTGGGTGGCACTGGGAGCCCTGGTGGCACTGGTGGCACTGGTGGCACTGGGAGCCCTGGTGGCACTGGTGACACTGGGTGGCACTGGTGGCACTGGGAGCCCTGGTGGCACTGGGAGCACTGGGAGCCCTGGTGGCACTGGTGGCACTGGGAGCACTGGTGGCACTGGGAGCCCTGGTGACACTGGGAGCCCTGGTGGCACTGGGTGGCACTGGGAGCACTGGTGGCACTGGGAGCACTGGGTGGCACTGGGTGGCACTGGTGGCACTGGTGGCACTGGGAGCCCCGGTGCCGTTACTGGGCGATACCAGCTCGGGCCACTGGGGGGAGCTGAAGGTCCTGGCCCCGCCCCTCTGCGTCTGACGTCACCCGGCGCGGTGGGCGTGGCCGCCCAGGCCGCCTCCTATTGGCGCATTTTCAGCCAATCAGCGGCGGCGCGCGGCGTTTGAACGGGCGGGATGAGCGGAGCGTGAGCGGGGGGGAACCGGGACCGGGATATCGGGATAGGGACACCGGGATATCGGGATATCGGGATTGGGACACCGGGATATCGGGATATCGGGATATCGGGCTTGGGACACCGGGATACCGGGATATCGGGATATCGGGATAGGGACACCGGGATATCGGGATATCGGGATATCGGGATTGGGACACCGGGATACCGGGATATCGGGATAGGGACACCGGGATATCGGGATATCGGGATTGGGACACCGGGATATCGGGATATCGGGATATCGGGATTGGAACACCGGGATATCGGGATATCGGGATTGGGACACCGGGATATCGGGATAGGGACACCAGGATATCGGGATTGGGAAACGGGGATCGAGATCGGGATAGGGATACCGGGATATCGGGATTGGGACACCGGGATACCGGGATATCGGGATTGGGACACCGGGATATGGACACCGGGTTATCGGGATAGGGATACCGGGACACCGGGATATCGGGACACCGGGATATCGGGATATCGGGGTTGGGACACCGGGATATCGGGGTTGGGACACGGGGATATGGACACCGGGAGATCGGGATTGGGAAACCGGGAGATCGGGATATCGCGATAGGGACACTGGGATCGAGATTGGGATTTGGATACCGGGATCGAGATCGGGATTGGGATACCGGGATATCGGGATAGGGAAACGGGGATATCGGGATTGGGATACCAGCACTGGGATTGGGATATCGGGATTCAGGCCGGGGGTCACAGGGACCGGGGAGGAAACCGGGACCGGGGCCACGACACCGGGGCTGTGGAGGGACAGCGGGACCGGGAGGGGACAGCGGGGACACGGAGGGACCGGGAGGGGTCACGGGGGACACAGCGGGACCGGGGGCACTGGGACCGGAACAGGGCCGCCAGCACCGGGGGGGGACACACGGGCACTGCCGGGGGACACCGGGACCGGACTGGGGGACACAACGCGACCCGGGGGGACACCAGCGCTGCCGAGGGGACCCTGGCACCGGGGGTGGCACCGGGGGTGGCACCGGGACCGAGGGCGTCGCACGCGGCCCGCAGGGGGGCTGGGGTGAGGGGGCTGCTGCACGACACTGGAGACCCCAACCCCGTGTCCCGGGCACGCGGTGTCCCCCCGGGTGGTGCCGGTGGCCCCGAGGGGTGGCCGTGGCCCCGGGGAGGTGACCTCTGTCCCCGACGTGGCCGCAGCTGTGCCCGGGAGCTGCCAGCGCTGGACGTGGCCGCGGCCCGGGGGTGCCAGCGCTGCCTCGGGCTCCTGCTGCGGGCACGGGTGAGCGGGGCCAGCGCTGGGGACAAGGCTGGGGACAGCCGTGGGTGCGGGGACAGCCGTGGGTGCGGGGACAGCCGTGGGTGCGGCTGTGGCACCCCGTGGTGGCCCCGGCAGCGGTGACAGCGCTGTCCCCTCCCCGCAGGAGCCGCTGGCACTGGAGAGGGGCGGGACCCCCACCCAGGGTGAGGTCCCCAAAGTGTCCCCTCCTCAGCGGGGACAGTCCCGCGGGGGGAAGCAGAGCCGGGCGCTGACCCCGTCTGTGTCCCCCCAGAGCCGGGCTGGCCCAGGAGGGCTCTGTCCTTCCTGTCCGAGGATGGCACCGATGGCAGCGACTCCTCCGTGTCCCTCGGGGACAGCCCCGAGGCCGGACCCCTCAGCAGCACCCGCAGGTCCCTCCTGGGCGAGCCGGGCGACCGCTGTGTCACCGCGCTGTGGCCCGGCTGGCCCCAAGAGCCCCGCGGGCACCCAGCTGTCCTCCCGCCGCCCCTCGCCTCCAGCACGCTGCTCTCAGAGCGGGACCCCGCCCAGGAGCCACCCCCGAGCGGCATTTTAGGGGCACGGACGGGGGGTCGCAGCCTTGGGGACATGGCTGTCCCCTGTCCCCAGCTGGCTCCCGGTGTGTCCCTCAGGCAGCACCAGCGCGGGGTGTTGGGGACGCGCGCGGTGTCCCCGAGGTCGCCCCTGCTCCGCGGTGGCCTCGGCAGCTGCTCGGTGGCACCTCAGAGCTCCGGTGGCATCCCGGGTGACATCCCGGCTGGCATCCCGGCTGCGGCGGCTCAGCGCTGTCCCTTTGTCCCCATCACGGCGGTGCCAGAGCCGGGGGACGGGGACGCCGCTGGCTTTGGGGACAGCAGCAGCCTTGGGGACAGCACCGAGTGCTTCGTCAGCGCCTTGGAGTCCCCGGAGCGCAGCGAGGCCGGGGGGGCTCAGCCCGGGGGTCCCCAGGGGGGTGCAGCCCCTTCCCCACCGGGGGAGGATTCCGGGGCTACCGACGATATCGGGGGGCTCCTTGCCCGGCTCGGGGGTTGCAGCCTCCGGGGGTCCCCGCCCTGCTCCCCGCGGTGCCTTGGCGACCCTGGCGATGTCACCGCGAGGGGCCGGGACACCCTTGGCGACCGTCACGTCACCCCCAGGAGCCGGAGTCGCCTGCGGGCGGTGGCAGCGCGGCTGCGCTTGGCCTCCTCCTCCTCCTCTTCCTCCTCCTCCTCCTCCTCCTCTTCCTCCTCCTCCCTCTTCCCCGAGTCGCTCCCGATGCCCCGGAGACCCCCGAGGCTCAGAGTCCCCAGGGCTGCTGTCACCTCCCCCTTGGGTCGCCGTGTCAGCCCAGGGGACGGGGATTTGGCCGCTGGGGAGGCGGAGGGGACCGGCGGCTCTTGGGGTGACACCCAGATCCTCCCCGGAGCCCCCGGGTTGTTCCCAGGGGATGGAAGCGCCCCCACATCCGGTCCCACGCTCCTGCTGGGATTTGGGGACAAGGGACACCCCCAAAACTCCTCAGGGTCGGGTCCCACGCTCCTGCTGGGATTTGGGGACAAGGGACACCCCCAGGGCTCTCTGTCACTCGCCCGGGGCTCCCCCAAACCCAGCCCCAAGGTCCGGCTGCTCGCGGGGACCCGGGGACACCCCCAGAAGTCCCCGTTGGTCACTCGGGGTCCCCTCAGTGCCACCGGGATGCTGGAAGGTGGCTCCGGGTGGCAGCAGCGCCCCTCGCCCTTGGGGACATCCCGGTCCCGGTGGCCCCACGGGAGTCTCAAGCACCCCCTGGCCCCGCGGCAACCTGGCAGTGCCAGTGGCGAGCTGGGGACACTCTCCGTGCCACCATCACCCAGTGGCGAGTTGGGGACACCCTGGGTGCCACCGTCACCCGCCGGCTGTGCCACCCCGCGCTCCGAGGGGCACCGGGAGGACGTGGCACGGGCACAGACACCCGCGGACTGTCACAGCCCTGGCGACACAGATGCCACCAGCAGCCCCGAGGGTGGCACCGGGCGCGGTGGTGGCGTGGCCGCGGTGGCCGCGCTGTCGCCCTCCGTCACCGGGCAGACGCGGCCGCTCCAGCGGCGGTGGCTCGAGCGCCCGGCCCGGGGCCACCGCCCGGAGTGGCCCGAGGGTGAGTCCGGGGGGGGGTGACAGGAGAGCCCCGGGTGGCACCGCAGGGATCCCCCCCGGCACCGGCCGGGGATGGGTTTGGGGTCATTGGGATGGGAATGGGGCTGCTCCAGGGGGTTTGGGGTCATGGAGATGGGAATCGGGCTGTGCCAGGGGGGTTGGGGTCATTGGGATGGGAATGGGGTTTTGGGGGCTGTGCTGGGGGGGGGTTGGGGTCATTGGGATGGGAATGGGAGCTTTGGGGTCATTGGGATGGGAATGGGGCTGGGCCAGGGGGTTTGGGGTCATTGGGATGGGAATGGGGCTGCTCCAGGGGGTTTGGGGTCATGGGGATGGGAATGGGAGCTTTGGGGTCATTGGGATGGGAATGGGGCTGCTCCAGGGGGTTTGGGGTCATTGGGGATGGGCAGGGATGGCCACTGGGCTATCTGGGCCCGCAGGGATGGCCACTGGGCTATCTGGGCCCACAGAGATGGGCTATTTGGGGTCTGGGGGCTGCGGGACGGGCATGGGGAGCCGCGCTGGGCGTTTTGGGGTCGCGCTGCCGGGCACGGCCCAACGGGGCCACCGCGGGGCTCCGGGGGCCGCGCTGCCGGGCACAGGGCACTCCCAGCTGTCCCCACAGCTGGCACTGCCCCACAGGCCACAGCCCCGAGCTGGTGGCCGCGCTGAGGACCGGCCACATCCCCGACTGTGCCCAGGACGAGCTGGCGCTGACCAGGGCGTTCGAGCGGCCGGAGAGCGGCCGGCCCTGGCGCGAGGGGCGGCTCAAGTGCAGCTTCAATTACCTGCTGCTGGACCCCAGGTGCGGGCACCCCGCTGGCACCCCGTGCCAGGGCTCAGAGAGGCTCAGACACCCCAAAAATTAACGGGGGTTTCGTCCTTTTAGGGTCACTCGGGACCTGCCCCGGCGCAGCCCCGGCCTGAGCGCGGCCGAGCGCTTCCGGAGCTTCGTGGGCGCCGTGTTCTACGTGGGCAAGGGCACGCGGGGCAGGGCCTGCTGGCACCTGCGGCAAGCGCGGGCACAGCTCCGCCGCGGCACGGCCAGGGTGGGCACGCACGGGGCAACCGCGGGGCAGCAACGGGGCAACCACGGGGTGGGAGTGGGGAACGGGAATGGGGGAGTGGGGGCTGGGAACGGGGGCTGTGGGGTTGGGAATGGGGGAATGGGGGAGTGGGAATGGGGGAATGGGGGATTGGGGGCTGGGAATGGGGGCTGTGGGGTTGGGAATGGGGTTGGGAATGGGGGAGTGGGGTTGGGAATGGGGCTGGGAATGGGGGATTGGGGGATTGGGAATAGGGGAACGGGAATGGGGGAATGGGGGATTGGGGGCTGGGAATGGGGGAATGGGAATAGGGGAATGGGAATGGGGGATTGGGGGCTGGGAATGGGGGCTGTGGGGTTGGGAATGGGGTTGGGAATGGGGGAATGGGGGCTGGGAGTGGGGGATTGGGGGAATGCGAATGGGGGATTGGGGGAATGGGGGGATTGGGGACTATGGGGTTGGGGATTGGGGCTGTGGGGTTGGGAATGAGGGGCTGCACTGGGGGCTGGAGGTCAAGGGAGTGGGAATGAGGGGTTTGGGGCCGCGGTGCCGGGCACGGGGCTGTGCCAGGGATTTGGGGCCGCGGTGCTGGGCACGGGGCTGTGCCCAGGGGATTTGGGGCCGCGGTGCCGGGCACGGGGCTGTGCCCAGGGGATTTGGGGCCGCGGTGCCGGGCACGGGGCTGTGCCCAGGGGATTTGGGGCCGCGGTGCCGGGCACGGGGCCGTGCCGGGGGCTTTGGGGCCGCGGTGACGGTGCCGCTGTGCCCAGGGCTGCCCCAAGGTGCGGCGCATCCTGGAGATCTGGGCGGGCGGGCACGGCGTGGTGCCCCTGCAGTGCTTCCAGCACCGCGTGCCCGCCGAGGCCTTCACCCGCGAGAGCTGCATGCTCGAGGCGCTGGGTGAGCCCCGCTCCCAACCCCACAGAGCCCATCCCAACCCCACAGACCCCATCCCAACCCACAGACCCCATCCCAACCCCACAGACCCCATCCCAACCCACAGAGCCCATCCCAACCCCACAGAGCCCATCCCAACCCCACAGACCCCATTCCCACCCCCCAGCACAGCTCAGGGGGTCCTGGGGCTGACCCCAATCCCCCTGGGTGCTATCCCTGACCCCACGGGTGCTGCCCCTGACCCCACGGGTGCAATCCCTGACCCCACGGGTGCTGTCCATCCCCACGGGTGCTGTCCCTGACCCCACAGGTGCTGCCCTTTGACCCCACGGGTGCTGTCCCTGACCCCACGGGTGCTATCCCTGACCCCACGGGTGCTGTCCCTGACCCCACGGGTGCTGTCCCTGACCCCACGGGTGCTATCCCTGACCCCACGGGTGCTGTCCCTGACCCCCTGGGTGCTGTCCCTGACCCCACGGGTGCTGTCCATCCCCACGGGTGCTGTCCCTGACCCCACGGGTGCTGTCCATCCCCACGGGTGCTATCCCTGACCCCACGGGTGCTGTCCCTGACCCCACGGGTGCTGTCCCTGACCCCATGGGTGCTGTCCCTGACCCCACGGGTGCTGTCCCCCAGGCCTGCAGCCGCTGACCAACGCCCGCCGGGGGCCGTGCTACGGCGTGGCCGCGGCCTGGGCGGCCGAGAGGCGCCGGCGCCTGGGCGTCCTCCTGCTGCACCGCGCCATGGGCGTCCTGCTGGCCGAGGGCGAGCGCCAGCTGCGGCCTGAGGACATCGCCGGGGCACCCTGAGCACCCCAGGGGGACGCTGAGCACCCCAGGGGAGCACCAAGGACATCAGAGTGACACTGAGCACCCCAGGGGGACGCTGAGCACCCCAGAGGAGCACTGAGGACCTCAGGGGGACACCGAGGACTCCATGGGGACACCAAGGACCTCAGAGTGACACTGAGGACCTCAGGGTGACACTGAGCACCCCAGGGGAGCACTGAGGACCTCAGGGGGGCACTGAGGACCTCAGGGTGACACCGAGGACTCCATGGGGACACCGAGGACATCAGAGTGACACTGAGCACCCCAGGGGGACACTGAGCACCCCAGGGGGGCACTGAGGACCTCAGGGTGACATCGAGGACCCCATGGGGACACCGAGGACATCAGAGTGACACTGAGCACCCCAGGGGGACATTGAGGACCTCAGGGGGACACTGAGCACCCCAGGGGGGCGCTGAGCACCCCATGGGGACATTGAGGACACCTGGGTGACACTGAGGACCCCATGGGGACACCAAGGACCTCAGGGTGACACTGAGCACCCCAGGGATGACACTGAGCACCCCAGGGGGGCACTGAGCACCCCAGGGGGGCATTGAGGACCTCAGGGTGACATCGAGGACCCCATGGGGACACCGAGGACATCAGAGTGACACTGAGCACCCCAGGGGGGCACTGAGGACCTCAGGGGGACACCGAGGACCTCAGGGTGACACCAAGGACTCCATGGGGCCACCAAGGACCTCAGGGTGACACTGAGCACACCTGGGTGACACTGAGGACCTCAGAGTGGCACCAAGCAACCCAGGGGACACTGAGCACCCCAGGGGGGCACTGAGGACCTCAGGATGACATTGACGACACCAGGGTGCCACCAAGCACCCCCAGGGTGCCACTGAGGTCCCCAGGGTGACACCGAGCACCCCAGGGTGACACTGAGCATCCCACGGTGACACTGAGGACCTCAGGGTGACACTGAGCACCCCAGGGGGGCGCTGAGCACCCCATGGGGACATTGAGGACACCTGGGTGACACTGAGGACCCCATGGGGACACCAAGGACCTCAGGGTGACACTGAGCACCCCAGGGATGACACTGAGCACCCCAGGGGGGCACTGAGCACCCCAGGGGGGCATTGAGGACCTCAGGGTGACATCGAGGACCCCATGGGGACACCGAGGACATCAGAGTGACACTGAGCACCCCAGGGGGGCACTGAGGACCTCAGGGGGACACCGAGGACCTCAGGGTGACACCAAGGACTCCATGGGGCCACCAAGGACCTCAGGGTGACACTGAGCACACCTGGGTGACACTGAGGACCTCAGAGTGGCACCAAGCAACCCAGGGGACACTGAGCACCCCAGGGGGGCACTGAGGACCTCAGGATGACATTGACGACACCAGGGTGCCACCAAGCACCCCCAGGGTGCCACTGAGGTCCCCAGGGTGACACCGAGCACCCCAGGGTGACACTGAGCATCCCACGGTGACACTGAGGACCTCAGGGTGACACTGAGCACCCCACGGGGACACCAAGGACCTCAGGGTGACACTCAGCACCCCAGGGTGACGCTGAGCACCCCCAGCATGACAGTGAGGACCCCATGGGGACACCGAGCACCCCAGGGTGACACTGAGGTCCCCAGAGTGACACCAAGGACCTCAGGGTGACACCGAGCACCCCAGGGTACCGCTTTTAAGGCCGAATATTCCGATTTTTTTCCTCAATAAATCTTCACCGGGCCGGATCCTCCCGGGAATTTTGGGATCCCGGCCCGGCTCCGACGCGCTCCCGGCGCTCCCAGCAGGGAACTGGACACGGCTGGGATACAGCACGGCTTTACTGGGTGCGGTGGCACGAACACGCGGCGGTGGTGGCAGCGGCGGGGGCACAAGCGGAAGGTGGCTCCCGGTGGGCACAGAGCTGTGACCCCCCCAGCCGGCTGGCGACAAGGGCGGGGGGCACAGCCCTGGTGGCATTTTTGGGGGGCGCGGTGGCGTTTTTGGGGTGCTGGGAGGGGGTGGGTTGAGGCCAGGGAGGGGTAAAATTCTCATTATGAGACAGCAGCGGGCGCGGCTGGCACGGGGACACCTCGGGGACCCCCTGAGCCCCCTCGGTGCGGTGCCAGCCCCGTTTGGGGCGCGGGGACGGGGTGGGGACGAGGGACGGGGGTGGAGGTTTCCATGGGGGCGGCGCTTTCTTTGGTTTAAATGTCGGGAATTTGGGAGCGGGGGGCAAAGCGGGGTGAGGGGGCACGGGGCCACACGGCGGGTGGCACCCGGGACACGCTCAGGTGGCTCCTGGAGCCGTGGAAGCGCGGAAATGATGGGATGCGGACGGGAGGGATGGGATTGGGATCCCGGGAAGGGACGGTGCTGTCCGCCGGTGTCCCAGGGAAAAAGGGACGCGGGGGTGACCCTAAAAGCGATGGTGGCACCGGGCACGCGGCCGTGCCCGCGGTGGCACTGGGGACACGCGGGATGGTGGCATCCCATCATCCCGGCCGTTCTCTCCTCATCCTCCTCATCCTCCTCATCCCTGCCGAATCCCACAAGGAACCCCACAAATCCCGGCTGTCCCACCCTCCAGATGCAAATCCCAAAAACGCGGAGGAACCTCTGGATTCTCCTTAAAAAAAAAAAATAAAAACCACAAAAAAAAACCCCAAATCCCTGCGGGGACACTCCGAGTCCTCCCCGGGTCGCCACCTCCTCTCTGGGTCCCCGGAGCTGTCGCTGCGTGCGGGGGTGGCAGCGATGGGCACAGAAATACACCCGGCGTGGAGCCGGGGCAGCGCCCGCGGGTGGGCACCGCGGCTGGCCGGGGGTGGCCGGGGGTGGCCGGGGGTGAAGTGTCCAGGGGTGGCCGGGGACCGGGGGTGAAGTGTCCAGGGGTGGCCGAGAACCGGGGGTGAAGTGGCCGGGGGTGGCCGGTGGTGGCCGGGGACCGGGGGTGAAGTGTCCAGGGGTGGCCGGGGGTGGCCGGGGACCGGGGGTGAAGTGTCCAGGGGTGGCCGGGGGTGGCCGAGAACCGGGGGTGAAGTGGCCGGGGGTGTCCAGGGGTGACCGGGGGTGAAGTGTCCCCGCTGTCCTGCCGGGCTTGGGAACCGGGGGTGAAGTGGCCAGGGGTGTCCGGGGGTGGCCAGGGACCGGGGGTGAAGTGTCCAGGGGTGGCCGAGAACCGGGGCTGAAGTGGCCGGGGGTGGCCGGGGGTGGCCGGGGACCGGGGGTGAAGTGTCCAAGGGTGTCCAGGGGTGGCCGGGGGTGGCCAGGGACAGGGGGTGAAGTGTCCAGGGGTGTCCAGGGATGGCCGGGGGTGGCCGGGGACCGGGGGTGAAGTGGCTGGGGGTGGCCGGGGGTGGCCGGGGACCGGGGGTGAAGTGGCTGGGGGTGGCCGGGGGTGGCCAGGGACCGGGGGTGAAGTGTCCCCGCTGTCCTGCCGGGCTTGGGGACCGGGGGTGAAGTGTCCGGGGCTGGCCGGGGCTGGCCGGGGGTGGCCAGGGACCGGGGCTGGCTGGGGACCACCTGTGGCATGTCGGGGGCTGGCTGGGGACCAGCTGCGATGTGTCCCCGTTGTCCTGCCGGGATGAGGAACCGGCTGTGCCGTGTCCCCGCTGTCCCCCCGGTGTCACGGACCGGCTGTGCCGTGTCCCCGCTGTCCCCCCGGTATCACGGACGGGCTGTGCCGTGTCCCCGCTGTCCCCCGGTATCACGGACCGGCTGTGCCGTGTCCCCGCTGTCCCCCCGGTATCGCGCACCGGCTGTGCCGTGTCCCCGCTGTCCCCCGGTATCACGGACGGGCTGTGCCGTGTCCCCGCTGTCCCCCCGGTATCCGGGACCGGCTGTGCCGTGTCCCCGCTGTCCCCCCGGTATCGCGCACCGCCTGTGCCGTGTCCCCGCTGTGCCCCCGGTATCCGGGACCGGCTGTGCCGTGTCCCCGCTGTGCCCCCGGTATCCGGGACCGGCTGTGCCGTGTCCCCGCTGTCCCCCGGTATCCGGGACCGGCTGTGCCGTGTCCCCGCTGTCCCCCCGGTATCACGGACCGGCTGTGCCGTGTCCCCGCTGTCCCCCCGGTATCACGGACCGGCTGTGCCGTGTCCCCGCTGTCCCCCCGGTATCGCGGACGGGCTGTGCCGTGTCCCCGCTGTCCCCCCGGTATCGCGGACCGTCTCCGCCGCCTTGCCGAGCTCCTTCTCCCGGCCCTGCACATCCCAACCTGGGGGAGCCTCCTCGCTCCATCCCCAGGGAAACAAACGGGGCTCGGTGGCTCCGGCCGAGCCCTCTCCGCGCTCCGCCGCTCCCGAGGGAGCAGCCCGGTGTCCCGGCGTGGCGCTGGCCTTTATTTGGTGTCGCCGTCGCCTGCGGCCGTGTCGGGCTCCCACAGGACGAACTCGTGCAGCAGCGTGTTCACGGTGTCGGGACACTCCAGCATCACCATGTGGCTGCCCTCGTCGATCACCTTCAGGAAGGCGATCAGCAGGATCTGGGGGTGGGCACGGCTGGCGTGAGCCCCCCTGGGGGGTGCCAGGAGACCCCAGCCCCTCAAAAGTTATTTTTCCCCCTCCCTCAGTGGTGGCAGTGCCAGGATGAACCCCTTGAGTGATGCCAGGAGACCCCAGCGCCTCAAAATGTCCCTCTGTCCTCTCCCTCAGCAGTGGCAGTGCCAGGATGAGCCCCCTGGGTGGTGCCAGGAAACCCCAGCCCTCAAAAAGTCCCTTTACCCCCTCCCTCGGATCCGAAATGCCAGGATGAACACCGTGGGTGGTGCCAGGAGACCCCAGCCCCTCAAAAGCCACCACCTGTCCCCCTCCCTCAGCGGTGGCAGTGCCAGGATGAGCCCCCTGAGTGGTGCCAGGAGACCCCAGCCCACAAAAGTCACTTTGCCCCCCTCCCTCACTGGTGGCAGTGCCAGGATGAGCCCCCTGAGTGGTGCCAGGAGACCCCAGCCCTCAAAAGTCCCTTTGCCCCTCTCTCTCAGCAGTGGCAGTGCCAGGATGAACCCCGTGGGTGGTGCCAGGAGACCCCAGCCCCAGAAAAAGTCCCTTTACCCCCTCCCTCAGATCCGAAATGCCAGGATGAGCCCCCTGAGTGGTGCCAGCAGACCCCAGCCCCACAAAAGCCACTTTGCCCCCCTCCCTCACTGGTGGCAGTGCCAACATGACCCCTTGAGTGGTACCACAAAGCCCCCAACCCCCCCCCCCCCCCCCAAAACCCCCTTGCCCGCGCTGTGCCCCCTACCTCGGCCATCCTCTGGTCCTCCTCGACGGGCACGAACTTGTCGTGCATGCCATGGACCAGCAGCACGGGCACGGCCAGCTCGGCGTGGTACACCTCGTCGCCCTCGGGCCAGTACTGGCCGCTCATCATGGCCCGCAGCACGAAGGACGAGACGTTGAAGGCGTTGCCCTCCTTCAGCAGCTGCTTCTCTTTGGCACCTTGGCGGGCAAAGCCGGCCCTGGCACGGGGAGAAGGGGTGAGCCCAAAATCCGGGGAGAGGGTGAACACCCCATTCCCTCTGTCCACTCCCTTGGCAGTGGCAGTGCCAGGGTGAGCCCTCTGAGGGGTGGCAGGAGACCCCAGAACCCCAAAAATCCATCCCCTGTCCCCTCCCTCAGCTGTGCCAATGCCACCATGACCCCCTGGGTGGTACCAGGAGACCCCAAACCCCCCAAAACCCATCCCCAGTCCCCTCCCTCAGCCGTGCCAATGCCACCATGACCCTCCTGGGGGGCACCAGGAGACCCCAAACCCCCCAAAATCCACCCCAGGAGTGGCCCAGGATGATCCCCAGCCCTCCAACCTCCCCCAAATCCACCCCCTGTCCCCTCCTTCGGGTGTGGCAGTGCCAGGGTGAGCCCTCTGAGGGGTGGCAGGAGACCCCAGAACCCCAAAAATCCATCCCAGTTCCCTTCTTCAGGTGTGGCAGTGCCAGGGTGAGCCCTCTGAGGGGTGGCAGGAGACCCCAGACCCCCAAAAATCCACCCCAGTCCCCTCCCTCAACCGTGCCAATGCCAGCATGACCCCCTGGGTGGTACCAGGAGACCCCAAACCCCCCAAAACCCATCCCCAGTCCCCTCCCTCAGCCGTGCCAATGCCAGCATGACCCTCCTGGGGGGCACCAGGAGACCCCAGCCACCCAAAATCCACCCCAGGAGTGGCCCAGGATGATCCCCAGCCCTCCAACCTCCCCCAAATCCACCCCCTGTCCCCTCCTTCGGGTGTGGCAGTGCCAGGATGAGCCCTCTGAGGGGTGGCGGGAGATTCAAGGCCCCCAAAATCCACCCCAGTCCCCTCCCTTGGCAGTGGCAATGCCACCATGACCCTACTGAGGGGTACCAGGAGACCCCAGGCCCCCAAAAATCCATCCCCAGCCGTGCCAATGCCACCATGACCCCTCTGAGGGGTACCAACCCCCCCAAAACCCATCCCAATCCCCTCCTTCAGCCATGCCAATGCCACCATGCCCCCCTAGGAGGTACCAGGAGACCCCAAACCCCCCAAAACCCACCCCAATCCCCTCCCTCAGAGTGCCAATGCCACCATGACCCCTCTGAGGGATACCGGGAGACCCCAAACCCCCCCAAAACCCACCCCAATCCCCTCCCTCAGCCGTGCCAATGCCACCATGACCCTCCTGGGGGGCACCAGGAGACCCCAAACCCCCCAAAATCCACCCCAGTCCCCTCCCTCAGCCGTGCCAATGCCACCACGCCCCCGCGGGTGGTACCAGGAGACCCCAAACCCCCCAAAACCCACCCCCAGTCCCCTCCCTCAGAGTGCCAATGCCACCATGCCCCCCTGGGTGGTACCAACCCCCCCAAAACCCACCCCCAGTCCCCTCCCTCAGAGTGCCAATGCCACCATGCCCCCCTGGGTGGTACCAACCCCCCCAAAACCCACTCCCAATCCCCTCCCTCAGAGTGCCAATGTCACCATGCCCCCCTGGGTGGTACCAACCCCCCCAAAACCCACCCCCAGTCCCCTCCCTCAGAGTGCCAATGCCACCATGCCCCCTCTGGGTGGTACCAACCCCCCCAAAACCCACCCCAATCCCCTCCCTCAGCCGTGCCAATGCCACCATGACCCCCTGGGAGGTACCAGGAGACCCCAAACCCCCCCAAAACCCACCCCAATCCCCTCCCTCAGCCGTGCCAATGCCACCATGACCCTCCTGGGGGGCACCAGGAGACCCCAAACCCCCCAAAATCCACCCCAGTCCCCTCCCTCAGCCGTGCCAATGCCACCATGACCCCCTGGGAGGTACCAGGAGACCCCAAACCCCCCCAAAACCCACTCCCAATCCCCTCCCTCAGCCGTGCCAATGCCACCACGCCCCCGCGGGTGGTCCCAGCCTCACGCCCCCCTCCCCGAGCTGCCAGCCCGCGGGCACTCACTTGAGGAAGCTCCATGCCAGGCAGGGGGACAGGCAGTGCAGCACGCAGGGGGGGAGGTTGAAGATGGAGCACAGGCTGGGCTCCAGCGCCGTGGGGCCGCCGCCGTTGATCATGATCACCTTGTGCACCAGCTCCGGGTACTCGTGTGCCAGGAAGGTGCAGAAGGACACCCTGGGGGGACAGCGGGCACAGCGGGGTGATGCCAGGGTGATGGAGGGTGATGGAGGGTGATGGAGGGTGATGGAGGGATGGAGTGGGGGAGGTTGGAGGAAGCTTGGGGAAGGGGTGGTTGTGGTTGGGATAAGGTGTGGCATGGTTCAGTGCCATGTCCATGGTTCTGTGCCATGCTCATGGTTCTGTGCCATGTCCATGGTCCTGTGCCATGCTCATGGTTCTGTGCCATATCCATGGTCCTGTGCCATGTCCAGGGTCCTGTGCCATGCCCATGGTCCTGTGCCATGCTCATGGTTCTGTGCCATGCCCATGGTCCTGTGCCATGTCCCTGTGGCATCCCTGGAAGTGTCCCTGGACAGGGCTTGGAGCACCCTGGGACAGTGGGAGGTGTCTGTGCCCATGCCAAGGTGTCCCTGTCCCATGCCCATGTCCCATCCCTGGCAGTGTCCCTTGGAGCACCCTGGGACAGTGGGAATTGTCCCTGCCCATGTCCCTGTCCCATGCCCATGGGCTTGGAGCACCCTGGGACAGTGGGAGGTGTCTGTGCCCATGTCCCTGCCCATGTCCCTGTCCCATGCCCACGTCCCATCCCTGGAAGTGCCCCTTGGAGCACCCTGGGAAAGTGGGAGGTGTCTGTGCCCATGCCAAGGTGTCCCTGCCCATGCCAAGGTGTCCCATGTCCATGTCCCATCCCTGGAAGTGTCCAGGTTGGAGCACCCTGGCACAGTGGGAAGTGTCCCTGCCCATGCCAAGTTGTCCCATGCCCATGCCCATGTCTCATCCCTGGAAATGCCCCTTGGAGCACCCTGGCACAGTGGAAGGTGTCCTGTGCCCATGTCCCTGCCCATGCCAAGGTGTCCCATGTCCATGTCCCATCCCTGGAAGTGTCCAGGTTGGAGCACCCTGGCACAGTGGGAAGTGTCCCTGCCCATGCCAAGTTGTCCCATGCCCATGCCCATTCCCATGTCCATGTCCCATCTCTGGATATGCCCCTTGGAGCACCCTGGCACAGTGGGAAGCGTCCCACGTCCCATGGTCATGCCCATGTCCCTTTCCCATTCCCACATCCCTCTCCCATCCCTGGCAGTGCCCCCTGGAGCCCTGGCACAGCTGAAGTTCTCCCTGCCCACCCCAGGCCTGGCACCAGAGGATTTTGAATCTCCCTCCCAACCCGACCGCTCCCGGCTCCGGCCATCCCAAGGATCCGTGCCTGGGTGCCCGTTTTTGGGGCAGAGCAGCCAAACCCCATTGCAGAGGAGGGGATTTTGTGCCACCCTGCCCTGCCCAGCCCTACTTGGGCACTCTCCAGGTTGCCCCAGCCTTGTCCCGGGCCAATCCCGCCGGGCTCCGAGCCAATCCCGGCCGGCTCCGAGCCAATCCCGCCCGGCTCCGACTAATTCTCCGCCTAATTGACTTTCCTGGCTTTATCCTATTTATAGTCCCTGCCGTGCCAGCTGCACTCCGGGGTTAGCTGGGCACAGGGGCAACCCCAAGGGCACTCAGAATCCCGGGAAAAATCGCCCAGAACGGGAACCCCACACCCCCAAAACTTGGGATTTGTGGCCATTCCCATCAAGGCGAGGTTTTCTGGGATGATCCCATCCCATTCCCAACCCCAAGGGCACTCAGGGGATCTGAATCCTGGGATAAATCCCCCAAAACTGGAACCCCACACCCCCAAAACTCGGGATTTGTGGCCATTCCCACCAAGGGGGGGCTGGGGGATTTTCTGGGATGATCCCATCCCATTCCCAACCTCCTTTCCCATAGGAATGCCCAATTGGGATATTCATCTTCTTGGGGTAACACTTGAACACACCCCAAGGGCACTCAGGGACTCCAAATAACCCCAAAACTGGAACCCCACACCCCTAAAACTCAGGATTTTTGACCTTTCCCACCATCCCAGTTTTTCTGGGATACCCCCACCCCATTCCCACCCTCCTCACCCGATCGGGATATTCCTCTTCTTGGGGTAAAACTTGAACACCCCGCATTTAGGAGCTCCAAATCCTGGGATAAATGGGATAAATCCCCCAAAATGGGAACCCCACACCCCCAAAACTCAGGATTTTTGACCATTCCCACCATCCCAGTTTTTCTGGGATGCCCCCACCCCATTCCCACCCTCCTCACCCAATTGGGATATTCCTCCTCTTGGTGCAACGCTTGAACACCCCGCATTTAGGAGCTCTAAATCCCGGGATAAATCCCCCAAAACTGGAACCCCACACCCCCAAAACTCAGGATTTTGGGGTGTTCCCTACCAAGGAGAAGCCGGAGTTTTTCCTGGGATGCTCCCACCCCATTCCCACCCTCCTTGCCCAATTGGGATATTCCTCCCCTTGGTGCAACGCTTGAACACACCCCAAGGGCACTCAGGGACTCCAAATAACCCCAAAATGGGAACTCCACACCCCCAAAACTCAGGATTTTTGACCTTTCCCACCATCCCAGTACTTCTGGGATGCTCCCACCCCATTCCCACCCTCCTCACCCATAGGAATGCCCGATCAGGATATTCCTCTTCTTGGGGTAACACTTGAACACACCCCAAGGGCACTCAGGGACTCCGAATAACCCCAAAACTGGAACCCCACACCCCCAAAACTCAGGATTTTTGACTTTTCCCACCATCCCAGTTTTTCTGGGATGCTCCCACCCCCTTCCCACCCTCCTCACCCATAGGAATGCCCGATCAGGATATTCCTCTTCTTGGCATAACGCTTGAACACGGCCCTCATGTCCTCGGCCAGCGCGTAGAACGTGTAGGCGGCCGCGACCGGCGGCGCCGAGCTGCAGCCGTGGCCGGCCAGGTCCGGAGCCACCACCTCATATCCCAGCTTGGAAAAGAATTCCAGCTGCTCCTTCCAGATGTCCAAGGAGCCTCCCACGCCGTGGATGAAGAACAACACCACGTCTCCGTGCGTGCCCTTGCAGCTCGTGATGCGCTTCTTGCAGTCGATGCTCACCACCTTCTTCGCTTTGCGCTTCCGACGCTTCCCCGGCGCCGCCGCCGCCCCGTCCTTGCCCGGCATTCCCGTTGCATCCGACATTTCCAGCTCCACGGCGCTGTTGGCATCGCCGGAGGCGTTGTGGCACTGCGGGAGCTCGGAGCGCACGGCGTCGCCCAGGTTCTCGATGAGCAGCTGCCCGTTGCGGTAGAGCGTGATGCGGCGCTTGCAGCGCACCGTGCCGCGCTCCGTCTCCTCCGGTTCCTCCGGGAATTCCGGACGTTTGGGAACGTTGTGGCGGATCCGGAGGATTCTCCCGGGTTTCACTTCCAGGAAGGTGTAGCCGTCGTCGGATTCAACGCTGTCCAGAGGTCCCACGGCGTTGGGGGTCTTGCCCAGCAGGCAGCACAGGAGGCCGTCGGCGATGCTGGTCAGCATCGTGGTGCCTGGGAAAATGGGGGAAATCGGGGATTCCGCCCCAATTCCGGCAGCGGGAGGAGCGGTGGTGGGGTTTGGTGCTGTCCACTTTTGGTGATGGTGGCGGGGGAATCTGGCTGGGGGTGGGTTTGGGGGGCTGGGGAGGGGCAAAAGGGGAGGTCAAAAGGTGCTGTGCACGATCCAAGAGGGATCCGACATTCCCGATCCCGCTTTTTCTGGGTCACGTCCCTGTCCCTGAGCCCTGAAATCCCTGTCACTCAATCACAGCCCTCGGAGAAGGAATTTGCTCCATTTTAGGGAAAAACATGGAAAAAACCCTTTGGGATTGAGGAGGTGCCCCCAAAAGCAGAGCCCAAAAGCTGCTGTGCCCGATCCCAGATGGATCCGACATTCCCGATCCCGCTTTTTCTGGGTCACATCCCTGTCCCTGAGCCCTGCAGTTCCCATCAGGGAATCCCCAGATTTGGAGCCGGGATCTGCTCTATTTTAGGGAAAAACATGGAAAAAAACCTTTGGGATTGAGGAGGTGCCCCCCAAAAGCACAACCCTGCTGCCGTGCCCGATCCCAGAGGGATCCGACATTCCCGATCCCGCTTTTTCTGGGTCACGTCCCTGTCACTCAACCACAGCCCTTGGAGAAGGAATCTGCTCCATTTTAGGGGAAAACATGGAAAAAAGGCATTTGGGATTGAGGAGGTGCCCCCAAAAGCACAACCCTGCTGCTGTGCCCGATCCCAGAGGGATCTGACATTCCCGATCCCGCTTTTTCTGGGTCACGTCCCTGTCCCTCAACCACAGCCCTTGGGGAAGGAATTTGCTCCATCTGAAGGGAAAAACCTGGGAAAAAAACCCCGTTCCGAACAAAAAATTCCCCTTTTTCCAAGCAAGGTGGAGCTGCAGCCCCGGGAATGTGGGAATTCGGGAATGTGGGAATTCGGGAATGTGGGAATGTGGGAATGAATTATTTATTTCTCCTAATTAAATATGAATGCAGCTCCGGTTGGAAGCAGCGCTCCCGAGGCGGGAATGAGATTTAATATAATGAATTAATTAAATTAATTAAATTAATTGAAATTAATAAATTAATTCGATTCATTTCATTAAAATCCCTGCAGGAAATGAACCAGGGAATGCTGGGGGGATGTGGAATTGTCCCCAGAGCTCCCTGCTGGAGTTTAAATCCTTGGATATCGGGATCATGCCGGGAATGCTGGCGGGAACGGGGGCGTGGAGGTCGGGAAGGGGTTAATGATGGATGAGGGGAAAGGAGGGGAATTGGGGATGGCGGCGGGAAAAGAGCGGGATCCGAGGGCTGATCCCGCAGGGATGGGAAAAGAGTGGGATCCGAGGGCTGATCCTGCAGGGATGGGAACTGGGATCCTGTAGGGATGGGAACTGGGATCCTGCAGGGATGGGAACTGGGATTGGGATCCTGCAGGAATGGGAACTGGGATTGGGATCCTGCAGGGATGGGAATTGGGATCCTGATCCCACAGGAACGGGAATCGGGATTGTGATCCCACAGGAACGGGAATTGGGATCCTGACCCCACAGGAATGGGAATTGGGATCCTGATCCCACAGGAATGGGAATCGGGATTGTGATCCCACAGGAATGGGAATTGGGATCCTGACCCCACAGGAATGGGAATTGGGATCCCACAGGAACGGGAATTGGGATCCTGACCCCGCAGGAACGGGAACTGGGATCCTGCAGGGATGGGAATTGGGATCAGGATCCTGCAGGATGGGAACTGGGATCCCACAGGATGGGAATTGGGATCCTGACCCCACAGGATGGGAATTGGGATCCTGACCCCGCAGGATCCCGGCTGCTCCAGGCTGGCGATGCGGGCACCGATTCCCTGGGCACAGCCGGAATGGTTCATCCCGGGAATGCTGCCAGCTCCGGGGGCAGCCGCCAGGCCTGGCCCCTCCCCGAGACTCCCACGCAAACCCCACAGAGGATCCGGGTGTGCAACGGGATCGGGAACGGGCAGGGAGCTCCTGACCCTATGGGGCTCTCCCGAAACTGGCAATGGCAATGCCAGCTCTGCCCGCATCGGTGCCCGAGCTGGGATCCATGAATTCCCGCTGGATCCCAGCCCAGCCATGCGGGATCCGATCCCTGCTGAGCTGGGGGATCTCGGAGCTGCTCTGTGGGGCCGCAATTCCAGCTGGGATCCCGATCCAAGGAATGGCAGCGGCCCCGGCCGGAGTGTCCAGCTGTCCTTGCTCCAGCACGGACACGGGCAGCTCCCGATCCCAAAGCTCCGAGCTGGGAATGCTGAGCAGAGGGATGGAGCAGCCGGAAAACCCAGTGGGATTTGGGAATCCCAGATCCCGCCCGGCTCAGCCTGGGGAATCGGGATCCTACAAATGCCCGGCCTCCATCGCGCAGGGATCCGGGAATGGCGCGGGAATGGGATTCCCGGAGCTGAAGTGCTCGGGATGAGCTCGACCGGCGCCTCCTGGGAATTCCCAAATGGATTTGTGGGGTGGCTCCGGAGGTGGGAGCTCTGGAGGAAGATCCAGGGAATCTGGAGAGCCTCGGAGCTGCCTCCGGCTCCGGATCCCTCGGGAAGGGCTGGATCCGCTTGGATACACCCAGGTGGGAGATCCCGGTCCGGGATCTGCCCATCCCTGACGGATACTGCACAACCAGCCCCGAAATCCTGGAATGAAGGCCAGGAAATCCCTGTGGGATCCCCAAATCCACCCCTTATCCCTAAAAGCGCCGCATGCCGGTGCCTCTCTGGGATAAATCCCGGCGGGAATTGGAGCTTGAGGGAATTCAGCTCCATCCCAGGCCTCGTTCCCGGGATCGGGATGGGAACGGTTCCCGTCTCCCACCTCCCACGCATCCCATGAGCCCGCTCCGGCGGCAGACGGGAACACCCAGGGGGGAAAAGGGCTGGAAAAGGATCCAGATGGATCCCAGGAAGGTGGGAATGGTGCCGGTTGCCATGGAAACGGGATGGGGGGCGGGGGGGGGACACGACATTATCCCAACCCCCCTTCCCGCCTCATCCCGGCTCCTTCCCAGCCCCGCTGCCGGCGGGATTTCGGGAATGCCCGTTATGGAAGGGTGGGCACGGCGGTGGGATCCGGGCACGGGATCTGGATGAGGGATCCGGCTTTGGGATCCGGCTTTGGGATCCTGACATTGGGATCTGGCTTTGGGATCTGGCCTTGGGATCCTGACTCTGGGATCTGGCTTTGGGATCACTGGGATCTGGCCTTGGGATCCTGACACTGGGATCTGGCCTTGGGATCCGGCTTTGGGATCCTGACACTGGGATCTGGCTTTGGGATCTGGCCTTGGGATCCTGACACTGGGATCCTGACACTGGGATCTGGCCTTGGGATCCTGACATTGGGATCCGGCCTTGGGATCCTGATGTCGGGATCCCAACATTGGGATCCTGGAGCCATCGGGATCCTGCTGAAGGGATGGGACACAGGGACATGGGGTGGCACAGGGGACACGGGGTGGCACAGGGGACACAGAGGTGGCACTGGGGACATATTTTCCAGCCTGGAAAAGCGAAGGATCCACAGGATCCGAGGGGTTTTGTGGGGTTTGTGTGGGGTTTGTGTGGGGTGTGTGGGGGGTTTGTGTGGGGTCAGGGAATGGCGGGGCTGGGAAAGGGGAGAATTCCCAAGGGATGCGGGTGGGAAAGGGAGCGGGGAAAGGGAAGATCTGTAGGGAAAAGGGCTGGGAAAGGGAATTGGGGAAAGGGAATTGGGGAAAGGGAATTGGGGAAAGGGAATTGGGGAAAGGGGAACAGGGAAAGGGGAACAGGGAAAGGGGAACATCCCTAAGGAAAAGGGAACAGGGGAAGGGGAACAGGGAAAGGGGAATATCCCTAAAGGAAAAGGGAGCAGGGAAAGGGAATTATCCCTAAGGAAAAGGGCTGGAAAAGGGTCGGGAAAAGGGAGCAGGGAAAAGGGAGCAGGGAAAAGGGAACATTCCTAAAGGAAAAGGGAGCAGGGAAAGGGAGTTATCCCTAAGGAAAAAGGGTTGGAAAAGGAGGAGGGAAAGGGGAACAGGGAAAGGGGAATATCCCTAAGGAAAAGGGCTGGGAAAGGGGAGCAGGGAAAGGGAATTGGGGAAAGGGAGCAGGGAAAGGGGAACAGGGACAGGGGAGCAGGGAAAGGGGAATATCCCTAAAGGAAAAGGGAGCAGGGAAAGGGAATTGGGGAAAGGGAGCAGGGAAAGGGGAACATTCCTAAAGGAAAAGGGCTGGGAAGAAGAGGAGGGAAAGGGGAACAGGGAAAGGGAGCGGGGAAAGGGAAGATCCGTATGGAAAAGGGTCGGGAAAAGGGAATCGGGGAAAGGGGAGCAGGGAAAGGGGAACAGGGAAAGGGGAACATTCCTAAAGGAAAAGGGCTGGGAAAGGGAGCAGGGAAAGGGAAGATCCATATGGAAAAGGGCTGGGGAAAGGGAATCGGGGAAAGGGGAACAGGGAAACAGGGAAAGGGAATTATCCCTAAGGAAAAGGGCTGGGGAAAGGGAATCGGGGAAAGGGGAACAGGGAAACAGGGAAAGGGAATTATCCCTAAGGAAAAGGGCTGGGAAAGGGGAATCGGGGAAAGGGGAGCAGGGAAAGGGAGCAGGGAAAGGGAGCAGGGAAAGGGGAACATTCCTAAGGAAAAGGGAGCAGGGAAAGGGAATTATCCCTAAGGAAAAGGGCTGGGAAAGGAAGCAGGGAAAGGGGAGCAGGGAAAGGGGGATCATCCCTAAGGAAAAGGGAGCAGGGAAAGGAAGCAGGGAAAAGAGAATTATCCCTATGGAAAAGGGAGCAGGGAAAGGGGAACAGGAAAAGGGAGCAGGGAAAGGGGGATCATCCCTAAGGAAAAGGGAGCGGGGAAGGGAACAGGAAAAAGGAAATTATCCCTAAGGAAAAGGGAGCAGGGAAAAGGGAATAGGGAAAAGGGAATCATCCCTACGGAAAAGGGAATTATCCCTAAGGAAAAGGGAATCATCCCTACGGAAAAGGGAATTATCCCTAAGGAAAAGGGAATTATCCCTACGGAAAAGGGAATTATCCCTACGGAAAAGGGAGCAGGGAAAGGGGATCACCCCCAAGGCCTCCTGTCCCCTTTCCCCCCCCGTTTTTAGGAAGCACGAAAACCTCGGCACACAAAAGATCCCGCAGCTCCCGGCCCTGCCCCGACCCCTCCGAGCCACCAAATCCCCCCTCCCTCGGGAATTCCCACCGGGATCGCTCCCGGTTCCCTGCGCCGAGCCGGATCCCTCCGTGGGAAGGAGCCTCTGGAATGAGGCTTTGGAATCTGGAAGCCTCCCAGCCTCTCCCCACCCCCTCCACGGGCAGGTTTATCCCACCCACCCCACCGGGAAATTCCAGCCGAAATTCCAAGGGGATTTAGGAACCTCGCCCAGCGCCGTTGGATCACGAGGGAATCCATTCCTTCCCTTGGATTTCCAGGATAAATCCCTCCTCCCCTCCTCCTCCTCCTCCTCTCTCCTTTCCCTCCTCCCTTCCCAGCTACCTGGAGAAATCCAGGTTCTTCCCAAACGCCTCCCCTCCGGCCCTACAACATCCCAAAGGCCCGCCGCCATCCCAAATCTATTCCCGATGGGAAGAATTCCCGCATTTTCGGGGTCGTTTTGCACTCTCCCCCCCTTTTCCCCTCCCCCAAAAATCACCTTCGGCGTCAGGACATTCCCGCAGCGCCGCAGAGGGGAAAACGCGCCGCTCACCTCATTTATTGCCGACGCTTGCCAGGGGGTCGGGCTGGGAAGAAAAGCTTGGAATTCCCGCAGAATTCCCGATGGAAAAGCAGAGCAGGCGATGCCCCAGGCGGTGGGAGCAGGATGGTTAAAATCCCGATTTTTTTTTTTGGTTTTTTTGGGGGTTTTTTTTGGGTTTTTTTTTTTGTTCTGCCAAAGGCGGGAGGGAGAAAATCCCTTCAGCTCCGCTCAGCCGCCCCAAAATCCCCCCAAATTCCCCCAATTCCTCCCCTTCCCGCTTGTCCCCGGCTCCATGGGGACTCGGGGGGGTTTGTCCTTGGAGCTGTCGCCATGGAAAGCCCCGAAATCCCTCCTAAGGAGGCGGGACCTGGAGCTGATGGACACCGGGAAGAGCCAATGGCTGCCGGGGGGGACGGGAGAGGGACGGGGATGGGATGGGATGGGATGGGATGGGATGGGATGGGAATGGGAATGGGGAGGGGGATGGGATGGGATGGGATGGGATGGGATGGGATGGGATGGGATGGGATGGGATGGGATGGGATGGGATGGGGTGGGGTGGGGATGGGGTAAAGGATGGGATGGGGATGGGATAGGGGTGGGGATAGGATGGGGATGAGAATGGGGATGGGATGGGGATGGGGACAAGGATGGGATGGGATGGGGGTGGGGATAGGATGGGGATAGGATGGGGAATGGGGATGGGATGGGATGGGGTAAAGGATGGGATGGGGATGGGGATGGGGATGGGGATGAGGGTGGGGGTGGGGATGGGATGGATGGCAATGGGGATGGGGACAAGGATGGGATGGGATGGGATGGGAATGGGATGGGGACAGGGATAGGAATGGGACAGGGACGGGACAGGGATGGGGATGGGATAGGGATGGGACGGGACAGGGACGGGGACAGGAACAGGGCCGGGGGTGGCATTTGGCATGGGGGTGGTGACGGTGCGGTGGCTGTGGGGTGGCAGAGGGCACGAGCGTGGCAGTGCCCTGAGAGTGGCAACGCCACAAACGCAGCAGTGCCACAAACGTGTCACACGTGTGGCGGTGCCAGGGACAGTGCCCGGAACGTGGCAGTGCCAGGAAGGTGTCAGTGCCACAACCATGTCAGTGCCAAGAACGTGGCAGTGCCACGAAGGTGACACACGTGTGGCAGTGCCAGGAACGTGTCAGGGCCACAAAGGTGTCAGTGCCAGGAACGTGTCAGTGCCACGAAGGTGTCACTCGTGTGGCAGTGCCAGGAACGTGGCAGTGCCACAACCACGTCAGTGCCAGGATCGTGTCAGTGCCACAAATGTGTCAGTGCCACAACCACATCAGTGCCAGGATCGTGTCAGTGCGAGGAACGTGGCAGTGCCACAACCACATCAGTGCCACGAAGGTGTCACTCGTGTGGCAGTGCCAGGAACATGGCAGTGCCACAAAGGTGACATTCATGTGGCAGTGCCAGGAACGTGTCAGTGCCACAAAGGCATCACTCGTGTGGCGGTGCCAGGAATGTGGCAGTGCCAGGAACGTGGCAGTGCCAGGAACGTGTCAGTGCCACGAAGGTGACACTCATGTGGCAGTGCCAGGAACGTGGCAGTGCCAGGAACGTGGCAGTGCCACAAAGGCATCACTCGTGTGGCGGTGCCAGGAACGTGTCAGTGCCATGAAGGCATCACTCGTGTGGCGGTGCCAGGAACGTGGCAGTGCCAGGAACGTGGCAGTGCCACGAAGGTGTCACTCGTGTGACAGTGCCAGGAACGTGGCAGTGCCATGAAGGTGTCAGTGCCACGAAGGTGTCAGTGCCACAAAGGCGTCACTCATGTGGCAGTGCCCGGAATGTGTCAGTGCCACAACCACGTCAGTGCCAGGAACGTGGCAGTGCCAGGAACGTGTCAGTGCCACGAAGGTGACACTCATGTGGCAGTGCCAGGAACGTGGCAGTGCCAGGAACGTGGCAGTGCCACGAAGGTGACACTCATGTGGCAGTGCCAGGAACGTGGCAGTGCCAGGAACGTGTCAGTGCCACGAAGGTGACACTCATGTGGCAGTGCCAGGAACGTGGCAGTGCCAGGAACGTGTCAGTGCCACAAAGGCGTCACTCATGTGGCGGTGCCAGGAACGTGTCAGTGCCACGAAGGTGCCACTCGTGTGGCAGTGCCAGGAACGTGGCAGTGCCAGGAACGTGGCAGTGCCAGGAAGGTGACACTCATGTGGCAGTGCCAGGAACGTGGCAGTGCCACAAAGGCATCACTCGTGTGGCGGTGCCAGGAACGTGTCAGTGCCATGAAGGTGACACACGTGTGGCAGTGCCAGGAACGTGGCAGTGCCAGGAATGTGTCAGTGCCACGAAGGTGACACTCATGTGGCAGTGCCAGGAACGTGTCAGTGCCCGGAACGTGGCAGTGCCACAAAGGCATCACTTGTGTGGCAGTGCCAGGAATGTGGCAGTGCCAGGAACGTGGCAGTGCCACAACCACATCAGTGCCACGAAGGTGCCACTCGTGTGGCAGTGCCAGGAACATGTCAGTGCCAGGAACGTGGCAGTGCCACAACCACATCAGTGCCACGAAGGTGCCACTCGTGTGGCGGTGCCACCCAGGCGTCACAACTCGGGTGCACCGAACACCCCCCGGGGCTGGGACAGGAGGACAAACACCGAGCCAGGGCTGAGTTTTGGGTTCATTTTCAGCGAGTTTGGGCTTTGGCAGGGTTGAGCCTCATTCCTGACGGGCCAATTCCTGCTGGGACACAAAACCTGGGAGCTGCTCCTGCTCTTGGGGTAGGGCTGGGATAGGTCCAGGAAAGGAACAGTGGGATCCTGGAATGGTTTGGGTTGGGAGGACCTTAAATCCCATCCACTGTCCCAGGGTGCTCCAGCCTGGCCTTGGACACTTCCAGGGATCCAGGAGCAGCCAGAGATGCTCTGGGAATTCCATCCCAGCCCCTTCCCACCCTCCCAGGCAGGAATTCCCTCCCGATATCCCACCCGAATCTCTCCTTTTCCCATGGGAAGCCATTCCCTGCGTCCTGTCCCTTCATCCCTTATCCCAAGCCCCTCTCCAGCCCTCCGGGAGCCCTTTTAGGCCCTGCGAGCACCTTTGAGGCCTGCGTATCGCGCCGCATGTCGCGACAGCGCTGAGCACAACCCCCATGGCGACAAGGCCGCAGCGGGGCTGTTACCACGGTAACTCCGCCACGACCCCCCCACACACGCGAGGACTACAACCCCCATCAACCCTTGCGGCGCAGCGCAGGCTGTGATTGGCTGGGAGCACGGAGCCAATGGGAAGGGGCGTTGTTGGCGGGCGGAGCGCAATGGCGGCGCTGGGCTCGCTGTGGGGCCGCAGGTACCGGAGGGGGAGCGGGGCGGGGGTGGAATTCCAACTTTAACCATTCCAAATCAACCCCTTCCTTCCCTCTCCTCACTCCTTGTTCTCTTTTCACTCTTCCCAAGGCTCCCCTTGCTGCACCGCGGCCCTTTCCCGCTGCTCCCAAAGCCTCTGGAGCCGCTTCCCAGCGCTTCCAACCCGTCCGTCCTCGGCCGCATCCCGGTCCCAGCGTGGAGTTTCCAGCAAATGCGGGGGAAATCCCGAGGGAACGAGTACCAGCCCAACAACTGGAAGCGGAAGAGGACTCACGGGTGGATCAAGCGGATCAGCTCTGCCGGCGGGATCGCCGTGATCCTGCGCCGCATGCTCAAGGGCAGGAAATCCCTGAGCCACTGAGGGAGCCTCGGGAATCCGCCGGGAATCCGCCGGGAATTCGCCGGGAATTCGGGATGATCCCGCCGAGCCGTGGAGGTGGTGCCCGGCCCTTGCTCCCGGAGGGGTTTGGGACGCGGTTGTTGCTTGAGTTGTGAAATTATCCTGGTTTTTTTTTTTTGTGTGTGTGTTTAAATGCCGAGGGTTTGTGTTTATTCCGAGATAAACGTGGGAGTGTGAAGTGTGCTGGAATCGCGGCGTCTCGCCCGGGGGCTTCCCTGCGTTCGTTGTGATGGGAAGGTTAATGAGGAGGGGGGATCTGGCAGCTGCTGGGGAAGGATCTTTGGGGAGGATGGAAGGATTCAGGGGGTGGAATTAGGGCTGGAATTTAGGGTTGGCGGCGCTCTGTCCGTGTCAGCAGCGCCTCTGCGCCTTCGTTGCTCCATCCTGATCCCAGCACCAGCTCTGGGATGGGATGGACGGGAAGAATTCTCCTCCTCCTCCCCCCGCCGCTTAATGAGCAGCCTCTTAATTAACGCGCGAACCCGCCGCCCAAACTACGACTCCCAGCACGCCCCGCGCCGCTCTCCATCCGGGTCCTCCTGCGCTGCACCCGCCCCACCCTTCCGCGCGGGCACTTCCTGCCTCAACCCAACCTTACTGTCCATGATTGACAGGCGCGGCATCCAATAGAAGAGCAGCGTTTCGCTGTGCTGACCAATAGGCGCGCACGAGGCGGGCGGCCATGACAGTGGGCGGGCCGGGGCGGCTCCTCCCGGCTGGCGGCGGCGAAGATGGTACGTGAGCCCCCCGCCCCAATGGCGGCCCCGGGCCGGCCTCAGCGCCCCGGCCGCAGCCCCCGGGCCCCGCCGCACCGGCCGCGGCCCTCCCGGTACCGCAGGGGCCGAACCGCGCCCTCCTGCGGCCTGCAGGGCCCGCGCCCATCGCGGCCTGGGCGGCGGTGGTGGGGGGTGAGGGGTGAGGGGTGCCCGCCCTCAGGGCTGGGGGTGAGGGTGAGGGGGAGCCTCAGGGCGCGGCGGGGCCGGGCCGGACGATTTGGGGCTGCGGGGGGAGCTCAGGGTGGGGCTGTGGGGTGGTCTTGGGAATTTGGGGGTGCGGGGGGGTGCTGGGACCCCCGGGTGGGGTTGGAAGCACCCTGAGGTGAGCCTGTATGGGTGGGGGGGCACCCTGAGGGGGGCTGAGCTGTTTGTGTTGGGGGGGGGGGGTGAGGGGGGCACCCTGAGGTGAGGGGGATATCCTAAAATTGGGCTGAACCATTTGTTTTAGGGGGGGAGGTTAGGGGGGCACCCTAAGATGAGGGGGGCACCCTAAAGCGGGGCTGAACCATTTGTTATGGGGGGGGGGTCAGGGGGGCACCCTAAGGTGAGGGGGGCACCCTAAAGTTGGGCCGAACCATTTGTTTTATGGGGGAGGTTTAGGGGGGGCACCCTAAAGTGGGGCTGAACCATTTGTTTCATGGGGGGGCACCCTAAAGTTGGGTTGAACCATTTGTTTTGGGGGGGTGAGGGGACACCCTAAGGTTGGGCTGAACCATTTGTTTTATGGGGGAGGTTTAAGGGGGGCACCCTAAAGCGGGGCTGAACCATTTGTTGTGGGGGGGGGTTGAGGGGTGCTGGGTGTTCCCCCTTGGGATATTTGGGGGCAGTTTGGAATATTTTGGGATCCCTCTGGGTTTTGGGAGCTTCTCCGCCCTCAAGTTTTTTGGGAAGTGAGGGATTGGAGCCTTCACAGCCCTGGGACGATCCTTTGGGAATTTTGGGATGGGAATTGAAGGATTGGATCCCAGGAGTGCCCCCCCAGCCCTGGGATGATCCTTTGGGAATTTTGGGGTGGGAATTGAGGGATTGGATCCCAGGAGTGCCCCCCCCAGCCCTGGGATGATCCTTTGGGAATTTTGGGGTGGGAATTATTCCATGGGATTGATTTCGAGCCACCATTCCCAGGTATCCCAAGGGTTGGGAATTGGAGCCTTGGGATCACCCTTGGGAATTTTCCCTGGGAAAGGGAAACTTTGTGCTGCCCAAATCCTGGGAATTCTCGGCTTTCCCGCTCGATCCCCTGGAATTTGGGGCCGGGTGTGGGGTTGGTTGGACGGACACAAATCCCTGGGATCTCCGAGCATTCCTTGGGCTCTCCCTGCTCCTTTCCTGAGGTGGTTTTTTTTTTGGGAATTCTGGCTCTCCAGGCAGATTTCCTGAAGGGGCTCCCGGTGTACAACAAGAGCAACTTCAGCAGATTCCATGCGGATTCCGTCTGCAAGGCTTCCGTGAGTGCTCCCGAGCCCAGCGTTCCCAAATCCCAGCGTTCCCAAATCCCAGCGTTCCCAAATCCCAGCGTTCCCAAATCCCAGCGTTCGCAAATCCCAACCGTCCCAAATCCCGCTGTTCCTGGAAGCCCCCAATTCCCAAATCCCAGCGTTCCCAAATCCCAGTGTTCTCCCATCCCAAACCTCGCAAATCCAAATCCCAGCATTCCCGAATCCCGCTGTTCCTGAAAGCCTGCAATTCCCAAATCCCAACATTCCTAAATCCCAGTGTTCTCCCATCCCAAACCCCGCAGTTCCCAAACCCCGCAGTTCCCAAATCCCAGCGTTCCCAAATCCCAGCGTTCCCAAATCCCAGCGTTCCCAAATCCCAGTGTTCTCCCATCCCAAATCCCGCAATTCCCAAATCCCACACCATTCCCAATCCCCACCATTCCCAATCCCACCATTCCCAACCCCAGTGTTCTCCCATTCCCATTCCCACCATTCCCAATCCTGTAATTCCCAATCCCACCATTCCCAATCCCAGTGTTCTCCCATTCCCAAATCCCACCATTCCCAGTCCCACACCAATCCCACACCATTCCCAATCCCATAATTCCCAATCCCACACCATTCCCATTCCCACCATTCCCAACCCCACAGAATTTCCAATCCCACCATTCCCATTCCCACCATTCCCAATCCTGTAATTCCCAAATCCCACAGAATTCCCATTCCCACCATTCCCAAATCCCAGTGTTCTCCCATTCCCAGCCCCACAGAATTCCCAATCCCACAGAATTCCCAATCTCACAGAATTCCCAGCCCCACACCATTCCCAATCCCACACCGTTCCCAAATCCCAGCATTCCCAAATCCCAGTGTTCTCCCATCCCAAATCCCACCATTCCCATTCCCACCATTCCCAATCCCAGTGTTCTCCCATTCCCAAATTCCACCATTCCCAGCCCCACACCATTCCCATTCCCAATCCTGTAATTCCCAATCCCACCATTCCCATTCCCACCATTCCCAAATCCCAGTGTTCTCCCATTCCCATTCCCACCATTCCCAATCCCGTAATTCCCAATCCCACCATTCCCACCATTCCCATTCCCACCATTCCCAATCCCAGTGTTCTCCCGTTCCCAATCCCACCATTCCCAATCCCATTCCCATTCCCACCATTCCCAATCCCACCAATCCCATTCCCAATCCCATTCCCATTCCCACCATTCCCATTCCCGCCATTCCCAATCCCAGTGTTCTCCCATTCCCAATCCCACCATTCCCAATCCCACCATTCCCAATCCCATTCCCACCATTCCCAATCCCATTCCCACCATTCCCAATCCCACCAATCCCATTCCCAATCCCATTCCCATTCCCACCATTCCCAATCCCACCAATCCCATTCCCAATCCCATTCCCATTCCCACCATTCCCATTCCCACCATTCCCAAATCCCAGTGTTCTCCCATTCCCATTCCCACCATTCCCAATCCCGTAATTCCCAATCCCACCATTCCCATTCCCACCATTCCCAATCCCATAATTCCCAATCCCACCATTCCCATTCCCACCATTCCCAATCCCACCAATCCCATTCCCAATCCCATTCCCACCATTCCCAATCCCACCAATCCCATTCCCATTCCCGTTCCTGACGGATTCCTTGGAATTCCCGTTCCAGAACCGCCGGCCCTCGGTGTATTTGCCCACCAGAGAATTCCCCTCGGAACAGAGTGAGTTTTCCCGGGAAAATCCCGCTTTTTCCATCACTTTATCCGGCTTCACTGAGGAAATCCCCAAATCCCAACTTCCCCCTTCTTTATCCCAATTTCCCCCTTTTAATTCCCATTTTTCCCTTCTTTATTCCCAATTTTCTCCTCATTTATTCCCAACTTTCCCTTGATTTATTCCCATTTTTCCCTTTCTTAATTCCCAATTTCTCCCCTTCTTAATTCCCAATTTTCTCCCCATTTATTCCCAATTTTCCCTTAATTTATTCCCAATTTTCTCCCCTTAATTCCCAATTTTCCCCCCATTTATTCCCAACTTTCCCCTTCTTAATTCCCAATTTTCCCCCCATTTATTCCCAACTTTCCCCTTCTTAATTCCCAACTTTCCCCCCATTTATTCCCAATATTCCCCTTCTTTCTTCCCAATTTCCCCTTAATTTATTCCCAATTTTCCCTTCATTTATTCCCAATTTTTCCCTTTCTTAATTCCCGATTCCCCTTCTTTATTCCCAATATTCCCCTTAATTTATTCCCAACTTTCCCCTTCTTAATTCCCAACTTTCCCCCCCCATTTATTCCCAATTTTTCCCCTTCTTAATTCCCAATTTTCTCCCCATTTACTCCCAACTTTCCCCTTCTTAATTCCCAATTTCCTCCTTCTTAATTCCCAACTTTCCCCCCATTTATTCCCAATATTCCCCTTTTTAATTCCCAATTTTCCCTTAATTTATTCCTAATTTTCCCTTAATTTATTCCCAATTTCCCCTTAATTTATTCCCAATTTCCCCTTCTTAATTCCCAATTTTTCCCCTTCTTAATTCCCGATTCCCCTTCTTTATTCCCAATATTCCCCTTAATTTATTCCCAACTTTCCCCTTCTTAATTCCCAACTTTCCCCCCATTAATTCCCAACTTTCCCCTTCTTAATTCCCAACTTTCCCCCCATTTATTCCCAATTTTTCCCCTTCTTAATTCCCAATTTTCTCCCCATTTACTCCCAACTTTCCCCTTCTTAATTCCCAATTTCCTCCTTCTTAATTCCCAACTTTCCCCCCATTTATTCCCAATATTCCCCTTTTTAATTCCCAATTTTCCCTTAATTTATTCCTAATTTTCCCTTAATTTATTCCTAATTTTCCCTTAATTTATTCCCAATTTCCCCTTAATTTATTCCCAATTTCCCCTTCTTAATTCCCAATTTTTCCCCTTCTTAATTCCCAATTTCCCTTTCTTAATTCCCAATTTTCCCCTCATTTATTCCCAACTTTCCCCTTCTTAATTCCCAACTTTCCCCCCCCATTTATTCCCAATTTTCCCCCTTCTTAATTCCCGATTTTCCCCCATTTTTTCCCAACTTTCCCTCCATTTATCCCATATATTCCCCTTCTTAATTCCCAACTTTCCCCCATTTATTCCCAATATTCCCCTTTTTAATTCCCAATTTTCCCTTAATTTATTCCCAATTTTCCCTTAATTTATTCCCGATTTCCCTTCATTTATTCCCAATATTCCCCTTCATTTATTCCCAACTTTCCCCTTCTTAATTCCCAATTTCCCCTTCTTAATTCCCAATTTTCCCCTCATTTATTCCCAATTTTTCCCCTTCTTAATTCCCAATTTTCTCCCCATTTACTCCCAACTTTCCCCTTCTTAATTCCCAATTTCCTCCATCTTAATTCCCAACTTTCCCCCCATTAATTCCCAACTTTCCCCTTCTTAATTCCCAATTTTCTCCCCATTTATTCCCAATTTCCCCTTAATTTATTCCCAATTTCCCCTTCTTAATTCCCAATTTTTCCCCTTCTTAATTCCCGATTCCCCTTCTTTATTCCCAATATTCCCCTTAATTTATTCCCAACTTTCCCCTTCTTAATTCCCAATTTCCCTTTCTTAATTCCCAACTTTCCCCCCATTAATTCCCAACTTTCCCCTTCTTAATTCCCAACTTTCCCCCCATTTATTCCCAATTTTTCCCCTTCTTAATTCCCAGTTTTCTCCCCATTTACTCCCAACTTTCCCCTTCTTAATTCCCAATTTCCTCCTTCTTAATTCCCAACTTTCCCCCCATTTATTCCCAATATTCCCCTTTTTAATTCCCAATTTTCTCCCCATTTATTCCCAATTTCCCCTTAATTTATTCCCAACTTTCCCCTTCTTAATTCCCAATTTTCCCCCATTAATTCCCAACTTTCCCCCAACAATTCCCGACTTTCCCTCCCTCCTCAATCCATGGAATCCTCCTCACCCTGGGATGGTTTTCCCACTTTTTCCTTGGAATTCTTCCCAGTTATCGTGACAGAGAAGACGAACATCCTCCTGCGCTACCTCCACCAGCAGTGGGACAAAAAGGTGACCCTTGGCATCAGAATTCCCAAAGATTTTTCCCGGGAATTTGGGATGGATTCATCCCCAAGAAGAATTCAGATCTTTGGGAATGAAATCCCGGCCTCTGGGAATGGGGGAGGGGGGGGATGGGAATTCTGGGAGAGGGGGAAATTGGGGTTAAAGGGAGGGTTTGGGTGGGATTTGGGATGGGGGATGGTGGGATTTGGGGAATGCTGGGATTTGGGGAATGCTGGGATTGGGAGTGCTGGGATTTGGGGAATTCCTGGGATTTGGGAATGTTGGGATTTGGGGAATTCTGGGATTTGGGGAATTCCCAGGATTTGGGAAATTCTGGATTTGGGGAACTCCAGGATTTGGGAACTCCAGGATTTGGGGAACTCTGGGATTTGGGGAACTCCGGGATTTGGGGAACTCCGGATTTGGGGAACTTTGGGATTTGGGGAACTCTGGGATTTGGGGAACTCTGGATTTGGGGAACATTGGGATTTGGGAACTCTGGGATTTGGGGAACTCTGGATTTGGGGAACATTGGGATTTGGGAACTCTGGGATTTGGGGAACGGTGGGATTTGGGAAATGTTGGGATTGAGAATGTTGGGATTTGGGATCTCTGGGATTTGGGGAACATTGGGATTTGGGGAACTCTGGGATTTGGGGAACTCTGGGATTTGGGAACGCTGGGATTTGGGGAACTTTGGGAATGAGAATGTTGGGATTGGGAACTCCAGGATTTGGGGAACTCTGGATTTGGGAAACACTGGGATTTGGGGAATTCCTGGGATTTGGGGAATTCCTGGGATTGGGGGAACTCTGGGATTTGGGGAATGTTGGGATTAAGAATGTTGAGATTTGGGAACGTTGGGATTGGGAACTCTGGGATTTGGGGAACTCTGGGATTTGGGGAACGCTGGGATTTGGGAACTCTGGATTTGGGGAATTCTGGGATTTGAGGAACTCTGAATTTGAGGAACTCCGGATTTGGGGAACTCTGGGATTGGGGAACTCCGGGATTTGAGGAACGCTGGGATTTGGGGAATGTTGGGATTGAGAATGTTGGCTTTGGGAACTCGGGGATTGGGGAACTCCGGGATTTGGGGAACTCCGGGATTTGGGGAACTCTGGGATTTGAGGAACTCTGGGATTTGAGGAACGCTGGGATTTGAGGAACGTTGGGATTGAGAATGTTGGGATTGGGGAACTCTGGGATTTGAGGAACTCCGGATCTGGGGAACTCTGGATTGGGGAACTCTGAATTTGAGGAACTCCAGATTTGGGGAACGTTGGGATTTTGGGAACTCCAGGATTTGGGGAACTCTGAATTTGAGGAACTCCAGGATTTTGGGAACTGCGGGATTTGAGGAACTCCGGGATTGGGGAACTCCGGGATTTGGGGAACTCTGAATTTGAGGAACTCCAGGATTTGGGGAACTCCGGGATTGGGGAACTCCGGGATTTGAGGAACTCCGGGATTTGGGGAACTCTGAATTTGAGGAACTCCAGGATTTGGGAACTCTGGGATTTGAGGAACTCCGGGATTGGGGAACTCCGGGATTTGGGGAACTCTGAATTTGAGGAACTCCAGGATTTGGGGAACTGCGGGATTTGGGGAACTCCGGGATTTGGGGAACTCTGAATTTGAGGAACTCCAGGATTTGGGGAACTCCAGGATTTTGGGAACTGCGGGATTTGGGGAACTCTGAATTTGAGGAACTCCAGGATTTGGGGAACTCCAGGATTTTGGGAACTGTGGGATTTGGGGAACTCCAGGATTTGAGGAACTCCGGGATTTGGGGAACTCTGAATTTGAGGAACTCCAGGATTTGAGGAACTCCAGGATTTTGGGAACTGCGGGATTTGGGGAGCTCCGGGATTTTGGGAACTGCGGGATTTGGGGATCCCCAGAGCCGTGGGGAGCAGCTCCGCTGGCCTCTCGTTCCCAGAATGCGGCCAAGAAGCGGGACCAGGAGCAGGGCGAGCTGGAGGGCGAGAACTCCGCTCCCCCCCGGAAAATCGCCCGGACCGGCAGCCACGACATGACCGAGGACACTTAAAAATCCGGGAAATCCGGGAACTCCCGAGGCTCTTCCCGCTTTTTTCACCTCTCACTCCCCCCCTTCCCCTCCCCCCTTCCTTCCTCTTCCTCCTCCCCCATTCCCCAAGCGCTCGGATTTCCCGGGATCTGCCCTATTTATTTGGGATTCGCCTCTTTCCCGGTTTGTTTTTTTTTTTTTTGTATTTATGCCACGGGAATTTGGATGGAGAAGGAAAATTTGGGATCCTTAGGGGAAAAAAAAAAAAAAATCCCATTCCCAAAATTCCGCTTTTTTTCCGGGATTGCTGGGATTTGCTCCTTGGAATGTCTCTGGGACAATTCCGGTCTTTTCCTAAAATTCCTCCTTTTTTTTGTTTTTTTTGGGATATCCCAGAATTCCTTATTCCCAGCATTCCATTTTTCCTGGGATTGTTGGGATCTCCTCCTTAAAATCTCCCAGAATTCCTTTGTTTTTCCCTAAATTTCCCAACTTTTTTTGGGGGGGGGAGGGGATTGTTGGGATCTCCTCCCTTCCCAAAATTCTTCCTGCACTCCCTGGGATATCCCGGAATTCCTTATTCCCAAAATTCCCTCTTTTTCTGGGATTATTTGGATTTACTCCTTAAAATCTCCCAGGAGAGCTCCTTATTCCCAAAATTCCCCTTTTCCTGGGATTCCGGACTTCTTCTCCCTTCGATATCCCAGAATTCCTTATTCCCAAAATTCCCCGTTTTCCTGGGATACCTCAGATCTCCTCCTGTGATTTCCCAGGAGAGCTCATTCCCAAAATTCCCCCTTTTCCTGGGATTCTTCCTTCTGAAATTCCAGGAGGTTTTTTTGGGATTTTTTTTTTCCCTTCCCCCCCTTGAAATATTCCCAGGAATCCTTTGGATCTTCCCAATCCAAGCATCCAACTGAGGCCTTCCCATTTTTCCATACAATTCCCAACCCCTTCCCGGGCTCCGATCATGGCTGGAGCCCATTCCCGGGAATTTGGATCCCAGGATTTTTATGGGAAGAGGGGAGGGGGAGGGGCTCGATCCAGGGATTTTCTGCCGGAATCGTTGCTCTTTTCCATCCTTCAATCCCGACTTTTTTCCGGGGTTTTTTTGGGGGTTGTTGGGTTTTTTTTCTTTTTGTGCTTCCCGGGAAAATCACCGGATCCTCTCCGAAGGATCGCTCGGAATTCCAAAGGGACGGAGCTGGGAGCGGACTGGGAGCGGCTCCGCCCTTGGATTTGGGAGAATCCGGGATGGAATTTGGGATCCAGGTTGGAATTTGGGATGGAAGAATCCAGGCTGGAATTTGGGATCCAGGTCGGAATTTGGGCTGGGAGAATCCGGGATGGAATCCGGAATTTGGGATGGAAGAATCCGGGATGGAATCCGGAATTTGGGATGGAAGAATCCAGGATGGAATCCGGAATTTGGGATGGAAGAATCCGGGATGGAATCTGGAATCTGGAATTTGGGATGGAAGAATCCAGGATGGAATCCGGGATCCAGGCCGGAATTTGGGATGGAAGAATCCAGGATGGAATCTGGAATTTGGGCTGGAAGAATCCAGGATGGAATCCGGGATCCAGGCCGGAATTTGGGCTGGAATCCCGGGAATGTGGATCCAATCCAACACTCCGGAATCCCCAAAATCCCTCGGGATTGAGACAATTCCCAGCCGCCTTTCCGGGACGATCCAGAGGCTCGGGATTCCTGGAAAACCTTGGGAAAAGCCCAGAAAGGACGAGCTTAACCCCAAAATTCCGTCTGCTTTTCCAAGAGGAGCCGATTCCCGCGGAAATCCCGGAATTCGGAGCCGTTTCCCCTCCCCCCCGCCGAGAAATCCGCGGGGATTTTTCCGGGAGATCCCAAAAAATTCCCGGCTCCGACGCTCGTGGGGCTCCCTCCGCCTCTTTTCCCAGAAAATCCCGATCCGTCCTCGGAATTCCGGGCTGGGAACGGCCAAAATTCCGCCGGCGCCGGAAGCGGAACCTCGGGAAGAGCAGGACAAAGCTCCCGGTCGGAATTCCCGGAATTTGGGACTGGAATTGAATCCAGAACTTTGGCGCTGCCTCCGAACCTTTTTCCCGGGTTTTTTTTTGGGGGGGTGTTTTTTTTTTTTTTTATGGAAGCAACTTTGGAATTCCTGGAATGCCGAGCGCACGCGGGGGGGGGGGGGGGGGGGGCGGGGGAGGGGGGGGAGGAAAAGCAGAATTCCCGGGAATTTTTTGGGTGGGATTTTCCAGCTGGAAAACTCCGGGCTGAGCCGGATTTGGGGGATCTTTGGGAAGAATTCCGGGATCCCAGGAGAGGAGGGCGCTCGGATCCCGGCATTCCGGAGGCTCGGGAATGTTGTTCCATTAAAAAGTTGGCACTTCCTGCTGGAATTCCCGGTTTTCTGGCCTTGGGAAAAGGGAGCTGGGAGCGTCGGGAATGCGGCCGGAGCGAGGAGGGGGATGGGCAAGTCCAGGGGGGGAAATTCCCGGATTGGCCGGAGCTGGAGGGATTTGGGATCGTCGGGAGTGGCCGGATCCCATCCCGGGATTTGGGATCCTTGGGATTCTCATCCATGGATTTCTTTGGGATCCCTCCACTCTTTCCTGATCCCATCCCGGGATTTGGGATGCTTGGGATTCTCATCCCATCTGTGGATTTGGGATTCCATCCATGGATTTGGGATCTTCAGGAGTGGCTGGATCCCATCCCGGGATTTGGGATTGTCAGGAGTGGCCGGGTCCTATCCAGGGATTTGGGATTCTCATCCATGGATTTATTTGGGATCCCTCCACTCTTTCCAGATCCCATCCCGGGATTTGGGATCCTTGGGATTCTCAGCCCATCCCTGCATTTGGGATTCCATCCATGGATTTCTTTGGGATCCCCCCTCTCTTTCCTGATCCCATCCCTGGATTTGGGATTCTCATCCCATCCCTGGATTTGAGATTTTCATCCCATCCCTGGATTTGGGATCCCTGGAGTTTGTCCTGATCCCATCCAGGGATTTGGGATCCTTGGGATTCTCATCCCATCCCTGCATTTGGGATCCCTCTTCCCATTTTTCCCATCCCTGCATTTGGGATCCTCATCCATGGGTTTATTTGGGATCCCTCCACTCTTTCCTGATCCCATCCCTGGATTTGAGGTTTTCAGCCCATCCCTGCATTTGGGATCGTTCTTTTTCCTCATCCTATCCCCAAATTTGGGATTCTCTTCCATGGATTTATTTGGGATCCTTGGGAGTCTTTCCGGATCCCATCCCGGGATTTGGGATCCTTGGGATTCTCATCCCATCCCTGCATTTGGGATCCTCATCCATGGATTTCTTTGGGATCCCCCCTCTCTTTCCTGATCCCATCCCTGGATTTGGGATCCCTGGAGTCTTTCCTGATCCCATCCAGGGATTTGGGATCCTTGGGAGTCTTTCCTGATCCCATCCAGGGATTTGGGGTTGGGATTCTCAGCCCATCCCTGCATTTGGGATCCTCATCCATGGATTTCTTTGGGATCCCCCCTCTCTTTCCTGACCCCATCCCGGATTTGGGATCCCTGGAATTTTTCCCTGATCCCATCCCCGGATTTGGGATCCTCCTCCATGGATTCATTTGGGATCCCTGCAGTGACTCCCGATCCCATGGATTTGATCCCATGGATTTGGGATTTGCTCTCTTCCCTGATCCCATCCCGGAATTCGGGATCCTGATCCCATCCCTGCATTTGGGATCCCTCATCCCCCCCCTCCTCCAGCTCATTCCCGACTTTCCCTGGAATTTCGGGAGCTCCTCCCGCCTCGACCCCGCATCCGCATGGGAAACAACCCCGAATATTCCCTGGAAAATCCGGCTGCGACTTCCTGCTGCCTTCCAGCCCCAAATTCCCAAAATCCGGCCCCAAATCCCGGGATTTTCCCCGCTTCTCTTGGCACAATTCCCGCCTCTTCCTCCTCATCCCGGGATTTCCCGCAGCACCCAAATCCCGGCGTTCTCCTCTCCAGCACCGCCAGGGCTTGGAATTCTTGGAATTCCCGGAATTCCTGGAGCCCGACCTCATCCCGAGCTCGATCCTGAATTTCTTGGGAATTTTCCACCCAATTTTGGCCATTCCCAAATCCTGGGAGGCTCCGGCATTCCCAACTCCAGGATTTTTCCATCTTTTCCTTTCCAACCTCCCAAATCCCTCCGATTCCGCCCAAAATCTTGGCTCGATTTTCCCAAATTCCTGCATTTTCCCAAGATCCCGGCTCTCCGTCGGAATTCTTTTCCCGGGAATTTCTTTCCCCCCCCCAATTCCACCTGGCAGGATTTGGATCCCATTTTCCGAAGGTCGGCAACGCCGCCGTTACCGGATTGGCATCTCCGGCCATGCAAATGAGATGCAAATGAGCTGTCGAAATAAATTTCTTTTTTATTGCAGGTTTTACAAAAATAAATTAAAACGAAATAAATTAAATCCCCTCCCCCCCCCCCCCCCTTCCCCCTTTTCCTTCCTTTCCCGGAATTCCCACGGAATTCCCACTCCGAGGGAAAAGAAAAACCCCAAAGGAAAAAAACATTCCCAAATTTTTTCCCCCCTCCGAGATTCCAGAGATTCTTTAATTGATTCCTTTTTTTTGGGGGGGGGTGGGAAAGGGATAAAAATTCCCTGGATTTGGGGCTTTTCCCTTCGGGATTCAGGGATGGATCCGGGAATTCTCCGCTCCCGAGGGAAACGGGATCGAAGCCATTCCCGGGAAGCCCAGTGGGGTTTTTTTGGGGGATGGGCAGAGCGGGAAAATCCCGTGGGATGGAGGGGAGGGAAAAGGAGCCGGAGCCTCCCGGGGCTTCCCGAAATTCCCGCTTTTCCCAGGATTTCCCTTGGGATCTCTCCGGGATATTCCAGGTGGGGGGAAATTGGGATTCTCCTGGCCCCGGATTCCCAAATGTCCGTCCCCAATCCCAAATCCCTGTCCTCGATCCCAAAATCCATCCTCGATTCCCAAGCTCCTTCCCGATTCCCAAACTCTGTTCCCACATTCCCAAAGCTCCATCCCCAATCCCCAAATTCCCTCCTCAATCCCAAATCTCCATCCCCAATTCCCAAAATTCCAAAACTCCATCCCCAATCCCAAAATTCCCTCCTCAATCCCAAATCTCTCCCCAGTTCCCAAATTTCCATCCCCAATTCCCAAAGCTCCATCCCCAATCCCAAAATTCCCTCCTCAATCCCAAATTTCCATCCCCAATTCCCAAAGCTCCGTCCCCGATTCCCAGAATCCCAAAGCTGCATCCTCAATTCCCAAATGTCTCCTCGATCCCAGATTTTCATCCCCAGTCCCAAAATTCCCTCCCCAATCCCAAATTTCCATCCCCAATTCCCAAAATTCCAAAGCTCCATCCCCAATTCCCAAATCTCTCCCCACATTCCCAAATCTCCATCCCCAATTCCCAGAATCCCAAATCTCCATCCCCGATTCCCAAATCTCTCCCCACATTCCCAATCTCCCTCCCCCATTCCCAGCATCCCAAATCTCCCTCCCCAATCCCAAATCTCCCTCCCCAATTCCCAGAATCCCAAATCTCTCCCAAAATTCCCAATCTCCCTCCCCCCTTCCCGGGATTTCCCCCACCCCAGAGCGGAACTTTTCCCTTGGGAATCCCGGCCTTTCCCGCCCTTATTGCTGTGGAAAATGGCTCCATTTGGGATCCCCCCCTTCCCAAAAAAAAAACCACCCCGACCCCCAAAATTCCATGGATTCTTCCAAAGAGAAGGAAGGAGCGGGGGGGGAAAAAAAATCCCAAAAAAATTCCAACCTGATTTTTTGGGAAGAGGGAAACCCCCCCCCTCCCTCTTTTCCCAACCCTTCCCTCTTTTCCCAGATTTTTTCCCTTTGGGAATGTCCCCAAGTGCCACCACCCCGCGAAGCGAAGCAGGGAAAGGAGGGAGCGAATTCCCGGCAGCGCATTCCCGATTCCCGGCGGCGCATTCCCGATTCCCGGCGGCGCATTCCCAGCACGGATCCCTCTGGAAAAGCGAATCCAGGGAATCCTTCCCGCGGCAGCAGCGAAGCGGCTCCCACCCCCCCAAACCCCCCCCATATCCCCTCCTTATCCCGCCACCCCTTATTGCGACAGAATTCCAAGGAATTCGGAGCTGGAGCCGGGAATTTCCCGCTGGGAATTTGGGATGAGGGAGAAGCGGCACCGGCGGCGGGGCTGGGTTGGGATTTAGTGCAAGAAACGCTGCTCCATCCATCCATCCATCCATGCGCGGCATTCCCGAGGGATGCGCTTCCCTTCCCGGCTGGAAAAGGGCCGGGGAAGCTGGCAAGGACCTCCGGGATTTGGGATCCGGGATTTGGGATTTGGGATTTGCCAGCCGGGATCATCCAGGCGGGCGGAGGGAGCGGGGCTCGGAGGGCTGAGGCACGGCTGGATCGGGCTGGTCCCGGGAATCGCGGGATTCCAGGGATTCCAGGGATTCCAGGAGCGGGGATGATGTGGCGGAGGGCGCTCCCGGAGGATCCAAAGGTTGGAGCGCGGCACGTCTGGGATAAACCGGGAGCGTGGAAAGCTTTGGGATGCTCCGGTCAAACCGGGATAATTCCGGCGGGTGAGCCTGGAAACCGGGATGCTGCAGCCGGACCGGGATAACTCCTCCCGGTGAACCTTGAAAGCTTCGGGAAGCTCCAGCAAACCGGGATAACTCCTCCCGGTGGGTCTGGAAACCGGGATACTCCAACCAAACCGGGATAACTCCTCCCGGTGGGTCTGGAAACCGGGATACTCCAACCAAACCGGGATAACTCCTCCCGGTGCCCATGGAAACCGGGATAACTCCTCCTAGTGACCCTAGAAACCGGGATGCTCCACCCAAACCGGGATAACTCCTCCCGGTGCCCATGGAAACCGGGATGCTCCACCCGAACCGGGATAACTCCTCCCGGTCACTCTGGAAACCGGGATACTCCACCCGAACCGGGATAACTCCTCCCGGTCACTCTGGAAACCGGGATACTCCACCCAAACCGGGATAACTCCTCCCCCGCCGCGCTACCGGGATTTTCCAGCCTCCCCTCGCTCGCTCCTCCCCCGCTGTCCCCCCGCGGCTCCCGGACCGACGGCGGCGGCTCCGCGCGGGGGGCCCGGGGGGACGCAGCACCGGGGACCGGGAGGACACGGGGGGACACAGGACAGGGCACCGGGGGCACCGGGGGCACCGGGGGGCACGCAGCACAGGCCACCGGAGCGGAGCGCGGCGCTGGCGGCTCCCGGGCCAGCCCCGCGGGCGAGCGGCGGCGAGAGGCTCCCGACGGCCACGGCCGCGCGCAGCAGCGAGCGGGCAGCTCCCGGTGCCCCCGGGCATCCCGGAGCTCCCGTCAGAGCCGGGCACCGCCGCCCTCCCGCTCCGCCTGCTCCTTCCCGTGCCCCCGGAGCCCCGGTCAGAGCCGGGCACCGCCGCCCTCCCGCTCCGCCTGGTTCCTCCCGTGCCCCCGGAGCCCCCGGAGCCCCGGTCAGAGCCGGGCACCGCCGCCCTCCTCCTCCGCCCGGCTCTCCTGCTCCTCCCGCGCCCCTTCCTCGTTGAGATGCGCCTTCCCGGGCACCGCGTCCGCCGAGGGCCCTGCCCGGGGCTGCGGGGACGCGCCGGCAGTGCCCCCGTTGGCACCGAGCCCTTCGGACTTGCCGAAATTAAACAGCTTGCCGGGGTTGAAGGGCTTGGTGGGCGACTGCACCTTCTCGGTGCCCGCGTCCCGCTTAGTCTCGGGGGATTTGAGGAATTTGAAGCTCAGGAATCCCGGCAGTTTGTTCTCGCTGCCCGTCGGTGACTGCGGCGAGCGGGCGGTGGCGGTGCCACCCGCGGCGGTGCCACCGGACAGGAATTTGCCCTGCAGGGGGATGATCTGCTTGAGCTTCATCACGTTGTTGGTGGCCAGCAGCGAGCTGGGCCGCTTGGGCTTGTCGGGGCCGTGCGAGGAGGAGCCGCCGGAGCTTTTCCCTTTGCCCGGGATTTTGTCGTGCGCCGGGTCCTGCCCGGTGGCCTCGGGCTTGGTGGGCTCGTCCCGGCTGGATTCGCGCTCCTTGCGCGCCTGGAATTCCGCGTGGCGCTGCCGCTCCTCCTCCTCGCGCTTGCGGCGCTGCTGCTGCTGGAAGTGGTGCTGGGCCTGCCGCTCGTGCTTCTGGGGATGGCAAGGGGACATCGAGGGGACACCGGGCATGGGGGTGGCACGGGGACATCGAGGGGACACCGGGCATGGGGATGGCACGGGGATGGCACGGGGGCATCGAGGGGACACCGGGCATGGGGGTGGCACGGGGACATCGAGGGGACACCGGGCATGGGGATGGCATGGGGATGGCACGGGGACATCGAGGGGACACTGGGCATGGGGGTGGCACGGGGACATCGAGGGGACACCGGGCATGGGGATGGCACGGGGATGGCACGGGGACATCGAGGGGACACCAGGCACAAGGACATCGAGGGGACACTGGGCATGGGGATGGTGAGGGGACATCAAGGGGACACCGGGCATGGGGATGGCACAGGGACATCGAGGGGACACCGGGCATGGGGATGGCACAGGGACATCGAGGGGACATGGAGCACAGCGGTGGCATGGGGATGGCACACGGACATTGAGGGGACACCGGGCACAAGGACATCGAGGGGACAGTGGGCATGGGGATGGTGAGGGGACATCGAGGGGACACCGGGCACAGGGCTGGCACGGGGACATCGAGGGGACACCAGGCACGAGGACACCCCGGGGTGGCCAGTGGGCATGGGGACACCTCAGGGCGCACATGGAGGGGGACACCGGGCACGAGGACACCCTGGGGTGGTCACCAGCCCTGGGGACACCTCGGGGACATCTCCGGGAGCCCAGCGGGTGCCGGGGACACTTTGGGGACCCCCCCAGGCCCTTGGGGACACCCTGGGGGCACCCTGGGGATGCCACCCGGGCAGGACCCACCTTGAAGGCCTCGCGGCGCTGGTACTCCAGCTTGGCCATCTCCTCGGCCACCCAGGCGGGAATGTCGGGAATGGCCACCTGGATGACGTACTTCAGGAGCAGGGCGAAGTGCTGGGGGACACGGCGGCCACCTGAGCGTCCCCGGCACCGCCACCATCCCAAAATCCGGCCCTTCCATCCCAAAATCCGGCCCTTCCGTCCCAAATCCGGCCCTTCCATCCCAAATCAGCCCTTCCATCCCAAATCCGACCCTTCTGTCCCAAATCAGCCCTTCCATCCCAAATCCGGCCCTTCCATCCCAAATCCGTCCCTTCTATCCCAAAATCCAGCCCTTCTATCCCAAATCCAGCCCTTCTATCCCAAATCCGACCCTTCTGTCCCAAATCAGCCCTTCCATCCCAAATCCGGCCCTTCCATCCCAAATCCGGCCCTTCTATCCCAAAATCCAACCCTTCCATCCCAAATCTGGCCCTTCTATCCAAATCCGGCCCTTCCATCCCAAATCCAGCCCTTCCATCCCAAATCTGGCCCTTCCATCCCAAATCCAGCCCTTGCATCCCAAAATTCTCCCTGCAGGGAATGGGATTGTCCAGGGAATTGAGTGTCCAGGGATGGGATTGTCCAGGGATGGGAATGTCCAGGGATGGGAACGTCCAGGGATGGGAATCTCCAGGGATGGGATTGTCCAGGGATGGGAATTTCCAGGGAATTAAATGTCCAGGGAATTGAGTGTTCAGGGATGGGAATGTCCAAGAATAGGAATGTCCAGGGATGAGAATGTCCAGGAATAGGAATCTCCAGGGATGGGAACGTCCAGGGATGGGATTGTCCAGGGATGGGAATGACCAGGGATGGGATTGTCCAGAGATTTGCGTGTCCAGGAATGGGAATGTCCAGGGATGGGATTGTCCAGGGAATTAAATGTCCAGGGAATTGAGTGTCCAGCGATTTGTGTGTCCAGGGACAGGAATCTCCAAGGATGGGAGTTTCCCAGGATGAAATCTCCAGGGCCAGGAATCTCCAGGGCCAGGAGTTCCCAGGCGCTTTCCAGCCCAGGAACGTGAACTCCCGTGGCCATTCCCACCCCATCCCATCGCTGCCTACGACGGACGGGGCTGAAATTTGGGATCCCAACCCCAAAGCCGGGGGACAACCCTGAGCCCCCGCTCCGGTACCTCCAGCACCACCACGGACACGATGGCTCCCTCGGGACTGAGCCACGGGAAGAGCCTCTGCAGCTGCCCGCACTGGGCTATCAGGTAACAGTTGACCACGATGGCCAGGACGCCCATGGCCTCCATCACCTTCTGCAAGAGCAGCGGGCACAGGGGGTGAACCCCCCAAATCCGAACCCCCCCGACCCCCACGACGTCCCCAAGGTGGCCACCTGCCACTGGCCGATGCTCTGGACACGCTGGCCGAAGGGTCTCTGCAGCCCCGTGCAGAGCTTGAAGGCGTCGCTGCGGATCTCGATGACGTTGTTGACCAGGGCGCACATGGCGGCCAGCGGGAAGGCCGAGGAGAACAGCACCACGTAGCCAAACTGGATGAACATCTCCTGGTAGTCCTGGAAGGTGTCCTGAGGGTGAAATCGGGGAATGGGTGAGCTCGGAAAGGGTTCCCAGGTCGGGGAGTCTTGAGCTGGGCCGTCCCTTCCCCCCAGATTCACGGCTTGGAGGTTCTCGGGTGTCCCTCGGAATGTTGCGGAGGGAAATGGGAGAAGAGCTTGGCTCTGGGAGGGGTTTGGGGTTTGCTGGGGGATTTTTATGGAATGGCAGGTTGGGAAGATCCTCCAAGGTCGCCGGGTCTGACCCGTGGCCGATCCCCACCTGGTTGCCCACGGCCACGTTCCTTGGATGCCTCCAGGGGTGGGGATTCCAAACCTCCCTTGGTAATTCCAACCCCTGAGCACCTTTTCCAGGAGGAAATTCCCACTGATGGCCCACCTGGAACAGCTTGGGGCTGTTCCCTCCTGTCCTGGTGTCCCCTGGGACCCCCCTGGCTGTGCCCTCCTGGCAGGGACTGGTGAGGATTGGGAATGTCCCCCCTGATCCCGCTTTGCTCCAGCCTGAGCCCCTTCCCAGCTCCCTCTGGAATTCTCCAGCCCTTTCCCAACTGGGAATTCTCCAGCCTTTTCCCAGTCTGGAATTCTCCGGTCCCTTCCCAGCTCCCTCAGGAATTCTCCAGCCCCTTCCCAGCTCCCTCAGGAATTCTCCAGCCCTTTCCCATCTCCGGCCACTCTCCAGCCCCTCTGGCCATGGGGGCCCAGAACTGGACACAGGATTTGGGGACAATCCCTGCCCTGCTCCAAGCCAGGTGTCCTTTGCCCACCTGGGCACACCCGGGCTCCTGTCCAGCTGTTGCCACCAGCCCGCAGGTGGCCACGGGGACGCCTCGGGAAGCCAACCATTCCCAGGGATCCTGATGGCCACGGGGACACCTTGGGAAGCCAACCATTCCCAGGGATCCTGATGGCCACGGGGACACCTCGGGAAGCCAACCATTCCCAGGGATCCTGATGGCCACGGGGACACCTCGGGAAGCCAACCATTCCCAGGGACACTTTGGTGAGGCCATGGATCACGAGGACACCTCAAGGAGCCCTGAAGGACACCTTGGGAATCCCGATGACCACCGGGACACCTCAGGGAGCCCCAGGAACACCTTGGCGAGCCCAGCAGGTCCAGGGACAAGGGGACAAAGGGGACACAAAGGGGACACAAAGGGAGCAAAAAGGGGACGAAAAGGGGACGAAAAGGTGACGAAGGCCACCGGGCCACCAACCTCGTACTTCTTCATGCAGCTCTCCACCTCGGCCTGCGTCAGCTGCGTGGAGTAATCCTCCTCGGGGGGGTCGATCCAGGAGGCGCGGTTGCGCTTCCTCCCTTCCTCCTCTCCCTCCTCCTCCTCCCTCCTCCTCCTCGCCGCCCTCGCCAGCCCCGCCGGCTCCGTCGCCGCCCTCGCGGGGCTCCCGGGCGCTCCTTCGGCCTCGTCCTCCTCCTCGCACAGCTCGAACACGGCGGCGGGGTCCATGCCCTTCTCCACCATGGTGGGGCTGCCCTCCTCGAGGAAGGGCTCGTCCTCGGGGCCAGCGGGCTCGGCTCGCCGCTCGCCACGCTCGATGAAGCTCACCTTCTTCAGCTTCAGCCCGCAGTCCAGGGCGCTCTCCTCCTCCGAGTCCGAGCCGCGCCGCTCCTCCTCTTCCTCCTCCTCCTCCTCCGGCACCCCGCACCCTCCGTTCAGACATTTCTTCTCGCCCCGGGACCCCTCGGGAGGGGCTTGCGGGGGTCGCCGCGGGGCGAGCAGGCAGAGCAGGGCGTGGGCGAGCTGGCGGAGGCTGCGCAGGTTGAGGTCGCCGCGGCGGAGGCGCCGGTACAGGTGGGGCTGCGACACCTCCCGCACGTTCTGCAGGAACTGGCGCGTGATCAGCAGCGTGGCCAGCATCTGTGGGGACACGGTGGCCACGGTGTCACCTCCTTCCCTACCTCTCACCCGCGGGGGATGGGCAGGGGGTGGTGTCCCCATGGCCTGGCCCCGCGGTGTCCCTGCTCCTCTCTGGTGTCCCCGCGAGGTTCTTGCTCCTCCTGTGGTGTCCCTGCTCCTCTCTGGTGTCCCCGTGGTGTCCCTGCTCCTCTCTCCTGTCCCCGCGGTGTCCCTGCTCCTCCCTGGTGTCCCTGCTCCTCTCTGGTGTCCCCACGAGGTCCCTGCTCCTCCTGTCGTGTCCCTCCTCCTCTCTCCTGTCCCCACGGTGTCCCTGCTCCTCCTGTGGTGTCCCTGCTCCTCCTGTGGTGTCTCTGTTCCTCTCTGGTGTCCCCGCGAGGTCCCTGCTCCTCCTGTGGTGTCCCCGCAGTGTCCCTGCTCCTCCCGTGGTGTCTCTGTTCCTCCCTGGTGTCCCCACGAGGTCCCTGCTGCTCCTGTGGTGTCTCTGCTCCTCCTGTGGTGTCCCTGTGGTGTCCCTGCTCCTCCCGTGGTGTCCCTGCTCCTCCCTGGTGTCCCTGCTCCTCCCGTGGTGTCCCTGCTCCTCTCTCCCGTCCCCGAGGGGTCCCTGCTCCTCTCTGCTCTCCCCACAAGATCTCTGCTGCCCCTATCATGTCCCCTCTCCTCCCTGTCACCCCCACAGTGTCCCCCCCTCTCCTCCCCCCGGCCTCCATGGCCTCCATGGCCGCTCAGGACACCCCAACCCCGGCGTGTCCCCTCCTGGGTCACCCCCCCCGCCCATCGCTGCCCACTCCCGCTGGGGCGGGGCCGCAGCAGCCCCACCGCCACCCCAGTGGGGGAAAAGGGAGAGGGTTGGGGACATCAGTGTCCCCACCGTGTCCCGGGGGTGGGGAGGGGGGTGGTGGGGGATATTCCCAGCCCGTCCCTCCCCGCTCCTACTTTGGACACTCCCAGGCTCCAGCCAAAGAGCAGGAGGCGCCTGAGGAAGATGAGGGACAGGTGGAGGTGGAGGAGGATGGAGGGGAGCAGAGCCTCCCGGAGCTGCCGCGCGAGGCTCTGCGACAGAGACAGGATGAGCAGGAGCTGCGGAAGGGACACAAGGGACACACGCACGGCGACACACGGCGACACACGGCGACACACGGCGACACACGGCGACACACGGCGACACACACAGAGACACGCCGTGAGCCGCGCTGGGCACCGCCGCGGCACCGAGGGGACACACGCGGGGACACCCAGGGCTGGTGGCGGTGGTGGAGAAGGGATGAGGGGGGCGTTGGGGACACTGTGGGGACATCTGTCCCCCGGGCAGGGTCCCCTCACCTCCTTGAGCCGCTCCATGTCCTTGAGGTAGAATCCGATGTAGAAAAGGCTCAGGTAGGAATTGACGAACTGGAACTGCGGGTGGCACCGGGGACACCGGGGGTGGCACCGGGACACCGGGGATGGCACCGGGGGTGGCACCGGGGACACGGGGGATGGCACCGGGACACGGGGGTGGCACCGAGGACACGGGGATGGCACCGGGACACGGGGGGTGGCACCGGGGACACGGGGGATGGCACCAAGGACACGGGGATGGCACCGGGACACCGGGGATGGCACCGGGACACGGGGGTGGCACCGGGACACCGGGGATGGCACCGGGACACGGGGGGTGGCACCGGGACACGGGGGTGGCACCAGGGGCACCTCGGTCACCTCGGTGTCCCCACGGTGGCAGCAGAAAACTTCCGGTCCCCTCTGTGTCCCCTCTGTGGCTGCCAGGACCCCTCTGGTCCTCTCTGTCCCTCCAGTGCCCTCCAGTGCCCCCCCAGTGCCTCCCAGTCCCCTCTGTCCTCCACCAAGAGCCACTGGGACCCCTTCAGTGCCCTCTGTCCCCGTGTCCCCTCACCAAAAGCCACTGGGACCCCTCCAGTGCCCCCCCAGTGCCCCCCAGTCCCCTGTGCCCCTCACCAAGAGCCACTGGGACATCTCCAGTCCCCCCCAGTGCCCCCCCAGTGCCCCCCAGTCCCCTGTGCCCCTCACCAAGAGCCCCTGGGACCCCTCCAGTGCCCCCCAGTCCCCTCTGTCCCCCACCAAGAGCCACTGGGACATCTCCAGTCCCCCCCAGTGCCCCCCAGTCCCCCCGCCGTGTCCCAGTGTCCCCTCACCAGGACGATTTTGATGATGAGGTGTTTCTCGTAGGCGCTCTGCAGCCGATAATTCTCTGCGGGGCACAGGGAGGCTCAGCGGGGTTTGGGGGGTGCCAGCCCCTGCCAGGGCCACCCCCGGTGTCCCCTCGGTGGCCCCCAGGGTCCCCACGCACCCATGTCATTGAGCCACAAGGCCACTTTCTTGTAGAGCTCGTCACAGGCGGTGACAATGAGGGCCAGGATGATTTTGGGCAGGAAGCGGAGGATGCGCGGCAGCTCCGGGATGCTCAGCACCAGCTCCTGAGGGGACAGGGGTGGGATTGATGGGATGGGATGGGATGGGATGGGATGGGATGGGATGGGATGGGATGGGACGGGACAGGGATGGGATGGGATGGGATGGGATGGGATGGGATGGGATGGGATGGGATGGGATGGGATGGGATGGGATGGGATGGGACGGGACAGGGACAGGGATGGGAACAGGGACAGGGATAGGAACAGGGACAGGGACAGGGATCGGGATGAGACAGGGATAGGGATAGGAACAGGGATGGGGACAGGGACAGGAATGGGGACAGGGATGGGGACAGGGATGGGATAGGGACAGGGATCGGGGCAGGAAAAGGGTGAGGGACAGGAAGAGGGGACAGGATCAGGGAAAGGGAGAGGGACAGGAACAGGGTCAGGGACAGGAACAGGAACAGGATCAGGGCCAGGGCCAGAATCAGGGTCAGGATCAGGATCAGGATCAGGATCAGGATCAGGACCAGGACCAGGACCAGGAACAGGAACAGGAACAGGATCAGGATCAGGATCAGGACCAGGAATAGAATCAGGATCAGGATCAGGACCAGGACCAGAAACAGAATGAGGATCAGGATCAGGACCAGGACCAGAATCAGGATCAGGACCAGGAACAGAATGAGGATCAGGATCAGGACCAGGACCAGAATGAGGATCAGGACCAGGATCAAGATCAGGACCAGTGCCACCATCCCTGTCCCCCAGAGCCGGTGCCAGCCCATCCCTGCAGGGCCAGGGACGCACCTGGAGCTGGAAGCAGCCGAGCATGAGGAGGAAGACGAGGCAGAGGCAGGCGAGGCAGACGGGGAGGCTGACGAGGCTCTGGAACAGGAGCCGCTTCCAGGGGGGATAATAAAATTCCTCCGCGCTGGTCACGGGGCTGATCCGCTTCATCCCCTGCGGGCGGGGCGGCACGGCGGGGGGTGAGCCCACAGCTCCGTGGGACCCCTCTGTGAGCCCCACCTCGCCACGGGGTGTCCCAGCCCTGGGACCTTCCCAAGGAATGGGTCCCCCAAAAAGGATGGGACCCCCCAAGGGATGGGATTCCCCAAAAGGGATGGGATCCCCCAAGGGATGGGATCCCCCAAGGAATGGGTCCCCCAAAAGGGATAGAATATTCCAAGGAATGGGACCCCCTAAAAGGGATGGGATCTCCAAGGAATAGGACTCCCCTAAAAGGGATGGGATCACCTAAGGAATGAGACCCCCAAAAGGGATGGGATCTTCCAAGGAATGGGACCCTCCTAAAGGGATGGGATCCCCCAAGGGATGGGATTCCCCAAAAGGGATGGGTCCCCCTAAAAGGATGGGATCCCCCAAGGGATGGGACCCCCTAAAAGGGATGGGTCCCCCCTAAAAGGGATGGGATCCCCCAAGGGATGGGATTCCCCAAAAGGGATGGGATCTCCAAGGGATGGGACCCCTCAAGGAATAGGATTCCCCCCAAGGAATGGGACTTTTCCCAAGGAATGGGACCCCCAAAAGGGATGGGATCCCCCACAAGGAACGGGATCTCCCCAAGTAATGGGATCTCCCCAAGGAACGGGACCCCCACAAGGGATGGGACCCTCCCCAAGGAATGGGACCTCTCCAAGGAAAGGGATCCCCCACAAGGGATGGGACCCTCTTTAAGGAATGGGATCTCCCCAAGGAACGGGACCCCCACAAGGAACGGGACCCCCACAAGGGATGGGATCTCTCCAAGGAATGGGATCTCCCCAAGGAATGGGACCCTCCCCGAGGAATGAGACCCTCCCTGAGGAATGGGACCCTCCCTGAGGAATGGGACCCCCACAAGGGATGGGACCCCCCCAAGGGATGGAAACCTTCCCAAGCCATAGGAGGGGACCCCCTGAAGGAACGGGGCCTTTCCCAAGGGCTGGGAGCCCATTCCCCGGTGTCTGACCCGGAACTGGGGCCGGGGCTCCTCGATGGACTCCGCGGGGGTGTCCAGCGTGCCCCACTTGTAGGCGAACTCGGCGCCGCGGCGCTTCCACTCCTCCAGGAACAGCGTGGCCCAGATGACGTTGAAGATGGCGAAGACCACGCAGGAGATGTCCTGGCTGGTCTGGGGGACGGACGGCACCAACTGCACCGGGGTTGGTCCCCTCGCGGCCCCGATGTGCCCCAAACCCAGCCCTGTAGGGTTGGGAGGAACCCGAACGCAGCGGGAACGGCGGGGGTGGGGAATCGGGGGAAAAGTTGGGGGAAGAGGGAGGGAAGGAGGAGAGGAAAGGTGGAAACGCAGAAGGAAGGGTGGAAAAGCCTCGAGGAGGGGTGGGAATCCCACAGGGAGGGAGAGGAACCAGCCAGGAGGGAAGCAAATCCCATGAGGAGGGGATGAAAAGCCCAAAAAGGGAGCGAAAAACACCAAAGGAGGGATGGAAACCCTCAAGGAATTTTGGAAATCCACCAGGAGGGATGGAAACCCCGAGGAGAGAATTAAAACCCAAAAGGAGGGATGGAAACCCCGAGGAGAGAATTAAAACCCACAAGGAGGGGATGGAAACCCCAAGAAAGCCTGGAAAGCTCCAGGGAGGGAATCAAAACCCCAAAACAGGGGTGGAAACCCACAAGGAAGGATGCAAACCCTTAAGGAGGAACAGAAAACCCACAAGGAGGGGATGGAAACCCCACAAGGAGGGGATGGAAAACCCCACAAGGAGGGGATGGAAACCCCATAAGGAGCGGATGGAAAACCCGCAAGGAGGGGATGGAAAACCCCACAAGGAGGGGATGGAAAACCCCGCAAGGAGGGGATGGAAACCCCACAAGGAGGGGATGGAAACCCCACAAGGAGGAGATGGAAAACCCCACAAGGAGGGGATGGAAACCCCACAAGGAGGGGATGGAAACCCCACAAGGAGGGGATGGAAACCCCACAAGGAGGAGATGGAAAACCCCACAAGGAGGGGATGGAAACCCCATAAGGAGGGGATGGAAAACCCCACAAGGAGGGGATGGAAAACCCCACAAAGGGAAGAAAAACCCACAAGGAGACACAGAAAACCCCAAGGAGGGATAGGAACCCTCCGGGAAGAATGGAAAACCCACAAGGAGGGGATGGAAAACCCCACAAGGAGGAACAGAAAACCCACAAGGAGGGGATGGAAAACCCACAAGGAGGGGATGGAAATTCCCAAGAAAGGGGGGAAAAAAAACCCCGCAGGGAAGCACTGAAACCCACAAGGAGGGATGAAAACCCTCCAGGAAGGTCGGGAACCTCCCCGTGACCCCAAATCCCGTCCCCTGTGCCCCCGTGCCCTCACCTGGTCGCTGTCGGTGAAGGTGTAGAGGATGGAGCCGAAGACGGCCGGGTACACCATGGCCGAGGTGTAGAAGCCCAGCCAGGCGAAGTACATGGCGATCTTCACCCCAAAATAGTCACAGATGTCATCTGGGGGGGGACAGGATGGTGTCAGCAGGGCCGGGACCCCAAAAACCCTGCTGGTGTTACCCCAAAGCCTCATCGAGGGGCTGGGACCCCAAAACCCCGCTGGTGTTACCCCAAAGCCTCATCGAGGGGCTGGGACCCCAAAAACCCCGCTGGTGTTACCCCAAAGCCTCACAGAGGGGCTGGGACCCCAAAAACCCCGCTGGTGTTACCCCAAAGCCTCACAGAGGGGCTGGGACCCCAAAAACCCCGCTGGTGTTACCCCAAAGCCTCATCGAGGGGCTGGGACCCCAAAAACCCCGCTGGTGTTACCCCAAAGCCTCACAGAGGGGCTGGGACCCCAAAACCCCGCTGGTGTTACCCCAAAGCCTCACAGAGGGGCTGGGACCCCAAAAACCCCGCTGGTGTTACCCCAAAGCCTCATCGAGGGGCTGGGACCCCAAAAACCCCGCTGGTGTTACCCCAAAGCCTCACTGAGGGGCTGGGACCCTAAATCCCCGCTGGTGTTACCCCAAATGGGGCCCCAAAACCGCCCAGGGTCACCCCAAAGCCTGAGGGGCTGGGACCCCAAAAATCCCACCAGGGTCATCCCAAAGCCTCACCCGAACCCAAAAACCCCGCTGGTGTTACCCCAAAGCCTCAGCAAGGGGCTGGGACCTCAAAAACCCCGCTGGTGTTACCCCAAAGCCTCACAGAGGGGCTGGGACCTCAAAACCCCGCTGGTGTCACCCCAAAGCCTCACTGAGGGGCTGGGACCTCAAAACCCCGCTGGTGTTACCCCAAAGCCTCACAGAGGGGCTGGGACCCCAAAAACCCCGCTGGTGTTACCCCAAAGCCTCACAGAGGGGCTGGGACCTCAAAACCCCGCTGGTGTTACCCCAAATGGGGCCCCAAAACCGCCCAGGGTCACCCCAAAGCCTGAGGGGCTGGGACCCCAAAAATCCCACCAGGGTCATCCCAAAGCCTCACCCGAACCCAAAAACCCCGCTGGTGTTACCCCAAAGCCTCAGCAAGGGGCTGGGACCTCAAAAACCCCGCTGGTGTTACCCCAAAGCCTCATCGAGGGGCTGGGACCCCAAAAACCCCGCTGGTGTTACCCCAAAGCCTCACCAAGGGGCTGGGACCCCCAAAATCCCACCAGGGTCATCCCAAAGCCTCACCCGAACCCAAAAACCCCTCCGGGGTCATCCCAAATGGGACCCCAAAACCGCCCAGGGTGACCTCAAAGCCTCACCGAGGGGCTGGGACCCCAAAAAGCCGCCGGGGTGACCCCAAAACTGACCGAGGGGCTGCGCCTCGCACACCGCCTGCACCCAGGACTTCATCAGGCGCTTGAGGATCCTCTGCTCGTGCAGCGGGAAGAGCTGCTGGATCACCCCCCGTGCGGCCAGCTCCGGGACTGCCCGGGGGACAGCGGGACAGCGGGACAGCGGGACAGCGGGACAGGGACACGGGGACAGCGGGACACCGGGACAGCGGGACAGCGGGACAGAGGGACAGCGGGACAGCGGGACAGAGGGACAGGGACACGGGGACAATGGGGACACGGGGACAGGGACAATGGGGACAGCGGGGACAGCGGGGACACGGGGAGAGTGGGGACAGCGGGGACAGTGGGGACAGAGGGGACACGGGGACAGTGGGGAAAATGGGGACACGGGGACACGGGGACACGGGGACAGGGACAATGGGGACATGGGGACAGAGGGGACAGTGGGGACACAGGGACATGGGGACAGTGGGGACAGGGGGGACACAGGGACAGCGGGGACAGAGACAATGGGGACACGGGGACACCGGGACACCGGGACACGGGGTGGGGACAGTGGGGACAGAGGGGACACGGGGACACGGGGTGGGGACAGCGGGGACACGGGGACACGGACAATGGGGACAGCGGGGACATGGGGACACGGGGACAATGGGAACACGGGGAGAGTGGGGACACGGGGACAGGGACAATGGGGACACGGGGACAGTGGGGACACGGGGACAGCGGGGACAGAGGGGACACGGGGTGGGGACAGTGGGGACATGGGGACAGCAGGGTGAGGGACAGCGGGGACAATGGAGACAGTGGGGACACGGGGACAGGGACAATGGGGACAGCGGGGACAGGGGATCAGGGACGATGGGGACAGGGACAGCGGGGACACGGGGTGTGGGACAGTGGGGACACGGGGACAGCGGGGACACGGGATGAGGGACAGCGGGGTTGGGGTCGGGGACAATGAGGACAAGGGGTCAGGGGCAGAGGGGACACAAGGTGAGAGATCCCCCCTGTGACCCCACAGGGGCCCCGTGTGGTGGGGTTGGGGCAGGGACAGAGGGGACGGCTCTGTGCCCATCACGAAGCCACCACCCTCACATCGTCCTGGAGTTGGGGACACGGGGCAGGGACAGTGGGGACACTTCCAGCCCACCCCGGGACCCCACTGCCACCCCACACGTGGTGTGGTGGGGTTGGGACGGGGACAGTGGGGACAGTGGGGTCAGTGGGGACAGTGTGGTCAGTGGGGTCAGTGGAGTCAGTGGGGACAGTGAGGACAATGGGGACAGTGGGGACAGTGGGGTCAGTGGGGTCGGTGGGGTCAGTGGGGTCAGTGGGGTTGGGGTAAGAGTGGCTCTGTGCCCAGCATGCAGCCACCACCCCAGGGGTGGGGACACGGGTGACAAGGGGCTGGTGCCCGCCGGGGCCACCACGGCACCGCTTGGGCAGGGGGTGGCGGGGTGGCGGTGCTGCGGTGTGGCGGTGCCATGGCAATGCCACCGGGTGCCACCGGGTGCCATGGCAGTGCCACCGAGTGCCACCGGGTGCCACGGCAGTGCCATTGGGTGCCATGGCAGTGCCACCTGTTGTCACCGGGCGCCATGGCAGTGCCACCGGGTGCCACCGGCTGCCATGGTGGTGCCAACCGAGTGCTATGGCAGTGCCACCGAGTGCCACCGGCTGCCATGGCGGTGCCATCGGGTGCCACTGGGTGCCAGGGCAGTGCCACCAGGTGCCACCAAGTGCCACCGGCTGCCATGGTGGTGCCACCGGGTGCCACCGGGTGCCACAGCAGTGCCATTGGGTGCCATGGCAATGCCGCTTGTTGTCACCGTGTGCCATGGCAGTGCCACCGGGTGCCCCCGGGTGCCAGGGCAGTGCCGCACTCACTGATGGGCTGTCCCTCGAGGAAGTGGATGTTGTGCAGGGACTCTCCCTGCTTGGCCCGCAGGTTCTCCAGCCAGTACCGGATGATGTTCTGCCGCTCCTGCGGGGACACCCCGGCATCGTCCCTGCCCCCGCCCGGGACTGTCCCCTCGTCCCAGGCCCCCCTTGTCTCCGGTGGGTGCCAGGCGGGATGGGGCTCGCTGGGGAGGGGGTGGTGACCTCCCCTCCCCGCCCCGTGTCCCTGTGTCCCCTCATCCCTGTGTCCCCTCAGCCCTGCATTCCCATATCCCCAAATCCCTGAATCCTTGTCCGGCATCCCTGTATCCCCTATCCCCATATCCCTGTATCCCCTATCCCCATATCCCACATCCCCTATCCCTGTATCCCTGCATCCCCTATCCCCATATCCCATATCCCATATCCCATATCCCATATCCCCATATCCCCATATCCCATATCCCCATATCCCCTATCCCCATATCCCATATCCCATATCCCATATCCCATATCCCATATCCCATATCCCCATATCCCCATATCCCCTATCCCCATATCCCATATCCCATATCCCCATATCCCACATCCCCAAAACCCCATATCCCATATCCCATAACCCCATACCCCATATCCCCAAAACCCCATATCCCATATCCCATAACCCCATACCCCATATCCCACATCCCCATATCCCATATCCCACATCCCTAGATCCCCTATCCCACATCCCCGTATCCCACATCCCCATATCCCGTACCCCATAACCCCACATCCCCACATCCCCAGAACCCCATATCCCATATCCCACATCCCCATATCCCATATCCCACATCCCCACAACCCCATATCCCATATCCCACATCCCCATAGCCCATATCCCACACCCCCATAACCCCACATCCCCATATCCCACAACCCCATATCCCACATCCCACACCCGCATAACCCCACATCCCCACACCCCCATACCCCCACATCCCCATATCCCATATCCCATATCCCATATCCCATATCCCATATCCCATATCCCACATCCTCATATCCCACATCCCACACCCCCATAACCCCACATCCCCACACCCCCATACCCCCACAACCCCATATCCCATATCCCACATCCCCATATCCCATATCCCACATCCCCATATCCCACATCCCACACCCCCACACCCCGACATCCCCAATCCCACACCCCCATACCCCCACACCCCGGTGCCGGCGTCCCCGTCCCACCTGCGAGGTGAAGAAGCCGAGCTCGTTCTCGATGTTCTCGTAGATGGAATCCTCCTCGCACGAGAAGCTGCGCATGCCGCCCCCGAACTCCGCCTTCACCGCCTTCCGCAGCCCGATCTCGTCCGCCCCGCGCAGCAAACTGCGGCCGTGGGCCACAGCGCTGGGGAGGCGGCCCGGCACCCCATATCCCTGCGGCCCCATATCCCTGTGCCCCCATATCCCTGCGGCCCCATATCCCTGTGCCCCCATATCCCTGCGGCCCCATATCCACATATCCTTATATCCCTGCGGCCCCATATCCCTGCGGCCCCATATCCATGTGTCCCCATATCCCTGCGGCCCTATATCCACATATCCTTATATCCCCATATCCCTGCGGCCCCATATCACTGCGGCCCCATATCCACATATCCTTATATCCCCATATCCCCATGTCCCCGTATCCCTGTGCCCCCATATCCCTGCGGCCCCGTATCCCTGCGGCCCCATATCCCTGCGGCCCCATATCCCTGCGTCCCCACATCCCTATGTCCCCATATCCCCGTGTCCCCATATCCACATGTCCCTGTATCCCTGTGTCCCCATATCCCATAACTCCATATCCACATATCCCTATATCCCCATATCCTGGTATCCCTGCATCCCCATATCCCCGTGTCCCCATATCCCTGCATCCCCATAACCCCATATCTCCGTATCCCTGCAGCCCCATAACCCCGTATCCCCATAACCCTGCACCCCCATATCCCCATAACCCCGTATCTCCGTATCCTCATAACCCTGTATCCCCATATCCCCATATCCCCATAACCCCATAACCAGATAACCCCATAACCACGCACCCCCATAGCCCCGTTATCCCCATAACCCCGCACCCCCATAATCCCATAACCCCATAACCCAGTATCCCTGCATCCCCATAACCCCATAACCCCGCACCCCATAACCCCATAACCCGATAACCCCATAACCCCGCATCCCCATAACCCCATAACCCCATAACCCCATATCCCCATAACCCCATATCCCCATAACCCCATAACCCCATATCCCCATAACCCTGGACCCCCATAACCCTGTTATCCCCATAACCCCGTTATCCCCATATCCCCATAAACCCATAACCCCACACCCCCATATCCCCATAGCCCCGTTATCCCCATAACCCCGCACCCCCATAACCCCATAACCCAGTATCCCCGCATCCCCACACCCCCATATCCCCATAACCCCATAACCCCACACCCCATAACCCCATTATCCCCATAACCCCGCACCCCCGTAACCCCGTTATCCCCATAATCCCACACCTCCATGTCCCCATAACCCCATTATCTCCCTAACCCTGTTATCCCCATAACCCCATAACCCCGCACCCCATAACCCCACACCCCATAACCGCGCACCCCTCAGCGGGGGACGCACCTCTCGTAGGTGGCGGTGAGGAAGAAGGCGTAGGCGCGCGTGTGCTTGTGGTGCCGCACCTGTACGATGAGCTCGGGGATGCCCAGGCGGATGTGGTTCAGCAGCCACAGCAGCGTGTGGTCATCCGTGGTGTCTGCGGGGCGGGCAGCGGGCGCCGCGTGCCACCTCGTGTCCCCCATCCCGGTCCCCATCCCGGTCCCCACCCATCCCCGTGTGCCACCTCGTGTCCCTCATCCCGGTCCCCATCCGTCCCCGTGTGCCACCTCGTGTCCCTCATCCCAGTCCCCATCCACCCCCGTGTCCCTCATCCCGGTCCCCATCCATCCCCGTGTGCCACCTCGTGTCCCTCATCCCAGTCCCCATCCACCCCCGTGTCCCTCATCCCGGTCCCCATCCATCCCCGTGTGCCACCTCGTGTCCCTCATCCCAGTCCCCATCCACCCCCGTGTCCCTCATCCCAGTCCCCATCCACCCCCGTGTCCCTCATCCCGGTCCCCATCCATCCCCGTGTCCCTCATCCTTGTCCCCATCCGTCCCCGTGTCCCTCATCCCAGTCCCCATCCGCCCCCGTGTCCCTCATCCCGGTCCCCATCCATCCCCGTGTGCCACCTCGTGTCCCTCATCCCGGTCCCCATCCACCCCCGTGTCCCTCATCCCGGTCCCCATCCATCCCCGTGTGCCACCTCGTGTCCCTCATCCCGGTCCCCATCCACCCCCGTGTCCCTCATCCCAGTCCCCATCCGCCCCCGTGTCCCTCATCCCGGTCCCCATCCACCCCCGTGTCCCTCATCCCGGTCCCCATCCATCCCCGTGTGCCACCTCGTGTCCCTCATCCCGGTCCCCATCCGTCCCCATGTGCCACCTCGTGTCCCTCATCCTGGTCCCCATCCACCCCCGTGTCCCTCATCCCGGTCCCCATCCATCCCCATGTGCCACCTCGTGTCCCTCATCCCAGTTCCCCATCCATCCCCGTGTCCCTCATCCCGGTCCCCATCCGTCCCCGTGTGCCACCTCGTGTCCCTCATCCCGGTCCCCATCCATTCCCTTGTCCCCCATCCCAATCCCCATCCGTCCCCTTGTCCCCCATCCCAGTCCCCATCCCTCCATACAGCCCCATCCGTCCCCACATCCCCCATCCATCCCCTTGTCCCCCATCCCAATCCCCATCCATCCCCTTGTCCCCCATCCCAGTCCCCATCCTTCCATGCAACCCCATCTGTCCCCACATCCCCCATCCCAATCCCCATCCACCCCCACATCCCCCATCCCAGTCCCCATCCCTCCATGCAACCCCATCTGTCCCCACATCCCCCATCCCGGTCCCCTTCCCTCCCCACATCCCACATCCCTCTCTGCATCCCACATCTCTCCCCAATCCCACACCCCACACGTTTTCTCCACATCCCCCATCCCCCATCCCCACTGCCACCCCCCGGGCTCTTCCCACCATCCCCATCCCCACCTGCCCCGGCTATCCCAGATTCTCCCGGTCACATCCCAATCCCAGCTTTCCGGGACCCATCCCAATCCCGGTTTTCCAGAGCACATCCACCCCAATCCCAGTTTTCCAGAGCACATCCCTCTCCCAGTTTCCCCGTGCACATCCCAATCCCGGTTTTCCAGAGCACATCCACCCCAATCCCAGTTTTCCAGAGCACATCCCTCTCCCAGTTTCCCCGTGCACATCCCAATCCCGGATTCCCCGGCCACATCCCATCCCTTTCCCGGATTCCCCGGCCACATCCCATCCCGGATTCCCTCTTTTCCCGGCCACATCCCATCCCAATCCCGCTTTTCCCGTGCCCATCCCTACCCGGGAATGTCATGAGCACATCGCAGTTCTCCGTGGGCACCGTCTTCATCCAGGCCTTGTGGGACATGATGTAGCGCCCGGCCTGGAGCAGCCGCTTCCCGAAGAGTTTATCTGCCGGGAGGAGGCCGGGGAGGGATCAAAAATCCCCCCGGGAAGCGGATCCCAAACCGCCCGGGAGCCACGGGATGAGCGCGGGACACGTCCCCGGCCGTCCCCACCCCGGCCACGGCACAGGTCACGGCCCCGCTGGCGGTGCCACCGCCCTGGCATCGGATTTCTCCTGCGGCAGATCCCAAAATCGGCCCCGACAGCTGCGGGGAGGAGCCGCCAGCGCGTCCTGGCACCGCCGGGGTGCTGAGTGTCGCGGGATGTCCCCTCGGAGAGTCCCCAAAACCTCTCACCTCCTCCCGCTGCCCCTCGGCGGGGCCGGGCTCCGAGGAATGGATGGAAAAGCGCAGGAAAAACGGAAATAGGGGAAAAAAAAAAAAAAAAGCAGCCGGTCTCCATGGAAACCCGGCGAGGCCCCGCGCCGCCGCGCCGAGGTGGGATGGGGACAGTCCCCAAAGCAGCACCCCCCGCGCGGGTGGCAGCGAGAGGACACGGCCACTGGCCCGCTCTGGGGTGGCCGCAGCCCTGGGACGCGCTGTCCCCGTGCCCGGTGTCCCCAGGGACAGGGGGCATCCCAAAAAATTCCGCCCGGGGCTGGCAGGGAGGAGGTCCCCGATGGCGGTGGGGACCCCGTTTGTCGCTTCCCTGCCTCAGTGTCCCCTCCTGCCTCGGTGTCCCCTCCTCGGCCGGGGATGTCGAGGCCTCTCCGGGTGCCCCAGGGCTGGGAAGGGCTCGGGGTGCCGGAAACGGCCCGGAAAAACAGGAAATGCCAGAGCTGCTCATGGCAGGGAGTGCACCCCAACCCCGGGAAGCTCCCGGGAATCTCTGCTGAGACCCCACAAACTCAGCGCCCCGATGGGCTCTGAAAGGCTGCGCTGTCCCCGAGCCGTGGGTGGCAGCTGGGGACAGTGCCAGGCTGGCACCCCCGCTGTGGCACCGTGTCCTGCCCGGCGCTGCCGGGGTACCGGGATGCTGAGGTGCCAGGGTGTGGGGTGTTGGGGTGCCAGGGTGTTTGGGTGCTGGGGTATCAGGGTCTTGGGGTGCCAGGGTGCCGAGGTGTTGGGGTTTAGGGGTGCTCGGGTGTTGAGGTGCCAGGGTGCTGGGTTATCAGGGTGTTGGGGTGCCAGGGTGCCGAGGTGCTGGGGTTTAGGGGTGCTCGGGTGTTGGGGTGTTTGGGTGCTGGGTTATCAGGGTGTTGGGGTGCCAGGGTGCGGGGTGTTGGGGTGCAGGGCTGTTGGGGTATCAGGGTATTGGGGTGCTGGGTTATCAGGGTGCTGGGGTGCCAGGGTGCCGAGGTGTTGGGGTTTAGGGGTGCTCGGGTGTTGGGGTGTTTGGGTGCTGGGTTATCAGGGTGTTGGGGTGCCAGGGTGCCGAGGTGCTGGGGTTTAGGGGTGCTCGGGTGCTGGGGTGCCAGGGTGTTTGGGTGCTGGGTTATCAGGGTGCTGGGGTGCCAGGGTGTCGGGGTGCCAGGGTGCCGAGGTGTTGGGGTGCAGGGCTGTTGGGGTATCAGGCTGTTGGGATGTTGGGGTGTCTGGGTGCTGGGGTACCGGGGTGCCAGGGTGTTACAGTGCAGGGGTGTTGGGGTGCCAGGGTGCTGTGGTATCATGGTGCTGGGCTAGCAGGGTGCAGAGGTACCAGGGTGCCAGGGTTTTGGGGTATCAAGGTGTTGGGGTGCCAAGGTGGTAGGGTAGCAGGGTGCCAAGTTGCCAGGGTGTTGGGATGCCGGGGTATCAGAGCGCTGGGGCGTTGGGGTGCCAGGGTATTGGGGTGTCAGGGTGCAGGGAGGCTGAGGTGTTGGGGTATTGGGGTGCCGGGGTACCATGGTATTGGGGTGTCAACCTATTGGGGTGCCAGGGTGTTGGGATGTTGGGGTATCAGGGTGCCAGGGTGTTGGGGTATCAGGGTGGGGGGGGGTGCCATGCAGGGATTTCGGGGTGCTGAGCTGTCGGGGTGCCAAGTGCCAGTGTTTTAGGGTGCCAGCGTTTTAGGGTGCAGGGCTAGCAGGGTGCCCGGCCGTGCCACCCTGTCCGGGCAGCCGGGTGACGCCGGCGGGCTGAGCTCACCCACCCTGCATTATTCATGTCCTGCCCGCAGCGGTGGCACCCGGCGCGGGTGGCGACTGCGGGCCCCGGCCCGCGGGCACGGACAGCGGCGACACCGACACCAGCGTGTGCAGTGCCCACCCCGGAGCCCCCAAATCCGGGGGCAGGGCGGCTTTTCCTGCCCAAGGTCATGGAAAAGAGGGGTGTCCCCAGCGCCCCCAAACTGGCCGGGTTTGGGGGGGGTGACCGCCACCCTCACCCCACTCCAACCACGCGTCCCCCTCGTCCCGTTGTCCCCGCAGCCCCTCCCGGCACGCGGTGCCACCACCGAGGTGGCACCGCGGGGTCGGCGGGGCTGGAGCGCCGTGTGCCAGCCCCCGGGGCGCGCCGCCGGGTCCCCCCGCTTGTCCCCGTTTGTCGCCGGCGGTGCCGCTCACCTTGGCTCCCGGCCTAAGGTCACCGGAGCTGCGGCGTGGCCGGGACCGCCACTGCCCCGGCCCGAGCGTCCCGGGGGGGCGGCACGAAGTGGGTCACCCACCGGCAGCCAGGAGTCCCGCTGCTCGGTGGCACAGCAGCCACCGGGCCCTGCCACCCCCCCCCACCCCGCCGCGGGGACCCCGATCAGGGGGTGTCACCAGCGCCACGGGGGGAGGGGACCCCAGCGCCAGCGTGGGGACAGCGACACAAAGGCTGCGAGCTGCGCCACCACCCCCCCCGTGGTGCTGGGAGGGCACGGGCCTGGCGGGGGGAGGGGGGGGGACGGCAAAAACACCTCCCTGGGGTGGGGGTGGCACGGGGGGTGCGGGGACACCGCGCTGGGGGTGTCACCGGCGAGCGGGGGACGCGGAGCTGGGTGCGAACCGCAGCCCCGGGGGGGGCTCGGAGCTGTCCGGAGAGGGGGGGGAGGGACACAAAATCAGCCGCGACCACCAGAGAGCCGCAGCCCCCCCCGCATGAGGCGGGACCCCCCCCCCCCCCACGGAGGGGGCGCACGGAGCGGTACCGGGGGGATGCTCAGAGCGCTACCGGCAGCCCCGACCCCCCTCCCCCCCGGCGGTCCCGGGGAGCCGCATCCCGGCCCGCATCCGCAGCGAGCCGCAGGGCCCGGGCCACCCCCCCCGCCCCGGCCCTCCCCGTGCCCCCCTCCCCGACCCTCTCGCCGCCTCCCGCAATCCCCCTCCGCACCCCCGGCCCGGTGCCCGCGCGGTTCCCCCCGTACCCAGGACGCCGGTGGGGGCCGCCGGTTCCGCTCGCTCCTCCGCGGCCGGGCCCCGCCGGGGCCGCTCGCCGTCCTGCGCTGCGGCCGGCGGCTCGGGCATGGTGCGGGGCTCGGCGGCGGCGGCGGCGGGGGCCGGTGCATGGGGCCGCCGGGGCCGCCGGGGCCGCCGGTGCCGCCGCCGGTGCCGCCGGTGCCGGGCGGGAGGAGGGACAAAGGCGGCGGCGGAGCGGAGCCCGAGCTCCCGGCCCCTTTAATGCTCTGGTTGGCCGCGGCTCCCCAGCGCCGGCCGCGCTGGCCACGCGTGTCCGGCCGCGCCCCGTGGGGGGGGTCCCGGGGGGAGCGGGGGGGGAGGGAGGGGGCTCTGCCCGGCCGTGGCACCGGTGTCCCCTCCGGTGTCCTCAGCGTACCCCAGTGTCCCCCCCCGCCCTATATCCCCAACCCCCCTCGCTCTGCCGGTCCCCAGGGCTGTCCCCAAGAGCCCCCCCGTGCCCCCCGGTGCCCCCTCAGTGCCCCCCTGCCCCGGCGCGGTGCCCGCTGAGGCGGCTCCCGGTAACCCGAGCGGGGTGCGCGCCGCCCTCCTGACATTTTGGGTGACCCCCCCACCCCCCAGACCGACCTCCCCCCACACGCACACACTCGGGAGGGGTCCCCCGCAGCCCCCCCAAAAGCCCGGAGGGTCCTGCCCGACCCCGGGCCGACCGTGCCCCCCCTCTGCCCGGGAAGGAGGGGATTGGGGTGGGGGGCACCGCCGTGCCCGGTGCCGCTCCCCCCTCCGCCCCACCCGCGGCTATTTTGGGGCAGGGGCCGGGTGCCAGCGCGGCTCGGTGGTGCCACCAGGAGCTGTCCCCGCCGCTGTCACCTCAGCTGGAGACGGGGGACAGGCTGGAGGCTCTGCCAGGCTTGGGAATGGTGCCAGTTTCGGGAGAGGGAAAAACCGGGCACAGGGTGGGGAGGGGGCCCGGGGTCAGCTGGGGCTGCTCCAGGCCTTGCAAGGAGGGCAGGGCTGTGAATCCCGGGATTGTGAATCCCTCTGGAAGATCGCCTGATGGAGATCTTCGTGGAGAATGGGGGAGTTTGGGGCATCCACAGGGGCAGAGAGGGCGGTGTTGATGGTGTCGGGTATTCCGGGAATTCCGGTGTCCTGGGCATCATCCCTGCCTGCATCCCTGCGTGATTCCCTGCCTGCATCCCTGTGTGATTCCCTGCCTGCATCCCTGTGTGATTCCCTGCCTGGATCCCTGTCTATCCCTGCCTGGATCCCTGCGTGATTCCCTACCTGGATCCTGTGTGATCCCCGTCTATCCCTGCCTGAATCTCTGTGTGATTCCCTGCCTGGATCCTGTCCCTGCCTGGATCCCTGTGTGATTCCCTGCCTGGATCCTGTGTGATTCCCGGTCTATGCCTGCCTGGATCCAAAACCTCGGGTCTTGGGAAGGAGGGTGGGATGGGGACGGGGATGGGGACAGGGATGGGGTTCAGGATGGGGAGGTGGATACAGGATGGAATTTGGGATAAGAAGGGGGATCGGGAGCGGACAGGCAGCGGGCTGGGATGCGGGATGGGGAGGTGGATACAGGACGGGATTTGGGATAAGGGGGATCGGGAGCGGACAGGCAGCGGGCTGGGATGCGGGATGAAGAGGTGGATACAGGATGGGATTTGGGATAAGCGGGATCGGGAGCGGACAGGCAGCGGGCTGGGATGCGGGATGAGGAGCGGGATTCAGGGGCGGGATGAGACGCGGAACGAGGACCCGCGCCGAGCCGAGCCGAGCCGTGACGCGGCTCCCGGATCATTTCTCTGGTTCACGGAGCGCTGCGGGCTCGGGCGGCCGCGGGTCCCTCCCGGCGCGCGCTTTTGGGGGCGTTTTTGGGGGATTCCCCCCCCCCAGCCCCACAACCCAGGGGTCAGTGCCGACCCCTCCGCAAGGGTGGGACCCCCGGGATGGGAGCCCCGGGATTGGGGTTCCCCGGGGGAGGAGCGGCTCCGGTTTGGGCGGGTGCGGAGCCGGGGTTCAGCCCCGGGGGTGCGGGGGTGCCGAGCGGAGGGGACCCCGCAGGGTGGGCAGGGGTTCCCCAAATCCCCCCGGGGGCTCCAGAACGCCGCAGGGTGGGGACAGAGGGACCTCCCCCCGCCCGGCACGGGGACAGCAGTGAGTGCAGAAGGGACGGGGCAGCGGTGGGCTCTGCCATGAGGGGGATCCCCCAATTCAATTGTCATGAGGGGGATCCCCCCAATTCTGAGCTGGGGAGCCGCCAGCTCAGCGGGGACACGGGGACATCCCTGAGGGGCTGGGGGTGATTTTTAGGGTGCAGCAGCTCGGAGCGGGAGCGCAGCGCCTCGAAGGGACGGAGGAGGGGTGGGGTGCAGCCCCGCAGCCCCCTCGGGGTGGGAGTGCGGGCAGGGGGACCCCGAGGGGACGCGCGGGGACCCCCGGGCGGGGCCGGGCGGAACCGCCGCGTCCTGGCGGCTTCAGCCAGCGCGCCGCCATGTTGGCTCACTAACCAATCAGAAGCCGTGTTGAGCCGTTAGACCCGCCCCTCGGCGGATATTGACCAATAGCGTGCTTTAATGGGCGGCGCGCTGAGGCAGGCATTTCGCCGTGGCCGCAGGATGACCAATCAGAAGCGGGATTTCCGCGTTAGCCCCGCCCCTTGGTGAGGATTGACCAATGGCGCGCGGCGGTGGGCGGGGCCAGGCGGGCGCGCTGAGGGCAGCGGGAGGGCGGTGATGGCGCTGCGCGGGGCCGTGAGGGCGGCGCGGGGCAGGTGACGGGGACAGAGGGGGGACACGGGGGGCACAGCGGTGCCTGTGGGGTGGGGAGCCACGGGAATGGCTGAGCCGGGGCGGTTTGGGGGCCGTGGGATGGGGGGTACGTGGGGAGGCGGTGCATGGGGAGGGGGTGTAGCCAGGGAGGGAAGTACCTGGGGAGGGGTCCCACCTGGGGAGGGGTCCCACCTGGGGAGGAGGGGTCCCACCTGGGGGAGGCTCCCTGGGTGTACGCGGTGCCCCTGCCCCCTCTGTGCCCCAGCCGGGGGTGCCCATAAGGACCCCGGCATCCCGCAGGTGGACGCGTCCCCTGAGCTCCGCGGGGGGAGGTGACACCATCTTCGCCTTGTCCTCGGCCCCCGGGCGCTGTGGGGTGGCCGTGATCCGTGCCAGCGGCCCCGGCAGCCGGGGAGCCCTACAGAGCCTCACCGGCACCCCCAAAGTGCCGCCAGCCCGAGTCCTGGCCCTGCGGCGCATCCGCGACCCCGACACCGCCGAGACCCTCGACCGCGGCCTCGTGGTGTGGTTCCCAGGTTTGGGGGGACACCGATTGGGGTCTGGTGATGGGTTAGGGGCGGCTCAGTGCCCCGTGGAGGTCTTGGGGTCTGGCACAGTCAGGGCTCAGCCCCCTCGGCTTAACCCCGGCACCCGTTTGGGGTTGGGGTCACTGCCCGGCCCCTGCGCAGCGATCCTACAGAGCTGCTGCTGGGGAAAGGGTCTCTCCTGAAGCTTCCCAAATCCCGCTTTGGGGTCTAAACATGGGGAGGGGCTGCCTGGGAGGTGCCGGGTGCCCACCCCGGCCCTGTGTCCCCGCAGGGCCCCGCAGCTTCACCGGGGAGGACTGCGCCGAGCTGCACGTGCACGGGGGGCCCGCCGTGGTCAGCGGGGTGCTGCGGGCACTGGGTGAGCCCCCGGTCCCATCCCGGCCCTTTCCCATCGTATCCCGATCCTTTCCCATCCCATCCATCCCCTCAGGGTGCTGCGGGCACTGGGTGAGCCCCGGTCCCATCCTGGCCCTTTCCCATCGTATCCCAATCGTTTCCCATCCCCTCAGGGTGCTGCAGGCACTGGGTGAGCCCCCGGTCCCATCCTGACCCTTTCCCATCATATCCCGATCCTTTCCCATCCCATCCACCTTTCCCAGTGCCATCCATCCGGGGGCACTGGGTGAGCCCCCGGTCCCATCCCGGCCCTTTTCCATCCCTCCTGCCCCTTTTTCCCTTTCCCATCCCATTCTGCTCCTTGGGATGCTCTGGGTACTTGGTAAGGTTCTCCCCATCCCTCTTTTCCCACCTCATTTTGGGGTGCTGAGGGTGCTGGGTGAGTTCCCCAATCCCTTTTACCCCATTCCCTTTGCGTCCTAACCCATCCCATTTCCCCCTTCCCTTTGGGATCCTTTGGCTGAGTTTTCTCCCATCCCTTTTGTCCCCATCCCATTTCCTCCTCATTTTGGGATCCTGAGGATGCTGGCTGAGTTTCCTCCCATCCCTTTTGTCCCTATCCCATTTCCCCCTTCCCTTTGGGATCCTTTGGTTGAGTTCCCTCCCATCCCTTTTGTCCCCATCCCATTTCCCACTTCCCTTTGGGATCCTGAGGGTTCTGGCTGAGTTTCCTCCCATCCCTTTTGTCCCCATCCCATTTCCTGCTTCCCTTTGGGATCCTTTGGCTGAGTTTTCTCCCATCCCTTTTGTCCCCATCCCATTTCCCCCTTCCCTTTGGGATCCTGAGGGTTCTGGCTGAGTTTTCTCCCATCCCTTTTTTCCCCATCCCATTCCCCCCTTCCCTTTGGCACCCCGACGCTTCTGGCTGATCCTCCCCCATTCCTTTTCCCTCGGGACACGCCCACGATTCCCGAGCCTCACCGGGGGTGTCCCGTGGCTCCCTCAGGCCGCTTGCCGGGGCTGCGTCCGGCCGAGCCGGGCGAGTTCACGCGCCGGGCGTTCCACCACGGCAAGCTGGACCTGACGGCGGCCGAGGGCCTGCGGGACCTCATCGGGGCCGAGACGGAGGCGCAGCGGCGCCAGGCCCTGAGACAGATGGAGGGGGACCTTGGGCAGCTCTACCAGCGCTGGAGCCACACCCTCACCCAGGTGGGGCCACCTGCAGGGCCACCGAGCCCTCCCGCCGTGGCCACCGCCTTGTGGGGGGGGAGGACACGGGGACACAGCTCGGGGCTGTCCCCGCTGATTCCCACCCCAACCCCAGGCGCTTGCACACCTCGAGGCCTTCATCGACTTCAGCGAGGATGACAACGTGGAGGAAGGGGTTTTGTCCCAAGGTGAGGTCCTGCTGTCCCCGTGCCACCTCCGTGAGCCCGGTGGCACTGCGGAAATGGGGACACCCGGGGTGGCTTTTCCCATCCGGCCGCTCCAGCTCCGCGTTTGTCCCCCTGGCCTGGACATGGGGCCACTCCCAGGGGGTTTTCTCCCAAATTTTGGGGGCCAGGACGTGCTGTCCCCCAGGTAGGGGTGACCCGAGGCTGTGTCCCCACAGTGGATGGCACCGTGCGGGCGCTGGAGCGGGAGATCCGAGGCCACCTGAGGGACGGGCGCCGGGGGGAGCTGCTGAGGGGAGGGGTCCGAGCGGTCATCGCCGGACCCCCCAACGTGGGCAAGAGCAGCCTCCTCAACCTCCTCTGTGAGTGGGGCGTGGGGGGAGCCAGGAGAATGCCCAGAATTCCAGAGGGAGTCATTCCTGCTGTCCTCAGGTCACCCATGGCAGGGATCGGGATAACGCTCCCAAAATTCCACAGGGAATCATCCCTGGTGTCCTCAGGTCACCCACAGGAGGAACCAGGCATGGAGAGGTTGGGATAACGCTCCCAAAATTCCCCAGGCAATCATTCCTGATGTCCCCAGATCACCTATGGCAGGGACCAGGCATGGAGAGGTTGGGATAACACTCCCGAAATTCCACAGGGAATGATTCCCGCTGTCCCCACATCACCTACAGGAGGAACCAGGCATGGAGGGGTTGGGATAATGCTCCCAAAATTCCCCAGGGAATCATTCCTGGTATCCCCACATCACCCACAGCAGGGACCAGGCATGGAGAGGTTGGGATAACACTCCCAAAATTCCACAGGGAATCATTCATGGTATCCCCAGATCACCCACAGGAGGAACCAGGCGTGGAGGGATCGGGATAACGCTCCCAGAATTCCACAGGGAATCATTCCTGATGTCCCCAGGTCACCCACAGGAGGAACCAGGCATGGAGAGGTTGGGATAACGCTCCCAAAATTTCCATAGGGAATTATTCCCAGTGTTCTCAGGTCACCCACAGGAGGAACCAGGCATGGAGGGGTTGGGATAACGCTCCCAAAATTCCCCAGGGAATCATTCCTGGTATCCCCAGATCACCCACAGGAGGAACCAGGCATGGAGGGCTTGGGACAATGCTCCCAAAATTCCCCAGGGAATCATTCCCGCTGTCCCCAGGTCACCCACAGTGGGGACCAGGCGTGGAGGGATCGGGATAACGCTCCCAAAATTCCCCAGGGAATGATTCCCGCTGTCCCCAGGTCGGCGCCCGGCCGCCATCGTGTCGCCCACGGCGGGCACCACGCGGGACGTGCTGGAGGTGGCCCTGGACATCGGCGGGTACCCGCTGGTGCTCGGCGACACCGCGGGGCTGCGCGCGGCCACCGACCCCGTGGAGCGCGAGGGGGTGACCCGAGCGCGGGACCGGTGAGGCTCGGGGTGGCGGGGTGGAGAGCCGGCAGGAGGTTTTGGGGTGACCCCGCAGCTCGGTGACGTGGCCGCGTGTCCCCAGGCTGTGCCACGCTGACCTGGTGCTGGCCGTGCTGGATGCCACCTCGGTGTCACCCGCGCCGGGGGCTCTGCGGGCTGCGCTGGCCGCCCTGGAGCCGCCCCCGGGCACCCCCTGCGTGCTGGTGCTCAACAAGGCCGACCTGCTGGGGGGGCTCAGGGGGTCCCTGAGTGCCGCCTGTGCCCGGGCACCCCCTGAGCCCCCTGCCACCCTCCTGTCCTGCAAGACGGGCGAGGGGCTGGAGTCGCTCCTGGAGCTGCTGGCGCAGCAGCTGGCGCAGCTGTGAGTTCGGCGGGAGGGAGGGGGAATCCCAAACCTTCACCCCGGGTTTTTCGGTGCGCTCCAGGCTGGGTGATGCCGCTTTTCCAGGTGCGGGGATCCCCTTTTGGGGTCTCCCAGCCTGACGCAGAGCCGGCACAGCCGCCACCTCGGTGCCTGCGCGGCGGCGCTGGCGCGGTTCGGCCGCGGGGACAGCGGGGACCTGGCGGTGGCAGCGGAGCAGCTGCGCTTGGCACGGCGAGAGCTGGGCAGGATCACCGGGCACGTGGGCGCCGAGGATGTCCTGGATATTATTTTTAGGGATTTTTGTGTTGGGAAGTGATGGGGGATGAGGGGGGTTCGCTGTGGGGTCCCCCCCTCCGGTGTTGTTGTGGTGTCACCGGGATTAAACCGTGGTGCCTTTGGTGCCTTTGGTGGTGTCGCCTCGCTGGTGGCCGTGTTTGGGAGCGTGGAGCCAGCCCCGAATGTGAGGAAAAAAAAAACCCGGGAAAAGCCCCATTTCCTGGCCAGAGGGACAAACACGGAGCGGGAGCAGCTGGAAAGGAAAAGCCACCCCGGGTGTCCCCGCCTTGGGGTGTCCCCATCCCCGGTGTTGACGTGGGGCACATCCCTGTGCCCCAAACCCCCCCCCCTCACACCCTAAAGATGCACCGTGGGGGGAGTTTGGGACCGCCGGGATCCATCCCAACCCATGGAATTCCCCCACGCCGTGGGAGATGTGGGGTTTTACTGAGCCCACCCCAAAAGCGGCCGCTCCTTGGGGACACCCCCCGTGTCACCCTCCGCGCTCGGGAAGCGCCTGGTGCTCCGAGATTATCCATGGAGGAACTCCAGGAAATCCTCTGGCGGTGCTGAGTCGCTCCCCCCGCCCCGGACCCTCCGTGAGCCTTTGTCACCTTTGTCACCTTTGTCACCTTTGTCACCTCGACCCCATCCGGCCACGGGGCGCTTCCCGGGGCCGGGCGGTGGCATCGCCATCCCTTTTGGGGAGGGTGGCAGGAGGTGGCAGCGCCCTTATCCCGGCATGGACGCGGCTTGGGGGGACACTTGGCATGGCGCAGGGGGGCCGGGGAGGGGACAAGGGACACTCCGGGAGCCCTCGGTGGCGCCGAGGCGCTGGCAGGGAGCGCCTGGCGTGCGGGCAGAGGCGGCGGGGCAGGAAAAGGATTTTCCACAGGAAGCGCGGCCATAAATCCCGGAGTGACGGCCGGGAATGAATCCCTGCCCCGCTCCGGGGAGGGGGGGGGGGTGTTGGGGGCCAGCTCAGTCCCTCGTCCTTGGGGACAAGGACATCCCTGTCCCTCGTCCTCGGGCGTTTCCCACCCTTGTGCGGAGCCGGCATGGAATTCCCGCTCGCCACGCCGGTTTTTCCATGGATTTCCATCCACACGTGCGGCGAGTTGTCCCCAAATTCGGGGCCGGCTGTTGTCCCGCTCCAGCCAGAAGGCGGGGATACATCTGAGGGGGGGACACGCGGCGGGGCGGGGGGTTTGGGGACACGGGGACAAAGGGAAGGTGGCCCTCGGGCCGGGGGTTGCCATCCGTGCTGCGGGAAGCACCTCCTGGGCGGCTCCTGGTTTTTCCATGCGTTTTTCCAGCGTTATCCGCTGTGGGAAAATGGGATCAGGTCTCTGGTACCCCCAGGACCCCTGGGCAGCCCGCGGGGGGGGTCCCTGTGTCATCTCTGTCCCCTCACCTGGGGTTCTTCAGGGTGGCCGTGAACTGCTCCATCACCTGCAGCATCCGCTGGAGCTCCTCCAGGTTCTTCTTTCCTGGTGGGATGGCATTGGCATTGGCATTGGCATTGGCATTGGCATTGGCATTGGCATTGGGATGGGCACCCAGGGGGACACGGTGGCCCCGCAGAGTGTCCCCCAGTCCCTCCAGGGACTCACCCATGGTGCCCAAGGTCGCCGGGTTCCTTAGGATTTCCATGTAGGAGCCGGTGCCAGGGAAGGAGCTCAAGCGGCCGGCGCTGCCCGGCACCCGCGAGCCCAGCAGGTCCAGGTGGGGCATCTGGGGGGGCAGCGGGGGCAGTGGTCAGCGGGGGCAGTGGTCAGCGGGGGCAGTGGTCAGCGGGGCACCGGGCAAGGGTGGCACCCTTCAGAGTCAAGCAGCAGTCACTGGTGGCACTGGTCAGCAGTGGCACAGTGCCCATGTCCCCGGTGCCCCAATGCCCCGTGTCCCCAGGGCCCCATGGAAGTCCCTGTGTCCCCATAGGTGTCCCCATGTCCCCAAGGGTGTCCCTGTGTCCCCATGGGTGTCCCCATGTCCCCAAGGGTGTCCCCATGTCCCCAGTCCCCATGTCCCCGTGCCCCCAAGGGTGTCCCTGTGTCCCCAAGGCTGTCCCCATGTCCCCATGGGTGTCCCTCTGTCCCCATGGGTGTCCCCATGTCCCCAAGTGTGTCCCCGTGTCCCCAATACCCCATGTCCCCATGGGTGTCCCCATGTCCCCAATGCCCCATGTCCCCAAGTGTGTCCCAGTGTCCCCAAGGCTGTCCCGGTGTCTCCAAGGCTGTCCCCATGTCCCCATGGGTGTCCCTCTGTCCCCATAGGTGTCCCCATGTCCCCATGGGTGTCCCCATGTCCCCAAGTGTGTCCCCGTGTCCCCAATACCCCATGTCCCCGTGCCCCCAAGGGTGTCCCTATGTCCCCAGTACCCCATGTCCCCATGTCCCCAAGGCTGTCCCCATGTCCCCAAGGGTGTCCCCATGTCCCCAGTGTCCCCAAGGCTGTCCCCATGTCCCCAATACCCCATGTCCCCGTGTCCCCAAGGGTGTCCCCATGTCCCCAGTGTCCCCATGGGTGTCCCCATGTCCCCAAGGCTGTCCCCACGTCCCCACCTTGGCTCCCATGCAGACCCCGAGCTGCTCCCTCAGCGCCTCCGCCTGCGCCTCCGCCGCCCTCCTCTTCTCCTCCAGCTCCTTCCCCAGCTTCTCCTTCTCCGCCTCCAGCTTCCTCCTCTCCTCCACCCCGTCCCTCTCCCGCTTCTCCAGGCCCTGGATCCTCCTCTCCAGCTCCTGCATCTCCCGGGAGCAGTTGAGCTGGCACTGCTGCACGCTCAGCTCGCAGGTGTTCTTGTGGATGTAGCGGGCGTCGCGCTCCTGCTGCCACCGGAACAGCCCCTCCGTGCGCTCCTGCAGCTGCCTCAGCTCGTCCTCGGCCTCTCTGCACCGGATTTGCTTCACCAGCTCCGTGACCCTCTGGAATTTGTCACCCATGTCACCCTTGAGGGAGCGGCACTCGTGTCTCTGCAGCTCCAGCTCCGTCCTGCTGAAGTCCCCCATGGTCTTGGCTCTCTGCAGGTCCTGCTGGCATCTGTCCCTGTCCTGGGTGGCTTTGGCCAGCGTGGCCTCGCTCTGCCGGCCGCTTTCCTCCAGGTTTTTCTTGGATAACGTGGCCTGGTCCAGCTGCCGCTGCAGCTGCAGCTTCTCGGCTTGGGGGGGAGCGCACGGAGAGTTGGGGGACGGGGGTTTGGCTTCCCCCCGGGTGCCACCCCATGGCTCGGGGTGACGCCTCTGCCTGGCACAGGGGTGGGGGTGCCCAGGAGGGTGGGAGGGGAGAGTTGGGGGGGGTCCTCAAAGGGTGGGAGAGGGTCCTGAAGTTCCGAAGGGGGTGGGAAGGGGATGCTGGGAGTGGGAAGGGGGTGCTGGAGGTCCCCAGAAGGGTGGGATGGGAGAGTTGGGGGTCCCCAAACGGTGGGAAGAGGGTTCTGGGGGTCCCCAGGAGGGTGGGAATGGGGTTCTGGGGGTCCTCGGGGGGTGCTGGGGGTCCCGAGAGGGGTGGGAATGGGGTTCTGGGGGTCCCCAGAGGGATGGGAATGGGGTTCTGGGGGTCCTCGGGGGGTGCTGGGGGTCCCCAGGAGGGTGGGAAGGGGGTCCCCGAGGTTTTCGGGGGGGTCTCTTACCGCTGCAGGAGGTGTTGATGAGGGCGCTGGTCAGGCGGCACTCGGCCAGCCTCACCTGCAGGTACACGACCTCCTGCAGCTGGGGGGAGGAAGAGGAGGAGAGGGGTCAGAGCATCCCAAAACCACCCCCTGGCATCAGCCAGGACCCCCCAGAGAATGGAGAAAACCCTGGGGGATGAGGAGGACGAGGAGGAGGAGGAGAAGAGGGGTCAGAGCATCCCACAAAGACCCCCCAGCATCACTTCGTGGGCTCTGTGAGAATTCCGGGGGCTGGGGGGGAGGAGAAGGAAGAGGAGGAGGAGGGGGGGGTCAGAACATCCCAAAACCACCCCCCGGCATCAGCCAGGTCCCCACAGGGAAAGAGGAGAACCCTGGGGGATGAGGAGGAAGAGGAGGAGGAGGAGGAGGAGGAAGGGGGGGTTGGTCAGAGGATCCCACAAAGATTCCCCTGGTATCACCTCGTGAGCAGCAGGGGCTGAGGAGGAGGAGAAATGAGGATGAGGAAGAGGAGAGGGGTCAGAGCAACCCAAAAGGAACCCCCGGCACCATCTCAGGGGCGCTGGGAGAGCTCCAGGGGCTGAGGAGGAGGAGGAGGAGGAGGAGGGCAAGGAAGAGGAGGAAGAGGGGTCAGAACAGCCCGAGAACATCCCCCGGCCTCATCCAGGTCCCCACAGGGAACGGAGAGAGCGCCGGGGCTGGGGAGGAGGAAGAGGAGGAGGAGAGGGGTCAGAGAATCCCAAAAGGAACCCCCGGCATCACTTTGTGGGCTCTGTGAGAATTCCGGGGACTGGAGAGGATGAGGAGGAAGAAGAAGAGAGGGGTCAGAACCTCCCCCGAGGATCCCCCATGTCACCTCCCGTGTGCTGCGGGAGCTCCAGGGGAACGGGAGGGTGAGGAAGAGGAGGAGGAGGAGAGGGGTCAGAGAATCCCAAAAGGGACCCCCGGCACCACCTCACGGATGCCAGGAGAGCTCCAGGGGCTGAGGAGGAGGAGGAAGAAAAGGAGGAGAAGGAAGAAGAGGAGAGGGGCCAGAGAATCCCAAAAGGGACCCCCGGCACCACCTCACGGATGCCAGGAGAGCTCCAGGGGCTGAGGAGGAGGAGGAAGAAAAGGAGGAGAAGGAAGAAGAGGAGAGGGGTCAGAGAATCCCAAAAGGGACCCCCGGCACCATCTCAGGGGTGCTGAGAGAGCTCCAGGGGCTGAGGAGGAGGAGGAGGAGGAAGAAAAGGAGGAGAACAAAGAAGAGGAGAGGGGTCAGAGAATCCCAAAAGGGACCCCCGGCACCACCTCACGGATGCCGGGAGAGCTCCAGGAGAACGGGAGGACGACAAAGAGAAGGATGAGGAGGACGAGGACCCCGAGATTGAAACCCGCTCGGCCAAAACCCCCCGTGGGGATTTGGGGCTGGGGGGGGGGGGGGGGGGTTTCACATTGGCACCACCCCGCCGAGACCCGCGGGGCACGAGGAGGGGACGACAGCAGCGTTGTGCCAGCCCCAAATCCCTGCCCGAATCCCGGGGTTCACCTGCGGGACGCTGCTGGAAGCCTGGCTGCTGTTGCACTTCTCCAGCTCCCTCTGCACCTTCAGCGCCAGCCCCTGCAGCTTGTCCTTGTCCTTGAGGGTGGCGTTGAGGGCGCGGCTCAGGTTGGCCTTGGTGGCATCCAGGGCGACGATCCTGCGGTAGTGGCTCTGCACCTGCTCCTCCAGCAGCCTCAGGTGGGTGTCGGTGCCCGCCTGGGCGTTGCCGTACACCATGAAGAGCACGAGCCCCAGGATGATGAGGAATTGGATCAGCGAGGTGAAAAGGAAAATGTACTTGACGTAAAACCCGCAATCCCGCTTCGGGATCGCCTCCTTGCGCTCCAAGCCGAATTTGGCCATGGCGAAGCTGCTCTTCTCCATCCTCGCTTCAGCTCTGGCCGCCCCACCCCGCCGCGACCCCGCTTTTTAGGGGGGGTGGGGGGATCGTGGCGGGGCGGAGCTGCTCCCGACGCGGTGTTTGTATCCCGGGATTTAATATTTCCTCCTGCCGGGCTCTTTCCTGCTGGGCCGGATGCTCCCGAGGACCCGCCGGGTTATCAGGGCGCAGCTTCTGCTGGCGCGGGGATTGTTGTTCCTGGAGTGGGGAAGGAAAAAAGGAAAAAAACCCACGGGATTCTGTTCCCCCCATCCCGTTTTCGTGCCCGGCGCTCTCCTGGAATTGTCTCCTGCCCCGAAATTCCCAACCCGGCGGGAGAATTCCAGGGAATGGTCCCGCCAGGTTATCAGAGCGCTGGGATTGTTGTTCTGGAGTGGAGAGGGAAATAAACCTGGGATCCCATCCCTTCACCCCATTTCGGCGCCCGGCGCGCCCCTGGAATTTTCTCCCGCCCCAAAATGACGGGATCCCACTCCCCCCATCCCATTTCTGTGCACAGGACATCCCTGGAATTTTTCTCCCGCCCCGAAATTCCCACCCCCGCCACGGGAATTCCAAGGAATTCGATCCCGCCGGGTTCTCAGGGCGCTGGCGCTGGGATTGTTGTTCCTGGAGTGGAGAAGGAAAAAAAAACCCCGGGATCCCATTCCCCCCATCCCATTTCGGTGCCCGGCGCACCCCTGGAATTGTGTCCCACCCCAAAATTCCCACCCCCGGCACGGGAACTCCAGGGAATTCGATGCCGCCGGGAAGGCAGGGATGGGACGATGGAGGGGACCCCGATGGTGGCCCGGGGGTGGCACCGAGTGACGCGGGCACGAAGCCACCGTGGGAAGGCAGCGGGGACAGGGATACCGGGAGCTGCTCTGCCGCGGCTTCCCAGCATCCTTGGATCCGCTTTGAAGCGGGTTTCCAGGAAAGTTGGATTTTCCTGCGGCCGTATCCTGTGCAAAGGGCAGCGCCGCATCCGGGCCCCCCCTCCCCGAACCCCCCCTTCCCCTCGGGGGGATCCCCCCGTGCCCCCCTGACCCTGGAGGGGACAGCGGTGACATCCCAGTGTCCCGGTGAGGCGCTACCGATCTCTGGTAGGTGACACTGAAGATGTTTCCCACCCCCCCAAAATTCCAGCATTTCCCCCAGATTCCAGCATTTTCCCCAAAATCCCTGGGTTTCCCCTCAAATTTCTTGTCCCACTCCGAATTTCGGCGCCTCACGCCCCAAAATTTCTTGTCCCCTCCTGCAGATTTCAGCAATCCCAAACCCCAAATCCGCGTGGGCCCAGCGCAGCCCCACAAAGGTTTGGGATGGGGCGGGGAGCTGGGAATAGCGTTCCCACGGTGGGGGGGCGGGTTAATTACAGCGGGGGGCTAATTACAGCGGCGGTTAATTGGGGATGGCACAAAGGGGGAACGGGACCTCTGTCGGGATCCCGGGAGGCTGCGAGGAGCCCTCGGGATGGGATCCAGGAGGGAGCATCCCAATGGCGACAGCGGCGGTCAGGGGTCCGGCAGTGTCCCCTCGGTGGGGATGGGGGTGGCAGTGTCCCCTCGGGGGGGTCCAGCAGTGTCCCCTCGGGGGTCCGGGGGTGGCAGTGTCCCCTCGGGGGTCCAGCAGTGTCCCCTCGGGGGTCCGGGGGTGGCAGTGTCCCCTCGGGGGTCCGGCAGTGTCCCCTCGGGGGGCCGGGGGTGGCAGTGTCCCCTCGGTGGGGATGGCGGTGGCGGTGTCCCCTCAGGGGTCCGGCAGTGTCCCCTCGGGGGGCCGGCAGTGTCCCCTCGGTGGGGATGGCGGTGGCGGTGTCCCCTCGGGGGGTCCAGCAGTGTCCCCTGGGGGGGATGACGGTGGCGGTGTCCCCTCGGGGGGTCCGGCAGTGTCCCCTCGGGGGGACCGGGGGTGGTGGCAGTGTCCCCTCGGGGGGACCGGGGGTGGTGGCAGTGTCCCCTCGCTGGGGATGGCGGTGGCAGTGTCCCCTCGGGGGGTCCGGCAGTGTCCTCTCGGTGGGGATGGGGGTGGCAGTGTCCCCTCGGGGGTCCGGCAGTGTCCCCTCGGGGGGCCGGGGGTGGCAGTGTCCCCTCGCTGGGGATGGCGGTGGCAGTGTCCCCTCGGGGGGTCCGGCAGTGTCCCCTCGGTGGGGATGGCGGTGGCGATGTCCCCTCGGGGGGGGTGACTCACTGTTATTTGCAGCTCAGGAAAAGGAAGCGGCGGTAGCTGAGCGTGGCTCCGGCAGCGACACCGGCCGGGTCACCGCAGACACTTCCCTGTCCCCAAGGGACGCGGCGCAGCCAGGGCAGGAAGCAGCCACCGGCCCGGGGTCAGAGCCCGGCGGGGCCCCACGGCTCGGCCCCCCCCGGGCATCCTGCGGGGCTGGGAGGGGGGTCGGGCACAGCCGGTGCCGTCTCCGCGGGATGGGGACAAGGGGACAGCGGCCGCGGGCAGGGTCTGGACACCGCCGGCCGCCCCGCTTGCGGTGGCACTGAGGGGCAAAGGGGCAGAGTGTGTCCCCCCGCCCCCCTTCAGCCATCCCACCCCAAACGCCACCTTCGTCCCTTCCCTCCGTGTCCCCGGGGTGTCCCCAAGCCAGCCTGGGTGACCCGCGGGGACCGGGATGGGGATGGGGACACTGCTGCCAACCCCCGGCTGGGTGGAGCCGCCGTGGCAGCGATGTCGCCGTGAGGGGACGGACACCGGGAGTGGCCCCGCGCCAGGCGGGTGGTGGCTCCGTGTCCCCCAGTCCCCCCTCGGGGTGTTTTGGGGTCCCTGGCAGAGCCATTGGGATCCGGGGGTGGGAGAAATCCCTGGAGTTTGGGGAGATATTTGGGTTTGGGGAGGGGCCATATGGGGTCAGGGGAATAGGGGACAGCGGGCTGGTGGCACAGGGAGATGTCCCGGAGAGCAGAGCATCTTTTATTACCCAGTCTTCCCAAAATTCCCGGTGTTCCCAGTTTCCGGAGCGCTGCGGATGTGGCGGTAACTCCCGGAGCGGATCCCAGAGCTCCGGTGGGAAAACGGTGCCCGGGATGAGCCGAAACTGCCCCAAAACTGGGAAAGGGACCCCTCAGTCCCATGTCTGGCTGCGGAGTGGGACGGGGACACCGCGGGAGTGGGACACGCGGTGGCATCGCAGAGGGATTGGGGGATGTGGGATCGGGACACGCGGTGGGATCGGGATCAGGATTGGGACACAGCGGGATTAGGACGTGCAGTGGGATCGGGACACCGCGGGATCAGTGGGCAGGATGGGATCGGGACACCGCGGGATCGGGACACGGGATGGGATCAGGAGCCACAGTGGGATCGGGACACGGGATCAAATCAGGAATCTCCGTGGGATTAGGGCACACAGGATGGGATCAGGAATCTCAGTGGGATCAGGACACGTCTCCCACCCCCATCGCTCCCCGGGCTGCGCTGGCGGCTCCGGGGTCGGGAATGAGCCCCCGCTGGTCCCGGTGTTGGGGACACCGCGGGGACACCGGGAATGTCGCGCTCAGCGGGGCGGGACCGAGGGGGCTGCGGGGCCTCAGCCTTTCCTGCAAGGGGGGGGGACAGGGAGTGAGTCCCCCACGGGGTCCTGCTGCCCTGGGGACACGGGTGACAACGGCACTGAAGCCGCCACTCCTCGCTGTGCGCCGTCCTCGGGATGTCCCCTCTTCCCAGGATGTCCCCCATTCCCGGAGTGTTCCACTCCCTGGGCTGTGCCACCTTCCCATCCCCTTTCCCAGGATGTCCCCCCTCTCCTTGGTGTCCCCCCTTTTCCCCTGGATGTCCCCTTTTCCCCTGGATGTCCCCTTTTCCCCTGGATGTCCCCCCTCTCCTTGGTGTTCCCCCTTTTCCCCTGGATGTCCCCTTTTCCCCTGGATGTCCCCTTTTCCCCTGGATGTCCCCTCTCCTCCGGGCTGTCACCTCCTCCAGCTGTCCCACTTCTCGGGCTGTCCCCTCCTCTCCGGGATGTCCCCTCTCCTCGTGATGTCCCCTCCTCCCCGAGCTGTCCCTCTCCCCCCTTCCCCGCCTGTCCTCCTCCCCGGCTCCCCCCAAAAAGTACCGGGACAGGGGACACCTGCGCCCGGTGGCTCTGTCCCTCCCCCGCCGCCGCAGCGCCTCCACCTCGGCCGCGTAGTCCCGGCTGCGGGGACAGCGGAGCCACTGTGGGGGTGGCCCCGTCCCCGGGGTGGGGACACGGGGGGTCCCCAAGGGCAGGGAAGGACCGGGAAGGGTGGGGGCACAGGGGGTCCCCATGGGGAAGGAGGGACAGGGGAGGGGGGGACCTGGGGGGACACACGGGGGGTCCCCATGGGGAGGGTGGGACAGGGAAGGGGTGGCGGGACGGGACAGGGGTGGGGACCGAGGGACAGAGTAGGGGGGGAGGACAGGGAGGGGCGGTGGAGGGGCTTGGGGGACACACGGGGGGTCTCCATGGGCAGGGAGGGACAGGGCAGGGGGGGACCTGGGGGGACACACGGGGGGTCTCCATGGGCAGGGAGGGACAGGGCAGGGGGGGACCTGGGGGGACACACGGGGGGTCTCCATGGGCAGGGAGGGACAGGGCAGGGGGGGACCTGGGGGGACACACGGGGGGTCCCCATGGGCAGGGAGGGACAGGGCAGGGGGGACACACGGGAGGGTCCCCATGGGCAGGGAGGGACAGAGCTGGGGGGACACACGGGAGGGTCCCCATGGGGAGAGGGCAGGATGTCACAAGGGCTGGGCGAGGGTGTGTCCGATTTTTGGGGCTGACTGGGGCTCTGGGGGTGGCCCATCCCGCGGAAGGCGACAGGGACCTTACAGGGGGGTGTCCCACGGCGACAAGGACCTTACAGGGAGGGGGATGCCGCCGGGGACAAGGACCTTACAGGCTGCTCTCCAGGTCCCTGTGCCGCGCCTCGCAGCGCTCCCGGCGCTCCCGCAGCTCCCGCTGCTGCTCCAGCGCCTCCTGCAGCCGCCGCCGCAGCCCCCGCGCCTGCTCCGCGCCCCGCGCCACCTCCTCTGGGGACAGCGGCGACACCGGCGTCACCCCGGCTCGGGCTGGCGCGGAGCCCCGGCCGGCCTCCGTGTGCGGGGCACAGAGCTGGGGACAGAGCTCACCTTGCAGCGCCGCTTTGTCGCCGGCCAGCTCGGCCCGCTCTCGCCGCAGGGCCACCAGCGCGTCCCCCAGCGCGGTGACATTGGCCTCCAGCCGGGCCTGGGGAGAGGGGACACGTGGGGACAGCGGCGGGCAGCGTCCAAGCCCCCGAGCCTTCATCTGCTCCCTCTCTGCCTCACTGTCACCCCATGTCCCCGAGCTGTCCCCATGCTCCTGGTGGCCTTGGGTGGCTGTCCCTGAGCTGTCCCCCTGCTCCTGGTGGCCGTGGGTGGCTGTCCCTGAGCTGTCCCCATGCTCCTGGTGGCTTTGGGTGGCTGTCCCCCTCCCACCATGTTCCTCCAAGGGGTGGGGACAAGGATTTCATGGGTTTGGGGACAATCCTGAAATCCCTGAAGGAATGGCTCGGCCTGAGCGTTGGGATCTCGGGAGAGCCTCAGGTCACCCGTGTCCCCAAGCTGTCCCCACTCTCCTGGTGGCCTTAGGTTGCCCCTAAGGGGTAGGGACACGGATTTCATGGATTTGGGGACAATCCTGAAATCCCTGAAGGGACGCTCATGCTGGGGGCGATGAGAGCAGGCCGAGGTCACCCCGCGGGTGGCATCGCTGGTGCCGGGGCGGGGACGGGGCTCTCCAAGAGCCTGCCCTGCCCTGCCCGGCTCCCGGCGCCAGCCCCGGGAAGCGGGAGCATTTTCCAGCCTCTCCGGGCCATTGTTCAGCCGGATGAGCCCAAGAGGGGCGGCGGGACCCGGCTCTTCCTCCGGGCTGCGGCTGCCGGGCCCTTTCCCGGCTGGAACCGCAGCTAAAAATACTCGGGAAGGAGAAACCTGGGAGCTCCGGCCCCGGCTGCTGCCTGGGATGGGGTAATTATAGGGATGGACAGTCGGGAATAGCTGCCCCCGCCGGGAGTGGGATGGACGGGATGGAGCCGGGAGCATCCAGGGCTCCCTTTTTGGGGTGTCGCCTGCAGGGATGTGGCGGCCGTGCCCCCCCCAGGGTGGCTCTGCCCCTTATCCCAGCTCATCATCCCGGCTGGAACATCTTTCCCGGGGTTCTCCTGGTGGGAATTCCCACAGGGATGCAGCAACGCCCTGATCTCGGCTGCTGGGACAGGGAGGGAGGGACAGGGGACGGTGGTGACGGGACAGGGGGTGTTGTCCCCGTCCCGTTTTCCATCCCTAAGTGGCCAGCACCTCCTTGTCCCCATCCCTCCATCCACCGACGGGGACTGGAGACCGTGGTGAGGGGACAGGGGGTGTCATCCCCATCCCAGAACCCCATCTCCCATCCTGGCACCCCAAAGCGACCAGGGACCGCCCTGTCCCCATCCCTCCGGCCACCCACCGCCCGCGGACGCTGATGAGGGACCGGATGGGAGAACAGGGGGTGTTGTCCCCATCCCGTTTTCCATCCTCAAAGTGACCAAGGACCACCTTGTCCCCATCCCTCCGGCCACCTACCGCCCGCTCCCGGCAGGACACGAGGCTGGCATTGCCCCTCCTGCTGTCCCCTCGTGCCCGGGCCAGCTCCCGGCGCAGCGCGTCCTCGTCCCGCTCCAGCCGCTCCCGCTCCCGCTCCAGCTCCTCCAGGCGATTCCCGAGCTCCCGGCTCTCGTTGGCCGCCCTCTCCCGGCACCCCCGCAGCTTCCCCACGGCCTCGGAGCGCCACACCATCACCGCCACCGCCACTGTCACCGCCGCCACCAGCACCAGCAGCGCCGCGCACAGCCCCAGCACCTTCAGGGTGGCCCTGGGCACCGCGGGGTCCATGGCGGAGGGGACGCGCGGGGACACACCGGGACAGCCGGGGACCCACCGGGACAGCCGGGGACCCACCGGGACAGCCGGACCCGCGCGGGGACCCACCGGGACAGCCGGGGACCCACCGGGACCCACCGGGACAGCCGGAGCCGCGCAGGGACACACCGGGACAGCCGGGGACCCACCGGGACAGCCGGGGACCCACCGGGACAGCCGGAGCCGCTCCTCCGGCCGTGGCTGTGCCAGGATGTGCCGCTGGCGCTGCTGGCCACGCCGTAATTGTCGCGTGTGGGCTGCGGTTTGTCGCAGGTCGCAGCCCAGAATAGGTTTTGTTTGTGCTGGAGAGGGGACAGGGCTCTGTCGCAGCTGCGGGGACAAGCCGGGGTGAACTTGGTGGCCGGAGGTTTCCGTCCGTCCCCACCACGGAGCTCTGTGTCCCCTCAGCAAGAAAACGCTGGGTTTTGGCGGGTTTTTATTGGAAATTGGTTAAAAAGTGCGGAGTTGTGGAATATCTACAGCAGCCTTGTCACGTCCCTGTCCCCTCCAGCCCCCGTCGCTGTCCCCTCCCTCCCCCTGTGGTGGCCGGAGGCCAGTGGTCACTCCGGGATGTCCCCACGGAGCTGGGGACCCTGGGACAGGGCTGAGCAGGGCACAAGGCACCCTGAGGCCACTGCCACCCCCAGGCCCCGCCAGGCCGGGTGGGGACAGGGGGTCCCCGGGGTGCTCCGGGTCACGGAAGGAGCATCCGGAGGAGGAGGAGGAGGAGCACGGGGACACCGGGGGACACCGGGAGCCTGTCCCCTGCGGCTCGCTGGCTCTGCGCGTCCTGCAGCTGCTCCTGCAGGAGCCGGTTCTGCCGCTGGAGCTGGGCCCTGCTGGGGACAGGGACAGGGACAGGGACAGGGACAGTGGGTGACAGAGGCGGGGGTGGCGGTGGCGATGGGGGAAGGGTGGGGGACGCACCTGAGGCTCTGCTCCTGCCCCAGCTGCTCCCGCTGCCGCGCCAGCTCCGTGCCCAGCGCGAGGTTCTGCTCTGAGGAGGGGACGGGGACAGGGTGGCCCAGGGGACAGGGATCGGAGTGGCCCAGGGGACAGGGATCGGAGTGGCCCAAGGGTCGGGGATCGGAGTGGCCCAGGGGACAGAGTGGCACAGGGAATGGGGGTGTCCCAGGGGACAGGGATTGGAGTGGCACAGGGGACAGGGATCGGAGTGGCCCAAGGGTCGGGGATTGGAGTGGCACGGGGGACAGGGTGGCCCAGGGAATGGGGGTGTCCCAGGGGATGGGGTCAGGGTGGCACAGGGGACAGGGAGAGGGTAGCCCAAGGGTCAGGGAATGTGGTGGCCCAGGGAACGGGGTCAGGGTGGCCCAAGGGATGGGGAGAGGGTGGCCCATGGGTCAGGGAATGGGGTGGCCCAGGGGATGTTGATCAGGACGGCACAGGGGACAGAGATCAGGGTGGCCCAGGGGACAGAGACTGGAGTGGCCCAAGGGGCTGGGGACAGGGTGGTCCAGGGAATGGGGGTGGCCCAGGGGACGGGGACAGGGTGGCACAGGGGACAGGGATCAGAGTGGCCCAAGGGACAGGGTGGCCCAGGGGACAGAGATCGGAGTGGCCCAAGGGAAAGGAGACAGGGTGGTCCAGGGAATGGGGGTGTCCCAGGGGACAGGGATCAGAGTGGCCCAAGGGACAGGGTGGCCCAGGGGACAGAGATCGGAGTGGCCCAGGGCTCAGGGGACAGCGTGGCCCAGAGGATGTGAATAAGGACAACACAAGGGACAGTGCCCAGGGCGACCCAGGCGACACTGGCCACCCCTGCCCAGCACTCACCCTCCAGCCGGGTGACGTTGGCCAGCGCCTGCTCCAGCTCCAGGATTTTTCCCTGCAGCGCTCCCTGAGCGGTGACACGGTGACACTCCGGACCCTCCACCTCGGGCTGTCCCCTCCCCATGTCCCCAAAGCCCCCCCACCCCAAAATCAGGGTGGTCCCCGTGTCCCCAACACCCACCAGCTCCTCCCTGCAGCGCTGCCACCGCCCGCGGGCCTCGGCCAGGGACCTGTTGGTGACATCCAGAGCCTCCAGGGAATTCCCGTCCCCCCCTCGGTGACACAGCAGGGTGGGCACCGTCACCGCCACCACCACGGTGGCCACCGCCAGGGTCACGATGGCCACCTCCTTCCAGGAGCACCTGGAGAACGCCATCCTGCTTTGGCCAGGGAGTTGCGTTCCCAAAATCCGGCAGTTTCGGTTCTCAAAGGATTAAAAAAAAAAAACCCAAAGGGGTTTTCCTGGAAATCACGTGCTTCCCCCAAACCCTCCACGGGACCAATCGGTGACTCCCGGCCGGATTTGGGGACATTCCCAGGCCGGATTTGGGGACATTCCGGCAGCGGGGGGGATGCGGGGAGAATGGGGGTGCGTGGTGGGGTTTGGGGGATTCATCCCGAAATTAAGGATGGGAACCCCAAAGCCGCGTGCCGGGGCACCCCGTGGGGCTGGCGGGGGGTGGGAGGGGTTGGGGGGGTTAATGGGGTACGGGGGAGTGGGGTTTGGGGGGTCTGGGGGGTCTGGGGGGTCTGGGGGGTTTGCGGTATGGGGGATTGGGGAGTTTGGGGGATTTGGGGTATGGGGGGGGTTGGGGTATGGGGAGGTTGGGTTTGGGGGGTTTGGAGGATTTGGGTTTGGCGTATGGGGGCCTTGGGGTATGGGGGGGTTTGGTGAGTTTGGGGGGTTTGGGGGATTTGGGGGGTTGGGGGGATTTGGGGGGTTGGGGGGTTTGGGGGGTTTGGGGTATGGGGAGGTTGGGTATGGGGAGTTTGGGGTACGGGGTGTTGGTTTTGGGGAGTTTGGGGGATTTGGGGAGTTTGGGGTATGGGGGGGTTTGGGGTGGGGGGTTTGGGGGGGTTGGGGTTTGAGGGATTTGGGGGATTTGGGGGGTTTGGGGTATGGGGGGGTTGGGGGTTTGGGGGATTTGTGGTACGGGGGGTTGGGTTTGGGGGATTTGGGGTACGGGGGATTTGGGGTTTTGGGGTACGGGGGATTTGGAGGGTTTGGGGTACGGGGGTGTTTGGCCTGGGGGGTTTGGGGTACGGGGGATTTGGGGTTTTGGGGTAGTGTTTGGGGGATTTGGGGTGCGGGGGGTTGGGTTTGGGGGGGTTTGGGGTACGGGGTACTTGGCTTATGTGGAATTAGGGATACTCGGGATAGGGGGTACGGGGGTATTTGGGGTATGGGGTACCCAAAGAATGAGGGGGCTCTGGTTTGGGGGGTTTGGGGCACGGGGTCCCCGGGACAAGGGGGATCAGGGAGAGGGGGGTCAGGGCTATGGGATATTTAGGATCCGGTGTACCTGCAACACGCGGGACCAGGAACATTCCTCCTATGGGGCGCCTGGGCTATAAACCAACCGGGATTTGGGGGTTTTCCCTCCGGGCGTGGCACCCCCCAGAGTGCCCCAAACCCGAGGGGGGACCCTGGGGCACCCCAAACCCCGGCACGGGGCGCTGCCACCCCAGGGATGCTCCAGCAGCCGCCGCCTCACCCCCCCCCCTCCCTCCCGATCCCAAAAATAACCGCTCCACTTTTAGGACTTTTTCTCCTCCATGTGACCGAATTGAAAAAAAATCAAAAAAAAAAAAAAAAAAAAAAAAAAAAAAAAAAAGAGAGAGAGGGAAAAGCACCAAATATTTACCAAAACTTCCAGGGGTTTTTTTGGATTTTTTTTTTTAGGGTATTTTTCCCTTTTTTTTTTTAATATTTTGAGGCGGATTTTCGCCATCTGCGGAATGAAAAGGCTCTGGCAGGGCCGGTGAAGTGTCAGCGAAAAGGATTTAAAAATGTTGTTATTATTATTATTTATGGGTTGGAGCCCGAGAAGGGGAAAAGAAGCCAAAAAAAAAAAAAAAAAAAGGTTCAGAAATAGCTGGAAAAAGGAAAAAAACAAAAAAAAAAGAAAAAAAACCAGAAAAAAATGTTTTTTCCAGAAGCGGCTCTTTTTGAACGTTTGGGATGCGAAAGCTGCGAAAAAAAACCCCACCAAAAATAAAAAAAAAACAACTTGGAAAAGGACAAATAAATTGGGAAAGAGAGGAATGTGCAGTTCACGTGGAATTCCGAGTCGGAAAAAAAAAAAAAAATCAGTGATCCCACAGCCCCTCGGGCTGTTCCCAAAAAATTCCCGGCTTCTGGAAGCCCCTTTCCCAAGGGACACGGTTTGCGAGGCGTGGAGGTTGTGGATTTTTAGGATCGGGGATTTTTTTCCCTGCTCCCGGCACGTTGTCCCAAAAAAAAATTGAAACCCCTTTCCCAAGGGAGACCCCGCCCCGCGCAGGGTCGGAATTTTGGGATCGGGATTTTCTTCCCGGCTCCTGGAGACTCCTTTCCCAAAGGAGCGGGATCGGATTTTTAGGATCGCGGGTTTTTTTTCCCGTCTCCTTTCCCAAGGGAGACCCCGCCCCGCGCGCGGTCGGATTTTTGGGATCAGGATTTTTTCCCGGCTCCCTGCAGGTTGTGCAGAGGATTCCCCAAAAATTCCCGGCTCCTGGAGACCCCATTCCCAAGGGAAAAACCCCTCTTTGGGAAGGGTTGAGATCTCGGGATTTGTGGGATCGGGTTGGTTTTTTTTCCCGTCTCCTTTCCCAAGGGAGACCCCCCCGCGCGGGGCCGGATTTTTGGGATCGGGATTTTTTCCCGGCTCCCGGCAGGTTGTGCAGAGGGAACGGCGGGAGCAGCGGAGCGGCTCCTCTTGGCCAGACGGGCTGGAATTCCACAGCTGGATCCCGGCTGGAATTCCGCAGCTGGAGGACAGGAGGAGGGGAGCTGGCACCTGCCGTGTCCCCGCTCCTGGGAATGCTCCCGGTGGCCGGGAAAGCTCCAGGGATTCTCCGCTTTGGGGTCCCCAGGGATGCTCCGATTTGGGGGCTCCGGGAATGCTCCGGATACCTCGGGATGAGCCGCTTTGGGGTGCCCTGGGATGCCCCAGTCCGGGATTCCCAGGGGTTCTCTGATTTGGGATCCTCAGTTTGGGGTCCCCAGGGAAGCCCCGGTCTGGGATTCCCAGGGATGCTCCGATTTGGGGTCCCCAGGGAGGCCTCAGTTTGGGGTCACTGGGGACACTCCGGATACCCCGGAATGCTCCGGTTTGGGGTCCCCGGGAATGCTTTGGATACCCCGGAATGCTCCAATTTGGGGTCCCTGGAGATGCTCCGGTTTGGGGTCCCCAGAGATTCTCGGATTTGGGGTCACTGGGGACACTCCGGATACCTGGGAATGCTCTGGATCGGGGTCCCCTGGAATGCTCCCTTTTGGGGTCCCCAGGGATGCTCCCATTTGGGATCCCCAGGGATGCTCCGCTTTGGGGTCCCCAGGGATGCCCCATTTGGGGTCCCCAGGGATGCTCCCATTTGGGATCCCCAGGGATGCCCCATTTGGGATCCCCGGGGATGCTCCGCTTTGGGGTCCCCAGGGATGCCCCATTTGGGATCCCCGGGGATGCTCAGGGTCCCCAGGGATGCTCCGCTTTGGGGTCCCCAGGGATGCTCCGATTTGGGGTCCCCAGGGATGCCCCATTTGGGGTCCCCAGGGATGCCCCATTTGGGGTCCCCAGGGATGCCCCATTTGGGGACAGGGGCTGCAGGAGCCCCCTCTGCACCCCCTGGGCGGGAGCAGCGGCAGGGAGGGGACACAGGGGACGCATTTTGGGGTCGTTTCCCCCCCTCCCACCCCTCACCCCCTTCCTCGCCCCCCCCTAAGGCAGCCCCAAACCCCTCTATGGGGTCGCAGAAAGGGATCCCAATCCTTCCCTTCCCCTTTCACCCCCTGTTCCCTCTCACCCTTTTGTGGTTTTGTGGGTTTTTCTCTATTTAGGGCCTTTTCAGCTGCTTCCTTTTGTTCTTTTCAGCCAGACCCTGTCATTACATTTTCCATTCTTCCAAAGAAAAAAATGAAAACAACCCAAAAATCCTCTTCCTGAGGTCCTTTCCCAGCTCCTTATTCCGGGCTGCGCTCATGGATTTGGGATCACGGGGTGCTGGAACCCCCTTTTCCCCAGTTCCCGCTTCCCTGTGGGATTTTTAGGGGTTTTTTGGGGGCGGATGCTGTGGGAGGAGAGAGGGAATATCCCAAAAAAAGCCTCTCCATCCCTGCTCGTGCTGGCGCATCCTCTTCCCATCTTTTTTTTTTTCTTTCTTTTTTTGGGATCTGGCCATCCCAAATTACCGGGGCGGGCCGGGAGCTGCTGGCTCCGGGCTCCCGTTCCCTTCCCTGCTCTGCTATTCCCGCTTGGAATGGGGCCTGGAGCGGGGGGGGAAGGAGCAGCTGAGCCTTTCTCATCCCAATTCTCATCTCCCCCTTTTCCCCCTCTTTTCCCCCTTTTTTCCCCCTTTCCCCCCTTTTTTTCGCCTTTTCCCCCTCTTTCTTCTTTTTTTTTTTTTTTTTTCTTTTTTCCCTTTTTTTGGCCTTTTTCCCCCCAGTTTTCCTTCCCGGCGCCAGGAACAGCAGCGGGAGCCGCTTCCCTCTGCCCCGCCCCAAGCCAAGCAGGTGGCGGAATGCATTCCCGAATTCCCGCATTCCCACAGGATCCCGCATTCCCGCAGGATCCCGCATTCCCAGATTCCCGCATTCCCGTATTCCCGCATTCCAGCATTCCCACAGGATACCATATTCCCACAGGATCCCACATTCCCGCACTCCCACAGGATCCCGCATTTCCGCATTCCCAGATTCCCGCATTCCCACATTTCCACATTCCCGCATTCCCACATTCCCACAGGATCCCGGATTCCCGCATTCCCAGATTCCCGCATTCCCAGACTCCCGCATTCCCACAGGATCCGGCATTCCCAGATTCCCGCATTCCCAGATTCCTGCATTTCCGCATTCCTGGATTCCCGCGGGATGCCGCATTCCCACATTCCAACATTCCCAGATTCCCGCATTCCCGCATTCCCACAGGATCCCACATTCCCAGATTCCCGCATTCCCAGATTCCCGCATTCCCGGATTCCCACATTCCCGCATTCCCCCATTCCCACAGGATCCCGCATTCCAGGATTCCCGCATTCCCAGATTCCCACATTCCCGCATTCCCAGATTCCCGCAGGATCCCGGATCCCGGCCCTGCCTCTCCCGCTGCCTTGGGAGCATCCCGCGGGTTTCCCTGGGAATGGAACGTGGAGCCCGGTGGGGAAAATTCCCGGCACCCGGGGAAAATCGGGATGCGGGGAAAAGCAGCACCCAGGGAAAAACAGCACCCAGGGAAAAACAGCACCCAGGACAGGGAAAATCCGGGATAAGGAACACCCAGGACGGGGAGAATCCAGGGATAAGGAACACCCAGGACGGGGAGAATCCAGGGATAAGGAACACCCGGGACGGGGAAAATCCGGGATAAGGAACACCCAGGACAAGGAGAATCCAGGGATAAGGAACGCCCAGGACAGGGAAAATCCGGGATAAGGAACACCCAGGACGAGGAGAATGCGGGATAAGGAGCACCCAGGACGGGGAGAATGCGGGATAAGGAGCACCCAGGACATGGAAAATGCAGGATAAGGAGCACCCAGGACAGGGAAAATCCGGGATAAGGAACACCCAGGACATGGAAAATCCGGGATAAGGAACACCCAGGCGCAGGCAGCACCCAGATTTTGGGGAGGGGGGGTTGGAATGGGACCCCGCCATGGAATCTCCGCATTCCAGGTGCCTCCTCCCTCCCTCTCCCCCACGCCGTGCCCGCATCCGCCTGCGGTGGGATCGGGATCGCGTCCCGGAGGGATGGGGCTGGGAGAGGGGCCGGGATTTGGCCGCGGCTTTGGCCAAGGTCCCATCCCCCACCCCCACCCACCCCCGGAGGCCCCCACCCCCCCTTTGATCCCGCGAGAGGCCGCGTCCAGCGAAAAGGGTGGGAAAAGGGTGGGAAAAGGGTGGAAAAGGGTGGAAAAGGGGTGGAAAAAAGGTGAAAAAAGGGTGGGAAAAGGGTTGGAAAAGGGTTGGAAAAGGGTTGGAAAAGGGTGGGAAAAGGATGGGGAAAAGGGTGGAAAAAGGGTGGAAAAAGGGTGAAAAAAGGGTGGGAAAGGGGTGGGAAAAGGGTGAAAAAAGAGTGAAAAAAGGGTGGGAAAAGGGTGGAAAAGGGTAAAAAAAGGGTGGGAAAGGGTGGAAAAATGGTGGGAAAAGGGTGGGGAAAGGGTGGAAAAAGGGTGGGAAAAGGATGGAAAAGGGTGGAAAAATGGTGGGAAAAGGGTGGGAAAAGGATGGGGAAAAGGGTGGGAAAAGGGTGGAAAAATGGTGGGAAAGGGGTGGGAAAAGGGTGAAAAAAGAGTGGAAAAAGGGTGGAAAAAGGGTGGAAAAGGGTAAAAAAAGGGTGGGAAAGGGTGGAAAAATGGTGGGAAAAGGGTGGGGAAAGGGTGGAAAAAGGGTGGGAAAAGGGTGGAAAAGGGGTGGAAAAAAGGTGAAAAAAGGGTGGGAAAAGGGTTGGAAAAGGGTGGGAAAAGGGTGGGAAAAGGGTGGAAAAAGGGTGGAAAAGGGTGGAAAAGGGGTGGAAAAAAGGTGAAAAAAGGGTGGGAGAAGGGTTGGAAAAGGGTGGAAAAATGGTGGGAAAAGGGTGGGAAAAGGATGGGGAAAAGGGTGGAAAAAGGGTGGAAAAAGGGTGGGAAAGGGGTGGGAAAAGGGTGAAAAAAGAGTGGGAAAAGGGTGGAAAAAGGGTGGAAAAGGGTAAAAAAAGGGTGGGAAAGGGTGGAAAAATGGTGGGGAAAGGGTGGGGAAAGGGTGGAAAAAGGGTGGAAAAAGGGTGGAAAAAGGGTGGAAAAGGGGTGAGAAAAGGGTGAAAAAAGGGTGAAAAAAAGGTGGAAAAAGGGTGGAAAAATGCCGCAGCGGGGCCAGGGCGAGTCGCAAAAGGGAAGCGCCGTCCCGGGTTCGGCCCCATAAACGCCGCCTGTTCCATTACAGCATCCGCGGCCGGGACGGGGGGCGGGGGTGGGCAGCACCCAAAAAACCGCGGCGGGGACACGCGGGGGGCAGCGGGAGAGACCCCCCCGCGCCCCTCGCCCTGCCGGGGGTTGCCCAGCTCGGGGCTTGGCACATCCCAGTGCCAGGGGGGCTCCGGATGGGGCCCCCCCGCCCCGTCTGCCACGTCCCGCTGGCCGCGGCGAGCTGGCACGGGGCCCCCCCCGGCCGCTGCCAGCCCGGCTGAGCCCGGCCCAAGGCAAACAGGAGCGGCCGGGATGGAGCTACTGAACGGGGGCAGGGTTTGGGGACAGCGGGGGACACGGGGGGGACACGGGGGGGACACGCGGGGATGGCCTTTCCCCCCCCACCCCCACTCGCCCGCCCCCCACCCCGGAGAAGCCCAGCAGCCAGGCGGGTGTACAAGAATTGTATATTTTGTAATAAATAATGTACAAATCCGCCCAAAATCTGCGCCGAGGTGCCGCGGGGGGGGAAGAGGGGGGTGTTGGCACCGGCTCCCGGCGCGGGGGTGGCACCGCAGGGAGGGCGTTTTATCCGCGTTTTATCCTGGGGGTTCCCCCCCCGCTCAAAAAAAAAAAAATCCCGGTTTTTTTTTTTTTTTGTGGGATTCAGGGATGCAATGGGTGCCCCCAACTCCCGGGGTTCCCCCGGCGGCACGGGACCCCCTCCCCATGTCCGCCCCTTCCCCTGTTTGCTCCCACCCCCTCTTTGATTCCTTTTATTTCAATCCCCTCCGCGGCACCTCCGGGGGTCGGGGCGGAGGCTGAGCACCAAGAGGGGGCAGCGACAGCACCGCGGGGGCGGCGGGACCCCCTCCCCACGTCCCCGCTGTCCCCCCGCCCCGCTGTCCCCCCTGCTCCGCCTGTCCCCTGCGCGTCCCCCCCGCCTCGGGCGTTACAAAAGCAAAAGCGACGGGGAAAAGGGAGGACAGAAGCCGGGAAGGGGCAGCGGGGGGGACTCAGGGCTGTCCCCGGAGCCGGCCCGGTCTCCGCTGGCTGCTGGGGGTCCGGCGGGTGGGCGTGGGGCCGGGGGCTCGGGCACCGGAGGCGAAGTCCATCACCTCGGGGGGAGCGCGGCGCAGCTCGCTGCTGCCCATCTCCCTGCGGATCTCGGCCAGCGCCTCGGCCGGAGCGGTCAGCAGGCGCTGGAAGAAGCTCTCCCTGCCCGGCGGCCGCTCCTGGCAGCTGAAGGTGACGGCCGTGCCCTCGGCCGCCCTCATCTCCCGCGAGAAGCCGTCCGAGGTGCCCGCGAAGCAGCGGCCGATGGCGATTTCCTTGGCCAGCCGCGGGTTCTGGTCCGTCACGGTGTAGATGCCGTAGTTGTGGCCCAACGGGTCCAGCGGGGCCAGCATGGAGAAGGCTCCGGTGTGGTTGTTGTCGGCCAGCGGCGGGTGGCGGCTCAGGTAGTCCCGCAGGAGGCCGTTGATGGCCGTGCGGCGACAGCTGCCCTGCGGCACGACGGACACCAGGGTTCTGTCCACCAGGCTCTGGTCGAAGAGCATCCCGCCGCACTTGAACTCCACGCAGGCCCCCGAGGTGTTGTCCAGCAGCGCATCCCGCACGCTCCGGCTGTCCCGCAGCCCGTAGAGCTGTCCCCGCGTGCGGGGGTGGCTTCCGCCGACGTTGCGCGACCTCACCATGTACTCCTGCGGCCCCTCCAGCCGCACCTTGATGAAGCACGCCCGGAACTCCTGCGGGTTGGGCCACCACGCCAAATAATCGCCGGTCCAGGAGGTGACGTCGCTCTCCTTGAAGGGCACCACGTTGTACTCGTACTTGTCCACCTCCACGCGGTAGAAGCGCAGGTGGTTGGCGCTGACCGGCGCCTCCTCGCACTCCCGCAGGCTCCGGTAGGAGTAGACGGGGCCGTTGCTCTCGTCCACGTTGTTGGGGTCGGGCTTGGCCACGTTGATCTGGAACGCCGTCTTCTTCAGCGCCGGGTCCTCGTGGTCCGAGCGGCGGTAGCCCAGCTTGCCCAGGTAGGGCTGCGCCACCCCCACGGCGTTGGGGTTGAGCTTGGGGCTGGAGGCCACGGCTTCCAGCTCCTCGCCGCCCAGCGTGGCGGTGACCAGGGCCGTGTAGGCGTCGGGGCGCTGGCCGTCGCAGAAGGCGGGCAGGCAGGCGCCGTTGGCACCGGTGACCACGCTGTCGAAGCGGCCCCAGGCCCGCGGGTTGCTGGGGAAGCCGGGCTGCGGCTCCAGGTTGATGAGGCTGATGACCACCCCTTCCAGCTGCTCGTAGGGGTTGAACTTCTCGTTGCTGTAGGCCCTGACCTTGACGAAGCAGCGGCGATCCTCGGGCACGTCCAGGTTGAAGAGGCGCCGCTCGCGGATCTCCAGGTTGCCCACCAGGAAGGTCCTCTCCTCCCTCTTCCTCCGGCCGCCCCCGGCCGGCCGCAGCACCCCCTCCTCCTCCCACAGGCCGCTCTCGGGGTTCAGGGACCACAGCTTCATCTTCTGCAGGTGCTCCGGCATCCACACCTGCCCCGCGTCCATCCTCACCTGCACCGGCCCCGCCTGCAGCGCCGCGCCGCTGTCGCCTTCCCGGAAATCCACGGCGAACATCCCGTAGGTGCGCAGGGGGACGATCTCCCCGTCGGCGTTGGCGAAGCTCAGGTCGCTGGACGCCGCGCTGGCCGTGCCCATGTCCCTGGGGTCCACGAAGGTGACGCTGGCTTTGACCGTGCCGTTGAAAACCTCCCCGGACGGCCGCAGGAAGGCTCCGGCCGGCAGCAGCAGCTCCCCGACGGGCTCGCGGCCGCCGGCCTCTCCCAGCGGGATGGCGTTGCTCCGGCCACCGTCCAGCTCCACCGGCTCCTTCTTGCGCAGCATCTTCACCTCCTGGTACACGGCCCCGCCGCGCCGGTTAAAGGGCAGCACCTTGACGGCGTCCACCAAGCGCTGCTGCCCGTCCACGAAGCGAGTGACCAAGCGCTGCGTGTCCGGCGGCACCTCGATGGTGAAGGAGCCCTGGTAGCCGGTGAAGCCCACTTGCTTGCCCCCGAGGAAGATGTGGCCGAAGCGCAGCGGCTCCCCGGTGTCGGCCGCCGTCACCCGGCCCTGCACCAGCACCCGGGGCTGGGCACAGGGCCCGCAGCCGCACTCGGCCACCACCTTGACGGGCAGCAGCGAGCCGGCGCACGGCACCTGCCGCAGCTCCATCCTCCGCACGCCGCAGCACCGCCCCGCCTCCTCCCCGCACCCCGAGGGCTCCGCGGGGCCGCCGGGGCACGGCGAGGCCGGGCAGCGCCCCACGTTGTAGTAGCGGGAGCCGCTGGCATCCTGCGGGCACTCGCTGGGCAGCTCCACCAGGCTGGGCTCCGGCTCCGCCCTGCAGCTCTGCTGGCCCTGGGCTGGGGGCACGGAGGGGTGGGATTAGAGGGGTCAGGGGAGGGGGTCTCCCCAGCCCGGAGGAGCCCCCGCCCCCCCCGTGCTCGCTCACCCAGCACGGTGAGCTGTGCCGGCGCCGAGCGGATGGCTCCGGCCTCGGAGCTGGCTTTGCAGTGGTAGGTGCCAGCCTGCTCCGGTGCCAGCCCCCGCAGCGCCAGGCGGCCGCTGGAGCGCTGCGCCTTCCCCTGCAGCAGCGTCCCGTTGTGGTACCTGCGGCGACAGGGGACGGGCTCAGCGGGGACACCGCCAGCACGGCCCGCGCCCGCCCCGCTCCGCCCCCAGTGCCACCTCACCAGTAATATTTTTGGGGCGCGGGGGTGCCCGCGGCTTTGCAGCAGAAGGTCACGTCCTGCCCGGCCTCCCGCACCTTGGCCGCGGGGTGCAGCACCATGTAGGGCTTCTCTGCGGGCCAAAAGGGGCAAGCGAGCCCATGGGCACCCCCGGCTCGCCCCTCCAGCGCTGTGCCCGTCCCCCCCCCGGCCCACCGCCGCCCTCTCACCGAGCCGCCGCAGCCTCAGGTGCGCCACGGCCACGCCCGAGCCGTCGGTGGCGATGGGTGCCAGCCCCGGGGCGAAGCCGTCGCGGTGGGCGCTGAGGTTGGCGGCGGGGCCCAGGCACAGCCCCGAGGCCGTGAAGCGCCCCTGGGCATCGCTGCGGGCCAGCAGGAGCGGCGGGCGGCCCTCCAGGTACACGCGGGCGTCGGGCAGTGCCAGCCCCGCGGCGGTGACCACGGTGCCCTGCAGCGTGAGCCCGGGGCAACCTGCGGGGGGACGCGGCTGAGCCCCCGCCGAGGGGACGCGCGGGCAGCGGGGGCACCGCGGAGGGGTCCGCGCGTCCCCGAGGGTGTTACCTGGGCAGGGCGCAGGGGGACATTTCTGCACCTCAGTGGCACGGCCGGGGCACGGCGGGTTCTTGGCGGGTTTGCAGCTCCGGCGCCGGACGCGCTTCCCGGCGCTGCCGCAGCTGCGGGAACAGGGACCCCAAGCGCCCCATTCCGTCCAGGTGGGCTCTGAGGGGACATTCCCGGTGGGAATCGGGTCCCTCAAACCCCCGCGGGCGCCGCTCGCCCGGTCACACGCCCGGGTGGCAGCCCCGCCAGAGGAGCCGCAGGTGGGTGGCACCGGCTGGCACCAGGTGGCTTCTCCCACCCGCTCCTCCTGTGGGATCTGAGACGGGGATTCAGGGCCCCTGGAGACACCCCTGGCCCTCATCACCCGAGGGTGACACCCCGGTGCCACCCCTGACCACCACCCCAGGGGCACCTCCAGCGGCGATTCCGCGGCCACCCCGTGTGCCCTCCCCAGCAGCACGCAGGGCACCGGCGGGTGGCACCGCGGGGTTTTGGGGTCCCTACCTGGGCAGGGCCCGGCGCTGCAGGGCCGGCGCTCGCTGGCTTTGCCCTGGCACTTGAGCTCCTTGAGCGGGCTCTGGCTGCGGGCGCTGCGGCAGCGCCGGGTGCGGCTCTGGGTGCCGCGGGTGCCGCAGGCGCTGCGCGAGCAGGGGCTCCACGAGGACCAGTGCGACCAGTAAATGTGCTCTGGAGGGGCGGACTGGGGTTAACTGGGTGCCCACGGTCCGTAGCCGGCACACACGGGGTTAATGGGGCAGCCACCCCCAACCCGCACCCCAGGTGGGACTCAGGTGGGTCGCGGGTGTGACAAAGGTGGGTCACAGGTGAGATAGAGGTGGGATGAAGGTGTGCCACGGGTGTGCCACGGGTGGGAGCCAGGCCGGGTTCAGAGGGGACACACCTGTCCCCCAGGTGCCCCCAGGTGTCCCCAGGAGCCCCCAGGTGTCCCCAGGTGCCCCCAGGTGCCCCCAGGTGCCCCCAGGTAGGCGTCGCTCACCCAGCGGGCACAGGAAGCGCACGTGGTAGTTGGCGCAGGCCTTGCCGGGCGGCTGCTCGCGGTGCAGGCAGCGGAAGCCGCGCTTGGGGCTGGCGTGCACCACCTGGCCCAGGGCCGCCGGCAGCTCCCACTCGGTGCTGCGGGCCTGGATGGCCACCGGCCGGGCACACACGCGGTCCCCGTAGTAGAACCTGATGGCCTCCAGGCTCTCGTGGTCGCCGTCCCCGCCGGGGTGGTCGATGTTGAACCACGACGTCCACTCGGCGCCTCTGCCTGCGAGGGAGCCGGGCCTGAGCGCCCCACGGCCGCCCCGAGGCTGGGCACAGCGTGGGGACAGCTTGGGGACAGCGAGGCCACAGAATGAGGGGAGCGAGGGTCACCAGCGAGGGTCTCACGGGGTGGGAATGGCCAGCGGAGCAGTGGGAGGGACACGGGGTGGGAATGGCCCTGCCCGAGGGTCTCACGGCGTGGGAATGGCCCCTGGAGCAATGGGAACGGCAGGGTGGGCACCACCGAGGGTCCCCAAGGGGGTGGCACAGGGTGGGAATGGCCTCATGTGACTCCAGAGGGGACGCAGTGGCCGGCAGAGCCTCGGGGTGGCCGTACCTGCCGTGTCCAGGTCCAGCTCCTCCAGGTCCGGAGTGGCCTTCCAGGGCTTCTCGGCCGTGCCGCCCTTGCCCGGCTCCGAGTCGTTCTCCAGCGGCTCTGCGGGACACAGAGGTGGCAGCGCCACATTCCCGGGGCATCCCGGGGGTCCCTCCCCAGCCGTGTCCCCGCGGGGGTGGGGACACCCTGCCCTGAGCCCCCTGATCCCGGGGTCAGGGGATTTATTGTGTCCCCAAGGCCGGGCTGGCGGTGTCCCCGGGGATGGGCCGCGGTGTCCTGGCAGCCAGGGGTGGCCCAAGGGGTGACCCAAGGGGTGGCCGAGGCTGGAGCTCACCCCATATCCATGGAAAACATCCCCTGGCAGCTCCCGGCTCTCCCAGGGGTGACGTGGGACAAGGACAGGAGCCACGCGTGCCCCACCACGCCGAGCCCACGGCACCAAGCCCCAAAGCGGGAGGTGACAGGAAATCGAGGTGGGAATCCACGGCCGGGGTGTCCCTGCAGGTGCGGGGTGTCCCCACAGCTGTCCCCGTGTCCCACAGGGGAACCCCAGGGAGCTCTTCCCGTGGGGACTGAGACTGGGATTCAGCAATTCCAGAGGGGACGGAGGCGGGAAGAAGTGACACCGCTGTCCCCTGTCACCGGCGGGTGACACCCCAGGGCAGCCTGGCTCACCGTGGGCACCCCACGGCCACCCCATGGGCACCACCCCTCCACCATGGGGACCCACCCTGCCACCCCCTGTCCCCTCCCCAGGGGACAACGGCCCCCGTGGCGGCTTCGTCCCGCAGGTGGCTGGGATTTGTCCCTGGAGTGGGGTCATTCCCGGCTCGGCCCCACAGGGACACCCACGGGGTCTGGCTGGGGCTTCTGTAGTGCCAGGGCTGGCGGGGACACGCTCCTGTCCCGGTCCCTGTCCCTGCCCCAATCCCAGTCCCATCCCTGTCCCTGTCCCAGTCCCTGTCCCTGTCCCTGTCCCTGTCCCTGTCCCTGTCCCTGTCCCTGTCCCTGCCCCAATCCCAGTCCCATCCCTGTCCCCGTCCCCGTCCCCGTCCCAGTCCCAGTCTCTGTCCCTGTCCCTACCCCAGTTCCAGTCCCATCCCAGTCCCAGTCCCAGTCCCAGTCCCAGTCCCAGTCCCAGTCCCAGTCCCAGTCCCATCCCAGTCCCAGTCCCAGTCCCATCCCAGTCCCAGTCCCATCCCAGTCCCAGTCCCAGTCCCAGTCCCAGTCCCAGTCCCAGTCCCATCCCAGTCCCAGTCCCATCCCAGTCCCAGTCCCAGTCCCAGTCCCAGTCCCAGTCCCATCCCAGTTCCATCCCAGTCTCCGTCCCCGTCCCTCCAGCACGGTGATCCAGGGGAGGACAAAATTCCCTGATCCCCATCCACACCTCCCCCTTGGCAGGTGCCAGCGGGATCATCCCACCCCGTGCCACCACCCCGCGCCACCACCCCCGGGCTCTCTCCCAGCCCCATCCCCACTCCTTTTCCCCGCTCATTCCCAGCGGGAATCCCAAAACCCCCGGGGCAAACTCCCAAAACCCCACCTTACCTGCGGCCCTGGCAGCGCGCAGGGCTCCCAGCGCCAGCAGCGCCAGCAGCGCCAGCTGTGCCAGCTGTGCCAGCTGTGCCAGCTGTGCCATGGCTGCTCCTCGGGGCGACTGCGGCCGCGGCTGGCGCTGCCCGGCCTTTATAGGGAGCCGGTCCCCCCTCTGGAGCTCCGGGAGCCGATTCCTGGAGCGGAGTCAAGCGGGAAGAGGGAGCGGAGCCCTCCCCGAGGCGGCCGCGCTGCTCCAGCCCCGGCGGAGCTCGGAGCGGTTTTGTTTTTGTCGAGCTGCTAAAATTGGATGCGCTCGGGAATGCGGCGGGGAGGGAGGGGGGGGGAAAAAAATGGGAAAAAAAGGGAAATGAAGGAGCTGATGCGGCCCCTCGAGGTGTCCCCGCTGTGACCTGGCTGCGGTCCCCAAGTGGGAACCCCCCCCCTGGGATGGGCGGTGACAAAGTGGGGACCCCCCCCACGGGAAGGTTGGGGATGTCGAGGAGTTTCCCAAATCCGCCCGTCAAATTCTGCCCTCCTCAAATCCCCTTTTTTGTCCCAAATTCGGCGCTGGGATCTGGGAGTTCGCCCTCTGGAAGGGGTGCTGGGAGGGATTGGAGGGTGCTGGGATGGACTGGGATGGACTGGGAGCCCCCCAGCTCTCCCAAATTCCCCCAAATCGCCCCGTATTCCTCATTTATCCATCATGGAAATCTGGGAATTCACCCTCCATGAGGGGCACTGGGAGGGGCTGGAGGATACTGGGATGGACTGGGATGGACTGGGGTGGACTGGGAGCACCCCAGCTCTCTCCCAAATTCCCGCAAATCCCCCCACACACCTCGTGTATCCCAAATCCATCACCAAAATCTGGGGATTCACCCTGATTTTGGGGCACTGGAGGGACTGGGAAGGGCTGGAGATTTGGGATAAATGAGGAACCCTCTTCCCAAAGATTGGAGACATCCCAAAATCTCCCAAATCCGCCCCCAAATTCTCCCTCTTCCCCTTTTTATCCCAAACCCACCACCGAAACCTGGGAATTCGCCCTGATTTTGGGGCACTGGAGGGACTGGGAAAGGCTGGAGGAGATTTGGGATGAACGAGGAGCCCCGGCCGGCGGAAATCCCGGCGCATTCCCGGCATTCCGGCTGCGCCGAGCCCCCCGGGGCGGGAGCAGCTCCCGGGGCTGGACTGGGGTCACGGACACCCCGTCCCTGCTGGGACAGAGGGGACAGTCCCCAATGCTGGCTCGTCCCCGTTAGTGACAACCCCCACGGCTGCTCCAGTGTCCCTTTCCCGATGTTTTTGTGGGATTTCAGCCCCACGGGACCCCGACAGCCGCCACTGAACCCATGGATGGGTGACAGGGGTGGTGACACGGCTCTGTCCCCAACAGCGCGGTGGTGACACCCCCAGGGGACACACAGGGGGGGTCAAGATGGGTCCTGAACCGAGTCCCAGCACAAACCCCGAACCAAACCCCAAACCAAACCCCGAACCAAACCCCAAACCAAACCGCAAACCAAACCCCGAACCAAACCCCAAACCCAAACCAAACCCTGGACCAAGCCCCAAACCAAACCCCAAACCCAACCCCAAACCCAACCCCAAACCAAACCCTGAACCAAACCCGAACCAAACTCCGAACCAAACCCCGAACCAAACCCAAAACCAAACCCCGAACCAAACCCCAAACCCAACCCCAAACCAAACCCCAAACCCAAACCAAACTCCGAACCAAACCCCAAACCAAACTCCAAACCAAACCCCAAACCAAACCCCGAACCAAACCCCGAACCAAACCCCGAACCAAACCCTGAACCAAACCCCAAACCAAACCCCAAACCCAAACCAAACCCTGGACCAAGCCCCAAACCAAACCCCAAACCAAACCCCGAACCAAACCCCACCGAGGTCCCCCTGTCCCCATCCCCAAACAGCCCCCACTGAGGACCCACCACCGCTTCATTTTGGGGTCCCAGGGCCACCACCGCTTTATTTTGGGCTCACAGGGCCACTAGAGCTTTATTTTGGGGTCCCAGGGCCACCACCACTTTATTTGGGGGTCCCAGGGCCACCAGAGCTTTATTTGGGGGTCACAGGGCCACCAGAGCTTCATTTTGGGGTCCCAGGGCCACCAGAGCTTTATTTTGGGCTCACAGGGCCACCACGCACTCGGTGCCGGGGTACTCGGGGGGGTTGAGCTCGAACTTTCTCTGCACGTCGTAGGGCAGGAAGCGCCCGGCCACGAAGTGCTGCCGGCCCAGGAAGCGCCGCGCGCACTCCTTGGGGGCCGCCAGCGACACCAGGACATCGGGGCTGATCCCACCGCTGCCACCCGCCTCGGCCGCCCACCCTGCGGGGACACGGACACGGGTGGCACCGGGGGCACGGCCCACCCTGCGGGGACACAGAGAGTGGCTCAGGGGTGACCTCAGGGGACACGTCCCAGCCCGTGTGACCCCACAGAGTGGCTCAGGGGTGGCCCCGCGGTCCCGCTGCTGCCGTGGGGGGGCACGGGGAGGGCACGGGGAGGGCACGGGGAGGGCACGGGGACCGGGTCCCCTCGGGGCACCGCCACCGTCCCGGCCCCGGGCGGGGTTTGTCCCGGCGGGGATTCACCCGCGGCCGTGCCAGGAGCTCCTGTTTTGCTCCCGCGGGCCCGGGGGGGGGGGGGGGGGACACGGGTGATGACAATCCCAGGCCTGGCCAGCAGACACGCGGCTGTTTGGGAATTACATCATGTCTCGGGCCGGGCACTTTGTTATTTCCCGTGGATGCCCCGATCCCGCCTGGATCCTCGGGGGGAGCCACGGCGCGGGGGGGGGGATGCTCCGGGGATGTCCCCACCCTGCCAGGGCCACCGCGGGGGCTGCGGGCGCTGCGCCCGGGGTGACACCGCCGTGGGCGCCGTGACAGCGGCGTGGGAGGAGCAGCGAAGGAGGGGGGGAGCCGGGTGACAGCGGGAGCACCTGAGGGGACATCCAGGCTGACGATGGGGATGCGGATGTGCTTGAGGGTGGCCAGGATGGCCGCGCACGGCTCTGTCCCCTCGGCCACCTCGGCCTCGGCTCCCAGCACCGCGTCCACCACGGCGTTGTAGGCGTCGTTGATGAGCTGCACCTGCAGGCGACAGCGACACGCGGGGGTGTCCCCGTGTCACCCCAGCCCGGGGATGCCGTTCTCCTGTCGGCATCGAGCTCGGCTTGCCAAAAAAAAAAAAAAAAAAAAAAAGCCCCCCCAAGTGGAGCGGGAGAGAGGGAGGGGCCGCGGGGCGCGGTGCCGGAGCAGAGCCCGGCACGCCGAGACGCGCGGCTCGGGCCAGGGCAGCGATTTTGGGTCAAATTCCTCCCGTCCCGGGGTCGGCGGCTTCCAAAAACAACAGAGCCGGTGGCTGGCGGCGGCCGCCGCTGGATTTCATGGCATCCCCGGGCTCCCAGCAGCGCCGGGATGGGGCGGGGAGGGGGGAAAAAGGGAAGGAAAAGAGGGATAAACTCCGAGCTGGGGGAGGGGGGGTTTGGGGGATTGAGGGATTTCGAGGGAGGGAGGAAAAGGGAAAGGAAAAGAGGGATAAACTCCGAGCTGGGGGAGGGGGATTTAGGGGGGTCAGGGAGTCGGGGAGGGAAAAAAAGGAAGGAAAGGGATAAACTCCGAGCTGGGGGAGGGGGGAGTTGGGATTTTGGGATTTGGGGGATTTTAGGGTTTCGGGGCTTGGGGGGTCACCTCGGTGGGCAGGTAGGACAGGAAGGGGATGTCCATCTTCTCGCACTGCGTGGTGAAATCGCGGTAGAGCGGGTCCGGGGAGCGCTTGGGGTAGAAGATGGTGGGCTCGTAATCCTGCGGGAAAAGGGGAGCGGTGGGAGCCGGGCTGGTCGGGATGAAGGGGAGCAGGAGGAAGAGGAGGGTGAGGGGGGCGGGGACGGTGGTACCCACAAAGCTGCGGAGGTGGCGGGCACACACCAGCCCGATGGCCCCGTTCTGCGCCGGCCCGCACACCACGAGCACCGTGGGCTGCTTCCGCGGCAGCGACGGCAGCGGGAACGCCTGCGGGGACACGGGGGCGGCGCGGTGGCACCGGCACGTGGCACCCAGGGACAGGGCAGGGGGGTGGCACGGAGCAGGATGGAGGTGGCAGCCAGGGCAGGACAGGGATGGGATTGATGGGATGGGATGGGGTGGGATTGATGGGATGGGATGGGATCAATGGGATGGGGTGGGATCCATGGGATAGGATGGGGTGGGATGGGGTGGGATGGGGTGGGATGGGATGGGGTGGGATGGGATCCATGGGATAGGATGGGATCCATGGGATGGGACGAGATGGGATGGGATCAATGGGATGGGATGGGGTGGGATAGGATGGGATTGATAGGATGGGATAGGATGGGATGGGATTGATGGGATGGGATGGGGTGGGATGGGATGGGGTGGGATGGGATCCATGGGATGGGATGGGATCAGTGGGATGGGATGGGGTGGGATAGGATGGGATTGATGGGATGGGATGGCATCCACAGCAGGACTTGGGGGGCACCCGGAGCGGGATGGAACAGGGGCTGAGCAGGATGAGGATGGTGCCCGTACTGGGATGAGGATGGTTCCAGCGGTGGGATGATGATGCCCACAATGGGATGAGGGTGGTGCCCGCGGTGGAACGCCAGCAGTGCCCAAGGTGGGATGGGGAAGATGCTCCGCACAGGATCGGGATGATGGGATCAGGAAGATGCCCATGGTACCATCAGGGAGATGCCCCGGGTGGGATCAGGGAGATGCCCCGGCCGGGCTGAGGACGCTGCCCGGGCCGGGGCCGTGCCCGCGGCCCCCCCATCCCGCAGGGAGGCGGCCGCACGCTGCACATTCCAGATCCCGCTCGGGGAGGGAGGGAGAGAGGCTCTGTTTATCCATTGACGGATTTTTTCCTGCTCACGGATCCTGGCTCCGGGGCCCATCCCCAGCGCCCGGAGCAGGACACGGCCCTGGTAGCCCGGCCCTGGCCCTGCCCCGGCGCCGGCCAGGAGCCACCTGGCACCGGGCACGGGCCAGCGGGGACGCTGCGGGGACACCCCGGCCGGCTGGGGGACCCGGAGCTGGGGTGTCGCTGAGGAGGAGGAGGAGGATGCTGAGCCCCAGGTGGGGTCGGGGATGCTGCCACAGCTCCAGCACCAAAATATTTCCCCTCCTCGGGCAGCGCTGGGAGCACGGGAGGGCAGCGGCAGCGCCGACGGAAAAGCTGAGGCAGGAGAGGAGCTCTCGGCCCCGAGGCACAAAGCTGCCCTTGATGCTGCTCCTCCTCCTCCTCCTCCTCCCCCTGCTCCTCACATCCCGCACGAGCACCGGGCGATTCCAGCCACAAGAGCATGGCCAGGGCATGGGGACACCTGGGGGCCTCTGGGGACCCCCCCCATCGCCCCCTCCCTGACCCCCCAGGAAGGGCTGAGCACCCCCGTCCCCATGGGGTGTCCCCAGCCCCGGTAAGATGTCCCCAGCCCCGGTGCGGTGTCCCCAGCCCCATTGGGGTGTCCCCAGCCCCGGTAAGATGTCCCCAGCCCCGGTGCGATGTCCCCAGCCCCAGTGAGGTGTCCCCAGCCCCGGTAAGATGTCCCCAGCCCCGGTGCGGTGTCCCCAGCCCCGGTAAGATGTCCCCAGCCCCACTGCGATGTCCCCAGCCCCGGTGCGGTGTCCCCAGCCCCACTGGGGTGTCTCCAGCCCCACCTTGGTGACAGCCACGGCACAGGCGTGTCCCCAGATCTCGATCAGCTGCTGCCGCCCGAAGCGATAATCCTCCAGCAGCTCCTTCTCCATGGCCTCCGCCTCCGCCTTGCTGGGGAGGGACAGTCCCCGGTGAGGACAGAGGGGACAGAGCTGTCCCCACACCCCCCCACACACCCCCCAGAGGATTTCTGACCCCGCTCCACCCCCCAGGGACGGGATTTGGGGACACCGGGAGAGCGCGCTGGGGACTCGGGGTGGGCACGGGCGGTGGCCCCGCGGTGGGGACGGGCACGGGGGTCGCACGGGTGTCACACGGAGGGGACGGTGACCCCACGGGCCGGGCTGGAGCCGCGCTCGGCACGGCCCTGGCGGCGGCCCCGGGCCCGGTTACATAAAAGGGAACAAAGCCGCGCTTGTTCCGCCGCCGCCGAGCCCGGAGCTGGCAGCGCCCGACGCGACAATAATTGCTCACATCTGTTGGCTTCACCTGCGCGGGTGGAACCTGGGCCGCCTCCAGCGCCCGCCGGGGCCGCCGGGAGGGAATCTGAGCCCTCCCGGGAGCGGGGCCGGGGCCGGGATCCCGGTGGCACCGGGGGAACCGAGGGGAGCTGCGGGGCTCCGGCCCCCGCCCCGCGCCGGTCTGGGGGAAGCGTCGCGCCCCGATCAGAGGCAGCACCGGGAGGGGACCCGGCCCCGCCACGGGGGAGATGGAGGGGGCCGGGTTGGGGTCCTGGGTTTTGGGTCCCAGGCTGTAGCGTGGTCCCACCCCATCCAGGCTGTGCCCACGGACCAGCCCAAAGCCCCCTTGGGTGCAGCATTCCCTGCTCATTCCACCTGGCCCCCAGCAAGATCCCGGTTCTCCCATTCCCACATCCCATCCCTCGGCTGTGCTGATAAACCTGCCGGAAAAATCCCATCCCATGGATGCCATCCCATCCCATCCCATCCCATCCCATCCCATCCCATCCCTGTCCCCAATCCTTTGGTGCCCTCTAGTGAGTCCCAGCCCTGTCCCAGCCCCACACGGGGGGGTCCTGGGGACAAAACGGGGGTGGGGACCGGGTGAGAAGGGACCGAGCCGTGCCCGGAGCCCCTCTCGTGGCGAGTGGGGGTGGCCGGGGGTGGCCGGCACAGCTGTGTTGTCCCTCGCCCAACAAAAGCCACGTGCGTGACACAATTCCCCGCGTCCGTTCCCGGGGAACATTATCCATTATCCGTAATCGCTGCTGGCAGGGACACTCCTGGCCCGGCCCGCGTTGGCTCCGCGGCTCTGGCAGCGGCCCCGGGGCGGGGACACGACCGGGGCTCCCCGGGAACTGCGGCCCCGCCCCCGGAACGCTCCGGGATCGCCTCCAGCCCTTCCCGCTTTTCCTGCGGGATTCGCAGCTCGGCTTTGCCGGAGGGGCTGCAACGCTGCTCCCAGTCCGGCCCAGTTCAGCCCAGTTACTGGTGGCTCCCGGAGGGGACAGGGCGTGGCCGGGTGGAGGAGGAGGGAGAAGAGCCGAGGGATGAGGGGAGAGGATCCCTCCGTGTCCCTTCCGTCCGTGTCCCCTCCC